>NW_017728886.1:75829809-75849480 GCF_001723895.1 Crocodylus porosus
GTGCTGCCATAATGGTGGGGATAGTGGTGTGGTGGAGTGCTGCCATAATGGTGGGGGGAAGTGTCATGGGTGCAAATGAGATGAAAATGTCTTTCAAGGATCAGTTAATTCTGCCTGTAGAGTGATATCATCATTTTTAATTATGGCCCCTTAATTTAAAAGTCAAATTATAGCAGAGCTGGAATAAGAAACTTTTCATGATTGATAGAAAAGCTGGGTAAGTGTGACTATAACCGCCTCAGTGGAATAAAGACTCCTGTAACATTTAGTTAAATTTACGTACAATGCAATAAATGTCCGTTTTGTAAGTTATTTTTTCACTGTGTTTTACAACCTTATCATATACTTGATTCATAGTACCCTCATTTCCCTTGCTTTTATTTTTTTAATTCCAGGTCTGCAATTGAAGAGGGTAAAGGGATTTATAATAACATAAAAAATTTTGTTAGGTTTCAACTGAGCACGTAAGTTTGCAATACCATTACCTTAAAAGCTTTCAGTTACTTTGTAAATGAGTTGAATTTCATAAAACACTATACAGAAGAATACACAATAAACAGTAGTATAGGTTCCATAAAGATTGGTGATGCACTAGATTAGATTATGAACGTTTTCTAAATATTAGTCTAATTTTACTCAGTAGAACTTATGTTGTCATTAAAGCAGTGTAGTAATAACCAATCCTCTAACTTTCTGACAACCCCCTTTTGTTAATATGGAAAAGGTCAAGATTTGATCAGGCTAGCAGGGGAATGGCCACCCCTAGGTTAGAGGAACTATACCCTTTAGCACCAGGGTCACTTTTTTTCTCTCCCTTGCCAAAAGCCCAACCCATGTGAAGGGTGAGGGAGTTCCACCTCCCCTTTTGATCCACACTCCAGTCTGATGGGTGTGGGAGTTTCTTCTTGCCAGCTTCCTTCCCCTATATATAAGCAGTACTGATCATAGCAACAGTTGCTTTTGGTGTTGACCTTTCTTGTCTTTGGGAGGCCTTTTTTTTTTTTTTTCCAGAAAAAGGCCAACTTTCTTGTATGTTGCATTAATCACCAAAATTATTTTCATATTTTAAACCCACCTGTCGATGAATATGCTAAATCAGGGAGGCTCAACCTGCGGCACAAGTGACATCAGGGCAGGCTGTTTGTCACATGACAGATTAGAGAGGGGACATACTGTATAGTGGCAGATAGGGCAGAAAGCAGAATAGTAGACTGGGTAGGGAGCATAGGGGAGGGAGCAGAAAGAGCAGCAAATTGGGTAGGGAAAGGGGGTCAAAATTGTACTTGGAAAGGGTGATGGGCTAAATTGTGGCAATCCTGTCAAATATCAATCCTCATTGTGCTAAATGATCCCCAGGCTTTACCTTATGAGTTAAGGTTACTTTTAGTTTTGATATAAAAACTATTTAAACTTAACACATCTGATCGTCAACACTTGAAGTGTTGTTTTAACTGATCTTCAGGAAATAGCCATACTGACAATAATGAAATGGCTTTTCTTAACAGGAGTATAGCTGCATTGACTTTAATCTCACTGGCTACATTAATGAACTTTCCTAATCCTCTCAATGCTATGCAGATTTTATGGATAAATATTATCATGGATGGACCACCAGCTCAAAGGTAAAAATATTTATTTTCACATCCAGATAAGGATCTGTACCGTTCTAGCAAAATAAAGAATGCCATGATTAGGGGAGATGGACTTCTTGTGCGTGTGTAATCTATAAAGTATCTAAACTTGTATAAAAGAAAGTGATATTTTAATTGGTATATCCTAAGACTAGAGTGCATCTTTTACCTGTGTAACTTTGCCTATCATATTGTTTGTGTTAGAGCCGTGTTGTTGCCCCTTCTTTTCAATGCATGTCTAATGAAGGTAGGGGCAATGTGGACACTTTTAAACTAGTGTCTACAGTATATTGATGACACTAAGTTTTATATCCTTCCCCTCAAACCCAGCTTTTGTTTCAGTTCTTTCTCAGTGTCTGGCTGAGATAAAAATGAACGGGCAATAAGTTAAAAACTGATGAAACTAAAAATACTCTTCCTAGCCAGAAAGAGTTTAGAATAATTATTTTAAAAAAATCATACTTTTCATGCCCCACTACTATGTATCATTTTATTTTGTTCTGATTCTTGATTTCAAATTTGTTTTACCTAATACACTATCAGAGGTTCTGAAAATCCTGGTAGCAATGCCATAATTCTGTCTGACTCTTGATCCAGGAGTAGAATCCCATAAAAGTAGGTGCATTACTCCAAAGAAAATGGTTTTTGTTGTTAAAGCTTCCCACTCAAAACAGTTGCACCCACCCCTGTTTTAGTCAACAGGATGTGGGCCCTCTTCCCCCTACTTAACTGCTTCAGGCTTTACCAAGGCAATGTCTAGACTGTGAGGATAGATTTTACCAAACAGAAGCAGGGATGTTATCTTTCCATTGTAACTGGTGTTCAGTGGTTCTTTCTCCCAAGAGTTAGGCATTGCATTTCCATAGTTACCAACTGAGCCTGGTAGTGGAAGGCATCTGAACTGTTTTGCCTGTTAACCATGGTGTCTGGCACTTGATCGCCCACAATTGAGTTAAACAGCAGAGGGTTTATGGCTTTAAAAGTAGTGTCTGCTAAGGGAGATTTGATTGCAGTTGGTTGTTCTAGAAAAGTATACTTTGTTTTAAGTTCACTTTTTCTTTAGTAATTGATCTACATACATGGTATATGAAAAAAATATAAACCATTAGTTCAAGCTGGCTTGGAGAAATGGGATTTATTGTTTAAAAATTAACCTTTAAGCTACAACATGGATGGCTTCAATTTTTAGAAAAGATATGGTAATAGGATCTAAGAGATCTTTAACATGCATGTGATAAAGGGAAATACTTCATTATTTAAGTACTGTGCAACTGCACAACTCAAAGTGCATAGACTTTAGACTGGGATTGCAAATACCCTTCTAAATGAGGCTTAGTCTGTAAACAGAACATGTAAACATTGTTTTCAGAAACATTTAAACACAATGGTTCTTTCTAAGTAATTTGCTGCTTCTAATTAATATGCCTTATGTGGTAATAAAATAAAAAGGCTTCTAAACTGTTTTTTTTTTTTAAGTCTTGGAGTGGAGCCTGTGGATAAAGATGTTATTCGGAAGCCTCCAAGAAACTTAAAGGACAGCATTTTGACGAAAAACCTGATTGTCAAAATACTTGTTTCATCAATAATTATTGTGTGCGGAACACTTTTTGTCTTCTGGAGGGAGGTACGATAAACATATGCACAATAAAGCAGGAACAGATTTCATTTACAAAAACCAAGGATTTCTTGATTTCTGCAGTTACATTGTGAATGTGGATGAACTTTTAGTTCCCAAAGGCAGTTTTACTTATGCTATGACCTAAATTATTGCAGGCTGATTAGAGAGAGAGGTTTGTAGAAGGAGGCTGAAAGGGAGAGCAATAGTAGTAATAGGTGTGACTTCAGGAATTCTCAAGCCTTCCTCATTTCCCTTCTCTCTGCCTCTCTCAACACTTCAAATACGCTTATTCTGAATCTGGGAGAGTGAGTTAAAATCTTAGAATTAGTGTTCTAAAATGTGTATGCGTTTTCTCCTTTGAAGGAAGGAAGGAAGGAATTGGAACCTTTCTTTAATGCATGACATCATTCTTGTACCCTAACAATGTGCATAAATGTTTATAAAACTGGAGCTTTCAATCACTTCATGAATTTTAGACTATTCATGAAATGTATAAGGACACTTGTGAGTGCTTGTTTACATAATTCACTAAATCAGATTGTGGCAAACATCTTTAAATTATTTTAGTAGATAAATTTGTTAGGGGCTTATGTATACTAAAACCATTTCATTGGTTTTTCTTATTGACAGCTAAGAGACAATGTCATAACACCTCGAGATACAACAATGACCTTCACCTGTTTTGTATTTTTTGATATGTTCAATGCTTTGAGTTCCAGATCTCAGGTATGTGGCCTGATGTTTAACACAACCACAGTGACGTTCTAGCCGTTTACATAGTAGCTATACTTTTTCTTGGTTGAAGATGTTCTCACTTCATTTCTAGGTTCCCAACTCTTTTTGCAGACTTAATTTCTCATCGTGTGAGAGGGCACACTTAACATGTACTAATTAACTCAAGAGTTACAGGTCTAACTTGAATTTTCTTAAACTGCAAGTCAACAGTGACTTAGTTTAGGTAACTGCTGTGTGAAATCAGAAACACTACACACAAATACAGTGGATTTGTATGGGATGGCTTGGATAGGGATGATCCTGTCTGAGGCAGGGGATTGGACTAGATAACCTCTCAAGGTCCCTTCCAGCCTCACTTCTCTGTGACTACAAATCATAGTTTTACGATAACAGAAGCAAAAAACTTGATTTAAAATTAAAGTGTTGGCCTAGCTGTACTGTACTATGCTTTTAAAAAGTGTAATAACATTATTAAATATCAGACCAGAGTTGCATGCAGTATTCAGAAGCAAAATGTCATTATTTTGTCTTTAACATTTTTTTTTAAATTCCCCAAGTCTGAGTTCTAGAAAGGTAACCACATCTAGAAATAGACTTTTTTGCATTATGTGTTTCATCGCAAATCAGTAAGGTACTGAGAGTCTTCAGATTTAAAATGACAGATATAATAAAATGTATTATGTCTTTTCATTTCGCAGACAAAATCTGTGTTTGAGATTGGACTTTGCAGTAATAAAATGTTCTGTTACGCTGTTCTTGGATCTATAATGGGGCAGTTACTGGTCATTTACTTCCCTCCACTTCAGAAGGTTTTTCAAACGGAAAGCCTGAGTGTCCTGGGTAAGAAAAGTCTTTCTTTTCTATATTGGTACTGCTCAAGCAATAATTAATTCAGGGATGGCCAACCTGCAGTACATCTGCCACAAGTGGCAGGTCTGAGAGGAGATGAGTGGTGCAGAGGGCAGGGAGCAGAAAGGGCAGTTTAGGCATGGAAGAGGCTTGGAGCGGTGGGTGGAGAAGGCGTAGGACTGATTTGTGGCTTGTCTGCCAAAAGGTTGGCTCCCAGTGGATTAATCCATAAATTAGCTGACTGATGGTTGTAGAATACTTTTTATCTTTAATTCCTAAGTGAAATAATGGTGCAGACCCTCATTTTGTAAGTTCTGGTTACTTCTCTTGGAGAGCAGTGATTAAATGGATATGGTGAGATGCACAAAACAAGTAGATAAGAACCATATTATACTGGGATAGGCAAAACCAAAGTACTTTACTTAAGGAGAGAATTTCAGTGTTCAAAAATCTTGTCTGGAAACTTCAGTTTGTGGCTGGTTAAAATGTTTCAATGGCATGATTTTGAAAGGCTGCAGTTTGCCAGTCATCACTTCAATATTTTTATTTTACTCTTATTTTTCTTCCAGAGTAGTTACAGCTATTTCTGCTGTTGTTTTTTGGAGGTAAAAATAAACTATCTCTAGTAGAGTGTACTTCTCAACCTTTTTTTTCTTTCCTTGATATAGTGTTGACTCCAAGAAGCTGGCTTTTGTTCAGAATAGTATCTAATTGTATTGCTTACAAGAAAAGACTTTACTTTCTAGCAATAAATGTTAATACCATATTTACCTCAATCCAAGACTATTTCAAATTTAAGACAACCTCCAATAATTAGATGTTGTGTATGAAATATTTATAAATTTGTTATAATTTATCGGAGAGCTGTCTTGAATTTGTCCCCTTGCTGCTACAGTGGGGAAAGCAGGGAGATAGGTAGTTTGGGGAACAGGAAGCCCCCACCACTTCCTTCCCTGCTTCTGGTGCCCCCCCTCCCAGCCTGTTCCTTTCAGCCTCTGTTCCCCTGGCTGTACTTGCTTTCAAGCTTCGCTCTGGCTCCATTTCCTCCCAGGCTTGGAGCATGTGCAAGCTCCAGCCCCTGCCCAGCCATACAGCAGTGTCTCAGGGCTGGAGCTACCGCTGCCTCTACTCTGGTCAGGCAGAGTCCAGAGTTTGCATCTGCTCTGTGCCAGGAGGGAACAGAGCCAGAGCTCTGCCTAACACTAAGCAGTGGTAGGGGAGCAAACAAAGACTTCAGGGTGGATGGGCAGGCAGCTGCTTCATCTGTGACTCTGGCTGTGACCTAGGCTTGGAGCCAGAGTTGGAGCTGCAGCAACTGCTTATTGCTTGGCCCTTACCTCCTCTCCCCCTCCCTTGAATCTAAGACGAGAGACTTTTTCCCCCTAAGATAACTGGGGGGGGAAGTCTCATCTTGAATTCAAGTAAATATGGCAGTTTCTACATATGCAATATGAAATTCATTTAATAGATTAATACATCATGTCAGTCTTCAGTTATTTTGGAGTAGTAACCTGTGGATGTTTATGTTTATGTCCTGCAAAAACTTACTTTTTACGTATTCTGAAAAAGCTTATCCCTAATGATTAGAAAGAAATATCTTGTCATATACTTCAGAACAAGTTGTGCATGGTTTAGTTTTGACCGTCTTTCTTCAATTACCCAGAAATTAAAAACAAATCCTACTGTCTCTTCTAGATTTGTTGTTTCTTCTGGGTCTCACCTCTTCTGTGTGCATTGTGACAGAAATTATAAAGAAGGTTGAAAGAAGCAAGGAGAAGATCCAGAAACGTGGAAGTTCTTCGTCCTCTTCGTTGTCTTTTCTTGATGTATGATGCATATTGCATTCTTTTGTTTGCAAACCTAGGGATTGCTGTCTAAGGATGTAGGCGAGAGCAAAACAGAATTGGAAGGATAAAGAAATCCCAAGGGCTGTTGACAAGTCCTTTTATGTTTCACTGACTAAAAATGAACGTTCGTATTTCAAGACTGTTGAGAATTTAACTTCCGGTTGTGGGAGTAACAAAAGAAATTATGCAACTTTGGTAACGTTTTTCTTCAAACCTAAATTTACTTTTGAGATTGAATGGAACTTTGTAAACTGTGTGGGGAGTTACTTTAAAGAGAGATGTCTAAGTCCAAGTCCCACCTTCTGCACTTAAGAGGTATAACTGTATAAAAAAACCTTACCTTAGATATAAATATTTTAGTTTTGTTTTTATTTAAAAAATATTGTATTCCTTTTCTCTAATGGTGGTGGGGCTTTGTTACTAATACAAGGATAAAATTAAATATTTCAGAGGCATTCCATTGGTTTAGAATTTGAGTCACAAGAGTGCCATATTTCAGCTACTGTATTTATTTACTTTATCCTGCAATGTGTAAGCGGCTCAAGTACCTTGTGCTACAATTTTTTGTATCCTAAGTTTTTTGCACAGGATGTGACCACTGTCGGATCACTGTTTTTTTTTTAATTTTCTTTCTTTTTGTGATTGAAAAGCCTATACTGCAATTTGAAGTAAATGTTTGCTTTTCTTAAAATAAGTGTGGTGTCTAAGCCAATGTTTTGAACAAAACCAGCATTTTACTGAAGTATCTTGTTTGTTTTCTGGCCTCTCTGGAGAAATCAAATTCCAGTTTTCCCTCTCAACATGATAAATGATAGCACAGGGATTCTTGCTCTTGGGTACCATGAATTTCTGATTTTTGCACCCCTTGAATGAAGCTGAACTCCATTTTCTATCTCTGCTGTTACTTAAGGAAATGTCAGAATATTTCTTCTTGCAGTCCGGCTTATAGTCAACCAAATTATAGAGCAATTCTTGGAACAGAATGTTTTACCAAATTGCCTCAATATAACCAAACTAGTGTTAATTTACAGTAATGTCTGGGCACTCTGGATAGTTCAGTGGTGTTTATTTTAGATGCTTCAAATACAGAGCAAGGCTTAATGCAATGTTAATTTGAAACAGCAGTGAATAACTTAATCACATTCTTGAATTCAAGGTCTTAATTACCTTAGTTCACTACAGCTACTTTAACAATCACATGGTTTGTCCATCCCTGTACTTCAGAGGTAGGGGAATTGATTGGATATTCACTTTATTCCTTCTCCTCACCTCACCCCCAGCTCAAATAAATATAAACTATAAATTATAACTTTAAATAAAAGATGTCTGAAGAATAAATGCTAGCTAGGTAGAGAAAATAATTATATCTACTATGTTAGTGTGCTGCTTTCTTTCTGGATGTAAGGAATTGTGGTTATGAGAAGTTATATTTGATCATTTTAGGACATGTCCAGATCAGCATGCATGTGCAGTTTGCAGTGCCGCAGACCTATGGTGCTGCAAACTGCACACAGTGTGCATGCAGATGTTCACCATGCTAATTTGCAGCACGGTGGATAGTTTTGACACTGGGTGATGCCTGTGTCAAAAAACCTGTCCCAGAAAAAAGCAGGGCGGTGTACATTGCAGCAGTGTATGCCGCCCTAAACAGGAGCCTGGCTGGCCAGATCCATGCTCTGGCTGCTAGCCATGGGCCCAGATCGCTGATGCTGGAGTCCCTTTGGAAAGGCTGTGGGGGCCAGCCCAGATGACAGCCCCAGCCTCTTCTACCCTATACAGGGCTACTTGCCATGTGCCAGAGCGTGCGTGCAGGGGTGTTCCCTGGGGACAACTAGCAATAGCACAAATATGTAGTTATCCCTGGGGAAATGCACATTCCTTCTGTTCATGGGGACATGCCCAGTGTTCTTGCTGCAGAGCCAGGAGACTTTCCTTGTCATGTAAGTGGTTTCAGGGACAAAACTGGTAGTTATAATGAAGCTTAAGGGGAAAAACAGTCCATTTATTGCCACAACCCTGAACACTATTTCTATTTTTCAAGGCTTGACTAATCTGAAGAATGAGGCAAGTAGTTTTTTTTTGTGATATCTCATACTGGACCAACTATATGGTTGGGAGACGCATTAGACAAGCTGTCAGGCGCACAAACCCAAGGAAGGGCACTTGGTGCTGTAAATCTTGTCTAACGTCTCTTCCAACTATACTGTTTGTCAAATAAAGGTAACACTGAAAAATCCTTGCCTATTCTTATATTTCCTGGACTGTCACAGCCATAACAATACTCTAACCCTATTACAACACATCAGGATGAAGACATTCTTAAGAAGAGTAAACCCAAAGGGAAGCCAGAAGGAAAAAAATTTAGATGGGGCTGAAGTTTGAACATTTAGGAAAATGAGGAAGGTAGAAGTCAAAGTATCTTTTTAATGTATTGTATATATTTGAAAAAGTAACCAGAGACTACAACTGCATGTGGAAAACTTTGATGCACACTAGAACAACCAGTAACTGGCAATTGCCTATATATCTTAAAATCAGGAAAAAAACAAATACCTCTCATTGGCGGGGAGGTGGGAGGCCAGACTAAAGGAAAGATATTGCTCATTCAAAACTGGAAAGTAGCCTGAATTGAGACCAAATTCCTTAATTACAGGAACCTAAAGTGAAGCACTTAAAATTAGCACCCTGTTGCTCAAAAGTGAGCACCTAGAACAACCATTTAAGGCCACCTGTGGCGAGAGGGGAGAGGTTTTCCCTTTCTAGGCTTACCAGTTTGAGATCATCTGAAGCATAAGGTGCATTTTCATCCTCTTCAATTCAGGTCAAGTTTCCCCCACCTTTCTCCCCCTAATTACTCAAAAGATGGTTGGAGACCTCTTCTGGATCTTAAGATGATGTAATAAATATATTCATTTTATTGATATTCTGAATAGTGATTTAAGCTTCAATAATTTTTTAATGAAGGTATACAACATTCAGTTCACCTGGCTTTACAGGAGGTAGTTGAATTTTGAAATGGGAAATGCAACACTTTCCAATATTGAGTTCTTTCCTTTGTCCTGTCGGGAGTTGTATAGTGCTCACAGAATGCCTTCTGGTCATATTTTAGTAATCTTTTTCAGAAGGCAGGACATCTGGCTGGTTCAGGATCTCTCCTCTGAACTTCAACCTGAGTGAGCCATAGGATAAAACTGACTAAATGGTTCTGATCCCTAGATCCTGGGATTGATGCCACTACTATAAGCAGAAAAATTTGGACAATACATCTCAAAGAGACTGAGATAAATAAACGGTTTAAACCAAGGGTGCTGAGTCCCTGGCATATGGGTCACAGTTGGCCCATTGCACTCCCCCAAGGATCAGGAAATATAATGTTGGGGGGAGCGGTGGCAATTAATACCACCACCCCTAAGCCACTGCCAAAATTACAAGCCCCATGTGGTTGAACTATGGCCAGATCGGACCATTGCCATGCAGCTAGAGTAAGGTTCTGGCCCTGCCTGCCCCACATGCTGGATCAGGGCCACCAGACAAATCTGCCCTGACGAAGGACCTGGCATTGCCCATGTGGCCCATGAGATGAAAAGGTTGGGCATCGTTGGTTTAAACAAATTCCAGTTACATACTCTGTGAAATATATGCATCATAATCCTGACAATTCATTAGTAAAAATTTGGCAAGTGATTCTGCTTACAGAAACTTCCTAACTTAAAAATATAAACATGTATCTGAGTACAAACTTTGCCTACCTGACAAACCTTAATCGCACAAGAATCTTATCAGATGCCCTAAACCTTGCTAAAGCCAATATAACTTTGTAAGTAACTTTTTAAGATGCACAAGTAACCTTTTTCCTTTTCTCAAACCTTCAGTGAGCATGAATATTTAGTTTTCTTGGGGTTTCTTTTCATTTTTATAAACAAATAATTGAATTGTTTGGGACTTTCAGCTTTATAGGATAGTGTCTACTTTGGATATGCAAAACACCTATAAGTTATCAATTTAGTTGAAACATTTTTAAAATGCAGATTTAAACAGTACACCAGACTAGTTCCATTCAAAATTCATCAGCTTTCTAAAATGCACATCCCAATTTTATTTTAATAGTTTATTTAAGAGACATTTCTCTCTCTTTCTCTAAACCCAAATAGCTGAGTCACATGTGTGTGAAGCTCTGGCTGTCTTTTTAGAACAATGCATTGAGATTATCAACATAAACTACCTAGAATCAGCTTGGCCGTACACCTCCTGGGGCCAAATAAATTTTTACATAGTCAAAAAGACTGGACTCAATAAGATCTGTGCTTGAGTGAGCATTTTGGGTTCTACTCATGAACTTAAATTAAGATGTGAATTTTGCAGCTTTGTAGCTGTGAGTGGTGCAGTCCATAAAGTGGTTTGCTATTGTTAAGAAAAGAAATAGCATTCAAAATAGCATAGAATGGTTAACTTTCTCTAAGATTGTACTTGGGTGCCATCTGCTGGTAAGTTACTGAAAAACAAGGTAGGCCTTAGGCACAGGAAGAAACTTTTTTGCAAACTTTCTATCTTGCAAGTAGTCCTTTCATAAATCTAAACAGTACTAAGTGTCTCACTTCTTTTCAAACAGCTTAACGCAATGTTTATTTTTCAGGAATATGGGCATCTGAAATCATCTGCAACCTGCAAAATTTAACAACTGAATTCTATGTGCAAAACATTAATTGATAAGCCCATCTGGCTCCAGGGATACCCGTCTCCCAGTTCTATGCACAGTTCTTTATCACATGGGCTCCTTAGTGTGTTTTTGTTTTCAGAAAAGAAAGGTGGCTTTTGGGTTTTAGTAACATCCTTGGAGTAAAATGTTTGACAAAAGACTGGTACAGGTTTACAAAACGGTTCTCTCCCCGAACCTCATTTTTGCATGTTTCCAATGAATGTGATTTTGTTGACAGAATTTAAACTCCTTGAGCCGATCTGGTAAATATTTTCCAAGTGTAAAAATGTTGAATGTTATATGTAAAGCCATCAATATTACTATGTCTTAGAGCTATTGCTTTATAGAAATTGTTACTCTTGAAGATCAGGCTGCTTAAAAACATGTAAAAAAAATATATTTCCTGGATAACTTTCAAACAATCTATCCATGTACTTAGGACAATGAACTCATAAGAGCAATAATGGATAATCATCCATCAGAAGGAAAATGCAATATAACTAATGTATCAATATGTTATTGATGTCCTGTGACTTTAGCCTGATCAACCTCAGATCCCTGTGAGAGAACCACTTCAGGCTGAGAACTTCTATCTAAGAAGTAAATGTTTCCTGAAAAATCTTTTCTAGAAATTTCACTATGAAAAACAGTCTAGGAAATGGGAGTGAAAGCACAGGAACAGGCAAAGATGGAGCAGAGATCAGAGGTGCTTGAGATCTGGTGAGTACTGGATAAAGCCCTAATGACAGATGCAGTTAATAACCAAAGAACCTCTTAATCCAGAGAAAGAGACATATAATTAATACTAGCTTTTATTGCAAAGGACATATTAAAAATATGATTTGTTCTTACATTTATGTGCATGGAACTGACGATCTCAGCTGAGAAGTATAATGGGTAACTACCTACTGAAATCCTAAGAGCTGTTATCTAAATAACGTAAGTTTCATGTGAGGTACACCAAACATTTTCTATTGAATGCCAAGTGCTAAGACAATTATAGCTCACATCTTTAACATTCTTCTTTTTAGAGCCTTCAGGGAGGGAAACTTTTCTTGCCAATCTCTCAAGTGGTAACAAATACTTTTCAAGGGAGAAAAGGCCATTTTGTGGTAGCTCTCAGTAGTATTAAAACTCCATATTTCTTTTTTTCTTAAGCAAAACAGGATAGAAAAGGCACAGGTTCCTCCTTGTCCTCCCATGACAGGGCAGCAATTGGAATATCACATGGAAGGTGCAAATGGCCTGACTTCCACTATAAGTCAATGGACGTTAACCTCTGTTGGCAAATGCAAAGCAGCATTACTTGTTTTTCACTACAATGTAATTTAAGTCAGCATCCTCTTACAAGTTAAAATGGTTTAAATATATACCTCCAAAGTGAACTTAAAATGGGTTTCCAGTGTGGTGTCCAAGATCTTTTCTTTCCTGAGAGGGAACTGGAGATGAGGGAAGAATGTAATCTTAAAGAGCCTGGCTTTGAAGTGCCAAACTTGTTTTATTCCTCTACTCTTGAGGAGCTTGGATACTCGTTGATTACTTTAAGAAAGCTCCAATAACTTAATACCTACAATTAAGAAAACTGTAATATGTAATATTTAATGCACAAAAATCCCTGCAACAGGATTAATTCTAAAAAAAGATCCAGTTTGGATCAAATTTTGTGAACAGGCCAGTCAAATTCCAATACAATCCATGCACTTCAGCGTAACTACTGCCCATTCGTGCAGCATTAAAGATCATTCCTTGCATGTGTCGTCATTAATCTTCCATTTCGAGTAATGCAAATCTATTGAGATCATGTAAAGGCTGAATTTCCATTGTTACACACTTACTGGTAGTCTCTTCCTGATTAGCCGCTTTCTTTTTTTCCTTGCAGGACTTAAACTTGGTCTTCTGAAAGAAGTCTGAAGGTACAGCTGACTTAACAGTATGTAACAGATCAAAATAAAGCTGACTTATCTTTGGAGACAGGCTAAGTAGACTTTCTGCTGAGGGTGATGACTTAAGCTCATGACACAGTCTATGCACAACAGTTCCACTATAAAGCCTGGTCAAAGGAAGAAGGAAAAAAATATTTAGAACCTTCTATATCTATAAATCTAGGAAAAATATGCTGTTTAATTAAATTGATTTTTTTTTTTTTTTTTTTAAATTTTAAGCCGCAATCTCATCCATGATTTTCTCAGCTATGCTCCTCTGAAAAATGATTGTTTAAGCCAGGGCTGTCCAACTGGTGGCCTGAGCAGGGCCAGCACATGGCTTGTGGGCCCCTTCAGTTGCCTCTCCCATTGCTGTGCACCACTGTTCAGCCTGCACAGTGTGGGGCTGTGCCCTTCCGGTATGGCAGGTAAATCCCAGGAGGGCTCCTCCTGGTGGGAAGCAGCAGTGCTGGGGGTCCCACTTCTGCAGCATATGGCCACAGCTGCACACTGGCACAATGTATGGCCCCAGCTGCACTGAAGTTAGTCCTTATATAAGCTTTTAGAAAAGCTGGCTAAACCAATGTCACAATGTTCTATTCAAATCCAAATTGTCAGTAGGTGCATGATCACATAGCTATTCATAGGGACAATACAGATTTTAAGAAAATAGTCTTTTGAAAACGGGCAAAATGTAGTACTTCAGATGACAGCTACATTTTTTTATAAATTACAATGTTTGTATTTGATCAGAAAAGCTGGATTATGTTAGCATCTAGTTGCTGAGAATTTGGGAACATTAGTCATATCTTCAAGTTTCACTGTGCTGTTTTTATTTGAACACTACATGTGAGCAAAGAAATATTTTTAATTTACAAAGGTAAGTAAGATTATGTGAAGACAAGGATTATGTCTCTGCATTTAACAAGTTACAGAACATATTGGACCCCTAGAAAGAGAAATGACTTCCCAGCATGTTGAATATTGTTGAGAATGCTGAATTTAAGTAGAAAGCTGGAATAAACCTGTAATTAGATTTATATCTAGATAGGGCCCTTAACTTGGATATAAACCCAAAATGCAGATGCTAGAAATAAGCTGTGAAAGTGGTTATACTATAATGTATGCAACTGTTCTGTAATACATCGTATAAACCATACTGCTACAATGCAACTGCTTAGCATCTCGCTGTAAAGTTCCAGATGACTTCCACATGCTTTTAAAGTTTAATTCTTTTTCAGGTTTTCAGTTTGTACTTTTATCTTCACGAATTACTTCTCTGCTCATTCTTCCAGTTGTTTGCCCAGTTTCTGGTGCATGCTACCTAAAAGGTTTTAATCCCTTGAATATTTTTGATGGCCTCACTAAGCATGTGGGAGATCAGGCCTTAAGCTTGCGAATTTTAATGTCGCATGATTTCAGTCACAGCAATCTCTTATAAGGCAAAGGTCAGAAAGAGCCACTATATCACGTAAGTTGACAACCAAAATGTTGCAAGCCGTTACAGATCACCCCATATTGCCTGTATTGAAAGAAAACTGTTTTGCTAAAACATTTCAAAGGAGATTGTTATATCTTGGGTCAAAAAATGTATGCAGTAATTATGAAAAGCTGAGTTGCTGAAGCATTAGAAGCTGCTAGCATTTGTTAAGTGTCAGAGTGTACTGTATAAAAGAAGATAAACTCTTACAACTTCAGCAAATCTCTAACCCAAGAAGCTCATAAAGGCACAGCAAATGTAATATGAGATAACAAAGGAAATAGGATGGAAGAGTGGCATTATACCTGCAACACTTCATAACTCTGTTATGAATTCTTACCTAGTTAGGTCTGGCTCAGGGAGAGGAGATGAGAGTAGCTGGTTGAGATACAATCCCATCTGGAGACAGCACTGCCACTGACAAAATGTGTGGGCTGTATCTAAATCCAGGCCTGTATTCTGCAGTTTCTTTTCCTTCCATTTCAGAAAATGGTCATATGCTACCTTGTTGTCTTTAACATGGAAAACCTCAGGACCTAGAGTTTGAAAAGACAAGCAAGAGTATTTTGGAGACTTTGTACATTCTTCTGTGATAGATACCTATAGACCTCTTGTAGTAATAGTTCTATACACAAGCCTTAGAAGAAACTGTATTATTCAAAATATCTTGAATTGTTATTGCTTAAGAACCACAATCTGTGTGTCTATTGAGAATTCAGTCATTTTACTTGCTTATTGACTACAAGCACACACATTACATGAGCAGTGGACCAACTTGAAAATAATTAAAAGGTCCCTCACTTTTTGCCAATTAATGAGAAACAAATGGGAGCTGCATTGTCCATCCTCTCTCGTCCATAACTCTGAAAGAAAAAAAACCCCCACCTTGGCATGCACTTTCTTGCTCCCTCAAATCAGGGATTCCTCAAATCTTAGGGTGGCAAGTGCCACTTGGTGTCTTTATAACAAACATAATTGCATTTCCTCTCCCAGAAAGAACAAAGTTCTCACAGAAATGGAAGAAGTTCTGTACTTAAAGTCCGTGTACTAACCATGGCTTTGGAATTAGAATGCATTGCCATAAGACGGGCAACGTGAGTGTTTTTTGTAAGTAAAGGTAAGTTTAGCAAAGATTCATATCTTGGTAACACAACTTTTCCTATAGGAAGCATGTCTCTCAGTGGTGGAAGCTGCACCATTTTTTTTTTAAACATCTGCATACTAAGTCTGATGATAAACATTTACCCCTCCTTGTAGCCCTCTTAATCTTAAAGTCCCAATGCAAGATTTACAAAGGCAGATACCACCTCACAGGATACATGAATATTATTTATCCATTTAAAGAGGCACAGAAAAGTTAGATGACCTTCCAAAGACAGGGTGAATTGGAAACAGAATTGAGTTTATAAATTCAAATTCCTCAGCTCTCAACTGCTGGACAGAACCTTGTTTTTGAATAACAATGTAAAAAATTTACTGCTTTGGATGGAGTATAAGTTATCGTTCATTTGTATGGATGTGGACAAGTTAAGAATAGGGAAAAATTATAACCAGGACACTCATCTGCATGTAAACCAAGCATCTAGAATGAAAGAAGCCAAGGTTTAATTCTTTGGAGACCTACCTGGGCTACTCATTGTCCTCTGCAGTTCTCCAAATACAATTCCTAGAAGTAATGCTTTCAAATGATGCAGTTTCACTGTAGGTTCTGAATAACGTGTCCAATAGCAGGTTACAGCAACAGGGAGCTGCAAGTGGCTGGGGATAGGCTCTAGGATGTTAGATTTCACTCCAAGGGTCTCCAACAGAAGCTTCAGGCGATCTGACATGGGGACCTGCAAAGCAGTCACAATTTTACATTAAAAAAATGGATGTTTTACTGCATCCACTTGCACCTATATTTTCTTTGATGACTTTGCCCCAGTTCAAATAACATACTTTAGTGTTAAACAGCTAGTACTTCGATCACTTTTTGTTAAAAATAAGAAAACTCTTTAATATTGAAATAATGTAGATGACTTTTTTTTCCCATTTAACAAATTTCAGAGATCTTCTGTGCAGTGCGTACTTTTGTCAGGACATGGAATCATTAAAAGAAAATGAGGTTGATGTTTTGTGGTATTTACTATGTAAGGCTAGGCTTTTCAAGTTGAAGTCAGACGTAGGTGTAGAAATAGGATTTTAAACAATATACATATTAAAAATATGTCCACTTTGTTTATATAACTATTAGAGCTGAGCACACTTGAAAAAAATCTAGTCACCATTGCATATTTAAGTCATTCTGAGCAGGCCCCATCCAAATTGAACAGTGGACTCTTCCGTATGAAATATTTCACAGGTCTGCACTTGTTTCACTTGTACTGTAGGAGCCCCACTTCATACGAGTTTTGGCTAATACAGTAATTCTCAACCAGGGTGTTGCAGCACTCCAAGATTTCCAAATAGAATCCATAGTGTCAAAAACATTCAGCTGTGGTCTGAGTTCTTTACAACTGAAGAACTGCTTAATTTTTTTTCCATAATAATAATAAAGTGAAAGCTGAATGCTGGCAGTTTGTGAGGGGTGCCTTGAGTCTAAAAAGGTTGAGAACCACTGAGCTAATAGATTAGACTATTTTTTAAAAGACCCTACAGAAGTGCAATAACACTGGTGCATGTATATCAGTTACACGGTTCTAAAAAAAATTGTATTACAAAAAATGTGTCCTGATTTAATGAAAGACTAGCATGCTTGCATACACACCAAGGCCAGATTAAGGTGCCTTAATATCTGTATTGCTTTGGAGGAGTGGGAGTTTGTGGGTCATGAACAAGTATCAATTTCAGGTGGACCTAAGCAGCAGACTGCTATAATTTAGGGAACAGTTACTTGCTAGTGGAAAACACATGTTGCCAGGATGGTTAAATAAGTAAATGCACTGCTGTAAAAACAGATTCAACACATTCACTCTGAAAGTCAGAATGGCCATCCCTACAGTATTCAAGATCTGGATTATTTCCAGTTTGCCCGGAAGCAACCTTGTGTAACCTCACAATTAAGCATCTTTAAAATGGGTGTGGGAAATATTTCCATTCCTCTTACTGGCAAGAGTTGCTCCATAATATAGTGCACAGAACTGGCACCTTTAATCCCAGAGCTCAACCTACAAGTTTCCTGTGGAATTTCAACCCCAGCATTGCTCAAGAAGCAGCTTCAGTTCCTGCTTTATTTGTAGTTGTACAAAGAGCTGGAACAGTTGGAGTTTTTGGTGTGACGCTCTCCAGTGCACTCTACTGGAGTACATAATGGATTTTTCTGAAACATATAAAGTCTGACTAAATCCAAATGAGTTTTCAGGGGGATGGAAAGACGCCTCTAAATACAAGTCTAATCTTCCTGCTTTCCCCCCCAAAAAACAAGTAATCCCCCAGAATTCTTGTTCCTAAAGTTTTGGTCAACAAGATTGGTTTCTGAAGGCTTATATTCAAAACAACACAGGAATTATAATTGAAAGTTTGGGACAACATTAAATATGGGAATGACAATCAGTTCTGCCTGTACTGACAAGTATCATCTAAAAAGAAATATGTAATATGGAAGAGAGATGCAGTCTCTTTGATTGTTGCAAACTAAAGATCATGAGTCTGTAACCATTCACAAATGAAGCCTAGTGGTTATAAGTAATGCATTGGGAGTGGGCTGTGCCCCGCCCCTGAGATTTCTATGCTTAAAGTTTGGTGCAGGACTGCAGCCTGGCTGGAGCCAGCATTCAATGATGGCAGCGTAGAGTACTGCACCCCCACCTTCCCCAGCATCAACACTTATTACATGGTATGGTCTTGCTAACAACAATAACCAGCATATCTGATAGCAAGCTGGCTGACTTGGGTGGTGGATATTTTCTTCCTTTCATTTGCATAACATCATTATCCACAACATCTGCTGCCTTAGCCGTATACCTTGGTTAACTTGTCCAAAGGTAGATGGTCACTGCAAAATGGCACAGGCAGCACTGTAGTCTGAACAAATGTTTTCTTAAGGGTCTTCTGGAATCTGTCAAATTCCTGAACAACTGGCAGCTGTGCAGGCAGCTTCGCGTCCCCGCAGGTTTCTGAGTCCTGGCCAGGATTCAGAAGCAACCCGTAGATCACCTGCCGGATGGGCAGCGCTACAGCATGAGCGCTTGGTCTTTGCATGTTCTCCACCTGCACATGGAGGAACGTTCGTCTGAGGATCAGAGCATCTGTCATGAAGGGAGACAGGTCGCCTCTTGCCAGGGACCTGAGCATCCAGCAGGGTAACTCCAGCTCCCGGCCCACCCGTGACTCGTAGCTTCCTGTCTCAAAGAAGTCCTCGAGGTTCCCGTCGGCCCGTTCATACTCGTCCAGGGAGGCGTGTAGCAGCTCTCTCACTTGCTGCCTCTCGTGCTCTCGGAGATGCTGCACCACACTGTCGACTGCTTCGGCAGGGTTGGCAAAGCCCGCCAGCCAGCTCAGGAGCCTGCAGATTTGCCCGTGTTTCCTTGCCCCCCGGCGGCGACAGCAACTTTGCGTGGGCAGGTGTGCTTTGCAGAGGAAGGTGTCGAGGGCTGGCAGACGGCCGCGGTCGTTGCCACTCAGCAGGGCAAAGAGGGGCAGCAGGGCCTGGTCGAGGCGGCCAAAGTGGGCGCAGAGCTTGTCTGCCGAGAAGCAGCGGGTGGGGATGTAGCACTCTGGGCTCTCTCCGGCGACGTCCCTCCACTGGAAGTAGCCGAGGGGGCAGTAGCCAGCGGGCAGGCGGAAGGTGCAGAAGTCGCTGTCGGAGCCGAGCAGCGGGCAGCCCCAGCGCCGGGCCAGCGCTGCTGCGTCACGGTCTGCTTCGCCCAGGCACTGCACGAATGGCACCCCCGCACCCGCCAGCACCTGGCGGAA
>NW_017728886.1:75849580-75868069 GCF_001723895.1 Crocodylus porosus
TGGCTTCGCCCGGCTCGCGGCCGCCATCCAGCACCACGTGCGCACGCAGGTGGCAGGCGCGCAGGGCCGCGAAGAAGCCGCGCGCCGCCGCCGCCAGCGCCTCGTAGTCGCCGCCGCGCGCCGCGTCCAGGCCACCCTCCAGCCACAGGCGGTGGTACAGGCTGCTGCCGTCTATGACGAGGCGCGCGTCGCGCAGGTGCAGCGCCGTGAAGAACTCGCCGTGTTCCTCCACGTAGCGCGTCAGCCCGGGGATGCCCATGGGTTGCGGGGGGGCGGCCGGGCTCGCGCTGGGTGACCGCGCGCAAACCACGGGAGACGCGGCCCTACTCGCGCGCTGGTGCGCAGGCGCGAGGCTGTGACGTCAGCGAGCTCCGAGTAGGGAAGCGGGAGGAGCAGTTTGGTTTTGTCCGTCGCTGTCGCGACCCCGCTCTCGGAGCGCCCCCTCCTTCCGGCGGGTCCCCGCCTCCCCCGGGCTCTATTTTTGGGGGGCGCAGCAAAGGAGCCCGCTTGCCGGGCAGCGGAGGTTACCAGGGCTCGGAGGCGCCGGGCTGCGTCATGTGACCGTGGCTAGCTCCAACAGCAACGGCTTCCCCGCCTTCGTCACACGATTAGCTTCCCAGTGGCTCGGCCCGAGCGCTCATTTCCCGTTGGGCTGCGCGCGGCGTTTCCTAGCAACGGAGCCCAAACACAGGACGGGCGGGAGCCTTGGCAGCCGGCTGGGCTGAGACCCCTCCCCCTTCCCCACGGGGCCTCGCCGAGCCCGGGGCGGGGCCGTGCCAGGTAAGTGGTCTGAGGCGGCGGGGGGTCATGGGTTTTAGTGGGAGCTCTGTTGTGGAGCAGGCGCCGAGGGACTGAAAGGTGAGATTCCCCCTTGCCTCCGTCCCATCTCCATGCTCTTGCCTGCTTCTAGCTCCCTGGCTGCCTGTACGAGGGGCACAGACAGGGAAGGGTTAACCAGGCTGAGCCTGCCCAGAGAGCAGCAGCAGTGGCTGTGGTGGCTATGCAGACAGGTTAACCCTCCCTTGCTTGTTCTCCTAGGACGGATGGCTCAGGCAGCCACTTGGTAAGCAGGGGGGAGAGGGGGGTGCAGCAAGAAGGGGCCTGCGAGGGGAGTAGGGGGCTTGATGTGGCCCGGTAGGGGGTGGGGCCCAGTGGGTGTTTATACTACTATGTAGTCTAGAGCTGAGGTTCTCAACCTTTTTTGTATGAGGACCCATGACCAGTCCTGACCCAATGTCCCTCAGTCCTGCTGTGCCCCATCCCCAGTGTGTGGGGCAGGGGGTGGGTGTGTGTGAGGCACGGGGGGCCCCAAGCAACCCCTTGCAAGCTGGAGGAGCTGGAACTCTGCCAGCCTACAGAAAAGCTACAGTTTCCCATGTTTTTCTCTTCTAAAGGAGAACCCATTTTTAAAGCTTGTCTACGACCCTTTCATATACTCTTGTGACCCACACTTGGGTCATGACCCACAGTTTGAGAAATGCTGGTCTAGAGTGGCTACACTTTAGTGTAACACGAGCTGGGTAGCACAGATCAGGGATAATCTTGCCCTGGAATAGCTTAACTTTGAGCCACATAACAAGCACTTAAAAAAACCAGTTTCAGGTGTTAAATGCTCCAGTAGCCACTCAAAATCTAATAACGAGATTGTATTAGTGTAATAACGAGACCCTAAGTTACATAGGCACCCTGGGACTTTCATCCCAACAAAAGGGGGAAAAAAATCTTGTAAGTAAGACTTGTAGGTCTCAAGCCCAAATAGATTTAGTTGTTGGCAAGCCCTCAATTAGAGGATGACCCCTACCACAGCGCATGGATGGATCTCAAGGTTATTGAAGAGTCCAGTCCTTGAGCCATTTAAGTTGCAGGTCTTTCAGCAGTGGGAAGTAGGCTGCAGGCTGGGAGTCTTCTCTTTTTCCTTCTTCTACCCACTCTTCTCTGCATTGAGGGCAAAACACTTTACCTCAAAATGGCTGTAGTGCCATCTCTTACTAAATCAATTTAGTCAGAACCTAAAAAGGGGTGTCATGAATAAAAAGAGTGTGTATAAATAACAAAAAGTCAGCAAAGAAAGCTTGGTTGTGGAGGTCAGAAAGTGCAGGGGTAAAGTGAGATTTGCCACAATCAAAGTAAGTTCAGTTGTGAAAGAAATTAAAACAAACAATAAAAGTTTCTTTAACCACATAGCTAAGAAGAGAGCAAGGAAAGAAGAAATGGGATTGCTACATTATAAGTATAGGGTTCTATAGTAAAGATGGGGTGGAGAATAAAGGTGCTTCATATATAGAGTGAAAACTAACTTTGTCTCCACCTTGAGGACACTGTAGAACACAGAATCAAAGTCTAATAGGAATGAGTGTGTAGAGGTAGAAATTATTCTAGCTAGGGGAAAGGCAATATTCAAAGAGTTTAGTGGACTCAAGTTGTGGGGACTTGTTAAGCTCTATCCCAAAATACTGCAAGAACTAACATGAGAGACTGCAAGTATGGTAGCAAGAGCTTTTAATTAATCCCTCAAATTGTAGAAAGATTTATTATATGACTTGAGCATAGGAAAAAAAAAAGCCTATGTTTATAAGAAAAGAAAAATGATCTGGGCAATTGCAGAATCATTAGTCTGATCTCAATAGTATTCAAGACTTCAGAATAAGTTTTGAAGGAAGGAATAATTAAATTCATGAATGGGACAGGCACCATGGGTTTACTGCAGGTAGATTATGCTAGCCTAATCTAATATCTTTAATAAGATAATTCACTCTTTCAAATGACAAAAGTCATGGAGCTAATGTCTCTGGACTTCAGTAAAACATTTGATGTCATGTGGAAAATTACTAGTTGAAATGGAGAATATGCGGATCAGTACCCCATATGGAAATATATGGAGGATAAAATAGTAGAAAAAGGGAAGATGACAGTCAGTTGCACTGAAAAGGAAATTGAGTGGATTTTTTTCAGGGTAAAACCAATTTTATTTGATACTTTCACTAAGGATCTTGGCACAAGTAGTAGAAGTATGGTAATGAAATATGGCGATAATATAAAGTTAAGAAATATTATCAATACAGAGGAAGATCAGACTGTTATGTGGGAAGAAATGAATGATGTTGAGGACTAGAGTAATAGAAACAAGATTAAATTTACTAGTATAATATGCAAGGTGATATACCCTTAGGGACTTGTGCTATAAATGGGAAGCTTGTCATTTGGAAATGAGAAAAAAAAGTAGAAAACCATGGGTATGTTAGTGGACCACAGATTGTGACTAAGCCATTGATAGGATGCAACTGAAAGGGGCAAATATGACCAGGTCTGCATTGCAAACTTAACATGACTGGCAGTGGTACCCTTAAGCACATGCTGCCTCTTGAACTGGAAGGAGATGGGCTGTTTTATGTCACTGTCACTAGTGGTGCCAGTGAAAGCATGGCTTATGGTGTTAGGAAGTATCAGATGAGGTCCAAGAACAAATGAGTTCCATAATAAGTTTAGGTTGGAAATTAGAAAAAAATTCCTTACCATTACAGCAATGAGGTTCTGGAACAACCTTCTCACAGGTGTAATGAGGAGTAAGAAACTTAAATACATTTAAGATGGATCTTGATACATAAGTGAAGGGAATTTATATAGCATGATTATTGGAGTGGCTAACTCAGAAGTTCCTTTTCAGTCCTGTGTTCTTACTAGCAAAGCTTGGATACCTCAAGCCTTGGTGTAAAACACTGATTAAGAGCCAATGGAATTTAAGCTTAGGGCTGAAATTATGTGCTGGATGCATATGTTCATTTTATCAAGTGCAGCACAAAAAGCATATTTTGTGGAGGGCAAATGATGGACAGAGGACTTGAGCCACCCTTTGTATCTTCCTGATTCTGGGCAGTTGTGACTTGTGGATTGATTAGAATTGTTCAGGATGTCTGTGTACTGTCTTGCAGTATATTTTGGGCCCTTCTTTCCTTCACCAAACTCTTACTGCCTCCAGTTCTGACAGCTGTGAGGGTGGAATTATAGGCGTACACATTCTGGCCCCATTCTTGCCTAGTGGAATTCCCTGAAGAGACATTTACCTCTTCTTTGCCCTCTTACCTAGATCACCACAGGAAGGGCATTATAACGGCTTTAGGGTACGTCATGATCTGACCCTTTGTGCAGAATACATGGAAAGAGGTGATGACAGAAAGTCACAGTAGATTAAGCTTCTGATTGCATGCAAGCTTTGACAGTCTCATCTTTCTATGTCACAACCTGAACAATATAACAATTATGAAGATTTCTGTGGCACTCAAGTAATCTTTGCTAAAGTATATTCACATAAAATATACTCAAGAAGCTGATTGTGATCTAGAAGTGATGTAGTGTAACTATGGACTGCCAGGTGCCTGGTGGTTTACTAGTGCTTCTGGCTTCTCCCTGCCTCCCAGCTGTTTCCATGGGTGTTCTTTATGAAGGAAAGAGATACCTATGAAAGCAGAACTTTTTCATTTTAAAACAGTTTTTCATACATTAATTATTCATCGGCCCCAAGGGAGGCAGGTAAAGAAAATATATTGGCTTCATTTTATAAATGGAGAAACAGAGGTAAAGCTTGTGACATACCCAAAGACAAAGGAGAAGTTAGAGGTTTGTTTAAAACTTAGCTGTGTTGAAAACTTAGACTTTTGTTCAGATCCCTAGACCATGCTTTTCTCAAAGGGGCTGTACATACTAGCACAGTATACTAAAGTACTTCGTAGGTGTCTTCCACAACATTTTTCATCTGTAGATTTCAAGGCACTCTACAAAGAAAGAATCTTTATTTTGATTTTATGCATGAGAAACCAAGCCACAGAGAGGTGGAGTGCCTTGTTTTAGGGCACCTAACAGGTGAGTAGCAGAGGTGGGGATGGAAGTACAATCACGTGTCCCAGTCCAGTAGCTAAAATTATGTCACGAAAAATTGTGAGGCATTTAGAGAATAATGGTGGCTATGCAGTTACTTGAGAGAGAAACTGAGTTATGTTTGTTGAATCTCCTGAGAGTTTCTGGGCTTTTCTCTATCGTTCCTGTATGTTTGTTTATTATTTTTAAATATTCATCTTTTGCAAAAAATATTCCACATAGGACTTTATTTTGCAAAATAATAGCATAGAAACATTGACTTGACAAGAGAGAAACTCACTGAAAATATGTAGATTTTATAGGGACAGAAATTTAGCATTTTACTTTTTTCCCCTGCCCACCTAAACAGTGTCCTTTCATGCTTTGTAAAAGATTAGGAATTATACAAATAGAAGATTATTTATCCATTGTACTTTGCTTACATTTTGCATTACAAAACTAATTTTTGTCATGGTTGGTATTTGAAGGAGGATATAGAATCAAAGGAATGTTCTTTTTAATGTTTTCACTTTTTAGAAGAAAAGATGGTACATCATTTGTACCATTATGAAAATAACTTACAGTAATTAGAAGTTGGCTGTGTTTCATACTATACTAACAATGCCAAGTTAAACCCATTGGCACAGAATATGCTAGCATTTCTGCAGATGGGTGTTTACAATAGTTTCATGCATGCAAAATATTGTTATAAAATGCAGAATCATAATCCTTATGGTGCTGGAATGGCTAGATACCTAGCTGCAAGCAACAGTTTTCTGTATTATGCAGCCTTTAAAATTAAATATTCTTGTTTTACTTCACCCAGTAAATGACATTTTATATACACAAAACATTTTGATGCTGCTGTTAACGAATTAAATGGTGGTTACCTTCCTGAAGACATTTTTTGGTTTCCTATGTGAAGTTATAGTGCTAAGAAAATATCATGTTAACTCTTTTCACTTCAGAGGATCCTGAAGGTCTTTATTATGGAAAGAAATATATGGCATTATGAACATTAATGATGTTTTAGAAATGGGAAGTGGAACATGAATCTTATCTGTAATTCTTGTCCTACAGTTGAAAATCACGTCAGCAGCCTTTTTAGTTATTAATTCTGCAGAATTAGGGCTTAAAAAAGAAATACAAAAACAAATGAGTCTCAAGAAAGTGATTGAGAAGAGATTATTAGTGAGAAGAAGAAAGGAGAGAGAGGAAGGTTTCTTGAAAGAAGTGGATTTAAGTATATTAACCTTAGCTGAACATAAATTAGCCTATTAATTTATCTGCCATTGCAATGGGAGGATATTGGCAGTGCTTTTGTCTCCCCTGTTTCTTGCTTGCAAGACGCTGTAGGGTGTTTTTGGTTTTGTCTTTGTAATATGCTTTATGATTGTAGTGTGTTGAAAAGGATGGTTTTTAGGGTGTTTTGGATAGCTGTTATCTGTGGATGCAGGGGACTAGACTCAATTAGTGATGTGAAAGGTAAAGTGATTAATCATTTAACCAGTAAGTGGAGTTAGCTTACCAGTTATCTTTAGCTCCAGGTGGATGCAGTCTGGCAGAGAAGATGGGGAGAGAAACTGCGTAGTCCACAGCAGGAATCAGAAAGCAGCAAGGTGGCCATGAGGGACAAGTGAGCAGAAGGGGAGGGGAGAGGAGGACGAGTATGGTCCTTGAACTTCAGAGGAAAACATCCAGCAACCTAATGGCTCATCAGTTAAGTGATTAGCTGCTCCCTCACCAGATGCTCCTTGGCTGGGTTTAGATCTGCTATGTTATCCATTAATTGCTTAACTGATACAATTAGAGGAGGGTAAACAAATATTTTTAAAATGTTATTTACATTTAGATCTTAGCAAGGCCTTAGATTCTGTTTCCCATTAGATTGTCTCATTTAAACTGGAGAGTACTGGCCTAGACCAGTCCACAATGAGGTGGGTTGGCAACTGACTCGCAGGCCGATCCCAGAGAGTTGTAACTGATGGGATGACCGCATCCTGGAGGGTCTTCTCCAGTGGTGTCCCCAGGAATCAGTGCTTGGGCCTGTGCTCTTTAAAATCTTTATCAATGACTTGGACGAGGGTGTGGAAAGTACAATGATTAAGTTTGCGGATGACACCAAGCTGTGGGGAAATGCAGGCGCATCAGAAGATGGGGATAGGTCATCAGGGAAATGATGCTAGTTCTGGAATGTGATGGCAATACTAGTAAGTTAAAGACAGGAAGTGAAGGACAATAGCGTACCCATTTGAACCCTCAGGAGGGATTTTTGGTATGCAGCACACAATTATGTTTGTTCTTGAAAAACATATGTGATCTTTTTAACAACTGCATGAGTGAACATCTTAGTTTCATATCCCCCACTACTCTGTTTTGCCGAGGCATTTATTTTGTACAGCCACAGAGAGTTCCCCACCTATTAAACTGACAGTGCACCTTTTATACTATCTTTAAAGTTTCAACTTAAAATCTACCACCCAAGCCTTAATGTGCAGTGAGCCTATTTAACTTGTTTTAGGTGGCAAGTTGACACTTTTGGGTATATATTACAATTAACAGTTTGAATATTTAAGTGTTTTTGTGGTTTTTTTTGGCCTAGGTGTTTTCTTTTGAATATCACTGGAATCACAGGAGCATTATTAAGGAGACTTGAATTTGGAAGATACTTTTTAGGGAATTAAATGTAATCTCTCTTACATGGAGCAATGCTGAAATTCCAAGAAGCTGTTCAGCATGTCAGTGTTTCCAGATCTGTTTCCACCTTCTCAGATACCTTGATTGCCAGAAGGTACATTCTTCAGAAGAAGCTTGGCAGTGGAAGTTTTGGAAAAATCTATCTGGTTTTAGACAAGAAGGCAAAACAAGGAGAAGAGTTGTAAGTATGGGTTAGAAAAAAATGAGTTTTTAATGCATTTATTAAAAATTGGACCACAATTCTATTCTAATTGTCTTTTTTTTTTTGTTCTATTTTTGTTTTCACCATTAACTCATTACTAATGAAACCAAATTCAGAGGTATTCCCCGCCCCCTTCCCCCTCCATCCTTATTGATAATTATAAATAAGATTAGCCTTAACACTGAACTGAGCACTTGAGTTTGGTACTTTTCTGCTTACAGGTCTTTGGTCAGTGTATTTTATAGTCTTCAAACTTAAGTCATTTTTAATTTAGATGCCCTCATCTCCATATCCAAGTGCTTCCTAAATTCAAAGTATTTAAGTGCCTTCCAGATACTAGAAGAGATTATATCTAATGAATTGCTAAAATTAAAAATGCCCAGGGTTAAAGTGACAAGAAACTATTTACCGCTTACTTAACATATAAGCTTTTTTTTCAAGCTATATATGAGTTTGTGGTAACTGCATAGGGAAGTATTTTGTCTTTCTGAACAACATGATTTTGAGCCATTCTGAGAAGAAATGACAAGGAGTATTAACAGGGGTATAAGTTGCAGCAGTGTTGGTCTAAGGACATAGGCAGACAAGGTTCTTTGGGTGAATCTGATATCTTTTATTAGACCAACTTAAATAGTTGGACAGCAATTATTAAGCAAGCTTTCAGGTTCAAAAACCCTTCGTCAGGTTAAGGAAGTTTCAGCAGTTGGCATGTGCTCTTCCTGGATGGAATGAAAAGTAAAGAAGCCAAAGGCTGGGCTGGTATGCATACAAGACAGGTAGTCAGTGAAAATGTAGATTGAGGAGTCAATGCGTGAGAGAGAGGCTGGGGGTGGGGAAGAGAGAGAAGGGGGATGAATAGTGGAGAGATACCTAGGGAGTCAGATGTCAGGCAGGTTATAATGTGTCATAAATCTGATGTTTATATTTAGTCCATGATTTTTAGTATCCAGGAGGTTGATGAAGTGGAGTTCATAGGATCGTCTCTGGGAGGTGTTTGGTAAGTTTCAGGATCAGTCCTCAAAGGAAACTTACCAAACACTTCCCAGAGATGAGCCTATGAACTCCACAAGGCCAAGCGCACCTTGTCATGTATTAGCAGATGCGTGACCAACAGATGAAGGGAGGTGATGCTCCCCCTCTATGCTGCATTGGTCAGGCCACAGTTGGAGTACTGTGTCCAGTTTTGGCGCCACACTTCAAGATAGACATGGAGAATCTGGAGAGGGTTCACAGGAGGGCCACTCGCATGATTAGTGGCCTCTGTGAAAGACCCTACGAGGAGATGTTGAGTGATCTGGATCTCTTCAGCCTTTACAAGAGATGGCTGAGGGGGTGACCTTGTAGCCGCCTACAAGTTTATCAAGGGAGGACAGCAGGGAATTGGTTATGCGCTATTTACCAGATCACCCCAGAGAGTAACTTGGAATAATGGGTGCAAACTAGTGGAGAGTAGATTTAGGTTAGACATTAGGAAGAATTTTTTTACAGTAAGGGTGGCCAGAATCTGGAATGGGATTCCAAGAGAGGTGGTACTATCACCTAACTTGGAGGTCTTCAAGAGGAGGCTTGACAGTTACCTGGCTGGGGTCATCTGACCTCAGTTCTCTTTCCTGCCAGGGGCAGGGGATTGGACACAATGATCTATGAGGGACGATGTTGGCAGCAGCCGGGCCATAGTGGCAGAGCAGAGCTACAGCCTGGCATGCAAGTGGTTGGTGGCAGGAGAAGACAAGAGCAGCGCAGTCCCCCGGTCCATTACTCCCTTGTGCTGCTGGGAGTGAAGCTGGCATGGGGTCCTGGCAGCGACAGCAGCAGCAATGAATCTTGTCAGTCCACTCTGCCCTCTTGTGCTGGGTCCTGTCCACTGGGCCACAGAGGTGGATCTTGCCTGTTCCAGTCCAGCCACACTGCAGCCTCATGCCTCCTGTGGGTTCAGAGATCTGTTTGGGCATGTTTCCTCCCCCCCCCCCGCCCATGGCTGTCCGACGCATCACCTGTGCCCCTTCCCCCCACCCTACTGCATTGCCTATGCCCCCACGTTGACTTACCTGTGGGGAGCTGTGGGAACTGCTGTCCACCATGCTGCCTGTCTGCCATGTGCATGTCATGCACCCTGTCTGATTGCCTTCCTCCCATTCCACCCAGTCCCAAGCAGCCCCTTGCAGGCTCGAACTCTGCCGGCCTGCAAGGGGAAACCCACAGTTTCTCATGTTTTTCTCCTTTAAAAGAGAAAATCTGTGTGTTTCTGTGGCAAACGGCAAACCCAGATCCCTGCTGATCAAGCACTCCTGAATCAGTTAGGAGTTTTGCCTTTGACTTCTGTTTGCACAGAAATCACACAATGTATTTAGACATCTGTTTTGTTGTATTTTATTCCTGTTTATATTTGGACTTAAAAAAATGTGTTCTCTCTTTCCAATTCAAGTATGTTATAATTGTATGTAAATAAAAAATTTAAGGAGCTAATGTTCTGAGGATTTAAGCTACAACTGGCGACTGGGCTAGCATGGGCGCTAAGGTGCACTGTTGGTGGCTTAGAGGCCACAGCAGAAGCACTCACGGCGCAGCCCTGTCAGATTCCAACAAATTTGTGCTTTCTGCTAAATACCTTGTTACAAGGGCATGAAAAAGGAAAGTAAGCTGCAACTTAGTATGTTGTTTGTCTCAGTGTTTTGCTGTAAACCTGTACATTCATGATGTGATTATTTAATAAATATATGTAGCTGAGACCCTTTTTTTTCTTTCTGTTGTCCTCACCTGTGTGCTCTTGTCAATATGCTTTGTGTTTCTGGTAAGTTCATCTATAGTTGGCACCAAAAATTTCAATGACATGAAATGTGCCCTTTTTAAAAAAATCAAAAATGTTTTGCGGACTTTTTTTTTTCCCCCTTAAGAAATACTGTGGTTAGCTTATTGTAATGAAGAATAGATTTTATTTGCAGCTGTCATGATGTATGTACCAAGTGTTGGGACCTTTTAGACATTACAGTAAAAGCTGTGTTAAATGGCATTTTACTAACCAGAATACTCTATTAACTGGAAGTTCCCCAGTCCCACACTGCCCAGCTGGGCCTGGAGGTGGGAACCAAAGCAGGGCCAGCTGCAGCTGCACTGCTGGGCCGGAGGATCTAGAGCCCCTGGGACCCCCATGCCTGCTCTGCTAGGTCCTGCACAGCCGAGGTGGGGCGGGGCGTGGGCCAGAGCCGCGGCTCCTCTGGGGGGTATGGGAAGGGGTGGCAGCACCCACCACTGCACGTCCTGGTTATTCAGATAGCTGGAATTTATAGATAACAGGCAACCCCTTACCCCACTCATGCTGGATGGCAGAGCTTTTACTGTACTATGCTGTCATGAGCTAAATACTGGCATTGAGACTAGAATTTGGGGCAACACAGGGAGCTGAAAGTCTTAATCGGTTCTTGTATTTGTTGCTGTATACTTGCTGCATAAGCAGAAAGTAACCTGCAGCACAGTTGTTATTTTTTTTTTTTTTTATAAACATTTCTTTAAGAAATACATCAATTACTTAAAGGGATCTTTAACTGACTGCAGTATTCTTTGCTTGTTCTTTGTAAAGGACAGAGCTGGATATAGTTATACTAACAAGATTGTATAAGATAAGTCATTAAATCTTCTGTTTTTATTTTTTGTTACTTTTTTAACTCCTTATTTTGACTTGTAGGATTTAGCAATTAAGAAAGTTACTGCTTTTAGCAGCCTTTATTACACGGTTCTGCAATTCACTGTTGTACCACATGGAGGCATAAGAGTACTGCGGTTGTTCTCCTTAACCACAGCTGAACTCTTTTGTTAATAATGGACTCATTTAACTGCCCATCAATTCATTATACAAGAGATGAAAAAACGTTTAGCTCCACTATAAATTTCTCCTATTGCATATAAATGCTAACATGAAAGTTCAAATGATATTTCAGGGTAAAATTTAGCTATTTAAGATTGTGTCCTTTTTCACGTTTATTTCGTACAGTGGTTTTATATATAACCACCATATAGGTGAGTGGGTGTGTACACCTTTATTTGTATTGTGTGTGTGTGTCTGTTTATATAATTTTGGAGATTAGAAGACTCAGTTTTTTTGATCCATCAAAATGTTCTCAAAGCACCACTAAGCTTGTTGAAATGACTGGCAAACAAAATAGATTTATTTTTCCTTGTGCATTTCATTAAAAAGAAAAATCCCCGAATGACCTGAGTGGAATGCAACAGATACAGTATATGGTACACTAAGTGATTTCTTTTCCAGTTTGAAAGTAGCATTGAGAATTTGTCTTTCTCTTTTTTTCTCTCGCGCCTGTCACTGGAGTTCGAGCATGCAAGTCCTCCAGTGGACAGTGCCTGCCTTCCAGGCTTCTTGGGCAGTTCAGGGGGTGCTCTGCAGTGTCGAGGGTGACCATTTAGTCCTTGCACTGTGATACTGCTAGTCCTTTCCCAAGGTAGAGGCGGGGGTTTCAGCAGGCTGATGTATTGGATTTTTTATTTTTCAACTGTGAGGGCAGGCCTTGTGGGCCAAAGGCCCAGGCTCTGTCTGTTGTACCTGGGTCCTTGCATGGACAGTGTTTTATATGTTTGTTGGATTGTTACCCCCTTTCTCCTTAATAAACTTATAAACAGTAGTCTGTCTGTCAGTCAGAGGCCACCTACTTGGTTTCCTTCCTGTACTGGGTGGCCAATTTGGGTATCATCTGCTTGGCCAACTTCTTACTTGGCTAGGCTAAGATGGCCACCCTCAAGAGCTGCAGGAACCGTCTTGCCGGGGCTGGCTTAGCTGACACCCTACAGCTCTTCCAGTTTTTGGTATGGATATGCCTGTCACTGGTTTGAGTATGCTGTCCTCCAGCAGATGGTGCCCGCTTTCCAGGAAATTTGGGCAATTCAGGAGGTGCTCTGCAGTGTCAAGGGTAGCCGTTTAGTTTTGCACTGTGATACTGCTAGCCTCTTCCTGGGGTACCAGCATGGGTCTCAGCAAGCTGATGTTGCACTGGATATTTTTCTTTTTAGACTGTAAGGGCAGGCCTTGCGGGCTGAAGCCCCAGGCTCTGTGTGTTGTATCAGGGCCCCCACATGGGCCATATTTTGGGGTTTTTTTGTTGGATTGTTATCCCCTTTTTTCTTTAAACCTTTATAAAATTCTTTCTGTGTGTCTTTCTGTCATGCATTTCAAACTGGAAAGGAAACCTGTAAACTGTTGCATTCCCTTTTGCGTCATTTGGAGACATTTTCTTCAGAAACGCACAAGGAAAAATAAGCCTATTTTGTCCTAGTCATTTCAACAAGCTTAGTGATGCTTTCAGAGCATTTTGATGGATCAAAAGTACTGAGTCTTTTAATCTCCAAAATTACCTCTATGGAGTAGCATTATATTTTTATTACTTCACAGCTGATCCATGGCTTAGTGAGATATAGGAATTAGAGAGAGAGCATGAAATCAACTACAAGTTGCTAATGATTTTCAGGGAACATTTGTCATGCCTGGCAACAGTCTAAATCGCTGTGGGAGAGCATAGAAATGAACTCTGAGATTATAGATTTCCAAGGAGAGCTGAATCTCAACTGTAGATGCAGCTGTTGATCAAGCATATCTTAGTGTGTTATGAAGCACGGAGCCTAGAGAAATATTTAACATAACACTACCTAAGCCTGTTTTTGTGGACTCTTGAAACAGTTTGCAGAGGCTTCTAGGAAACTAGTTTCAGGCATCTTGAATATTCCTTTTCATGCCCCAAAGGCTCCTGTTCAGAGCTGACATTGGGGTTTAATTTTGGCTTGGGGGAGAGGGGATTGGCTCTTTAGAGAATGTTAACTTGGTTCATTTTATATAAAAACACATGCGTGGAAATGTTCAGGTCAGCACCAGATTCCTGCTATCATCATCACTGGCAATCCCTTGCAGTCAAGGTTGATTATCTTCCATGACTGTCTTATCTGTGGGTCTGAAGAGGGTGAGAGGATGCTAATGTTGGTGCGTTTGTTCTCCCACTGGATTTGAAGGATCTTGCATAGGCGACATTGGTACTCCTCCAGTGACTTAAGGTGTCCCCAGTCCAGTACATTATCCACACTTCAGCTCTGTACAGTAAGATAGGGATCACTACTGGTTGATAAACCATTAGCTTGATTTTGAATATGATGTCTTGATCTTTGAACACCCATTTCTTTACGTGTCTGCAGGCTGAACTTGCACACTTGAGGCAGTGCTCGATTTCTTCGTTGATGTCAGCTTTCTGTGAGAGATGACTTCCGAGGTACAGAAAATACTCTACATTCTTCAGAGTCTCACTGTAAATCTGAATTACCAGAGTGACAGACTGCTCATTAAAAGCTTGTTAACAGTAGACCATAATCTTTTGAACATTAAACATTTTCTTGTATGCCTTGGAAAAGACCTCAATGATTGTTTGAAGAGCTGCTTCCAAGTTAGCACACACTACAGCATCATTAAGGTACTGGAGCTTGATGGTTGTGGTTGGGGTAGTGTGGCAGGACACTGTTTGTGCCTGCCACTTTAAGGGCCAGAAGACAGCAGCTGGCAGGTGCCTGATTAGGGCAGCCATTTTAGATTCAGGGCTCCCAACATAAACAGGGCATTTTGCTGCCTGGGAGGAGGCAACAACATTGCCTGGCTGCAGGGCTGCTGGTATCAACTGGAGGTAAGGGAGGAGCTGTAGGGGATGATCAGGAGGCTCTTGGTCCTGGGCATGACCTAAAACTACACCCTGCTTGGAGTGGGTGGCTTGGTGGGGCTCTCAGTGTCACGGGAGCCCCCAGGAAATGCCAGGCCAGTTACCACCCTGGTGAAAGGTGGGTCAGGGCACCTTAACCCCTAGCCGCCACAACCGGGTGGGATACCCCCTTTATATGGTATAGAAGGTGGACCCCAGAGAGAGAGTCGGGCCATAGACTCTTAACCTGTCTTGACATCTCCCATCTGGTCCAAGCTGGGGCCAGGACTGGAAGGGTCAAAGGGCCAGGGGCACACCGTGAGGAATGCCCAAGAGCTGAGGGCCTGGGGTTCCAACTGGCCTGGAGGTAGGCCAGGGCCAGTAGAGCTGAAGGTCCCAGGGGGACCACACCCATAAGGGGGAAGCAGTTCAGGGACCTATGCAGCTGGGAATGAAGGCAGAATAGGCTGTCTGAATGGAGGGATCTAAGTGGGGTCCAACTAGTAGGATTCTGGGACCCAGTGAGGTGCCGGTGATATGGATAACATCTGGATGCTACCTGCAAGGCTTGGGCTGCAGTGTAGGGGAGGAATGGAGCTGCAGATAGCACCCCCTGGCATCAGGGCAAGAAATGGGCAGCCTCCCGCTTAATCAACATCAATTAATCAATTAACAACAAGGCATGGTTAGAAGGTGGGCGGTTAGCCCAGAAACAGGTGGGCGCGCCACAGTGAGAACGGCTTAGAGCAGGCTTCCTGTTACAGGTAGTCTTGGTTTTGGCTTGGAGTCACCTGAGATTAAACAATTTACCATCCATTTAGTTGTTTAGGTTCACTCCAAATGGAAGTTTGTTGGTGGTCAGATATAGCATGGCAGCAAGGAATATCAAGAATAGCTCTGGAGCGATGAAACAGCCTTGCTTAACTCCTGTCTTAACTTGAAAGGGCTCTATGTTAGATCAGTTACTGAGAACAACTGCTCACATACCGTCATGGAACGGGCAAAGAAAGATGACAAATTTCAGTGGGCGTCTGTACCTCAGAAGGGTCCTCCACAGCACTTCTTGGTTGACGGAGTTGAAGGCTTTCATGAGTACCATGTAGAAGGGTTTATGTTGTTCCTGGTATCTTTCCTGTATCTGGTGAGCAGTGAAGGAAAAATGTTGGTTGTGCCTCTTCATGCCCTAAACTTGCACTGATATTACAGGAGGAACTATTAAGTGAAAGGAGATGGTTCAGGAGGGTTCTCGCAATGATCTTTCTTGTGGTGGACAGTAATTTCCAGTCAGACCTGTCTTCTTTCTTGAAAATTGTCATGATCCTAGCATCCCTGAGATCATCTGGGATATCTGATCATTTCAGATCCTTAAGATGAAGACATGGAGCTGTGATGTAAGCTTTTCTCCCCCCTGCTTGAAGATTTCAGCAGGGATTCCATCTGCTCCAGATTGCCTTATTATTCTTCATTTGCTCAATGGCTTTCCTCAATTTGTGGAATTCTGAGAGAGTTCCTGAGTATTGCTTGGATGGAATTGAAAATACTCTAGTCAACAACAGGGTCTTGATTTAAGATCTTCAAAATGCTCCTTCTAGTGGACATTGATGGCTTCCTTTTCTTTGATCAGGTCTCTGCCATCCTTGGGTTTCAAGGGGGTTGGTCTCTGAGTGCTCAGACCATAGATAGGTTTGGTGGCATTAAAAATGTAACCTCCCACCCCCAACACCCATATCGTGGATGTCAGTGAAATGTTGAGTCTCCTTCACTTTGTCTTTCCACTATCTGTTCATCATATTGTGAGTCCTTCTTTGTATCTCTGCCTTGTCTTGCTGGTGATTCAATTTATTTTGCTTGGAGTTGATGCCTTTCTGTCTTGTGCTTATCGTTGGTCAACTCCTGAATCTCCTGGTGGTTCTACCAGGAAGCCTGAAGGCTGGTTTGATAAGTGAATCCAAGTGCCTCTTCACGGGCACTGATGATGGTGGGCTTGAAGGCACCCCAACCTCTGCTGACATTTTTCCATTGTTGCTGATTTGAAATCACCAGTTTTTCATTGAGGAACTGGTAGAAGAGGTCTTGCTTGATTTGGCCCTTGAGTTCTTTGACGTTGAACTTCTATCAACATCACTTCTGCTGCAGCTGTTATTTGGGAGCCCGGTTGAGTGACATAACCGAGCAGATCAGTCCAGCAATAGTTGGCTCCTAGCATAGCTTGAGTGATGTGTGGACATCTTTGTGATTCTCGGCATGAATGATGACATAATCAGTTAAGTGCCAAAGCATAGATTGTGGGTGTTGCCATGATGTCTTGTGCCTGTTTTTTTTGGTGGAACATGAATCCACGTTCTGTGCATTTGGTCAAGGAGAGAATGCTATTGGAGCTGACCTTTCCCACTCCTTCCATGTTGTGTTCCAGAGGTTTCAGTCCCTTTTGACTGAGTTTGCCAAGCAGAATAAGTTTGTATCCCTCTGGCAAGTCAGAGAGGACTTGGTCAAGCTTATCATAAAATTGCTCCTTGATTTCATTGATAGTGTCAAGAATTGGGGCATGCATGCTGATGATAGTGGCATATTGGCTCCCTGCCAATTTTAAGACGAGGCATGAGCTCATTAAATTCACTGGGGAATTTGTTGAGTTGATTTATGGGTTCATTCTTATTGGCAAAGCCAACTTTGAAGTTGATGTTGTCCTTCCTGTTTATCCTCCCAGAAGAGGGTATAGCTCTCCTTGTTTTTTGAGCTGCCCATCTCCTGCTCACTGGGCCTCACTCAGTGTAGCAATGTCAGTGTTGTGTCCCCTGATTGCAGTGTGGCACTGTGAGCTGTCACTATTAGGATTGTCCCTAAAGGTCCTGATGTTTCAGGTCCTGAAAATGATTGTGCGTCTTTGCTGGGACTGCAGTTAAGGTGAAACCACTGGATATAGTTATCCAGTCAGGAAAAAGATGAGTAGACAGGTTATGTTTAGGGTCACCTCTTCTACCCCAGTCCCCATGTGGGGTGAGCAGGGTAGATCCTGAAGAGGGCTGCTCAGTCCGTTATAGCTGCCAAATCTCACTCCTGCCAATCCAAGTGCTAGATGACCTTCTTGTAACTGCTACCTTCATCCCAGTTCATAACTGGGAGCTTCCAGGCCTCACAGTCCTTCTCCCATCATCACTAGCTGGTCTCTGAAGGGCTTGAAAATTATGCTAAAGCCTTTTTTAATGGAAGACACCTGTGCATCATTTCTTTTATTGTGGAGAGGCTGCTGCACATCAGATTCCACACCATTCTTGGCAGAATGGGACCATGATCCAATGGCAAGGAGGCTAAGACAATTGGAGATCTCATTCCACTTCAGCCTTCATCTGCCTTCACAGCCATTGAGGTTCTAATATCTTCTTCTGCCTGCTCTGCCATTGAGGACTTTGTAGACTTGTGACTGGGGGCTGGGCAGGCTTAGTGGTGATCTGTACTTTTCATGTCACAGCACCATCTGAGGATATTTGTCTTTTGAGGAAGGAAAGCACTGATCTCTGCTGTCTCCACCACCTCCTGGTAGTGCTGCTATTGCTTGGTCCACAACTGCTTATTCATCAGAGTTACTTACCCCTGCTTATTTCTCAGCTAACCTTCCCTGAAGGTCAGTTCCACTATTCACAACCTGTGGATGCTGAGGGTAGCAGCACAGCTCTATCCCCAGACAACTCTGCCTCCTGCTATAGAAGTAGATCACAGCTTGCCTACAAATTTATCAAGTCTTACAGAGTTTTCCATATAAATTTTATATACTGAGGGTTTCTATATCTTTACCCAGTGGATGCTTGTGTGTCTTTACTGGTGAATTCAAGTACTTAATCAGCGGTTTACAAATATTTGTAAATTTAACGAATTAATAACCTCAGTCTTTGCCTCTTCTAATTGTCTGACCCAGTGTAGCTGTTTTGGAACAAGTGCGATTTTTTTTTTTTTTTTTTTTTAAACTAAGTAGTTTCATATACATCCCAAATATGGCCATAGTTATATTAGTACTCAAAGACATTATTCTCTCTCCTGTACCAGTATTGTTAAAGTAGTACA
>NW_017728886.1:75868609-75879716 GCF_001723895.1 Crocodylus porosus
GCAGTGGCAGCCCGCCCTGCCCTGTGCAGATCTGAGGATCACATACCCCTGTGCCTTCCCAGGGTGTGTGCAGTGGCAGGAGCCACGCCCCTGTCCCCCGCATTCCCCCCAGACAGGCTACTCACAGCTCAGTCCCATGCTTTGCCTTGGCTGGGCAATGCCTGCCTCAGCCCCAGCCCCACTCCCTCCCTCACCACAGGGGCCTTGATCTGCCCCCCCTCTTTACTCCACAACAGACTTACCAGCCATATGGTGTTCTCCAAGTTGCCTGGCTGCATATCAGCAATTGGATTGGTATCAGCCAATATCGCTTGTTAAAAATTGGCCATTGGTATCAGACCAAAAAATCTCTATCTGTGCACCCCTAGCTGTGATACAATGGGCAAAGGGAAAAGAGAGTTGAGTGTGGAGGAGGCTGGAGAACAGAAAATCAACAGACACATCAACAGAAGAAATTGAAGGGAGGGCAAGCAGGAGGGGAATTGAGAGCAGATGAGATGGCCTCAATCCCAGTAGACCACAAGTCCATGGAAATGTGGGATATGAGAGTACGACTTCTTCCTGTGTCTTCCTATACATCCAAAATATCTGCTGTTGGCTTGATGACAAAAACAGTCATCTGTGGATTGGTTGCATATAATTGATAGCTGATAGTTGCATATAAAAGTGCTGTTCTGTCCACAATGTATGACAGCATTTCTATTACTAGAGAATTGGTGTGTGTATGTGGTGGGAATGAATACTGTTAGTGAAAGAAAGAGGGAAGTTTTACATGTGCTCCAGGAGGTGCAGGGGAGGGGGGGCACTCTTAATTAGCAAGCATTTTTAATTAAAAGCGCCCAAGCGTCAGGTGTATCAGCATCTCCCATGCTGAAAAATGGTGGCAGGGCACTTTAATTCAAAGCACCCTGCTGCCATTTTTTGCATGGTGACACTGATACATATGATGCCAGAGTCTACTGGAGTGTGTTTATTTCTGTGCTCTAGCAGACTTCATTAATCAAGTCTGCTCCAACATGCTGGATTTCCAGCGTATCAGAGTCCACTCCTTGTATGTGTATATGAGCCCAGAGGGACCAAAATGAGTCCATTTAATTCCTCCCCCCCCATTCTTATTAGAAGTTCTTTTTAAAAAAAAAAAAAAGAGTGCTCCTGACTGAGATTATATTTGTTTCTGTCAATTCTGAGTTGCAGAGGTGAAAAAGGATGCAATCACCATGGCTAAGTACAGACGTTTAAAAGCTGAAGCCTTACTCAATTACATCTTTGCAGGTTAGTCTAACCTGTGTAGATTGAATTGATTTGCAAGTGAACAGACATTTACTTCGGATTCTGGAAATGCAGGCACATGCCTGCTGTGCCTCAGGCCAGAAGCCAGGGCTAGAGTGAGCCCTTGGCTGGAGGGAAGCTGAGCTGAGACCGGGGGGGAGGGAATTGCAGCAGGCTCACTATGATTGGGGAGGGGTTTAAACCCCTACCCTGGCCTACATGGTCCCAAGTTGGGGTGTGCCTGTACAGGGAAGCAGCCCTTGCCAGGCATTTCCCACGCCCCCCCCCCCTTGCAGCTTGAACAGCAGGGGGAGTAGCCAGTCCTAGCAGTAGCCTCAAAGAGCAGGGGACAGAGGGGTTTAATTCTCCCCTGTCCCACTGGTGTGCTGAGGCAAAGTAGCCTGTGTCAGGGTTCCTCCACCCTCACTGCTGTGGGGACGTGGCCAGGCACCAGTCCAGCATGGCTCTCAGAGGTGACAGGGACAGGGAGGGGGTTTATTCCCCTCTCCCTCTCTCCCTCCCTTCTCCTCTCTAGGGGACCCTAGCCAGGGTCTGCCGGGACAGGGTGCAGCAGCCTCTGTCAGGCATTCCCCCCCCCATCTTGCTACTGGAGCAGTGGGGGTATAGCCTCAAATGAACGAGGGAAGGTAGGTCTTTGGGGTGCGAGCCAGGTTGTGACTATTGCCCCGGTGGGTTCTGTCCCCTAATGTTAGTTTGCGAGAGGGAGAGGTAGATTCATAAAGGTTCCATAAAATTTTTATTTGATTTCTTACTTACGTACCACTGGTGTGGATGTGGCTGCGCAGGCAGTTACACTTGGATCTGTCCCGGTTTGGGTGAAGGACAAACAAACGGAAAACAGAGCGATGAATCCGAGACCGAAAACGACGATGAATGAACGGTTGATATACAAGATACTTGAGTGCACAAACGATTGCCTATGGTTCTGGAGGCAGGAGAAGCTGTGGGAAGCTGGCCAGGCCTACCCACTGAGCAGCGAATGCTCTGGCTTCTCCCTGGGCGGAAACTCAACCCTAGCTTTTATAGGCCAGATGATGAGCACAATTTCAAGCCCCGATTGGTCACATTTTCACACTAAAATATTTGCGGGGTTTTTCCACAGGGGACGGGGTTTCCCCAGCACATGGCCACGGCCATGCAGCAAGCCAAATAGGGGCTTTCCAGATTATGAGGAGAGTGCTGACGGCATCTGTTGCTGAGTAAAACTGGCAGAGTCCAGCTGGAGTGTGACATGCCCCCTTGCCGTCAAGCACTTGACTACAACACGTTGTCCTCGTCTTCAGTTTCGGTAGCGTTCTGGGGTAACTGGGTATATACAAAGGCAGACAGGTTCATTACTTTATTTTTCAAGCAATTAAACAAGGCACAAAACAGACACAAACTAATGCTTATTCCAACAATACAATCCCTATGAGCACTTGTTTCAGCCTGCCAAGACCTAGCCAGCTCGGCCATGACATTCCCCAAGAGTGCCAGGACTGTTCTTTGAGCTTGGATTTGTCTATCAAGGATTTTGCATCCTTGATACCCTGGATGACATGTTCGAGGGAAAAAGAAGATAGATTGAATTTTAAGCAGCAGTGTGTATCGTTCCCAAGGGCAGAGCACAGCCCGCCCTCCTTTGCCAGGATGTAGTCCAAGCCGAGGCGATTATAATATACTGTGGCTCGGGTCTCCTTTATAGCCTTTTGAGTTTCCTCAAAGCCAAGCTGGGTCATGTTAGCCACTGCCTCCGTCAAAAGGACAATGTGGCTCATGGTGTGCATGGAGCCGAAATAAGGGAAATATACTGCAACTCTGTCTCGATGTGTCATGAGGGTCCAAGCTCTGTCCTTATCAGGATTCAACATGAGGGAACGCTTGACCTGGGGGGAATGAGTGTAATTGCTCAAGATGAAGTCAGGGCTCCATATATAGGCCGAAACTAAAACATAAGATGTGTTCACCTCGTGGGGGGGTGAATGTGACACAGTGGATTGATTTAAATTTAGCCAAAGCCAACTGGGTGGCAACAAGGATGTCGCTTCCAGCTTGGGAGCCTTGGGATACCTTAAGGGGGAAGTCATTAAACCCCCATAATTTATCCCATACCCATGGATAAGGTCGTGCACAGAGAGAGTCAGATTGATGTTGGCTGCTGGCTTATAACCCAGCTGAGAAAGACAGGCACAATTACATGTAGCTAAGCCTGCGCCGTAACAACATATGGAATTGATCCTTAACATGGGTTTTATAGCACCCGTAGACATTCCGAACATGGTGGCAGACCGATCCTGCACCTGATTACAAAACACCCTTATGCCCCATAAAGCTGACAGGAGGGCGCTAGCTCCCAATGGATAAGCGCGTTGGAAGACAGGGTTGGGGCCCTGTGTCCACTCCCCCCTTCCCTCTTGCGCCAAGAACTAAATTGCCGTTATAAGGTCCCCAAGTAGACCACTATTATTCTGGGTTTTTAAATCGAAATTAAAGGCCGTTAACGTGGCACTCAAATTAGTATGGCAAGTTATATGATTGGGCGGTGCCAGCCGTGGGGAACCTGTCCAGATGTATGGCCAGTCTCGTTTGGCATCCACAGGAGACAGAGTGGTTATTACCCGTGGTTGTTCAATGACGCTTGGTCTCGAGACAGCACAAGTGCTAGGATCAAAAAGATGTTTACAGTTCTGCACGGAACAGTTGGGGTGAGCGACCGAAAGCATCAAACGTAACCCGTTACCGCCAACAGGTTCCAGAAAACATAGCCTGTACTTGGTGCCATTGACTCTGGTGTTGTCGCCCTCTTGCTCGTGACATTCGGCAGCCAGTAGGCTCATCGCGTCCAGGAATGTGTTTCCGGTTGTCGGGATCGACGGGGATCGCACGTCAGTTGACATAACAAGAGTGCGGCTACACATAATTAGAAGATTAACTGGAAACCTCATTGCTAGGGTGAACACCTATAAGAAACAAGCAAAGAAATATTAACATTAAAAATTCAAACATTAAACAGTGATTAGGTGGATCTTCATTGTCTGGCTAGCCAATTGTGGTGGGCCAGGTAGGCCTTCGTGTCAGCTTGGACGTAGTACGTGTTCAGGTACTGTCTGGCGCAACACACTGTCGCCTCGAGTGGATCCGGGCAAGTCACTCTTTCCGTAGGCAGGGTAAGCCACATGGGCTCGTTGGGGGTGAATCTCAGCATCCACGGTGGTCGAGGAGTGGGCATGCACTCCTGCCACAGGTCTTTATCGGTGTTCATATTGAGGAGGCATAGTTTCAGGTGTTGTTCCCACTCTTTAAATTTTCCATCATTGGCCAGCTGTAGTTTCTCCTTCAGGAGGCCAGTGTGCGTTCGACAACCCTGTTGGATTGGGGGTGGTAGGGCAGGTGCAGGTGCCAATTGATATTGTGTTCGTGCGTAAATGCTTGAAGCCTCTCACTACCAAATGGCGGACCTCTGTCACTCTGAATGCTTGTAGGTAGTTGCCAGTAAGAACCTACTGCAAGTAGCGTGTCGATGATGTCTGTCTCCCGGGTGCGAATGAGTGGGTGACAGGCGACCTGGCATGTACCGAGATCGACGATAATGAGACCTTTAGGGTGACTCTTTGCCCCGGGGAGGGGACCCATCAAATCCAGTTGCCACGTCTTTCCTGGGGCGAAGAAGGTAGGGTTGAATGCCCCCGTCTCGTGGCTGACTGGGTGAGCTTTCTTCTTTGCACAAATATGGCACTGGCGTGCAGCGTCCTTCTAATGCCGCTTCCTAATGGCTTCTGGCTCTCTCCCCTCCCGATGCCAACGTTCATGGGCCCTTTTTGGCCCTGGGTGTTCCCAGTACTCATGCAGCCAGCGGGTGAATGGTGACACCTCAATTGCGACGTTGACGGAGTATGCTTCACACGAGGGATCCGTGAGTACCCGGTCAATCTTTGCATGTACAGGATCGGTATCCGATCGGTGGGACTGAGTGTGTTCGACTAACAGGCGCTCTTCGAACTTGGTGAGGAGTTCCCTTATGCCATTCCAAAGTGCTAGGTGCTCTGTAGGGATGGTCTGTCCGGTCAAGATGTCATAAATGAACTTTGAGTTGACTGCTAGCATTGGAAGTGGTTTCGATCCATTATGTGCAGTGGTGCAGTGCTTCAGCATCAAAGTGAATCCGAGCAGTTCACATTTCTGTGGTGAGCAGTCGGGGTCTGGATAGACCTCGACCTCGTGCATCTTACAGGCATCACAAAAGAATCCGAATCGTCCTCCGCCTCGTGAGAGGCCATCCATGCTGGGAGGGTCATACCATACAGGTTTAATTGTGAGTTTTCCAGTGAAGGTGGGGGACTTCCATCCCAATGGTTCCAGGAACTCCAGTGATACCCGTAATTAAGGACGAGGCTACACCATGTCTCAGGGTTGCCTTCAAATGATGGGTCGGGCCGGTCTGGCTCGAGGTGTGGCAGTAAAGTGGCGCCTGGGGCAATGATGGTGCCTCTTCAAAGATTAAGTGCGGCTACCATCTTTAGCCCAAGTAAGACTTTTCTGCACGTGCCATAATGATGGTGATTACACTGTAAGGAGTGGTGCAACAGGAATGCTGTGTTACCAGCTTGAGTCTTTCCCGTGGCGAAGAGATGAGTCTCTGTGAACCCGATGGTGACTGAGAGGAACTGATCTGGAGTGAAACTAACGAGTTTCGTTTTGGCTATTTTCTCAAACAGATCATTTAAACGGGTGGAGTCCGAAGTGGTCCAGGGCAGGCAGTGGCGACTCTTTTTCCGTATCTGTTGTTGAAGATGACTAACAACTCTGAGGTCGGTTGGCTCGATGTAAGTTCGGAGCCACGCAAGTTTTCCTAAGCCAGTCTTGAAGTCCCGGTTCGTATGTGGATGTTGTTCGTTGGGCTCAAGCTTGGGGGCCTTTCCCCAGTGTGCATCCGTGTCGAAAACAGTCCCAAGAAAAGTGAATTGCCTTTGTGGCGCAGTGGAAGATTTGGTTTCATTGACGGTCCAACCATTTGCACTGAGGTGCAGAGTCAAGCAGCGTAAGGTGTCTTCTGTGTCATCGCGCGATGATCGCCAGATCATCGACATACGACCAGACTCAGGTGGCGCCGGTCAGTCAAAAGCTACTTAACGTGATGTTCATGGCACCGGTGGTGAGTGCGGGTGCATTACAATACCCTTGTGGGCAGACATTCCATTTGAAGATCTGGCCATCAACACACATATTCAGAAGTCCCCCAACATCATCAAGCGGAAGGGAGAAAACCATATCCTTGCGGTCAATGGTAGCATCCCACCACGTCCCGGTAGCTTGGAAGTGGATTACCTCACTCATGATGTCGGGTAGCGTTTTGGTGCATGATAACGCGAGTGAGAGGCACCGCTTGTTCGCCTTGTGGTAATCCATGACCAGGAGAACTGATTGACTGCTGCTTGCCTTGGCTATGCCCCATTCCGCTGAGAGATACACACTATGTGAGATGGGCACAATTTTCCCTTTGCCCTGTAGGCGAGTCAAAAGATCTTTTAACGGGCCTCGTAGCTCGGCTCTCGTAGGGATCGGGCAATACCGCCACTTGCCCCATCCTGGTTTTATCTCTGGTGTATGCGCAGGCAAGTGTACAGTGAGAGGCAGGGCCTCCAACACGGCTCCCTTGAGCTGTAGATCACGGATGCCAGGGATCCCAAGAAGATTGACGTTGCCTAAAACAGCTCGGAGGGTCATCGCGACACCTTCAGGATAGAATTTAACAACTTGCATGGTAGATGATGAGTGCACGCCTTGGACATGTAACAAACACGGTGTTGGTTCTCTCGTGCGGGCAGTCTTCTCGAATCACATTAACTTGTGCGCTGGTGTCCAATAGAAATCTTATTGACTGCCTTTTGTTCATAGTGGGGTTTCTTACACTGATGTTAGTGTATGGGCGCATATTGCCAGGTGGGTCAGCGGCTGCTACTCGTTTTTTTGCTTGTTATAGTCACCAAAGCCTAGAGTGGCAGCTAAAGCCTCTTGGCCTTTGTCCCCTAGTCTGCACAGTTGTTCCTTCATCAAGCTGCTATGATTCAAGAGGAAGCCGAAGATAGCCCGTTCATGAGGGGATCGGTCAGGTGGTGGCCGGCAGGCTTGGGGTGTGCCACCATGGCTTCTCGGGGCTTCATGAGTTGTGCTTCTGAGGCAGACAGATGGTGGATGATCCTTAGGTTCAGCGGCGATGTTGACTGCAGTTCCTTCACTCACTGAGACTTTCTGGATGTGCAGCAGTTGTGCTAACAGATGTGTGACTGGTGCACCAATCGCCAGCAACAACAAGAGGCAAAGTGTGGCTGCCTGCTCGGCGCCATATAGCTCGGTCGCACTCTCTATTGCCTCGGTCGTACAGGGAACTGATCCTGAAATCTGCAAGAATCGGTGTGGCCATGGACCCTGAGCCTGGGCAGTGATGAGGCCGAGGGCTCCTGTCCTAGGATCACAAGAACAATAGGATGCTCCGACCGCCGCATGAATCGGTGCAAGTGGTTTCGGATGAGTCGGGCGTCCTTCGTGGCAGACGTGGGCTCAGCGTCCAAGCGCGTCGGCAACAAGTGCCGGCAATGGGATGGGCCATGCTTGGTTATAAGCGAGGCCTTGCAGGTTGGACACATGGCCTCTGCTCCATCCCCCATTCCGCACCAGGAATCCACCTTCTTCCCTATTGAGAAGTTCCAAAGATGCTTCCATAACTAGTCGGCTGAGCCAGCAGATGGTGCTTTCATCAGGCCTGATTGCTGTTTCTTTCATCAGATCTTGAAGCTCGGTACGAGTGCGGCTCCAGAAAGTCGTGGTGGTTTGACTGCCACCTTCAGGGTTGATGACGGTTTTTTGAATGGCAATGGGCAAAGCTTCTGCAAGGAACAGGTGTAGTCTCCCTTGTTCCTGCTTTTCCTCGCTGGTGCTAGCAGCCGGGGGCGGAGTCGACGTGCCCGCTGACGTAGGTTGCGGCTGATCGTAAGGAGGCGGGGCTGATGGACTGGGCTCCGCTTTGCTCTCGGTGCCATGTTTTCCCACGGCCTGCAGCAGGTCGGGCTTGGTCTCTCTGCCTTTGGCGCCAATTTTGGCCGCCGCTTGTCCCTTCGTGGCCTGGGCAAGGGCCTCTAGGTGGACGGTCAGATCTCGGTTTTCCCACAATAAATTGACCACCGTGCGAAATGAAACATTGACCATCTTCCCTTTATCCCATTTGGGACCGCCCCATTTTGTCGGGGTTCGGCCTTCCCTTTCCAATGACTCGCGCCATTGTGTCAGCATTTCATGGCCGCGGGTCCCTTCACGCAGGTGAGGACAGCTGAATTGGTTGGCTGGGGTGGGCTCTCCCCCTTCACGCACACACCGAATGCAGCGCACAAATTCCTGTGCTGGAGTGGGATTAGCGATCTTACTCGGCTTGACCCCAGCAAGAGACAGGGCGCTCTCTTCTCCCTTCGGTCGGAATGTGACTGTGGGGCTCCCCATCACACAGCCAAACGTGGCAGGGGTCAGTGAAAATGCCCATTCCTTCCCTCCGTTTGTCAAGGAGAGGTACCCCGACACTTCTGCGTCCCGCAAGCCACCCGCCTGGTGGAAGATTATGGTGGGCCCAATGATCGTCTGGGGTCACCACAGATCGGCGGCCACGACCCCATGGGCAGTGGGCATTCAAGCCCGCTTGGATTTCATCTCCCTCCGCTGAGGATCCCATCCTTGTCGCCATGTTCAGGGTGCGAGCCAGGTTGTGACTATTGCCCCGGTGGGTTCTATCCCCTGATGTTAGTTTGCGAGAGGGAGAGGTAGACTCATAAAGGTTCCAGAAAATTTTTATTTGATTTCTTACTTGCGCACCACCGGTGTGGATGTGGCTGCGCAGGTGGTTACACTTGGATCTGTCCCGGTTCGGGTGAGGGACGAACAAACGGAAAACGGAGCAATGAATCCGAGACCGAAAACAATGATGAATGAACAGTTGATATACGAGATACCGAACAGTTGATATACGAGATACTCGAGTGCGCAAACGATTGCCTATGGTTCTGGAGGCAGGAAGCTGCCCAGGCCTACCCACTGAGCAGCGAACGCTCTGGCTTCTCCCTGGGCGGAAACTCAACCCTAGCTTTTATAGGCCAGATGACAAGCACAATTTCAAGCCCCGATTGGTCACATTTTCGCGCTAAAATATTCGCGGGGTTTTTCCACAGGGGACGAGGTTTCTCCAGCACATTGCCACGGCCATGCAACAAGCCAAATAGGAACTTTCCAGATTAGGACTAGAGTGCTGACGTCATCTGTTGCTGAGTAAAGCTGGCAGAGTCCAGCTGGAGCGTGACAGTAGGGAGTTTAATTCCCCCCATCCTTCTGTGTCCTATTGGCATGGACCTGAGCCAGGTCTGCCTGGCCAGGATGGAGCAGCCCATGTCAGGGTTGCTTTCCCCTCACTGCTGCAGTGGCAAGGGCAGGGGTGTGGCCAGATGCCATCCAGCATGGCCTCTTGAGGCAAAGGGGGCCTTGGGCAGGTTTATTTCCCTTTTCCTTCCTCTTCCCTTAGGGGATCACAGCTGAGGCCTGCCAGCTCTGGCTGCCTCCTCCACTCCTTGCCCCTGGCCAAGCAGACCCCTGCTGGGGTCCCCTGGGTGGAGAGTGGAGGGAGTAGAGAATAAACCCCCTCCCTGCCCCCTTCAACTTCATTTGGCCATGCCCCTGCCCCTGCTGCTATAGCATTGTGTGGGGGGGAACCCTGACACGAGCTGACAAGGCAGACTCTGGCACACTGTTGGAACAGGGGTGGGGGTGGGGATTTAAACCCTTCTCTGTTCCCTTTTGAGACTAGTCCCAGAGCTGGCCATGCTCCCTGCTGCTTGAGCGGTGAGTGGGGCAAAATGTCTGATGGGGTGCTGTGTCCCTGCTTGGCAGACCTCGGCTGAAGTCCGTGCTGATGGGATGGGGGGGGGGGATAAACCCCTTTCCTGCCCCCTTTGCCTTGGGGGCCAGCATCTGGCTATGCTCTTGCCCCTGCTCTGGCTAGAGAGCAGAGGGGTGAGGCTAGCCCTGCTCCGCTGGGGCAGACAGCACAGCCCAGCCAAGGACTACAGAGCATGCTGGGATGCTGGGGGACTCTGATTCAACTTAAACCAGGAAGGGGTCTGGGACAGAAGTTCCATAAACCAATTTGAGCTTAATCGGTTAAGTCTGATGCTACAATCAACCAGGTTTATCTCAAACCATGTTTGGCCATTTTGAAACTGTTTTATGTGCACTGAATTTCTGTTCCGTTACAGGTTTAAACCAGTTTCTGATCACTTAAACCGGTTTATGTGTAACTTCTGTCCTTAGGCCATATTTTTTCTTCTTATTTTTTTAAATGTACTTCTGATGTATGTATTTCCCTAAATATTAATCTAAAAGAATTCTTTGTTGTTCTTTGTATGAACTGCAGTAGTAACCTTAGCTTTGATCAACATTTCATCACTTGTGTCTAACACTCGTATCTAACTGCTAATTTAAGTGCTGCAGATTCTGCACATTTAAACATTAATGTCTGGCACTGCAGTTAAATTGTGATTAGTTGCAGCTGTTTTTTAAAGTGACACACAGAACTAGGAAGCCTGTCTTTTGACAGAAATGGAATCAGCCAGAAATGAAATCAAATTTGCAGTACCTTGCACATTTTGTCTTAAGGAGATGGTCAGGAAAAGTTTGAACCATGTAGCAGGAAAACAGATTTTCTTTTGGTGTTTTTGTCAGGGAGAGTAAAATCAAAGAGAAGATTGTTCAGTGGGGTTCAGAAGAGGAAAAAAGAAGTGAGGAAGATAGTTAAAAAAAAAAAAAA
>NW_017728886.1:75879787-75911089 GCF_001723895.1 Crocodylus porosus
GACTTCCTGCCCTTTGGGCAGGGGGCTGGACTCGATGATCTCCCGAGGTCCCTTCCAGCCCTGATGTCTATGAAATCTATGAAATCTTATTTTCTTTGAATCTGAGAGTTTGGAATGCATGAGTGAATACTTTAGAAGCTGTAAAATGAATTGGAACATAGATTGAAAGGGTTAGAAGGCAAATGGATCATCTTTATGTGCCTTTGTGTGATGTCTTCTATATCTGGCTTAGATATTTATAAGAAATTTAGGTTTGTGTGTGAAGAACAGTAATATATATAAAAAGCAAACATTGTACCTATTGTTAGGGGAGGTACCCACATGAGACACCATTAGAATTCTATTTTTTAAAATCACAATACATAAACAATTATTTTTTCCAGTTATAAATGTATGCTAGAATTCCCAAAGAAATGTAAATAAGTGTCATGAAGTATTATAACTGATGTGTAAGCAATTTATGCTTAACTCTATAATATTATTCCATGAATATAGCTGGATATAAAATATTGCAAGTATGTTATGTATGAGCTTATGTTTCTGTGAAATATCAAAATTATATTGTCAGCCTCAGTACTATATTCCAGTGTCATGTGACTTGTTCTTTGTGTATTGCTTTAAATTGCATGCCATGTTCTGCAGGTTTATATTTTATGTCTTGGTTCTAAAACTTTGTCTTTTTGTTTGTTAGATGATATTGAAATACTTTTTCAGTGCCTGCTGTTCTGTAGTTTCTAAAGTTAAATTTAAACTAGATAATTGCATGTTGCTAAAAACAGCTGTCTGCAACATGTGTAGCTTAACACCTGGATGCCTTGATTAGGATGAAATTCAATCAGACGTGTATGTTTTCTAGCACTGATAAGACTACTTTTTCTTTGGTCTGCCCTCAGTCAAGATTTTCCAGTCATCTTGTGCTTACAGTTAATATTTCATATGATAATCTGTGCACATGTAATCTCTAAATTCTTTTCTGTGTATTAAGTTCTTCAGAAATACCATATTTTCTTGCATGCAAGATATGCCGCCTACCCAAACCAGCTGTTGGAAATTGGGGTATTCATTATATGTGGGGAAATATGGTAAGAGCAGTTTCTGCTGTTCATAGATTGAAAACAGAAGTAAAGTCTGCACATGATCCACAGAGCAGGACAGTGCAGGGGTGACACCCCCTGAGCGTGGCAGTGCACCCCCTACAAAAAGGCACTGCTTGGGGTCAGTGATTTCCACTGGCTGCCACCGTGGCTGCTGGCATTGTCTGCGGGTGGTTGCTGACCCCTGGTGTTGTGCTCCCGCCATGGTCCCACCGTTGCTGTGCCCCCCCCCAGACGCCAGGTGCATGTGTCATTCATAACCTAAGCTTCCCTTCCTGCAACTTGAGACCGTTGCTCCTTGTTCTGTCATTTGCCACCACTGAGAACAGTATCTAACTCAATCCTTTTGAATGCCCCTTTAGGTAGTTGAAGGCTGCTATTAAATCCCCCCTCAGTCTTCTCTTCTCTAGACTAAAGAAGCCCAGTTCCCTCAGTCTTTCCTTATAAGTCATGTCACTTAGCCCCCTCACCATTTTTGTTGCCCTCTCTTGACTCTCTTCCATTTATCCACATCCTTTCTGTAGTGGGGGGCCCAAAAGTGAAGACAGTACTTCAGATATGGCCTCACCAGTGCTGAATAGAGGGGAATATTCACTTCCCTTGACCTACTGGCAACACACCTACCAATGCAGGCAGTATGTCGTTAGCCTTATTGGCAACAAGGACACTCTGCTGTAACCCCCAGGTGCTTTTCTGCAGATCTGCTTCTCAGCCAGTCTTTAAACTAAGCTCACTGAGGGATGGGGGGACTACTGAGCAACCTTGCAAAGCCAGCGGGCCAAGGCACTTAAGGAAACCCACCCCCGCCCCAGCCCTGGAACAAACTGTAGATAACGCTAGGGCCCCCAAGGGGACACTTGTGTGCCTATACACAAATGCCAGGAGCTTGGGGAATAAACGCTAATAACTATGATGTCATAGGGATAACGGAGACCAGGTGAGACTCCACCCATGACTGGGCCACAGGTATAGATGGCTATACCCTGTACAGGAGGGATTGAGTGGACAAAAAGGGTGGGGGTATAGCTTTTTGTCAAGGAAAGCTATGCATCCCTGCAAGCCGACATTGGCACCCATGCTGGATGACTTGAAACCCTCTGGGTTAAAATCCGTGGGAAACATGGCACAGGAGATACTATGGTGGGTGTCTACTATGGACCTTGACAAGGAGTTTGTCAGGTAATTGGCTGAGGCTGCGTGCTCCCAATGTATGGTTGTCATGGGAGACCTTAACTACCCAGACATCTCATGGCAGGAGCACTTGGCCAAATCCGAGCAGTCACAGAGCTTTCTCTCGTGTGTGGATGACCTCATTTGATGCAGGAAGTCTGCGGGCCAACAAGAGGTTAAAGCATTGCTCAACTTGGTACTGGCAACTGGAGATGACCTAATCAGTGACGTATTGGTTGAAGGGAAGCTGGGTGACAGTGACTATGAGCTGATCACCTTCACCATCCACCGTAAAGTTGGCAAGTCAGCCCATAATGCAGAAGTCCTCTACTTCGGGAAAGCTAACTTTGACAAGCTAAGGAGGCTTGTCAGTGAAGCCCTAAAGGGGCACAACCCAAAGGGGAGAGGAGTTCAAGATGAGTGGTTGCTCCTTACGGGAGCAATCCTGGATGCGCAAGCAAAGTCTATCCCATCTCAGAGGAAAGGCACTAAACGGGCACAGAAGCCCTCTTGGCTCTCCAGGGAACTAATGGACCTCCTGTGTCTTTAAAAGAGAGACCACAAAGGATGGAGGACTGGAACCACCACCAAGGAGGAATACTCTGCTCTGGTCCGGACCTGCAGAGACCAAACCAGGAAAGCCAAGGCTGCGATGGAACTCCAGCTAGCTACAAATATCAAGGACAATAAAAAGTCCTTTTTTAGATATGTGGGGAACCGGAGGAAAAGCAAAGGCAACATTGGATCCCTGCTAAACCAGATGGGACAACTGACAACTGATGCCCATGAAAAAGCAAACTTGCTTAATGAGTACTTTGTGTCAGTTTTTCACCAGTCCCATGGGACCCCGCTGCCCACTGTGGGTCAGGGAGGGCCAGGGGAGGGAAACTCCTTACCCTCCATAGAAACTGACCTCATGAAGAGGTCTTGGAGGCTGGATACCTTCAAGTCAGCCGACCCTGACGGTTTACACCCAAATGTACTCAAGGAGCTGGCAAGCATCATAGCTCAGCCCCTGGCACAGATCTTTGAGAACTCCTGGCACTTTGGTGAAGTGCCTGAAGACTAGAAGAAGGTCAATCTTCAAGAAAGGGAGGAAAGTAGATCTGGCAAACTACAGGCTCATCAGCCTGACCTGTATCCTGGGGAAGGTCTTGGAAAAGATTATCAAAGAGGCCATCCTTAACAGACTAGCTGACGGCAATATCCTGAGGGATACCCAGCATGGGTTTGTTGTGGGTAGGTCTCGCTTGACCAAACTAATTTCCTTTTATGATCAAGTGACCCAGCACCTGGACAAGGTGGAAGAGCTTGATGTCGTATATCTTGACTTTAAACAAGCCTTCAATCTGCTATCTCATGATCACCTCTTGACAAAACTGGCTAACTGCAGCCTCAACCACACCATGATCTGCTGGCTTGGCAATTGGCTTCGCAGTAGGACCCAGAGGGTGGTGGTTGACAGAAGTCAATCGTCGTGGTGCACTGTGACTAGTGAGGTCCCTCAAGGCTCTGTCCTAGAGCCTATACTGATTAACATTTTCATCAATGATGTAGACATTGGTGTCGGAAGCAGATTGGCCAAGTTCACTGATGACACCAAACTCTGGGGTAAAGCATCCACACCTGAGGACAGAAGGGTGATCCAGGCAGATCTTGACAGGCTCATTACATGGGCGGATGAGAACCTCATGGTGTTCAACACCAAAAAAAGCAATCCACCTTGGGAGGAAAAACCTGCAGCATCTTTATAGGCTTGGCAGTGCTATGCTGGTTAGCACTGAAGTTGAAAGGGACTTGGTGGTCATGATTGACCACAAGATGAACATGAGCCTTCAATGTGATGCTGCAGCTAGCAAAGCGAGCAGAACGCTGGTTTGCATCCATAGATGCCTCTCAAGCAAATCCCAGGACATTGTTCTCCCATTGTACTTGGCCTTGGTGCAGCTGGAGTACTACATCCAGTTTTGGGCTCCACAATTCAAAAAGGATGTGGCAAAGCTTGAGAGAGTGCAGAGGAGAGCCTAGTGCATGATCAGAGGCAAGGAAGACCTTATGATGACAGGCTGAGAGCCATGGGACTCTTCGGCCTAGAAAAGGGCAGGCTCAGGAGCGATCTGATGGCCACCTGTAAGTTTATCAGGGGTATTAACCAGGATCTGGGGGAACGTCTGTTCACCAGAGCGCCCCAAGGGATGACAAAATCAAACAGTCACAAACTCCGCTGAGACCGATTCAGACTAGACATAAGGAAGAACTTCATCACTGTCTGAGCCCCCAAGGTTTGGAACAGACTGTGGCCGAAGGTGGTTCAAGCACCCACTTTGAACGCCTTCAAGAGATGTTTTGGATGTTTATCTTGCTGGGATCCTATGATCCCTGCTGACTTCCTGCTCCTGGGGCAGGGGGCTGGGCTCTGTGATCCTTTGGGGTCCCTTTCAGCCTGAATGTCTATGAATCAGTTAGCCCCCAGCCTGTACTGGTGCGTGGGATTGTTCCGCCCTAAGTTCAGGACTTTGCACTTGTCCTTGTTAAACCTCATGAGATTTCTTTTGGCCCAATCTTCCAATTTAATTCTAAGTTGCTCTGAATCCTAGCCCTACCCTACAGCATATCTACTAGTCCTGCCCCTTCCCTCCACCCCCCAGCTTGATGTCATCTGCAAACTTGCTGAGGGTGCACTCTATGCCATCTTTCAGGTTGTTGATGAAGACATTGAACAAAATCAGCCCAACCCCAGGGTCACTCCAGCACCAACCCCTGGCGCATTCCACTTTATACTGGCTGCCAAGTAGACGTTGAGCCATTGATTACCGCTTCTTGAGCCCAATGCTCCAGCCAGTTTCCTATCGACTGTAAAGTTGATATTTAAACTAGTCTATTCATATATAAAGTAGTCTATTCATCTAGCCCAGACTTCCTTAGCTTGCTTGGGAGAATGCTGTGGGAGACCATATCAAAAGCCTTGCTGAAGTCAAAATACACCATCTGCACCAGTCTCCCTGCATCCACAGAGCCAGTCACCTTATCATAGAAGGCAATCAGGTTGGTTAGGCATGACTTACCTGTGAACCCATGCTGATTGTTCCCAATCACATTTTTCTCCTTCAAGTGCTTAGAAATAGATTCCTTGAGGATCTTTTCAGTGATTTTTTTTTCCAGGGTCTGAGGTGAGGCTGATTGGTTTATAGTTCCCTGTATCCTCTTTTTTCCCTCTTTATTAAATATGGGCATTTATGGTTGCCCATTTCCAATCAACTGGGACCTCTCCTGATCGCCATGAATTTTCAAAGATAATGGCCAGTGGCTCTGCAGTCATATCAGCCAACTCCCTCAGCACTCTTGAGTGCATCCCATCTGGCCCCATGGACTTGTAAACATTCAGCTTTTCTAAATAGTCCTTAACCTGTTCTTTCACCACTGGGGGCTGCTCATTTCCCCAAACTGTTCTACTAGGTGCAGTAGTCTGGGAGCTGACCTTGCCTGTGAAGACTGAAGTGAAAAGGGCATTGAGCACTTCAGCCTTTTCTGCATCCTCTGTCATAAAGTTGCCTCCCCCATTCAGTAAGGGACTCACACTTTCTCTGATTTTTTTTTTTCCTCTTGCTACCAAAGTACTTAAAGAAAACCTTCTTGTTACCCTTTGCATCCCTTGCTAGCTACAACTCCAATTGCACTTTGGCCTGCCTGACTTCATCCCTGCACGCCAGAGCAATGGTCCTATATTTTTCCCTAGTTGTTTGTCCAAGTTTCCATTTCTTATAAGCATCCTTTTTGTGATTTACTTTACTGAAGAGTTCCCTGCTAAGCTAAGCTGGTTTTCTGCCACACTTGCTAGTCTTCCTGGATGTTGGGATGGCTTGTTCCTACATTCTCAGTAAGGCTTCTTTAAAGTTATGGCCAGCTCTCCTGGACTCCTCTCCCCCTCAGACTGGCTTCCCAAAGCATCCTGCCCATGAGTTTCCTGAGTGAGTTGAAGTCTACTTTTTGGGGGCACTTACTCTGTTGCTCCATATCCTTCCTTCCCTCAGGATCCTGAACTCTATCATCTTGTGGTCACTGCTGCCCAAGTTGCCATCCACTGCTACATTCCCCACCAATTCTTCCCTGTTTGTTCAAGAAGAGCATAGCCCCTAGCTGGCCACTCCAGCACTTGCACCAGGAAGTTGTTCCCAACATTCTCCAAATCCAGAGTACTATGTCCAGTTCTGGGCCTCCCACCACAGAAAGGAGGTGGACAAGCCAGAGAGAGTCAGATGCTGAGGGAACTGGCCTTATTTAGTCTGGGGAAGAGAAGACCTGAGGGGGGATTTTAATAGGAGGCTTCAACTACCTGAAGTGGGGTTCCAAAGAAGCTGGAGCTGGATTGTTCTCAGTGGTGGCAGATGATAGAACAAGGAGCAATGGTCTCAAGTTTTAGCAAGCGAAGTTTAGGTTAGATATTAGGAAAATCTTTCTCACTAGGAGGATACTAAAACACTGGAACAGGTTACCTAGGGAGATGGTGGAATTTCTGCCCTTGGAGTTTATTTTATGACCCAGCTAGACAAAGCCTTGGCTGTAACGATTTAGTTGGGGATGGGTCCTGCTTTGAGCCAGGGGGTTGTACTAGATCATTCCAACCCTAATTTTCTATCATGCTATGATTAAGTCCGCCACTCCTCAAATTAGCCAAGTTTCTAATTGCCAAACAAGCCTGCTACATATGGCCTATACTATACTGTATCTTTAATCCTGTGTCTTTGTGATTTAAACTAAACCTGAAAAGTCAATCTTACTCTAATAGAGTTTGGACTTGGAATTCTTTTAGGGTAACTATCCTCTTTTAAATTAATGCCCTATTTTATACCATAAGTGGCTTCCAAGGTTGCATAGGAACTTCCTCACAAATCCAGAACTCTTGTCTTAAAACTAGTAAAAATTATTTTTTTACCTTCTGGTGGATTGTGCAACTCCCTTCAAGTCTGTTGTTTAGTTTTTCCATGTATTTGATATTTGCAAATCCTGTTTTTAAACTATATACTTTACTTATTATTGACGTGATATTCCCGTGTCAGTGATCTCTACAATGAGCTTTAACTATTTATATTTAAATATGCAGCATTTCAGTTAATACAGTAAACAATTTCAAATATGGATTTCACAATCCTAAGTGCTTGCTTTATTCTTAATCTTTCTTAGGATATGAATTAAATTTAGTTCTGGCGTATATAAATGTATAGTATGGCACTGGTCTTTTAAGGGAGCTAGCAGCCTGCGAGGCTGCTTGCAGGTGGTGTATGGGGCTAATGAGAGACTCACCTCACCGTGACAGGAAGAGGCCTCAGGCTGGAGCTATGTAAGCTTTTCTTAGCTGGTCAGGCAATCTCTCCCTGGCAGCCATAAGGTGAGGAACTCAGGGCAGTAGGGCTCCCGAAGAGACTAGAGTTGATATAAACAACCTGCAGGCCTGGAAGCAGAGGCAAGTCCCCAGGCAGAGAAAGCTGAGAGTTTTATTTTGAACCTACAGTGAGTCCTTGAGCCCAGAGGAAGAGGCAGTGTGCAGGACCAGGGGTCCAGAAGCCCAGAGAAGGGGCAGTGTAAGGGACCAGTGGGGTCCAAAGGCATAACTAGGCAACATCCCACAGGGAGAACACCCTTGAGGCTTGGGGTGTAGTGTAAGGGAGGTACAGAGCCACACAAGGAGCCCAGCAGAAGTACAGACAGGCTGAGAGGGCCTACTAGCCTGAGGGTGCAGGACGATGATTGGTACAGGCTCACTCGGAGCCCATAAGCAGCCTCCCTTATGTAACCTTAATAACAGCAAGGCATGGTGTGTGAGAGATCAAAGGGAATGGCTGTAGCCAAGCCATAGCCAGGCAGGGGCCACACAGCCACTAAGGGAGTGTCACGGCTGCCCCATGGCCATGCTACAGAATGCAAGACATAGTTTTCTACTAGTAGAGTTTCAGCCACTTATGTTAAGTCTGAGTCTAGCTTACCGTCATTTAGAATGAAGCAAACAAAATTTACCACATTGTATGTAAACAGTGTATGTGTTTCTCTTTAGTAGGAGTTATACCAGGACTGAATTTGACCTTATGTATCTGTCTCACTTTTTCTTCCCTCCCTTTAAAATGTACAAAACCATCTTTTTGCATAAGCTTTAGCCTAAAGGCATCCTGTCCTGCTCTTACTTTTCTAGCTCCCAATAGTTGTACAGTAGCATATTACCTTACATATAAAAAAGATTATTTGTATTCATGTAGTATCTCCCATTTTGGGATCAGAACAATGACGGTATTTTTATTCCCAGCTTGGAACTGGATATACTGAAAAACCAAGAGGGTTAAGTAAATTGCCCCAATTCGGATAGCAAGTCAGTAGGCATGTCTACACAAGACATCTACTGTACAGTAGACTAATTAGCGGGGCAGTAAATGTCACGTGTCTACATGTGTGCCCCTATTAGGCTGCTGTAAACTAATTTACTCCGCAGCAGATTAATACTTGTAAATACAAGTTTTTTTACTCTGCAGGATTGCACATGTAGACGCTTTCTTGGCTGGCTGGCGCACAAGGGTGCTTCAGTGTGGGAGCTACCTGCTGGCTTGCCCCACACTGAATCACCCTTGTGCTCCAGCCAGTGCCTGTGCAGCACATTGAGCTGGGGGGGAACAGCCCTGGGCTGGCAAGCTGACCTCCTAGGTCTCCTGCCTGCTGGAGCTGCTCCAACCCAGATCAGTGTACTATGGTCCTGGGCGTACACTCTAATAGCATGTCCCAGAACAATAAAGTCTGGAGCAATGAGCTTTGGAGCCTATGCATGCACATTAACTGCATGTGTAGATGAGCCTAGTGGCATATAACCCATTACCTTAATCTGTGAACCTCATAAAATCATTTCCTATCTTGCTATTATCATGTCCCTAACTTGTTTTTAATACTTTCAGTGCTCTTCTAGTGCTTCCTACAATACAGCTGTGTCTCTGGGATCTCTGAGTGCTACTGAAGCTTAAAATAAATTGGAGGACAATTACTGGAAAGATGTTGGCAGGGCAACTATTGAGTTGCATGCTGTTTTGCGGTTTCTTTAATCTTTAACTTGATCCTCTGGTTTAGAACAGGATACAGTGTGAAATTGAACTGATCTAATTGAGACAGTTAGATTATAATAGCTTCCACTCATGATGGTGATCCATAATGCCATTTCTTGTTGGGAAAGTTAGAATTGAGATATATGTGGAGTTTAGAGACAAATAAGCCATTGGTGTTTCATAAAGCCATCATACTCATCTGTTCAAGTCATTTTTTTCCATGACATAAAAAGGAAGAACCTTCAGTATTGTAACTAAAGGGAGAGTAAAGCAGCTCAGGAAGGAATGCAACAGACATACATTTTTAGAAATAGGATGTCCCCTTCATCTTTATTGCTGCCCTTTGAAGATCATCAACTTTAATCAAATATATAAAGTCACCTATAAAAGTGCAGGCAAAAAACCCCACATTTATGTTGGGGATTACTAACCCAGAATTCTCCGGGCTTTGCAAGGTGCCACCTACATTTTTGCAAAGTTTAATTTCCTTCATGGCAGTCCAAGAATATTGTTTCTTGATGATCCACATGCAAACTGACATATTGTCCCTTAGATCAACAGGTTAGCTGTAGCATTTCAGAAAAAATGTGTCGTTATAAATGCCATGGCCTCTAGCATCATGATAATGATAACTACTCTTGGGTTTTTATCTGTAAACAAACAAAAAACATCCCACAGTTCCTTGATTAGTTTTTGAGTTATTTATTTGTTTCTTATAGCTAAACTATTTAATATATCAGTACTCCTGTGGTATACTGATATACACAGCGGCTTTATATTCAATGGGGGACAGTGAGAAGACAGTACTGTCATCTGTGGATAATAAAAGTCATGTCCCAAGCAGTTGAATAAAAAAGCTTGGGGTTAAGCCTCACAATTTCATGGACAAGCAGCAGAAGTACACAGTAGGCAGTAGGGACCTCTATGTCATAAATATTCAAAGGGTACTAATATGTCCCCTTAGTGGAAAGCACATGCTGAGAAGCACCAAACACCCAGCACTGTTCCTGCATGGGGTAATTGTGGGGTGTCAGCTCAACTTCTGCCTCTGACTTGCATTATACCATTAACCTAGACTCATGCTATGATTCCTTGGAAACTGTGCACTTAGCTGAATAATTTATTACGTGTTTTTCAATTATTCATGACTTCTTATTACAACTGAAATAAAATCTAAAGGTGGAAAAGCTCTGTAGCTTATGAATATCCAGCAGACAATCATCAGATTGCTGTGTAGTTAAATCCCTGCATTTGCTGCCTATTTTGTTTCTCTGAAGGTATTCCAAAGAGCACATTCATCTGAAACTGAATCGATTAAAACAACAACGAATGATTCCCTGCTGGTTGCACTGCAATTGTTCATCTATTCATGCTGTTTGCCTTTTCTCCACCCTCATTTAGGCCTGAAAATAAAAATTAGGAATTCAAACAGTTCAGGTTGCCATAAGTTTGTGAACAAATATTCTCTCCTTTACTGTAAAGTGAACAAGAGAACGGTGCCAATAGAAATGTTTCCACACATACTTATTTTAATAAGCTTACCGTATGACTGTGTTTCACTGTTTCAACAAGTGTTCCTATTAGTTTGACTAAAATTAGCTGTTGATCTTGTTGTTCACATACACATTAGAGTGTGTATTGCAGCTAATATAGAATATAACTGCATACACCGATTTAAAAGAGGCTATTGAGTTTGGATTCCTTCATTTTTTCCAGCCAGAGACGTAATGAGGTAGGGTCCTCAGCACTTTGAAAAGCCAGACCCCTTTAGGATGTTTCGATGGAGCACATGGGCCAGACATGTTTGAAAATCTCATTAACAGTGGGCGCGTCTACACGACATGCTTAACTTCATGTTAGCATGGTTTACTGTAAAATAGGCATATGTGTCTACACATGTATATGTGTACGTTGCAGTAAACCTCCCTAATCCCAAGTAAACTTACTACCTGCAAATACAAGTAGCAAATTACTCAAGATTAGTAATGGTGCCATAGCGCATGTGTAGATGCCTGACCAGGAGCAAAATCTGCTCCTGGTCAGCCATACGTCAGGGGGTGGGAGATAGGAGCCCGGGCAGGGACTGTGGCGGAGCCTGCCCTAGCAGCAGGTAGCTCCCAGGGGCAGGGTGCTATTATCCTTTGCCCCAGCAGCAGGGAACTACAAGCCCCCTGCTCTGAGATCGCGATCAGGAAGGAGCCCTGTAGTTGCAGGACTCAGGCTGGGAGACCTTTATCTGCCAGCAGCAGCCTCTGTGGTTGTGGAACCTCTGCTGGGAGATAAGGGTCTCCAAGCCCAAGCCCCATGAACACGGAGCCAGCACAAGGAGCATGTTCCCCACTCAGCTCCGTGAACGTGGAGCACAATTGCAGTCACAGAGCAGGGGTTGGGAGTTTCGCTGTCCAGCCTGGACCTAACTGGGACCTGCTGCTGACTGGAACAGTTTCCAGCCAGCCCCAGGCTGTGCAGGGAAGTATGAACAACCTGGAGGTGGCTGGAGACTGTCCTGTTTTGGGCAGTTCCCAGTCAGCTCCAGGCTGCACATACAGACTTCTCTGAGTGCAGCCTGAGGCTGGCCAGGTACTGTCCCAGTCAGGGGCAGGTCCCAGTTCCATGCCCTGATCGGGTGATCGAGGCATGGGGCTGGGAAAGAGCTGCAAGCGTGGGGTAGGTCCCAACTCCCTGCCCCAATCTGTCAGTAAGGCTGCTAGATGCCCCACTGGTGGGTCAGGGGAGGGGGCTGGGACCTGCCCCTCCCCTGCAGCTCTTTCCAAGCCTTGTGCCTTGATTGGGGAGCCAGGGCCAGGAGCACCCTGCTGCCAGGACAAGGGATCATTGTCCCTGCCCCAGCAGCAGGCAGCTCCCACAGTTGACTCTGAGCCCCATACTCCCTGCTACCCCTGGGTGGCAGCAAGGGCCCATTGCAGGGCTGCAGGGAACTGAATATGCATCTATTTCCTAATACCCGCAGGTGTAGACTCCTACCCAAAAACCCTTACTCCGACTTAGCTAACATCAAAGTAAATCTGGGCTGGAGTAAATGCATGCTTAGACGTGCCTAGTATTGTTGAATAGGATTTTTAAGAACACCTAAAAGTATGTCTAAATGGCATGATGCAGTGCTGTGAAGAAATAGTCAAATCACCCAATATCCCTGTTTTTTAGCAGGGTTATTTAGCCCAGACAGGGTACCACACTAATGTGACTGTTTTATCTGGTATCTTAGCTGATTCCTTCAGCACTATCACAGTTATCCCTACATGGCACTGAATCATGCTGTGTAAATGTGGTTAAGTGATTTGGGAGCACAAGTCCTATTGAAAATTAAGTTGCTCTATCAGAGTTAAGCTCTTAAGTCACTTGTGTTTTTGAAAATCACACTTAATAAAAACATCTAGTATAACTTAACTGTATTCTATCCCTAAGTTGTTTCCCTTTCCATTGCATTCAAAAGTTTACCTGTCTTTAAAGAAAAAAACTAAAAATCCATTTGGAAATTTCATAATCATTACAGCATGTGCACCTACCTAAAAAAGTGTAAAAAATTGCATTTGAGATGATTTATAAAATATATAGTACAGTAATCTAAAAAGTGAGCCAACTTCTTTAAACAAAAACCCCAGCTAACCAACAAGCACTTTTGAAAGTGACTGTAAATGCTTATGTACTTAATTTTCAGAAACAGGAGGATAGCTTGAATAGTTTTTTGCTCCTCCCCTAAAGGTGGGCAATTGGAAGATTCACTAAACAAAGAGGATCAGTTAGTGGGGTTACATGAAACAAATCTGATCCATTAATTGACTAGAAAGAACCACCCACAATTCTAGCAAACAGTCCAACTGGTGAATATGTTGCAATTAATGGAGGAGATGGTTGGTGGTGTTATCTAAGCTGATATTTTTTCTGCTGAATTTTCAAGCTGCATTGGGTGGCGATCATCACTTGTTTGCATTTTTTGTTTGTTTCTTCCTCTAGAAGTGCATTAGAAATAAATTTGAAATTAAGCAAATTATTTTAATTGCTTTATTTTGCTGTAACTGGAGTTTAATTCCTTTTTTATTTTTAAACTAAGTTTTGCAATGTCAAAAGGGGACCAAGTTTCTCAGATAATGTAAGACACAAGAAGATTGTTGCAATTTGTCTGTTTTTACAAGGCTCATTAGCTTTTAACTCTTCATGAAGTATATCACACTTTCTTTCCTGCAAAACTAGCCTTTAGGCTTTTTTCATACAGTGAATTTGTAATGAGAAAATTGCTGAAGTGAATGGAATACTTTCCTGAAGTATTAGACTGGGCTTCAGTAAATATAAATCCTATTTGGTAAATGTTTTGTATGATACAACCTTCACTCAGTGTACAATAATTTCAGTGTTGGTTGGTGATTCTTTTACTGTTGATCTTCACAGATGTCATTGAGTTCATTCATCATATCATTTCACCTCAATGAGCCTTATTCACACCACCCACACTTACCGGGGTCTCTTGCACTCTGCCATCTTTCACCAGCCCTCTTACATGCTGCTTCTTGTTGAGCCACACCCAACCTGCCCTTGCACTCTTCTGCAACTGTGTAGGCCATCAGGTTTGCTTACTCACACTCCTTGACTGGTCCTGGGGCAACCTTTTGGGCCTCTCCCATGACCCTCATCTGAACGGTGACCAGCCAGTTTGCTGAATACGGGGCTGACCCTGCCCTAGCCCCTCATCAGGCCACTCAATTTCATTCCCTGATTAGGGTCAATTATATGCCCTCTCAGCATCAGGCCCACTTGTGGCCTCAGGTGTCCGAAGACTTACCTGGGTCTAACTGCCCCCTTCCCTGGGGTTTCAACACTGCATCTCTTCACCAGGATAACTACTCTGCCCCACTCACTAGGACCCACACTCTGCCTCTATGGGGTATTATACCCCCATGGGTTCAGGTGCTTTTCCATAGGCATGCCCAGCCTCACTACCACTGTAGTCTTACACCCCCACAGGCTCAGGTGCCTCTCCTGAATTGGCTTCAAAAGATACTGCGCTGATGCAGAGAGATTCGGAGATGTGGCCATAGAGTATAATGGGGAATCAATTAAATATCTATAACTTTGTCATTTTTTGGCTGATTCAGATGAAACGTGGAGGGATAGTAGACCCTGCTGAGGGCATGCATACTGCCAAGTTTCAAGGAGATAGCTGCAAGGATTTCTGGAAAACTGCTCGCACTTCAAGCTGCTGACAAGCAAAACTCATGACATGGGTGACACTGCATAGGTTAAGGCACAGTGGGGTGAAAACTGCAGACCTGGTAGGCCCTGCTGTGGCCATGAAGCCTGCCAGCTGTCAAGGAGATAGGTGCAGGGGTAGTCTAGGTTCTGGGGTTTTGCACCTCCAGCTGCTAACAGGCAAAATTTGTGATATGGGTGCTTGTGCAACTGTGTCTGTCTTGGGGCACAAGGGGATGAAAACTGCAGGCCTGGTAGGCCCTGCTGCGGCCACGAAGCCTGCCAGCTATGAAGGAGATATGCAGATAGAAACAGCATAAAAGCTTCTATGTCCCTCCCCCAGATACTGGGATTCGAAGGGCAGTCAGGGAGAAATCACACTCGCTGGCCAGCTAAAGATGTCAGTCCTTCCCTGCCTGCACCCCGTCCCTCTTCTAAGTTTCTGTTTCGCCTCAAAGACTGCCTTGTGAATCGCCGAATCTCTTCCCAATCTTTTCCAAATCAATTCGGAGGCTCCGAATCGATTCAGAAAGTTTTAAGCTTCTAGCAATTCATTTTAGATTTGGAGATTCATCCTCTGAATTGGGCCAAATCTTCTTTGAATCAAATCGCAAACTGAACCTTCTCACAGCCCTGCTGCTCTAGTCTAGCTCCCTCATTGGGACTCCTGTATACTGTCCTTGGGCTCTCTCTCTCATTGGGCCCAGCTCACCCTGGCCCCATTCTTACCTTATAACAGCCTGCATACTGGCAGACCCCTACCCTCTTTGGCTGTGATGTCCCCCCCTTGAAGAGACTTTCAGCCCTTACAGGCTCTGGCCCCACCTCCAGACCAATCAGGGTGGCAGATAGCTCACAGTTACCCTGGCCTGCCCCTCGCTTTGGGCTTAGTTGCCCTTTGGCCCTGCCCTTCTTGCAATGACTGGTGCGAGGGATGAGAGAGTCAACCTAGCAGCTGCTGATGCCCATACTCCAGAGGGGTCCCTCCTGGTTCCCACCAGACAGCCCTCTTCTCTGGGGCTTGCTTGGCTCCCTTGTAGGCCTACCAGCTGTTAGCCCCATGCCTAGGCTGGGCCTTGTTCTCACCAGGCCAAAGCCTTCTTCCTGGGGCTCTGGACCCCACTGGATCTGTAGGAACCTCCTGCCATCCCCATAGTTCCTCCCTTACCACCAAGGTGTTTCCTGAACAGTAGCACAGTTGGGTGCTGTTGCCCCTCTGGCTGCTTGCAGCACACTGCTGCTTTAGCCCAGAGAGCCAGGATCTAAAATGGTCACCTCATCTGGGCTGGCCTGCACCTGCTGGTTGCCTGCTCTCAGCCCTTAAAGTGACAGAGCACCAAAGGTGCTCTGTCACAATATAGATTATATACAATTATCTTTCTTCAGTCATCATTGGTTGATTTCCATTTCAATCAAGTAACAAGTTTTAGATTTCATACCGTTATGTACAAAGCTACAGACATTTGTACACACTTTAGAAACACTTAGTAAAAAAAAAAAAAAAAAAAAAAAATGGATGTTTAAAAGTAGTACATAGGACAAATACTAAGGCAGAAGCAAATATTTATTTAAAATGTTTATGGGACTGATTTTGCAAGAGAGGTAGTACTCTTGACATAAATTTATTGCTGCATTTAAAAGGAATATAAAAATGTTTGAGATAAAATTATACACAGAGGATTATTTGATTCTTTTTTGTTTGCACATGTTTTTAACTATTATTGACAGTATCTCTGAGACTCCTCTGAGTCCCTGCTATTCACAGATTAAATAAATGCAATAAGGTAGTCCTACAATGTTCATCAAACAATAGCACTTAAAAATAATTAAAAGTCTAACTTTATTTTTCTAACTATTAATCTGTTTCCCAGTGATATAGCAGACATCATTGATATTAAAGCATGTTACAACAATTGTGTAGAATAGAAATCACAATGGGAAGAATGACTTTTTCAGTTCAAGCATTTAAACTGTGTTTGATGGAATTAATTCTATAGAATCATAGGAAAGTAGGGCTGGAAGGGATCTCATAAGGCCATCTAGTCCAGCCCCTGCTCACAGCAGGGAGTATTCCTGACTAAACCATCCAGCCGAATATCTGTCTAACCTACTCAGGGATGGAGCTTCCACAACTTCTCTAGGTAACATATTCCAATGCTTGACCACCCTTGTAGTTAACAGAAAGTTCCTCTTAATTTCCAGGCTAAGTTTCTTGTGCTGCAGCTTGTGGCCACGGAGAAAAATCAATCCTCATTCTTTCTATAATCACTCTTCAGGAATTTGAAGATAGTTATCAAATCCCTCCTCAGTCTTCTGTTCTCCACACTGCATAATCCTAATTCTTTCTGCTTTTCCTCATAATTAATACTTCCCAGACCTCTATTTATTTATTTATTATTTTTTACTCTGCCCTGGACTCTTTCCAATTGTCCATATCCATCTTGACGAATGGGCCACAAAATGACAGAGTACCGCAAGTGAGGCCTCACCAGTGCTGAGTAGAGCAGAACAATTGTTTCACTTGATTTGCAAGCAACACTCCTATTAAGGCAGCTCAGTATACGCTTGTTGTTTTTTGTTTGGGGGTTTTTTCTTTTCTTTTTTTTTTGAACAAGAGCATACTCTTGGCACACATTCAACTTATGGTCTGCTGTAACTCCCAGATGCTTTTCTGCAGTACTGCAGTCTAGCAAGTCCCCCATCTGTATTTATGCATGCAATTATTTGGAATTATTCCCTTCAAACTGCAGCACTTTTTCCACTTGTCTTTGTTTGAATCATAGAGTTGGAAGGGACCTCACAAGATTTATCTAGTCAAGGTTGGTAGGGGCCTCACAAGGTTATCCACCCCCCTATTCCAAAGCAGAACTATTCCCAATTTATTGTTGGATCTCATCTGGTTGATTGCAGACCATTTCTTCAGTTAACCCAGATCATTCTGGCTCCTAGCTCTGCCCTCCAGTGTCTGCACCTCTTCCCAACTTGCTGTATGCAAATTTGCCAAGCATGCACTCAATCCCATCATCCAAATAATTAACAAAGATCCTGAACAGTACTGGGAGATTACTCATCCAGTTTTGTATCTACCCAGTGGTAGATTTGTCTGCTCTGTATTTCCTTACCCTGCTAATGAGAATGCCTTGGGAGTGGCAAAAAGCCTTGCTAAAGTCAAGATAGAATATCCACTGCTCTTGCCGCCACCCACAAAGCCTGTCACCTTGTCAAAGAAGGAAATCAGGTTGGTCAGACCTGCTTTGCTCTTGGTGAAGCCAGGCTGGCTATTTGTGATCACTGTATTCTCCTCTAGGTGCTTAACAATAGATTTCTTGAGGACTCACTTCATGATCTCTTCAAGTATTGAGATCAGGCTGCCTTGTCTATAATTCCCTGGATCCTCCTCCTTTCCTTCTGTAAAGATGGGCAATATATTTGTCCTTTTCCAGTCATCCAGGACCTTGCCCAACCTCCATGAGTTCTCAAAGAGCATAGCTAATGGCTCTGAAATTACTTCAGTCAATTCCTTCAGTACCCTGGGGGAGTATCCCATCTGGCCCTGCTGATTTGAAAATACGTTGCTTCTCTAAGTATCTAGCTTCCCTAACCTGGAACACTACACTAGGTTGTTTGACTCCATATCTATTTTTGCTGTAAACTACACTTGTAATCTGGTAGCTGCCCTTATTTGTGAAGACAGAAGCAAAAAAAAAAAAAAAAAAGTCATTAAATATTTCAGCCTTCTCTAAATTATCTGTAACTAGATTGTCTAATGCATTCAGCAAGGGACCTGTGGTTTCTCTGGTCTTCCTTTTCCTCTTGAAATACTTGTCGTATCTCTTTTTATTGCTTTTTTGTGTCTTGCCTGTTGCATCTTAGGGCCTTGGCCTTCCTAATTTTCTCCCTTCATGCCTGTGCACTACTCTTATAGTTTTCCCTAGTACTATGACCAAGTTTCCATTTTTTATAGGATTATTTTTTGAGTTTTAAATCATTGAAGAGCCTGTTGTTTAGCTAGGCTGATTGCCTGTTACAGTTCCTATTCTTCTGTTGCATGGGGCTATGTGGCAGGGGTGCCACTTTCAGAGCCTCTCTGGACACGCGGCTCTGCCCCCCTGTAATGGGCTGACCGACTGCCTACTCTTTCCTGCCACGCCTTGATCTTATTTATAAAAGATGGATAATTGGAATTAGCGGGAAGCTGCCCATTCGTGTGTGCCCCAATGACGGGGGGGGGGCACTGTCTGCGGCTCCTTTTCCTCCCCTGCACCTCAGCCCAAGCCTCGCCGATGGTGCTGGTGTAATCTGTCCTGGGCCATGTTATTATGCCACGGCCTGTTGTCTGCCTTCGGGGCCCCTTGCCACCCCTTCTCCCTCTCGGGGCTCCTCATTGCCCCTCCTCACCCTGAGCTCCTCACTACCCCCCTGGCTCCGGGGCTCCTTGCTGCCCCCTGGCTCTGGGGCTCCTCGCTGGTGCCTCTTTCTGGTGCCTCCGGGCTTGTTGCGCAACCTGCGCCCCTGGGCTGGTCATGCACCTAGCAACGCCCCCGCTGGGCCCTGTTTTGTGCTTCCCACGCTCCTTGTCCTCTCTGGGGCTCTCCCCCCCCTGGGCTTCCCGCCCTCTCTGGGCCTATGCCGCTCCTCTCGCACTAGTGCCGCGTGCCCTCTGGGCCTGTACCGCGTTTCCCGCACTTCTCGCCCCCTCTGAGGCCTCTGTTGTGCTTCTCATGCTTGTGCCGCACTTCGCGCACTCCCTCGGGGCCTATACCACGCCTCTCGTGCTCCCTCGCCCTCTCGGGGCCTAGGCCGTGCTTCCCGCGCTGCGCTGCGCCTCTCGCGCTTGGGGCTCAGGTGGCCCGTAGCCGTGCCTGGCCCTCTGACCCTTCCTCCAGGTTGCGCGCCCTACTGGGCAACTGCCCTTGCGGGCTGGGCTCCCAACCCCACACGCTGAGCGCTTCTCCGGTGCTCTCCCGCCGTGCCCACTGTGGCACCAAACACCGTGCCACCCTGACACCGCTCGCTGTGCCCCCAATGGGCACCAGGAACCCCCCAAACTACTGGGGAGCCCCCGTGAGGCCTCCTCACTCCCCTAAGCCTCACCCAGTCCTCCGGTATAACCATAACTAAACCATGAGCCAAACGGCTATAACACAAACCCAAGAGGCCTCCTGGCTTGTAACCCAAAGTCTGCACTCACTCAGCTCTTCACCAGACCCCATCTCATCATGCAGCTGGGGCAGCCAGGTTGTAACCCTGGACTCTGTCTGATCAGCTCTCCTGCCCCTGCCCCTGCCCCTGCCAGGGAGGAACTGGCTCTGGCCTTGGCCTTCTCTGTTTATAAAGGCCAGGCCCTGCCCCTGGTGGTCAGCTGACCCACTCTGTTACCATGGTAACTCTCACCTGCTGCCCTGCTGAGTGGCAGCTTAGCCCATTCACTACCATTCAGTAGCAGGCAACCTAGTGCCCTGCTACAGGCTAGCTTGCTCCTTCAATTTTAAAAGGGCCTCCTTAAAGTACAGCCAGCAGTCCTGGACTCCTTTTTCCCCTCAGACTGGCCTTCTAGGGGATCTTGTCCACCAGTTCCCTGAGTTTGTTAAAGTCTGCTGTTTGAAGTCCAGTGTCTTTATTCTGCTGCTCTCCTTCCTTTCTCCCCTTAGGATCTTGAACTCCGTCTTTGCATGGTCACTGACATCCAAGTTACTTTCCACCTTCACATTCTCAACCTATTCCTCCTTGTTTGTGAGTAGCAAGTTGAGAAGAGCTTCCCCATTAGTTAGCCTCTCTGCCATCTGTATCGAAAAGTTATCCCCAGAATACTTCAAGAATTTTCTGGACTGCTTATGCACTATTTTATTTCCCTTTCAGCAGTCCCCTATGAGAACCAGGTCCTGTGATTTGGAAGCTTGCATCTAAAGCTTGTTTAAAGAAGGTCTCATCCACCTCTTCCTCCGGGTTTGGTGCAGATACCCACCATCACATCTCCCTTGCTGCTTTCCCTTCTGACTTTTACCCAGGAGCTTTCAACAAGCTTACCTTTCACTACATACTGTACCTCTGAACACAGGTATATCTCCTTTACAGCATTTCTTCCTCTTCCCTCTGCCTATCCTTGAAAAAGTTATACTCATCCATGACAGTACCTAGTCATGAGAACTATCCCACCACATCTCCATAATAATACAAGTTACATAATAATTCTGTGCTTATAGTTAGGACCTGCGATTTTTCCTGTTTTTCCCTCATACTTTTTGCATTAGTATATAAACATTTTAGGTGTCTAACTGACTGTCCAGTCTTCTCCCCGAGAACTTTACCAAGGCTTCTGCTTTTTCCTTCCCTTACCAAGTTTTTATTCAGGTCCCCAGGCTTTTTATTCTACCTCTAGGCTTTTGTCTCCATCCTGTGGTGAACCTGATTTAAGGCCTGCTTGCTAGGTTTGCAAGCCTGTATGTAAATACACTCTTCCTTGTCTTTGTCACATGGACCCTTCCCCATCTCTTCACGGTAATCCTTCTTGGAAAACCACACCATGGTTTGAAAAAAACCAATTGAAGCCCAGCTGATGACACCATCTGCACAGTCATATGTTGTTCTGCAGGATGACTTTGTTCCTAGCCAGATCTTTTACCCTTGACTGGAAGGATCAATGAGAACACCCTATATATTTATATATAATTATATAAAATTCTTAGTGCCTGACACACAAATCCCAAAGAGTATTCTGTTTTTCCATTGACATTAGCAGCAATTGACATCAGTGACATTTAATTAAAATTTTAAACAGAACTACGCAGGGGTAGAAAGTACGAAAGCTGATAATTGCTCTCAGATAAAATCATCATGAACAGTAGATGGTAGTAATGCAACATATAGATGGTAGTAATGCAACATACAGACATCTTCTAAAAAATGTGAGATGTATTTCATCTGTATCCAGCAATATTTTAATACCTATCCTGAGTCCACAGCAATTTATTCATTTTAATTATGGTTATCATTACTTGATTTTGAATTTAAATGTATTAAAAAACCTTTAAAAAAGGGTTATTAAAGTAGTTTTTTAAATTTCCTCCAAGGAAAAGAACTACTGGAATGAAAAATAATAGTTTTAGAGGAAGGGTTATATGCCTGATTATAGACATGTTGTAAAACACATAGCTTTTCAGAAGATGATAAATAAATCAGTCTAAAGAAAAGGGTTTCTGCAATATAGCAACAAATGAATATGCTTTGACACCTTTTGGCATAACAATTGTATATTGTGTAGTTCTGCTTAGGTTTCGTTCCACTATCTTACCCCTTCCTCCCCACCATAAGCCCATATGATCCATTAAAAAAGGCTGAAGTATCTCCATTAATGTACAGAAGATTTTGCTCAGTACAGAAAAAGGCAGGAGCATGAATTCATGTCATCTGTAACTTTTACTTATCTCAGTGGAGTTGCACTCAGTAATTTGGCCCAGAAAATGTATTCCTTTGTGATATTAATGAAGTTTGTTCATTTTGACAAAACAAGGTACAAAAAATGGGTAGTATTCATTTACATTGTTACTTGAACTGTTCATGCCAATTACTGGCTAAACACAGCAACAAAGTTGCATTGCAACAAAATTCACCTGGTATCTTCTTTTGGGGAGAGACAAAGCACTACTTTCAAACTGAAGGCAGCAGCATGGATGCTTGGCCTCCTTAATGTGTCTCATGTCATCCCTCACCAGGTTACAATGAGGTATTTGGCTTCCCACTGCCACGTATGCAATTACCTGGAAGTCCTCAGCTCCATCAATGAATATCTGTGAACTGTTCCATGGCAGGAGCAGCAACACAGCAACAAAACTATGTTTTGTTACATAGCACTTCATGCACCACTTAGTGTGTGGCTTGCCTTCGCATGACAACAGGAACCCAGCTGGAGACAGGGATGTCCAGTAGCAAACAAAGATAGGCCAGTCACTTGACCACTGATTCTGGGTGCAGGGAAACAAGTGTGGGCTGATGGGATAAGATCGTGCTGTGTATGTGGGATGACCAACCATGACAGGGGAATTTTAGAAGAAGATAGGCCATTTTTCTGGAAACCAATTTAGAGCTAGCCCCAGAGCTGCAGAGACAGACCAACCATTTGGGCCCCCTTGACAATTGAACAGCCAGAGCCATCTGCAAGTTGGCTACTTCTGAATGTTAGTGGTCCATTGGCATGAGCAGATCTGTTGATACTGCTGAGTGTGCAGTGATTAAAAAGATTATAGCCCCATATTATATAAGGCTTCATATACATGGAGTTCTCCAACTGTATCAGAGTAGTCGATGAGACATGCCTTCTAATTTTTTTGCCCACCTTAAAAGACCCGGGATTTTGTTTGCCTTTATCCTGAACATCTGAGAAAGTAAGGGGAAATGCTTGGGCAACGGTTGGGCAGTTGAGGCTGCCAAAGCCGTGACAATGACAATGATTAGCAATGACAACTGATATGGTGACCCCAACCTTTGAAGACTTTGCCTGCTTTTCAGAAAGTGTACCTGCATGCAGCTAAAGATTTGTGCAGGGAAATCCTCAGTGCTCTTGTGAATTTATATGCAAAAGATCTGGCATTCTTTCTGTTCTGGGGACCAGTGGGGACCAGTATGCTTTTTAAGTTCATGTTGAGTTCATTCTACACTAGGTCTACTAGCCAGTGTAAGTGGAAAGACCCATAGGCACTATAACAATCTGAATGTCTGTACGATCTTTACTTGAATTGTATTTATTAGTCTTTAGGCTGCTTATTACAGGTTTCCCGCACTTTATGCTGTACATGTGTTCCTGGAAAACAGTGCATAACTTGAATTTGCATAAAGGGAACTCACTTTACAACATAACAAATAGGGATACGTTCCAAGACCTTGACTGTACTGACCTCCAGACCCATTTCTACCACTTTTACAAGACAATTTTGGTACTCACCAGCAGCAGACAGTACACACAGGGTGGTGGTGAATTTTGCCATAATGGGGATGGCAACTACAGAAACATGTCACAGACGATGAGCGATGAGCACAGAACCACACAGGAGACCATATGTTGGTGCGCATCACTCCCACAATGCACCGCACAAAGCAGCTGACTGCAGACTTTGACCATACCTACTCCATAAGAGTGAATTTACTTAGCATATAATGATTTTTTTATATAAAAGGGTCATTCACACGTACAGAACCCACATAAAGCGAGGGAAACCTGTACATTTGTGTCTGCTTTGCTGGTGAATCATTTAAAGTACGGATGTGTTGATCTGCCTGGCTCTGCATGGTAATCCTATTCATCAGTTAATTTTCATTTGTATAGGCTGGATGAAGTAAGCTTTTGAGTCACGAAAAGTATTTTTTCTGGAACAAGAGCAAAACCAAACAATGCTGACCTTGGAAGGTGAGAGAGCTTTTCCCCAATTTTGGGAGACCCTGACAATAGAAAGTTTTTTCCCTTCATAGATTGGGGAGTACCCAGGGTGGCCAGCTATCATCAGGGGGCCAGGAGACTACCCTGTGCCCAGGAATTGTATGCTACTTGGTGAATGATACCAGCACCCAGAGAGGACTGTCAGAAGACAGCGTGGTATAATAAGTGAAGGTTACTGTTGCAGTTTCACTCCTAACTTTGGAGTATGTGACCTTTGTTCAAATGATGAAAAGTCACTGAAAATTCTTCTTTGAAAGGCTAAATGTTCTTCATTAGGCTGGTGCCTCCTAAGGTATTCAGAAATAGAAGAGGGTGCCTACCTATTCAGGGACTGGGGGCAGTCAGCCATTCCCTAGAGCATTAATTGGTGTCTCTTGTCACCATGTATAACTGTAGGAGATATTTGGACCTCCTGCCTTGGACATTCACTGCAAGACATTGCAAAAGCATGACATCTTGCCCCCCTCTAGAGTGTAATGGATTCATGTAAATACATGTTCTAGTCTGCTGGAGCCTTGCCTGTTTTCAGAGCATGAGAAAATTGAGGATTTCTTTGCAGCTCTAATTGGTGGATTTATGTGTAAGAGTCAGCATTGTCATTGGCTTGGAGAGGTCCTGGAGGTCATAGATAAGATAACCTGCTTTCTGTTCCTGACCCCTCTCCCTTCCCTTCCCTTCCCTTCCCTTCCCCCTCACCTCTTTCTCCACTTTGTGGTTCTTCCAAGGAGACTGCTCATGTCCTGTTCTTACAGCCTTCAACCCCCTGGCCTACCTGCCCCTAATCCTCTGCCTAATTGGGACACTTGTTTACTGACCTTCTTTATTCCTGATTCTCTAGGCTGTGACCATGCGATGTTTAGCCCTGACCACCTACATTCGGGCCATACCCCTGACAAGTAGATTACAGAAAACGAATACAGTGTTGGCTAAAAGCATTATGTATATAAATTGTCAACAATAAAAAGTGTAAATGCTTATGTTACAACATGAGAAACTTGGAAGCAAATATACTGGTGAACTAGAATGTGTGGCAATGGAAGAGGAACTTTACGAAGTAGGTACCTCAGAAATGGTAGATTGACAAATCAGTAGGATTCTGCAATAACTGAGTATAAAAATGGAGGGAGAACAGTTTAAATTGTAGAGGGATGTAACATTATAGATGGGAGTAACACTGTGTCCTAAAAGGGCATAAATTCTAGTGAGTTAATATTTTCAGTGTGTGTAAAACTAAATAAAGAGAAATCTAAAATCAAAACCAGAATATAAATGGCAGCTGTAATGGGAAATTACATTGATTGTGCAACATTCAGGAAGACAATAATGGGTGCCTTTTAGCTATTTGCTGATAGGCTGTCTTCCTTATAAGACTTTATAACTAAAATTTGCCATTTGTGCAGTTTCACCCATCTTAGCAAGGTGAGCTGAAGTCATAGTCAGGACACAAGCTCCTGCATACATTATAGAGATGTAATCTTCTCTATCCTCAGATCAAGAACTCTGTTTTCTATATTAATAGTAGTCGTTAAGGAAGGGGTGACCCAAAGAATGAATTAGCTGTAGATCTTTTCATCTATATTTTTTATTTTGATAGTATGCCACAGTATGCCAGGTACTATACAAACAGAGGATAAATGATACCTCTTCTAAAGTGGTTTCAATATAAGATAATCACCCACAGAACAAGAGAGAGATAACAAATAGATACAATATTCAAGAGATTGCTATTGTCAACAATTTAAAAAACTCACTATTTGTATGTCTCTTTCCAAGTCAACCTGCAGAAGTAATGACCAAGACCTGCTGCTACTGTTGTTGCTGTGTGAAACAAGTTTGTGTTTCACTCATTTCCATGAATCACCAACACAGTTCGTATACACTAAAACTCTCCTTGATAGAGTCAACAGAGACCCCAAGGATTTTTGGCTGAACCTGTCAGGTCTTTCGTTCAACTTGACAGAATTTTTGTGTTTCTGTTGGTTTGGCTGTAACACAATAACTTTTGAATGCCACATCTGACTGATCCCAAATTGCAGGGAATGTTTAGGGTGTCAGTGAGTAGAACCCTGCTGCTTTTGGTAAAAACTCGAAGGGGTACATGGTCAGTAGCATTTGGTTAGCAGATCTAGAGGCATCGATAATCTGGACAATAATCTAGAGATTAAAGAACCAGTTGCAACAGCTTGCAACATAAAGTCTCCCATCTCTGCTCTGCCCATCATCTCAGTAAAGTTTAAAATGTTGGCACCCTGAATGATTATCTCCCTGATACAAAGAAAAGAAATGAGAATTGTGAGGGAACATGCGAACACGGAGAGACCCCAGTTTGATGTTGAGGGTAGGAGGGTTCTAATACGGGGAAGAGTGGGGGATTGTGTGCAGATCCATTGGCATGAAAAGGGAACATGCACCTCTGTATTTTTATTATCCATTTTTATGTTTTACTTGATCTATAGACTCCAAGCATTACTCCTGTTATTGCAGGTGGGTTATTTGTTTCCCTGCAAAGATTCCAAGGGAGAGGCACTAAGGGTATTCTGACAGTGCCTGCAGATCGGAAGTTTTTAGGAAATGTTATTTAAATAAAACAGTAATTCCCTGCAAAGTGATAAAATAAAAAGGCCAGTATTTTCAAACTTTGTGCTTATTTTTGGCATCCATATTGAATTTACTAGCAATTGCAGTTATCCAACAGCTGAATATTAGACCACTTGTATTTCAAGCACTTATATGTGGAGTTAGGGTAAAAGTTTTCAAATCCAGGTTTAAAAATATTTGGGTACAGTTTCTGTTTTCAAATATTGGATCTTCATGTATTAAATTATTCTTATTAGATAAAACCTAAAATGTTATTGTACTAGGCTGTAATTAAAAGTAAAATAGATACATTTGAGTTATATTAAAGCTCCCCATATTTCAATTACAATTTTCCCGAACTATTGAAAAATACAGGTTGCAATTAGTTCATTGGACTACATAGTGTGATTATCTCTTAGTCTGGGTGTGTTAATAATAGGGTGTAATTAAGTGGACACCTGCTGCTTGTGAGATTGAGCTTTTATTTAATGAAACCCTGTGATTTTTTGTCATATCTTCCTTTAGCACCAACTTTAATAGTTTATTAAACACACTTATTCTTGATATTAAGAGGGGTTTTTTTAATTATCTCTTAAAGCAAATAAGTGTACATAGCCAATGCAGTATACACTGTCTATTTTTTCTAAATTTTAATCACATTTGATCCAATAAACTATACAGTAAGAAAAATTGAGAGGCCATCAATGAAAACAAATACCAGATGGATGCTAAAGTATTTAATTTTATATCAGAATAAATAGGCTGGGATAAATACCACAGTGTAGTATATAGTCACTCACTGTTAATTAAAGCTTTTAAAAAGCATGTCCATATCCTTGAGGGAAACCTTTATGTTGCCACATCTGTGCCACAAACCTCCGCTCTTTTTTTTTTGAAGTCTCTTTCTGCCCCCGCTCCATATGCTCAACAATTCCACTTTTCAGCCAAGGTGTACTGCACTGACCTCATTTCAGAGCCTGCCAATGCAAGCCAGAAAAGGCTTGCTATTGAGCAATATGAGGTATTCCCTTTCCCCGAAGAACTTACTAATACTACAATACTGTGAGCCCCAGGCAGTCTCAGGTGCACCATGCTACTAATAAAGGCCAGCTGGTCATTTTCAATAGTCATTTTTGAAGGGTAGGTTTCTCTGAGAGTCCGACTCTTCTGGCATCTTCTTTCCCTTCTGCATCAAGTAAATCTTTGTTTTAACTACACCAGGTACTTGCAACTTCCTCTCAAATGGAACTGTGTTAGTTTTGAGTGCCAAAAAGTCATTTTTCTACCTGAGTCCAGAATACAATTTACTACTGGATTATTTCAATTCCAGCCAACTGTAGTTTAAGTTGTGAAAAAAGACTGTTGGGAAGCATCCTGGTCCCAGATGCAGCCTGGGTATGCCTTTGAGCCATGTTCCTAGGGTGCTTTTACACAATTTGGGTGCCCTTCTGCCCCAAACCCCTTTCTGCTGTCTTCAGCTTGACCCAGCTGAGGTATGCCGAAGGCCAGCTTCTTGGCTTGTGGTGCCTCAGCCCTCCGTTTCATGCAGGGTTATCCAGCCTTTAGCAGAAGGGATTTTGCCAGCTAAAATGATCACATCCTTGTCCAGTCATGTGCTCCAAAAAGATAGATCCCTCTTTCCATGACTTTATATGGTCAAATACTCTAAAATCTCAAGTATCACAGACAACTGGTTCATAAAAAGATAAGAGAAAGGATTTATTATAAAAAAACCCGAGAACCAGCATAAGAAATCAGTAACCATATGCAGTAACCATATAGAGAGAGATACAAAAGTAAACCAGCAAAAGAAAATATCAGAACAATAACTGCTTCTTACCCTGCACCTTAAATTTAAGGATGCAGTCTCTAGCCCACTTCAACAGTTTAAAGAGCAGACCATACATCTACCCTTTCTGCTAGGGCCTTCTGCGTGTTCTCCTGTCAGCTTGCTTTTTTCAGCTTACCTTGGCTGAGAGACTACAGCTCCCTTGTACCTGAAGGACTAAAGACAATGCCATGCTTTCAAGGCAGGCTTAAGTAGAGTGGCCTATCTGGGTATTAATGTGTCACCTCTTTGATTCTAGGGTGGTTCACACTATGCCAGTAACTTCCTTCTGCAAAAGTACATGTTTACCAGACTACAAGCTTTTCCAGATCTTTTTAAGACCGGGAGACTATGTGCATCTTCTTAGACATGAAAATTCAATAATTAAATATACTTCCAATTTCCCCTTATTGGGGAATGTTCCCTCTTTCAAGGTGTGGTGGAGTTTTTATGTTAGAGTTTTTTTCTTTTACAATGTTAACCATTCACGCATAGTGATGAGTAAACAAACCCCTATCAAATGCTAACTCTCAGCAATTACCTCTTCCAAGTGTGAACATTCGAAGGCTGCTTAAAAACAACTCTGGCTATAATATGAAGATATATCAGAATTATATGTATAATACAGATATGAACATGATAAAAACTGAACCCAGCTTCATGGTAGCTACAAGTAGATAAACTAAACACCACAGCCATAAATCTAATTTAGGAGAATATTCATGCATACGATATGGTAAATCCCAAAGGCAACTTTGTTTTGGGGTGATTTTGTGATGCCCATACATTAAGCTGCCAGGGCAGTCATATTTGTTTGCACAGAATAAAAAATTGAAAACCTGAAGCTGTATGCTTATTCAGTGTTATGCATAGGCTTCTTGGATCACTGTGAATCGCCCATTACAAAAAAATTGTTCTTGATGTGTGTTCAGTGACATATTTTGTATGTGTAAATGTGTGCTTTTCAAATTAAGTGATATATGAAGTAGTTAATAACTTAAGTTGACATAATTAAAAAAGAATATTTCTGAATATTGAAGTTTGCAGTCAGTCACATTGTAATTATCTGACCTCTTTTTCTATACATTCTTTCCAAAGCTGGAAATCCTAAGCCAGTATCCAAAATCAGTTTCCTTTTTAAACCCTGTTTCTCACTGGCAGAAAATTTAAATGTGGGTTCAGCTGCTCAGTAGCCTAATAATACTGCACAGTAGTGTGTCAAAGCAGAAATAGTGCTAATACGCTATTGCGTACTCATGGGCCACCTTAGTCGGGGCAGGGCACGTGGCTGTCCCCCACAGCTGATTGTGAGACAGCTGATTGCTGTGGCCGCTTCCTGAAGTGGCTGCAGCTGCTTCTGGGAGCGTTAAGGTGCTCCATTCCCCGGCCGGTGCTTGCAGATGGAGCACTGGTGCTCCCGCCTGCCCCCCCACCCGTCGCCTAAGCGGTGAGCGTGGCCAGTCAGGGGGTGCACGTGCACCCCCATGCATTCCCTACGCATTGCCACCGTGCACACTATTATTGGGCTACTGTGCAGTAGCATCACTAAAAAGGCATTTGCCAGTGTAACTGTACAGTAATTCCATTTGCTGCACGTTTATTTAGTACTTGATTATATAAGTACTAGATTAAATGTGCAGTAATGACTGCATTAATGAACATTTAGATGCACCCTGTATATAGTAAATCACTCATCCTATGCAGGGGAAACTCAGTGATAGGTAAGTTGTTATATTATTATTTTATTAACATTTTTTCCTGATATGCCTGAGAAACTTTTTGCTCTGGGAAGAGTCCAGTTGACAAAGATCTTTCATTTATTCCTAAAAGAGTAGCAGCCTTTCTCATGAATTCCTGAGTAGGTAATGAGGCTCAATAAATTCTGAGTCAGAAAGTTCTTTTCTGCCACTTCCTAGATGAGAATGACAAATTTGCTCATCCTCCTAGGATTTGTTTCAGCAACCTGCCAGACTTAACCCATCTGAGATTTAGGGATTTAATTCAAAATCCAATAGCTTCACAGCTGATTCCTTCCCCTGGTTTATGCTGGTCTGATTCTGCCCCACTGTTGCCAAATTGATTGCCTAGTAATGGCAACACTTTGATCAAGAGGATGATTCTCTCGGCCTTTGAAAAATCACTACTCTCTTTCAGAGTTGCCTACAATATATTTTCTAAAGCTTTCTCATCAAATTTAAATGTCTCCAGGAATAGGCTCTCACTGTTTTTCGAGAAAGATAACTTCAGTCTTTAAGATTTTTTGTCAGGAGAACTTTCCCACATGTATAGCATAATATTTATTGTCTCGATATCAGCCAGTTATGCCTATGTATATCCTCTTATACTATGCTAAATAACTGCTCTCCCTTTAGTGTTTATACTTTCAAATATTTGTGGACTGTTACCATTTGGATGTTAGTAAATCTACATGTGTATTACATACCATAAACTGCTAAAATAATATTAAGGTTGCAATGTCAATCACTTTTTTGGTGTGGTTTCCAAGATTTGTTTGCCTGTTTAAAATTTAAAAAAAAAATCAATCATGTGCTGTTATTTTGACACCAACATGGGTCATCAGCAGGGCTGGAATATCTAGATCTGCCAAACAGAACTGTGTCACTTGAGCTAACAGAGTAACTGTGATAGTAGTCATCTGGTTACACAGCAAATGACAACCAATGACACATGCATTTACACCAGAGGCGGGCAATTATTTTGGGTGAAGGACCGCTTTCTCTCTCTCTCTCTTTCTCTGTGCCTCCCTCATTGCACACGCATACACATACACACTCTCCCTCCCTCATTGCTCTCTCTGTGTGTCTCTCTCCCCCTCCCTTATTGCATGGATACAGACACACATGCACACTGTCTCTCCCTCCCTCATTGCATGGGCACGCGCGCACACACACACACACACAC
>NW_017728886.1:75911189-75934225 GCF_001723895.1 Crocodylus porosus
TTCCATGGTCAGGTGATGCAGCTGTGGGCTATGTGGTGCTGGAGCAGCCAGCAGCGGACAGAGAAGCAGTGAAAGCAGCCACAGGCAGAGGCTTCCAGTTCAGGGGGGGTGGAGGTAGGAGGGGGCTGAGGGTGGGGTGGAACCGGGATGGCCTTGCTCCTGGGTCCTGCTGCCCCTGGCTCCCATCATCTTTGACAGGCAGCCAGGAGCGGATAAATATTTATTTTCTAAAATTTTTAGTGGCCCCGCAGGCCAGACAGAATGGCCTAGTGGGCCAGATCCAGCCCATGTGCCATATTTTGCCCACCCCTGATTTAAACCATGGGTTTCACAGATGTATGACAGCAAGAGACCACTGAGGCTGACTCAGGAATGTTGGGTTCCGTACCATGCTGTTGAGGGGGAGTTCACTCTAGTGCTCAGAGACACTTTTGCCTTTTCCCTCTCTCTGCCCCATTTTCTTCAGTCTGTCCCTGTCCCGGTCCTATCTCTTTTCTTTCCATCACTACTCAGCCTAGTCACAGTCTCTTTGCATCCTGTCCTAGATTCCAGTGTAATTTCCCATCTGAGTTCCTGTTATTTTCTCCGCCCAGTCTTTTTGCTTTGTAGTTCAAGTTCTTCACTTGTACCCTGGCTCCTCATTAGATCTATCTCTCCCTCACTTTTATCCTCCTTCCACTGATTCCTAGCTCATCAACCAATGGTAATATCCCTCTCTCCCCATACCAGCTGGCTTCTAGTTCTCTTTCATTTCCCTCCTTGAGACAAGCTCTGTGTGCCTAACTTCTCCCTGGACCTCAGAAATTGTGAATAGACTTCACAGAGAAAGTCTGACTTTCCCTGTAGCCCTGGGCTTTGAGCATTCCCATTGGCTGCCTATACACATGCTTGTTCACATTCTAATTAGAATGCATTTGAGCAGACTCAATTAATACAGTGTTTTGGTGTTCTAATTAAAATGCTCCCATGTCATTTCACCATCACGTGTGATGGAGCACCAGTGGGGTGCTCACCACTCTGGGGCTGCTACAAGATCCTTGGGAGCTTGCTTGTGGAGCAGCAGGGAAAAGTCTCTAACAGGAACCATTTTAAAGGGGGAAGGTGGGTGGCAGAGCACGGTGTCCGCCACTTTAAGAGTTGGCGGCAGGTGCTGTCTCAGTTCTGATAAGCAGCAGCCATTTTAGATCCAGGCCAGCAGAGCTTGAGGCAGCAGTTTGCTGCCTGATGCCATGAAAGGAACATCTCCCAGTGGAGTTGCTGCTCCTGCAACAACTAGGAGGTAAGGGCAGGAGCTTATGGGAATGGTTTGGAGGCTCCTGGTCCTGGGCATGACTTGAAACTGCACCCTGCTGGGGAAGGGTGGCATGGTGGGGCTCCTAGTGGCATGGAAGCCTCCAGGAAATGCCAAGCCTGTTACCTCCCTGCTGAAAAGTGAGGAGGGGTGCCTTAACCCTAGCCCCTGCCTTTAAATGGGTTATTTATCACCAGAGGTAGTGGAGGGCCAGGCATCTGGTGTGGCACCTGAACCTGGGTGGGGTGCAAGACCCTGGAGAGTGGATAGTGGAGCTAGGTACGGCTGTGGCCACCTTGGCCTGGGTAGGGTACAAGACCCCAGAGAGTGAGAGTGCTGGGCCAGGTATGCTATCGAGTAGCACCTGAGCCTGCATGGGGGTTGTTCGACCCTAAGCACCAGCATTGGGGTGGAGTATGTGCCTTAGTGGAGGTACAAAGCAGGGTAGAGGGGGGCACCTAACAGCTTGCACCAGAGTGGCAGTTGGGAGGCCCTGGAGAGAGGGGTGAGTAGAGAGTGGGAGTTGTGAGGCCCTGTGAACACAGGGGCCTGAGATGAGGTCCTATGAGGAAGGGGTGTGAAATAGGTCCCCGGTGAGCAGGGGGCTTTAGGGTAGGTCCTGCTGTCATGGGGGCTGAGTTAGGTCCAGATAAGCCTTTGGGCACCTGAGGCCACAGGTAGGCTGGAGGCTGGGGAGCAGCTGAGGAAGAGCCACAGGTAAACAATGGGGTTTGTCAGGAGCCCCTGATTGGGAACAGCTGGATGAGTGACCTGGCAAGAGACCATAAGCAGAGTCAGACCAGTGTTTTGCAAACTGCCCAGCACTCACTTGGATGAGGGCAGTGCCCAAGAGGCTGTGTGCTTGCTGGCCAGGGAGTGCAGGGAAACAAGCCCGAGGACCCTCCGGGTGAGGGCAAGGTAAATGTGGCCCTGGGGAAAAGGAGGGGTAGTATGAGCGTGGCCCCGCAAGGGGCAGTATGAGAGAGACCACGTGAGAGGTAGTGGAGTGAGAGGCCTCAGTGAGAGGGAGGTGGTACAAATGTGGCCCATAATAGGGCAGAACATGAGAAGCGTAACACTGTCCTGAATTGGGCCCAGCCTCAGGCTGGAGCAGAGCACAACTGTTAGAAACAGCTGCGAGGCTTGGGATTCAGTACAGGGGTGGTTGGAGCTGCATTCATAGGCCCAGGAGAACAGGACATTCAAAGGGCAGCCTCCCACCTAATTAAGACCCTAAATATTTAACAACTAGGCATGGCAGGCAAGAGAGGTGAGCAGTCCACCTAGAGGCAGGTGGGAGACTAGCACTGTGGCTGGTTGGGGAGTTCCCACTTTGCCACAGTGTGTATTAAGCCCCTGCACATTTTAAAATGGTTGCACAGGCACTTTGTTTAAATCTCGTCAAAAGAGCTTTAGACAAAGTATCCCATGGCCATTTTAAAATGTGCAGGGTTTAATACATGTGATGGTGAGCCATTTTAATTAGAGCAGCTGTTTCGGAACCACTCTAATTAAAACAACCCCTCCCAGTCCCAAGCACATGGATAGGCAGCCATTTGTTCTATGGGGGGGGGCGGGTTATGCACACTCCTTTCCATAAGTAGGAGTTGTGAAAGGAAGAAGTATGCTTGGTTGCTTCTTGGAAATAGCATAAGTTGAGTCTTATCTAACTTAGGAGCTGTGAGGAGATGGAGCATGTTTAAAAACGTGGGAATTTGTGGGGGTTTTAGCTGCTAAACCATTTAAAACAAAAACAAAACACACCAAGCTTGTGAAAAAAGAGGTTTTTTGTGGATTTATTTTTCATGAAATCTGCAAAAGGCACAGGTCTGATACAAGAATACCCACCTGCTCCAAAGTTTAGGGATACTAGAGCACCTAAAAGAAAAAGCTGCCAGACTTTTTACCATGGACAGTACGACAGTATCTTTTTTCCTTAAAAATGGCCAAATAATTTTGGCTGATATATGCATGCATTTGGCTGATGTATATCATACATATGCATAAAAGTATATATGTGTGTGTGTATATAACATAATAGCCTGCCACAGATGCCTGGCATGGAAAATTTCAGCAGAAACTTAGTTTGGCAAAATTAAGCAACTGAAAACAGGGTGTTATACTGAAAAGTGTTAATCACTTTAAAAATAGGCGGTGTTACCAGCCTACCCCATAACTTGTCTGTTAAATTTCATTGCTTGGTCCTGAATTCTCTCTTAACTTGTCTCTGCCCCCCTCTGCATGTGCAGGTAAAGACACAGTGGGATATAATGAGCAATTCACACAATCATGCCTTCTGCCGTGCCACACATGCATGGTAGGAGGCACAATTGTGGGATTGCACATTGGATCCCATCATGCCTTATTGCAGGTGCAGCCCAACCCCAAGCTTTCCCAGCACCAGCAAGATGCAAGCTCTTGCAGCTGGGAGCTTCCTCAGTTACAGGGCTTCCAGCTGCAGGGGCACCCTGTGCACCACTGAGGCTGGCAGACAGCCAGAGCCACAACCCCCTTCCTCCCCCAGGGCTAGGAGATCATAGCCACACCCTGCAGCTGCTGGGACCCAGCTGGATCCCAGTACTGGGGGGCAGGGACCCATCATCCACAGCTGTTGGACTCCAGGTCCTGGCAGCTGTGGGGTACTGCTGGGACCCAGAGTTCACAGCTGCTGAGGCTGAGAGTCTCCAGCAGTTGCAAGACTCGCAGTCCCAGCTGGGCAAGTTTCATCTGTGTGGCTAGGAGCTGACAGGGCTCCCAGCTATAGGGGAGACCCTGCTATATGTACATATTAAAGCTTGATAGCAACCAGTTATCAAGTTAGTACCCATTTTTGAGGTCTGACTTTATAGCTGGTTGGAGCATTTTATGGCTTGATAACTACTTTGTATATGTAGCTGGTCTCAAGGTAGCTGTTCAATTAACCAGTTAATTGTACTATACCTATAACGTAGAGGGGGCCTCTAATTCTGTAATGGGTTGAATACAACTTCTAAATGTGATCTCAGAAATTCTGGAGAGATGTTTCTATCTTCCATCAAATTCCATAAGATATGCTAATGTCAGAAGTTTTAAAGTGTTTTTTAAATATTCCTCTTTGCATAAGTGCATGTATTTAAACAGTCAAATACTTGTGGATTTTATCAGATGGTTTGCAAGTGCTGTGGTGGGTGTATTGTGTGTACTAAATAATTTGTCCTTAATTTAGACCAACTGTAGGTGCCAGTCAGCATCTTATAAAAAAAACCCCTTCATCGTCTCCTTGGAAGTACAAGTTTGGACTTCTTCGCTAGACAGAAAATGTATGTTGTTTTGGTTGGCTGTGACAAGTTGCTTTTTTCACTTATAGTTAAGTAAGGTTTCTTTTTTGATTTGAGAGAAGCATATGAACAGATGATAAATCTTCAAGGGTTGCTAGAGTTGAGCATTCTGACAAGACCTTGGATGACAAGCTTTGAAGACATCTTACTGCCTGTTTGGGTAGGCAAGACTTGTGTGGTATGTGAGGTGGGGTAGAGTGAATCCAAGCATGTGAACATATGCTGTCACTATTGATAAATGCAGATAGTCCACCTACAGGCTTTCATAAATAAAGTTGGAAGTTTGTAGATATGCCCGTTTTCTGTAACTTCTTTAAAAAAAGTCCATAGTTTCCTTTTTTGACTTTTGTATGTCTAAAACCAATGTTAAAACACAGTACTGCAAACGGTATAACTCCACATTGTGAGCAGCACCTGCTTCAGTTTTATGATGCAATGTATTGTAAAACTGGTTTGACTTCCTGCTCTTATTTTGCATGGAAGCTTTGATAATAGCTCTATAGTTAAGGCTGCATTGAGCTTTTTGCCTTTGACAGCAACTTGTAACCTCTCTCAAGAGTCAAAGAAGTCGGGTGCTGAGAAAAATGTGATAGGATTCTTAGGTATATGATTTTTTTAGAGCATTTTGGTCACTGGTATGTGTTACTGAAAAAAAAAGAAATAAAAGTTAAATAATTTTCAGAAATTTCGCATGGTGCATAATTTTAAATTTTAAAGCAAAAACTATATCGCCTGCCATCTTTGAAATTCACCCAGATGTCAATAATCCCTCCTTGTGTTACCAAAACCCCTTCTCAAACATTTGGTATTTCTCTTAAAAAACTATAAATTTCTGCTTAATTGAAAAGAACACCAAAATGTAGTTGCCAAACTGAAGAGGGATACAACCTTTGGCTGAGGGTGCAGTGGGCAGGGAGCCAAATTGCCATGAGTTCAATTCTTACCTCTTCCCTGAACTGTTTTTAATGAAACTACGTGTTCTTCATAGTTCTTATTAAGTAAGGCTTCATGTTTCTAGCTCAAAAAGGCAGGTATTATTTTCCTCCATTTTGCAGATAAAACAACTGAGGTCATGAGACATTGAAAAAGGTCTCCTGTCTCCACCTGTGGCAGAACTCAGGATAGAATTAATTTGCAACTGAGGTAGACAGAGTTTTTTCTATTTAACCACACTGTATCTCAGACAATTTAGGCTTTGGTCTCTGTAAAATGGGACTATACTGCATACATGTATATGCAAACTGTCAGGTGCACAGGTGAATAATATTGCCTCTAATCACTCACTCATATTGTTTGTCTACAGAATGGTCTTAAAGCATTGGAGTGGAATCCAGGAAATGAATTCTACTTTTAGTTCTGCCATATATAAAAAGTATGGTGCTGAGCAAGTCAGTTAAATCAAAGTATTCAACAGCGTCCCTTTCATGTTATACACTTTATTTTTGTTGTTTGGACTAATTTGAAATTATTAAATTGTATTTGTTTTTCAAACTAATATTAAGAGAAGGAAAATGAATCCTAATGTACACAATAATAAGTATCTGGACAGTTAGCATAAGAATGCATTATGAAATAAAATTCCTCTGCTATTCCACTGTATTTTTTAGGTTCTTTGCATATGTTCCATAGTTGAGAAGCTGATCTTTTCTACTAGGATTAGCTTTCTTCCTTTTGTTGGACATTATTCAAAAGTTGTTGGTATGCAATAATAAAATAAACCATTGATATAACTTTTTATGTATTTCTCCCTGCCTCCTTCAGTATTGCTTTCCTGCAATTACACACACATGCACACATGGTATTGCTGAGGGGAATGTACATCATACATATACACACAGGGCATGTCTACACTTTCATTAATACGATATAATTACAGAGCATTACGTCTAGTACCTGTAATGATAAGTACTAACTTAATGTGCTGTAATCAGTGCAACTGCACATTAGCACAAATGAACGGTCTTTTTGTGACATTAATGCACAATAGACTAAATCTACTGGACATTAGCATGGGTTTTGCCTGCCGTACTAACACACAGTAGAATTAGTCTACTGTGCTTGAAGTGTCTTGTGTAGATGCACCCACAAAGTGGTATTGAGGGGAATATAAACATGCATGTTGTCTTTTGCACTTAACCTTTCCAAATGCCATTTAAAAATCAAGGAAATTCAGCAATAAAGAACTTTATTTTTAAACGTTGGGACTGCTTAGCAACATACAGAAGTACTTTATTGCCGTGACTTAAACAGAAGTTCATGGCTTTACAGTTTAAAAATGGGTACAGTGCTTTAAATTAAACTTTGTTCAATGAGGTATTAAATTTGAAGTGCTATATTTTATAGCACTTTAGCAATCTACAGCACTTTAAATAACTTCTGTACGCTGGTCAAATTTCTGACCAGTAGAGAAGCCACAAGAGGCTGTGAAGCACCCCTCGCCTCCTAGCTTAGAAAGTGCAGGGAGGCTCAGAGTCCTCCCTGTCCCGCCGCCTGCCCACCAAACACTGCATGTCTGTCATGTTTAAAAGCACTGTAACTTTATAGCGCTATAAAAAGTGGTTTAAATTACAGCACTGTAAAGTATGCATGGAGCACTTCTGTACATGTCTCCATGCAATCCCCTAAAAAGCAGAGATGTCCAGCTGAAGTATTCCTTAACTCGCACAGTTTCCATCTTCACTGATGGATTCCATGTCTCTCAAAAAATATTCTACATCTTTCATGTGTACAGTAACATTATAGACAAACCACATTTGTCACAGTTGTACTAAAATGTAAAACTTTATTTTAACTTAGTATTTCTGCCATGAAAAATAGCACTCAATGCACTTTGTCCATGAACAAGTATTTATAGACAGATATGCTAGTATGGCTGAGGACAGCAATCTGTAAGACATAACTTATATAGTGATCTCAGTTGTCATACTTAATATAAGCCATGACACTTTAGAGAGGTGATTGATTTACCATTTTTAAAAATTAAAAGCAGTTCTCTTCTTACTAAAAAGAAATTCAACAATCATCATGGAGACTGGTATCTTTTTTTTCTATGAGAATCTGGAAGGTTTTGGTCTAACATTTTTGGACCCTTTATAAACAATTCAAAAGGGTGCTATGCAAAAAGTGTCCTCTCCAAGTATTTTTGAGATGCATTGTATACTGCATTTAACATTTTCATATACAAATAAATGTAATCTTGGTTGCATTGCAAGACTTTTTTTCCAAATATAAAAATTTTACCAATTTTGGTTATTAATTAGCAATGTGTATTACTACACTAATACCTCATTTGCAAAAGCACTGTTTCTTGATTTCCTACTGAATAAGATAAAATTTAATAAGATAAACAGCTGTCAGATCTTCTGACAATTGATAGCAGCATCAGAATCACTAAGTGACTTAGGTGACAAGCTATACTGACATGTTGGGTTTTTATTGCAGTCCTCGGTGCATAAAGATCTCGTATTAAGTGATATTTAACGAAGATTCGTTCTGTTTGTCAGTTCCATGACATGATCTGTGTGAATGAAGGAATAATGTCCTGGTGTCAGCTGAAGATGAGAAAATTGCAGTAGATATTACCTGTCTTAATAGCACTGAACTAGTCTGTGGAGTTGTAGAAAAATAAAATTGCATGCTTTATCATCATGCTGCCAGATGGGGCTTAGGCAAGTTTATGGAGAAATTCATGCACTGTTACTCAGTAACTGATGGGTGATGTTAGGGAAAAAATCACTTATGAGGATTTACTACATTTGTTCCCTCAGATCAAATGAATTTCTCTAGTTCGTGTAAAATGTTATTACTGTCATGTTTAACTACTGTGACTTTTCAACCATGAAACAGCAAACAGCAAATTACTTAAAAAAAACACTATGAAGACATCATTTTGGCCTGGAAATTCATAAATTTGCTTCAGTAAAGTAAAATTATATTCTCCAGACATGCAAAAGACTTCTTCAGGTACAGATTGACATTCTGCACTCTGCTGCAGTTAAAGCTTGTGAAAAATACACTCCTTATTTGTTACGTATGTGCTTAAACATTAGAAGAAGACAATGTCAATAATAATAATAACTATTTCACAATAGTGCCTTGTATCTCAAAATGTTTTGTAAAGATCAACTAATTAAGCTTCCCAAAGCCTGGAAGAATGTAGCAATGGCTCAGAACCCTAAACCCTACATAAAATTAGGTGAGTAGTTTGGTTGAATTTAAAGAAGTAGGGAAACAAGCTATGGCCTCTGTTTTGATTCTGGAGTGTTTCTTCAACCTTGGGGTTGTGAATCACAACCTTCAGATCTAAATTTGCCTTTCTCAGTCTGTTCTAGGATTTTAGTACTGGTTAAGATTTCTGGTCAGGATTAGTATCTGTAACTTATAGATGAGGGAAAACTTGAGGCACAGAGAAATGTTAAAGTGATTTACTTATACTATAGTCACATAGCAAATCAGTGGCAGAACCAGCAAAACAAGCCACATCTTCCTCACGTTTACTTCATGCTTCTAGAAAGTGTTCAAAGCTAAGCTCTTTTATATTTGATTTTTCCTTTACATTTGAGATATGTGGGCCATAGTAGTGAAAGCAGTCACAAAAAATTGAACAGTGTAAGTTACTGATCAAAAGGCTATATTATTTTCCTAAATATTGCTTTACTGTACCATTTTGGTGACTAGCAGCTCTTTGCCAGTGTTTTATTTTTCTATGTTTTTATTTATTTTAAATTGCCTCATCTCTTCACATTGTAGTTGAATGGCTGGTAGTAAAATGTAACGATAGGAAACTATAACTGGACTGAAAGATTTATTTCTTGCTATATTTTTTTACTTTTTATTTATTTTGGAGGATTTTTTTTTTCTAGAAAAGTTTTGAAGGAAATCTCTGTTGGAGATCTCAAGCCAAATGAGACGGTTGAAGCAAATCTAGAAGCACAGCTACTCTCCAAGCTAGATCATCCAGGCATTGTCAAGTTTTACGCAAGCTTTGTGGAGCGAGAAAGTTTCTGCATCATCACTGAATACTGTGAGGTGAGACCTCTTTTAGAATATTTTGAAAATATTATAGGTTGTGTGTCTGAAAAATAATTTTTTTAACAGAAACCTTTTAAAGTTGTAATTTACCAAGCTAATTCTTGATAAAAAATCCTAATTTTTAAATTTGCAATATTATCTACTATTTACTAGGTAGATTTCAAGCACTTAACACAGACAGTCTCTTCTCCGAGGAAGTCATAGACTAAGGAATATCAGGTAAAAGGGAATAACAATATATAATGTAAAAACAAGTCAGTTTGGTTAGAGCTAGGCAATACGGTAGAACTGAGTCTTTAAAATAGATTTGAATAGACACAAGTGGCACACGGGTTTAGATGAGTTCAGGAAGGTTGTATTATACATGGCATAATGGAAAAAGGCATGAAGACCTGACAAAAGCTAGATGAGGCTTAAATACAGAGAATATGGGTGGATGGTGCCTCCTGGCAAGAGGGGGGGCACCAGCTGCCAATTGCTGACGGGAGAGAGGGGTCCCTCAGCAATCGATAACTGGCAGAAGTGCCAGCGGAAAATTGGAAGTGGTGCTGGCACTTCTCAGGGGGAGCACCAACTGGCGCTCCCCACTCCTCAGCCGGTGAGGGCCAAATTTAGGGGGAGGCATGTGCCCCCCTATGCATTGCCTATGACAGAGAATATGGGAACAATACAAAGCTTGACAAGAGAGGATAAGTAAGGAATAAGGGTGGCATGACCTTTGAAGTTAGTTATAGGAAGCTTGAAACTGATCTTGGATACTGATCTGGAACTGATCTTCCCTTTTACCTGAAACCAACGTGGGAATACAAGAAGATGATGGGCAAGGGCAATGAGGTTAACAATCTTATGCAGAATTTTGCATAGACTGAAGTTGGGAAATGTTTGTGTTTGGGAGTTCGGAGTAGAGAGAAGGCTGGAGTAGTCAAGGTATGTTACTGTGTTTCTTAAATCTCACATTTGGTCTATGGCAAGTTAAAAGACATTGATGAAATATATTGCAAAGACTAAAAATGAAATTAGTAAAACAAAAGTAAAGCTTTTGAATCATCTTTTAAAAGTATCTAAACTTTTAATTATGTTAAATATAGGCGTGCAATTTTATTACTTTAAAAATGGAATAACTCTTTTATTACATTAAAAATGTATGCTAAGTTGTGCATATACACTGCACATTATATTTGGCTTTGTTTGTTGGCTAAAAGTCTTTGGTCTCCACTAAACTCAAAGCATGCCACTAGTTTGGCTATATATATCTGTAGCTGAGTTGTCTTTACCAGCCTGGTTAATCACATTGGTACAAGCACAGATTTGGTGCTAAAAGTTAAAGAAATAAACCTAGCCAATAATACATTATTGCATAAATATATTCTGCATAGACAATTCAGGATATGTTTGTCTTTCAAATGTTGCAAGAGTTGAGCTGAAGGCCCAGATTTTTTCTTGAACTAGAGCAATGTTTTCTTTGCCCAGTGTCGCAGGCACTGAAGTGCCTGCTCCTAAGGGACAGATGTGGGTTGCTGGGCCAACCACTGAGGTCAGCTGACCAGGAGGGGGCAGGGCCTGGCCTATATAAACAGCCTAGGCTGAGGCCAAGCAGGCAGTTCCCTTCTGGCAGCCATGAAGGAGAGAGCTCCGCTGGGAGTAGGCAGAGGTGGGAGGCCTGAGGACCTGAGCAGTTCATGGGGTGAGAATACCAGGCAGTGGAGCCCTGGCAGGGATGGAAATAATAATGAGCCAGAGGGCTTTGGGTTTACGTTTAAGCCAGGGGGCTAGAGTTTGAGTTAGAGCCGTTTGGCTGATGGTTTTTGTTGGTTATTGTTACACCGGAGGACCGGGTGAGGCTGTAGGGGTTGGAGGAGGCCTCAGGGGAGCTCCCCAGTAGCGTGGGGGTTCCTGGCACCGAAGGGGGTGCCGTGTTTGGGGGTTGCATAGACCCGGGCCCAGTGGGGCAGTGTCGTGTGGGGCGAGGAGCCCAGTGCGGATGAGTGACCCAAGAAGGCAGGTCTGGGGGCCAGGCACGGCTACGGCCACCTGAGCCCCAATCGCGGGAATCACGAGGCAAGGCCCCAGGGAGGGCGAGAGCATTGCGGCAAGTCCCAGGGAGGGCGACCGTATAGCCCAGGGAGGGCGACTGCAAAGTATTGGGATAAGCCCCAGGGAGGGCAATGGCATAGTATTGGGGTAAGCCCCAGGGAGGGTGCACATAGGCCCCAGTGCGGGCACGAGAAGAAGCCTGGAGAGGGCGAGAGACTGAGTAGAAGCCCCAGGGAGGGCACAGGGCAACAAGGAGCCCCGGGAGAGGGCGAGCATATTGAGAAGCCCTGGGAGAGGGCGAGTGTATGGGTAGAAGCCCGGGGAGGGCGAGTGTACGGGGAGAGGCCCCAGAGGGGGCCGCCAAGAAGAGATAATAGACTTAACAATGTCCGGGACAACTGAGAGGCTTGGGGCGTGGTTTTAGGGGTGGTAGGAACCACGCACAGCCCACAGGGCTGGGGGCACTAGATTGACCTACACGGGACAAAGGGCTGGGATAACTAAGAGCACCATGCTCAAGGGGGTAAAAGGCAGCCTCCCTTTCATAATATTTTCCAGCAAGATGTGGCGGGTGAGATAACGAGGGTGCATGGACACCCACTTGACACAGTAGGGGGTACCAGAAGAGATCACGGCCACTCCTGGGTCCCCACCCTGTATCACCCAGTACAAAATGTTCTTAAAGCTACTGGGCTGCAAACAAGCATTTGCCATACCTGATCTAGGTTTAGATGGCTTACTTGAAGTGGTGGACATGAGGCTGGCAGGTCTGTGGAGAATATTGGTGGGTCCACAGCGAGTTTACCCTATGAGGAGAGGTTGGAGGACTAATATTAGCTTGTCAGGGTCAGGAGGTAGGAACAGCACAGTGTTGGAGTTGGGCAAGTGGCTGAGCTTTTCAAGATCTGGGGCTGTGCTCCAAATGCATGCCAGTATTCATTAAATTAGGTTAACCCCTTCATAGATCAGGTTTAACCTTTCTAGATCTAGGCTAGTTCACCTCAGGAAGTGAACTAACTTAGTTTGGGTGTGCGGTTTTTTTTTTTGTTTTTTTTTTTTGGCCTCTTTAAACCGTGTGAACATCTACACAAGTTTAGATTTAGATTGACCTAACCCTACTTAGGTCAGTCTAAATGTAAGTCTTGTACATTACCCTGGTCACAAACCCATTACACCAAAATAAGAGATTCATCTTTCTCCATTAAAGTAGAGGCTGAATAATGGCTTCTATCCTTGCCCCTTCAGGTGGTATGAAGAGAGTTGCTAAGGAAAAAAGGCACGCCAGGAATTTCCCTGCATCCTGGCAATCACAAGCTGCTGTAATGGCCCAATGGAGGCATTTTTAAGTGACAGTCAGGGAAATAACCCAATAGAGGATCCTGGGAGCACAAAGACAGTTTAATGCTGATTTCATGTAGAGATATATTAGCACAAGGCAAATAAAGCAAGAGAAAATAGACTCCCTGAATATACAACTGGATTCTGACAATCCCAAGCCAAATAAATCAGGTCAGCATGACAGAGAGACCAGTGGAATATGTTTCTAGCCTGTTTTCAAAGTAGAAAAAATATAGTACAACTGCTAATGCAGAAAAAAACAGCAAGCAATCTTTATACTTTATTTGTGTCAACAATTTTCAAGTAAAACTCTTTGCTTGAATATTTTCCCAAAGAACTCACAAAGGCATTTCTGTGCAGAACTGTAAAAGATTCACTTTTAATTAAGAGTGACCACTGCCAGAAAATGTTCTTCTGCATTTGCTTAGGTGGGTACTCTATTTTTATATGTAATAGGATTCAGATCCTTTTACCTAAAAGCTGTCTGGCTTAAATTCTGAGTTGACAAAAAGGAAAATGTGTTGCTATATGGATGTTTGGAAACCTATTATATTGTGTGTCCTGTTTTTAATGTATAGAACTACTAACACAATTGGCAGTAAATGGTACCCTTCTAGGAATGCTCAGAAGAAAGAACTGGCATTAAGTTGGCATGGAAACTAGACTGCCTTTCACCCTTCATTCTGTTCTCTCAACACTATTGTAGGTTTGAACCACATAGTTGGAACAGGTTAGGGCAAACCTCCAATGCACCTGCCCATTGCTGCACCTGTTTGTGAATAGTAGAGGACATTCATTTCCATTGTTCAGCCTGGCTCTTTTGGCATTGTCAAATTCACTCAGAAGTATTGAACAGAGTCTGTGTGTTCTATTTTGATTTGATTGTTAGGCTTTCTTAGCAGTTGTCTCGTTTTAAATATTTTAAGGCAGTACAAACATTGTCCTGTGAAAATGGTGTCAAGCAAAATTGCTTTGAAGAATATTATAGCCTGAAATTTGACTTCAGTGAAATATAGATTTTAAAAAAGAGATATTAGTTTTACTAACAGTTTAAAAAAACCCATAAGCATAGTTATCTAAATTCTCAACCCCTTTTCTCATTTCTGTCTTTTTAGTGCAGGTTCCAATTTCAGTTGGATAGGAAGTGTGCATATGTTAAAGGGAAACTGAGGAAAATTAGCAACTAAGTCATGAAGCCTGTTCACATTCATTAAAATAGCTAAAAATTCAAATCCTATTTCAAACGTATTACCATATTTGATGCTCCTTTTAAATGCAAATCATAATGTGCCCCCTACCATATGCTTCACTTCAGTACCTTCCTGAATACTGACATTCCAAAACACAAAACAAAAGAATATACTTCAGGGTTTTATGTTGTGTTATATTCAAGAATATTTTTCTTGAGAAAAATCTTTAAAAGGAACTTTATAAATATCCTTCAAAAATCTACATAGGCACACTGTATTTTAACTAAGTTCAAATATTTGGATGTCTTTACTTTTTGTTTCTCCTCTCCTCCTTACTTTTTGGTTTATGTGGTAAAGATGACTATGTCAAACTAGTTCACTCCTTTCTCTATATTAGGCCCAATAATGCTCCGCATTTAATACATATAATAACATATTTTACACTTGTGCTTACAGGGTCCAAAAATTATAACTCTGCTCTCTGCTTATATGAAAGACAGAATCTTAAAGAAGGAGGCTATATGATAATTAAATTCTACCTCTTTGTTTTAAAGAGGTAGAATATCTTACAGAATAATAAATAAGAGTTTGTTTAAACTTTGAATTCTATTTCTTCATGTAGTCCTATAGGCTCCCAGGTTGATAGCAATATGTTTTAATTTTAGTGTACAATCTAAATACACAAGGCCCCCTCTACACCTTATAGGTATTGTGCAGTTAACAGGTTAATTGTACAGTTACCTGGAGAGCAGCTGCACGTGCAAAGTAGGTGTCACACCATAAAAAGCCTCCAATTAGCTATAAAGTTACACTTAAAAATGTGTACTATGTAACGAGTTGCTATTGAGTTTTAATTTGCATGTGTAGCAGGGACTCCCTGTGGCTGGGAGCCCCATCACCTAACATGGCTCCCAACCTGAGGGATTTATTGTGCACAGTGTAAAACCCTCAGGCTCTGGGGATCAATGCAGCCATGATCCCCAAGGCTCAGGGGTGCATGAAACCCTGGGGGCTAAAGGATCACCACAGAGGTAATCCCCCACACTAGGGCTACGTGGGACCTGTGACTGGGAGCCCCTCAACTGGGATGTGTGGGGCTCCTAGTTGCAGGAGCTTGCTTCTGGGTGGTGCAGGGGGAGCCCACTCCTGGGCATGGCTTCTTGCTGGTGTAGGGGAAGCCCAATCTTCAGCATGGCAGGAAGTGCCATTGTGGGATCGCTCACTGGAACTCTTCATAGCTTATTGCTGGTGCAGGGGGAGCCCAATCTTTCACTGGCAATAATGTGTACTGGGATCTAATATGTTATCCCACGATGGCACTTCCTGCCATGCACAGGTGGCATGGTAGGAGGGATGGTTGTGTGAATTGCACGTTAAGATTCCTTCACGCCATTACCTGCATGTGCAGAGGGGACTTAAGACAGACAAACTGTAAGTGGGGAAACAAAGGCATAGAGCGGTGAAATGTTTTGCCCAAGATCCAGATCACTGTTGTTCAGATCACTGATTTTCCTATTATTTTAGGTTCTGTTGAATGAAAAATGACTGACTTGTCCAACCCATTCAGGCAGCCTGCCTAAATTCTAATCCCCAGTTCTTGTGCCTCAAAATACATGCACTTTAATTAATGTTACAGACTACATAGCTTGTGTCTGTAGATCTAAGATAAAAATGAAGTCCTATATTTTGACATAAGATGAAATATGTAAAATCCTTATATTGAACATGTGAATGTGCTCTGATGTTTCAGGGTCGAGATTTGGACTGTAAAATTCAAGAGTACAAAGAAATTGGGAAAATATTCACCGAATGCCAAATAGTAGAATGGTTTATACAATTGTTACTTGGAGTCAACTATATGCATGAAAGGTACAATCATTTACTTTAATCTGAAAACACTTAGGCTTGATATGACTGAGAAGATTTCTATTTTCTAATTAAAGATGTTAAAATGGAAATTAAATCCTGCTGTTTATTTTGTTTCTTTGACATAAAACCTTGTACAGCTATCTTGAGTTACTACAGAATGTCTAAAGTAGTGACTGGGTATCTAGTGCATGAACATTGTCTTTTTGAAGGTCCTGCCCTTTAATACCACTCTGTGCATTTACTGTATCTTACAGTAGAATTATAATGGACATCTTTTAGAATTAAGCACCAAAGGCAGACCTTTATTTTCTAAAATCCAGGTGACAGCATTGAAAATGCACAGTACAATACAAACAGTTAATTCCTGAGATTAAAGCAGACATTCAGTCATATTAGAGAAAGAAAATGTAATAGAACTCTTTCAGATATTAAATATAAAGAGTCAAATTTTATCATGGCATAATTCCATTGAAATCAATTAAATTACATCAGGGATTAATCTGGCCTGGTAATATTTGTTCTGGATTTGTTTTTAAAACACCCTGTTACTTTCATCATGATATCAGAGACATCACCTCAAATTTGCAGGTAAGTCAGGAAATTATGTTTAGAATCTCTAAGCAATAGGTTTATTTTCATAACTGAAGATGTAGGATCCATGCCATCAGAAGAAGGGAAATAGTCATTCTATGATGCCCTTCACAGTGCTTATTTTAAAGCTTTTTATAAGGTCCATTAGTTCTTTTTATTATATGTGGAAAAAGAAATAAGAGTTCTTCTACAAGCTTAATAGTCTTATCTAGGTTGGAGAAAAATGGCAAACTATATCTCTTTGCTCTCCCTAACACATTTGTAACGTGCCACACATCTGTACATTGTTCCCACCAGTATGAAGACAACTGAAGTGCTGTTTAAACTGGACTTGCTTTAAACATGTCTAGCCACCTTGTCATCTTCCATCCATGCAATGTCTGCTAATTCAGTTCCTGTATAAACTATCATTTTGGTTAAATAACATTTAACAAATGGTCCCCCCACAGCTGGAGCATTAAATCCTGCTTACAATAATTTGTCCTGTCCACTTTCCACATTACTCTTGAGAGGGGGTCAAGTTTGACTTGGGGCGACTCAATTTACTTAAGGTTAGGAATGAGCTAACACATTTTACTTAGTCATAATCAAGAGTGCTCAGCACTTTTTGGATCTGAAACCTAGAAGAGCAGTGGGGGGGAAGGGAAACGAAAGGCTCTTTTTCAAGCGTTTTCCCCCAGAAATTCTAGAACAACGAGCAGTTAGCTGAGTTTTCAGTACCTTTCAGGCCTTGCAAGTGTTAAAGTAAGGGAGCATGGCAAGAAGCATGATTGTGGGCTCCCGCATCAGATTACATTGCACCATATTGCCAGTGTAGGGAAGCCTGATTCTGAGCTCCCCCTGCTCCGGCAAGTAGCAGGCTTGGCTCCCAGCCACAGGAGCACACCATGCACTCATGTAGGGGGGCGTTCTGTTAGCCGATAGGGGCTTCCAGCTGGGTGTGCTCCCTAGGCTGGAAGCCTGATCATCAGACCAGTACTTCCAGCTCGGGGAATGCATGGTGTGCTCCCCCAGCTAGAAGCTGTGATCAGCTAACCAGGGCTGAGCTCCCAGTCAGCTGACTGGGGCCTCAGTTGTGGTGGCCCCAATCAGCTGAAGAGCCTCCCAGCCTATGAAATACATGGGAGGCTTGACAGGCTGGGCATTGGACACGTGTTCAGTTAATGAGATGATAAAAACCAGCCATAAAGTTATTACACCTATTTTGTGTAATAGCTTTATGGCTTATTACTTATTTTATCACTCCATTAATTGATTGACTGTGTGGCCAGGACGCTATTAAAGATATGATTAACCAGTTAAAATATCTTAAGTATAACGTCTGTCAGGGGCCTTCTCTTTCCTTTCTCCCTGTTTGTAGCTGTTGGCAACAGCTGGCTGTTGGCTTGTTATAGACTCCTGTATAGAAAATGTCTATATTTATATTTAAATTCCCAGAATATTTCCTCTTGCAATGTCCAGCGATTTGGACCAGAATCCATGCTGGTCTTTTTAGGGATAAGAATTCCCTTTTTGCAGGGAAAGTGCTGCTTTTCAGTTTACCAAAGCATTGCTTTCCAGCCATCTGTCTTAGTTAGAAAGTGAAGGGGATTGAAATGAAAAAATATACGTCTCATTTAAAGAGTATATAATAAGGATAGGCTTTATAGGACAGGGGTGTGGCTATCAGGAACTGACGTTTCAAGATACTGAGAAAATGCATCTTCCATGATCTATGATGTTTCTTAAATACTTGAAGAAGAAGAATGTAAAACTGGTTGATGGCTTACTGTCTTTTTGTCCCTCTTTCTCTGTGTGTTCTTGTGCCTCTGTGTAAGATGTATATAATATATATAATCTTACATTGCTATCATGTTGTATATGCAGAGAATGATTAGATGTATTGCCTTTGAAGAAGTAAACATTCCTTGAGACTGAGTTTCACTTTTTCTATTCTGTGGTATCTCAGGATGATTATCTTTCTGCCAGAGCACACAACATAGCTCCCTGTGAACAGCTAGATGGGGAAAAAGCAACACATTTTGTTCTCTTACACAAGGGATTGAATAGGTTGCTGCTGCAATTTACCTAATTTTTATGACTATTCTCAAATTGGGTTACCTGCAGGCATTTGTATGCCTGTTTCATGACTCTCCTCTAATTGGCATACCTTCACCCTGATCCTGTGCCTGGGTATGCCTCTAGATTTATGTGGAGCCCTGCTGAAATCACTGGACTTTTGCTGAGATCTCAGGACATGCCTGCAGTCTGTTAGTTGCAAAATTAAAGTTCACTGGCCAGCAGTAGCAAATTGTTAATGAAAGAAAAGTATACATTAATTGAATATGACTGTTATTTCCTTGGGTCAGATAAAGTTGTATTTCCTCTTACGTTTCAGGCGAATACTTCACAGAGATTTAAAAGCCAAAAATATTTTTTTGAAAAATAATCTTCTTAAAATTGGTAAGATATCCCTGCTTTCTTTTTGTATGATTTATAATATAGAATTCTAGCATATATTTTATAAATAAGTTGATTTTTAATTAGTTGTTCACTAATGGTTTCTAATTCAGTTGATTGCTTTTTCTCATTTCATTTAAAACTATGCTAATACAACGGCCTTTTTTTTTAACCTGGCGATGCTAATTCTTAATGCTTAATTACTTAAAAAGAACACAAATTCCAATACATCATTTTATTTTGAACCTGTTGCAGACTAGAAGAACATATGTGTTTTTGCAAAACTGATTCATATAATATGAATAGATCTGTCTCCATGTTTCAAAAATTTTTACAAGAATTGTGTTGTACAGTCTTTTTATTATGCCTAGTAATGACAATTCCTTATACATAATTGATATCTGGATATAATAATTTAATTAATCCCCAGGCTTTTCTAATAGTTAGTCACACTTCTAACCCCACTCTCTAATCCTGTTATGCTTTAAATTTATTATTTTTTTTATACATTTTTTGCCAACTGCAATATTCTCGTCATTGCATTAAAACTCAGAGGATTTGGACTCTTATTTTTACGCTACGAATTTTAGTCCTGTTCTTGTTGCACACTTTGTTGCACAGAAAATGGGATGCTTAGTGCTTAGAAAGACTGACACGACAATTCCGTTGATAGATAACAAAAAGGCTTTACTAATTAAATAACAGGTTCTTACAAGAAAATGACAGGTAGGCTTATTGCAATCTACAAACAAAACAAGCTATAATCAAGTCCAGTACTTATTAGCTGTAACAGTGGTTTTCTCACCAACACGGGCAAGGAACGGTTCTGGTTTTTGCAATTTCTCACCAGGCATGGATCTGTCGCCAAGGGTGGTCAGCTGGGCTCTGTTATGGTGGGTCAGCGTGTTGTTTCCCTTCTGGAATGAGCACTCTTTGCTGGTAGCTTCCTTCTTTTCTTATACACCTTCTTCAAAGAATATTTCTCTTAATGGGTTGATGATCAGGGTCAAGACAAAGCTAGTAGGGTGGAGGGTTATTGTTTTTCGGTTGTGATGTGAATGTTACCCTTTTGGATCCATCTCTGGTTGTTGTGGGTGAAACTGTCATTCATAAAACTCTTGATTGCTTTAGCCCAACACCCTAAACCAGAGGCATATTACTTGATTTAATTTCAGTAGGACTTGGTTTCCTGAATTGAGCATCTTAGGCCCTAAAGTGTAAGACACAAAATAGGTTATTGTGATAGGGTGGAACCCCAAACATTTTCCAACTGGCAGAGACACCTAGATTGGCAAGGAGTGTGTTAGCAAGGGAGATGTAATCACTCTGAAAGGGGAGCTTGTTCATAACCAAATTAGAGTAGTTGGTCATGGGTTGTACTTAATACTAGAGTCAGAGATGAGATTAATTGTATTGTTATGCTTTAGGTGGTCCCAGCCATGAGTTCATATTCCTGGGCAAAAAGGCACTGATATTATAATTTAGTTATTTAAATTTCACATGTAGATCTGGACAAGCTCTGTGTCCAGCAGTTCTCAAGCTGCATAATATTAGTAGCAACAAAATAAAATCTATTTTTGAAATCCTATTTTGGTGAAAAATGGCAAATAGACTAATTACCTTCCCTTAAATAGTCCATACTTTTTTTAAAGGCACATTTGTTCATTCACTGCATCTGGTTTTTTCCTCCATGAAAAAACTCCAGGTGTACTGACTATATTCTGCTTAGTAGGTTTGTGCCAGTCAATATCATGTTGTTAGTTAAATATGTCCGTGGTTTTACTCCTACCTCTAAACTGTTTTACATGAATTTCCTTATCGCGAAAGATTCATCACTGTCACTGCAGCCATTTGATCTAAAGTTATCTCGATTTTTATAATGCACAGAGAATCAGGGTGTCTAAGTATTAAAAATCCTCAATTTTTATAAGGTGTTGGGTTCAATGGTGTCAGGAGTGCAATCTTGTCCCATATTGCCCTAACATTATGCCTTGACTTTGATATTTAGAAGCTTCCAGAAAGGAAGCTTTTTCAACTCATGGCATATCTTCTGAGAGTATAAGCAAGAGAATAGCTAGCAGCATAATTTTGTGTGAGATGGATGGACGCAAGTACTGGCTTTGTTGAAAACGTTTATCTGCCTTGACAAATAACAGATGGGGAAATAAGGAATTTCTGGTAATGATTAATTTGGGATTAATTTAAACTGGCAATGTAGAGAATAGAGATGCACAAGTTTGTGGTCCCATTACTGTTATCCATAGCCACCCAGTTATTATTTTTATGTTGATTGCAGTAATTTGTTGACAGTTTATTTAAGCTGAGGGTCTGGGCTCAAATGTTTTGAGATATTAAAATATAAAATGTGATATTAAAGACAGTCAAATTAAGCTGGAAATTTCTGATTTGACTTTTAATTTTAGATATTCTTATCTAAATAAATAATATTTCAATTGATTTTTTTTCACTTCTATTTTAAGGTGACTTTGGAGTTTCTCGTCTCTTGATGGGTTCATGTGATCTGGCAACTACATTTACCGGAACACCTTACTACATGAGCCCAGAGGCACTGAAACACCAAGGATATAACACAAAATCTGACATCTGGTGAGTGGGCAGCATGTTTTTTCGACTGAATTAGTCATTCATTCAGAATGAACAAATTGATAAAATAACATTGTTTTTCTAGGTCGTCATGTGTTTGTATCACATGCTCTATTTTTTTCCAAATATTTATTTGAATACTAACTAGCCAGAGCCACCTGGGCAGAATGCTTTCACTACATTATTAGAGAACAGTTCAGGGGTATTTATTTCAGTTCATAGCTGTGTTGTAATTTGAGGGTGTTTTTCTTTGTGTGTGCAAGCTATTTGTCATAGGATGAGCCAAGCAGATTTTTAGAGGAGAAATGAGGCACAGGCCCTGTTGGTTCCTGTTTGTTCTTCCAGGTCAAGGGATTTAACATAGAAGGATCATGTGAGGGTGGGACTGAAGAAGGTCTACTGGGGAAAAGGAAATAGAGTGAAAAATAAGTCCTGTTCCTCAGTTGCAGGAATTGGCATGTTGTTATAGTTGTGATGATCAAGCTGATGTGTGAGAAGCAAGTTTTTTTTGGTGATGTCTTTTACTGGACCCACTGCGTATGTGGGACAGAGATTAGACAAAGTAGGCTCACTACTATTTACCTACCCCCTGCTAAACTCTGTACTTCACAAGTAATAAAGTACCCTTTTTTTTTTCTTTTGGGTGTTTTTTTCTTTTACAGAATTATCTGTTTCAACTACTCGTTTTACAGCTACTTCTGATAACTGCTCTTTGCTCACAGGTTCACAGTCATCTCCCACTTTAAGTAATCATTTTATTTACATAATGGGGTACACAAGTCATTGTGTTATCTGGTGTTTATTTTTGTATCTGCTTCTTTTCCAGAACTGAGAAAGGCCACTCTGTGCCCAAAAGCTAACATCTCTCTTGATAATACAGTAGGTCCAATAAAAAATATTGCCAAAAATACCTTGCTTCTCACATTAGATCAGAAGAAAGTAGCACAGCCTTCTTGGGAAGCTTTTGTGTGACAGTGTGTGGTTTTAGAGGGAATCAGTATTGGTTTTAGTATGTCAGGGAACCAGGAAGAGCCTGGTAAGAGCTCAACTGAAGAAGTCTAGAAAGAGCTGGAGAAAGAGATAGTAGTGTAGAAGTAATTGGCTTACTTGACTAGAAAAACAGACAAAGACCAGACGTGCTGATACAGCTTAATTCAAATGTTCTGAGATAAAGAATCCGCATTCCTGCATTCCTTGGGTTATCTTAATATCTTGCCCTGTATGCCTTGGGATAGCCCTATGCATAAATAATTGTTTAAGTAAACGACCTAAGTTTCTGTGTAATTTACTATTGTTTTGTTTCTCCAAGGTGTATTTTTTATCTCTTTCTCT
>NW_017728886.1:75934236-75985728 GCF_001723895.1 Crocodylus porosus
TTCTTAATGTGCCACCCCCATATCAGTTCCAGGCACAATCTGAACCTGAAGAAGTCCAAAGTAACCAAATAGACTCTTCTGGCAGGAATAGCCCACCTCACCAAGAAACTATCACTCAACAATCGTCACCTGCCCCCAGGGCATGCCCACGTCCACCAAAGACATGGCATCTGTCTCCTGAAATCTCAACTCCCTTCTCTTGTTCAAGGTCTGGTACTCAGTATGGTCCAGCCCCTTCTTTAAAATCTAAGAAGGCTCAGCTTATGCCTTTACGCCAACTTCCAGGGCAAGGTCCAAATGGGGAAACTACAATCACAGTCCCTGTCCCCTGGACCCCAGGAGATCTCCTAAACCTTGTTAAACAATTTCCCAACATCAGAGAGGAGCCCCAGAAATGTAAAGATGAATTGGAAACTGTAATCCATTGTTATGATCCAACATGGGCAGATTTAAACCAATTAATGAGAAGTGTTCTGCCCTCTGAGGTCCACAACTGCCTCATTGTACAGGCTACTTGGCCTACTCAAGACCCCGGAATTGGAGATCACTTAGCAGATGCCCAAAGAAGCCTCCTTGAGGCTGTGCTTAAAATTTGCTCCAGGAAAACTGACTGGGCCAAAATACATAATTGTAAACAAAATAAAGGAGAATCCCCAGCAGACTACATGGACCGCTTGAAACTAGTATTTGAAAGACATTCTGGTATTGAAAATGCAGCTGAAACTGTCCCAGAAGCAGTTGCTTCTGCTTTTGTCCACAGACTTCTTTCTAAAGTCCAGGAACAGTTGTGCACAATTGCTGTAGGTTGGCAGACTAAGCCACTTGCAGAACTAGTCACCATTGCAAATCATTGCCAGGAAAAGAAAAATGAATCCACGGAAACTAAGCTAATGTCATTGCAATTACAGACTTTAGGCAGGGGAAGAAGTGGCCCTACAAACCTTAAACAAGGAAATATGGAGTTTATAGCAGAGAAACACTTTATAATATAGAATTCCAGAGTTGGCTCCTAGGGGATAGGAGAGATTCTGGGCTCTTCTACCTTTGGTGTTACTGAGAGGTAATGAAAAAAGTTCCTGTGACCAAGATTTTTAAAACATCACTGCATTATGTTAAGGTTTTTGAGGAATCCCCTGAAAGGAAAAGGGAAGACAGGTTTAGGTTTAAGGCTTTTTGTTTTGTTTGGCGCGTATGGTAGGAGTATTGATGTGGCCAAATCACACTACCATCCAAAAGAAGACTTTATCCATGGGAAGAAAACTGAGGCATGGAGGAAAAACTGAAGCATTAGCTATGCACTAGCTACTACAGAAGTAAGCAAACCTTCACAAGAAATAGGTTGCAATTTTCCTTAAAATGCTTCCTGTCCTAAAAATGCATACAGATAATTTAGAAATAATTCTAAAATGACCCAATGCCTTGCCAAAAAATGTTCTGATAGGAGATAATTCTTAAAAATAAGAAAAAAAATCCTTTCTGTTTTCCTTATAGTATTCTTTTTTAAAAAACTCATTTGTTTGTTTTTTACAAGTACATTTATCCTTTTTTATTATTCCATAAGCTTTGAACATTGCTGTGCAGTTTCATTATTATGTTACTTGGAACCTAAATATTTATTCCATCTTTTACTCTGTTCCTCCTTCTCAAAAGACTACTGGGAACAATTTTATATATGGAGAACAGTCATCCATGCTTTTAACCAGTAACATTTGCCATTTTTCAGGGGCAATGTATTGTAGTATTCAGCTCAAGTCAACAGGTGAGTTGAGAATCCCATCTCATGCTCCCTATAGCTGAACTGACACAGATTTTATGTTAGATTCTGTACTGCCCATTTGTGCTCAATACTAGGAGATGTCGTTGCAATCAATAAAAATGCTGTTAAGGATTTCAAAAGATATAGGAACACATCATTCAGCAGCCAGAGAAACCCTTTTCAATCCATGACAACAGCTGTTACTATAAAGAATAATTTATTTTCTTTCAGTTTTAGCATTACATGTAAAGAATCTGCACAAATTCTATTCTCAGTTATATCCAGGCAATTCTATTAAGTTATCAGGGGGTTTGCACAAGAGTAAATGAGAGCAGAAATTGGCCTACTACTATTGTATGTTACGTCTTAGTTATATTTTCTCAATTTAAAAAATAAAGCTCCATAAAATGAATCCAGTGTGAAGACTAGCTTTATGTTACATTTTATACCCCATTTTTTTATTATATTTTTATAGTCCAATACTTTAAAAACTGCCAGCTCTACAGGATTCTTGGGGAGACAAACTGCCTTAATTCCAAGCTTTTTGGTCTTCTGAGATAGAGGTACTGAGGACCAAGTGTGCCACTAATCACTAGCATCTCGGCTGACAGAAACTTTCAGCCTCATGAGCCAAGAAACTCCTTGCAGAAGCTCTAATAAAGGTCCTTTCAACCACTGTTGCTCTATTTCTCCTTCAGTTGGTCTGAATTTCTCCTTTCAACTTGTCTTTCTGTTTGTCTAATAATAATGTTCCTGTTTATTCCTGAACACCTGCTCTTCTTTACACACTTGAGGCTCTGTAGGATCATGGACACTGAACTTGTTTTGCTGAATTCTCCTTTTTTCATTTTGTTTGTTTACCTCTTCTTTGCTTCATTCATTTGGTTCCTGCACATTAAATTTTGATTTTCCAATTTTCAGTGCTTTATGTGCTTTAAACAACCAGGCTTCAACATGGATACTTGATTTGCCTTTCTTTGAGCATTTTATTGAGACTTTGAGTCAAGACCCTAAAATTTGAGACTGCATCAGATTTTTGTTTCTGTTGCAAATTGATTGTTCTAGATAGTGTTGTAGTTTCTAACTATCAGTTTAAGAGCCTTCCTCCTTTTGATCCCAGATGCCCTTAAATGTCCACAAAGAAAGAAAAAGGAAATGAGTTATAAGAAATGTGGATGGGACTGACACTGACAGGAAAGCACTATGCTGCATCTCTGAATATACTAACTGTGCCCTTGCTCGCCATGCTGATGAGCTGATGAAGATACTTCATTCCTCTTATCCTTCTCCAGGCAATCACAGAAAACCATATCTTGTCCCAGAACATGACTGATTTAATTGCCCAGACATTACAGTAGAGTTCAATGGTTGAGATATTTGTGCCTGGGAGGGAACCAATTAAACCCTTGTTTTTAAACATCAGTGTCCCCTTCATATGTCTGAGTTTGGATAGAAGGCAGATTCTCTCTAAGTTCATTTGGCAGCTATTTTAATCTATCATGAACTAGTAATTAAAGGTAAATCTGTTTTTCTATGCAGCCCCTTGTCATTAAGAGGTTTGGCACATTTCTGAGGGCATCCTTTAATTGAAACCCCCCTTTGGTAAAGGGATGTTGACACAGTTTGACAAAACTAATGAAAGCTTGTATTCAGTTTCTTAGTTCATGAAAGTTTAAGTCTTTTATGTGGAAACTCATTTCTCTGGGGGTAGTGACTTCAACCCGGAGTGAATTAGTATCTGACTTTGTGACTGACCTGCCATATACTTGATTTTAAAGAACTTCATGGTTTTGTGCACTCCTCCTACATTCTTTCCAAAAATGCTGGCTAGTTTCTAACTTAATGAACATCATCCTTATAACATTCTACCAGTCACTGCCTAGTCTATCATGGGTCTTTCCTACAAACTTGATATTAAAATATATTTATATTGGTGCAGACTAAAAATGATAAAACCCACCTTAATTTTTGTTTCTTTTGGTAACAGCCCATTAGGTACTGTTATCCTGTGAAGAATTCGATCATTGGCTGCCTTTGGCACCCACAGTCTAAGTGACTTTTGGTAGGCCTACCTGTCCTAGTTTAAGACTCATGCAAGGCAGGCTACATGCATTTGCAAAGTACTGTTGTATATATTCACCTTCTAAAGAGAAATCCTTGTTTGTCTCTTAGTGCTACAAAACCTGCTTCTGAAGTAGGGATGCCCAAATTCTCTCATTCTTACTATCCTTTTCTTTAGATTTAAGGCTTTTCATTACATGAATTTTTATAGACTTTTTTAAATTAAAAAAAGATCAAAAAAGGGTGTTCTGCCACATCACTTGATAAACATATACAGCAAGGTCAACATAGGAATAATAATCCACTGCTGGCTGAGAAGTAGTATCTTCCAAAAGTAAGTGAGATCAAGTACTTTCTATAGCAAAAGTTGACATCTGCTTTGCAAATGAGTTTCTTGATGCTACTTTAAAACAGTACCAGCAATCGTACATGGTATGTTATAAGCAAGTAAGACTTATAATCACGTTTAACAAAAGCAACACTTTGGTCAAGCCAAATTAAAACACTCAAGCTGCCGGCATCGTATTACATTAAAAAATCATTAACAATCCCAGGAGCCTCAGATCTAGATTTCATTAGGTTAGAGCTCAGAGACTTCTCTATTTAATGGTTATTTTTCAATTAATTATGGCCCAAATGAGAAACTAACACCCATTGTGTGAGTTTGATGCCGAATTATATAAGGACTGTATTAAGCACAGGCTCAGACCTAGATGTTCAATTTAAAACTTTTATTGTTTCACAAAGCCATAAACTAAAGGAGGTCTGTTGTTTCACGAGGTTCCCAAATCAAGCCCTTGCTTTCTAACCCGGAGGCTAGGTGCGGCTGCCTGTTTCAGTAGTCTCAGATAGTGCTTATGCTAAGCAAGGCCTACCATTATAACAATACTAGGCCTTGCTTAGCATAAGCACTATCTCACACCCATACTAGTGTCTTGATCAAAAATAGAAAATATTGTTTAGGGGTTGATAACTGCAGGTACACCTACCTTTGGAGTACATGGGAAGGTCCCAAGGGGCATGCAGCAGCAGCACAGAGAAGCGGGGGTACTTGGGAAGTGTGCTTGCTTGCTGCCGCTACTGTGCACCACCTCCATACCCACCGGGAAGAATACCCACCAGAAGGGGGTACTCTCCTTAAAAAAGGTTGAAAACCCCTGATATAGCTTTTCAGTTATATAGAGCAATTAGTGTGGGTTTCTTGGATGTTTTGAATGCAGTTATTTTTAAACATTGTGAACAACCTTGAAGTATTGAGTACTATAGTTACTGTAATAGCAGTCTGACAAATAATCTATGGAACAAACCCTTTTTATATGAAATTTAGATATAGAGCAGTAAAAGTGTGAATTTTCAAATAACACAACCTGTTTTGTTTTCTCTTCTTAGTACTTTTTGGAAATGAAATGCTCTCATGAAAAAAAATTGCTTAATGCAGGGGTTGGCAACCTGTGGTCCATGGAGCTATTGGATCCAACTTGCATACGTGGGGCTTTGGTGGCATTTGGTAGTGGGGAACTTCAGCTGTGGGCACTCTCTCCATACTGCTGTGGGAGAAGTGTTAGTTTTAGGTAGGTCCTAGCACTTACCTCGCCACACCCATCTCTGACTTGGTCTATGTCCATTCTGCCCTTCAGCCAAGAAAGATTGCTTGCTGCTGGTTTAGACTATTTTTTAAAAACACATACTTATTCACAAATTGGTGTTTTAAGAAGTTCCAAGCATCTAGAATGTTCCAAGCATCATGGCCAAACACATGAATGTTGTGAAGCTGCTTATTTGGGGTGTGGGAAAGACCTAAAGCTCAGGCAAGATTTTACTGACTTTTAAAAGTCAGGCTATGTTTTTAAGTATGAGTACTCTGATTTATGCTGGCAACACAAACAGCTTCATGTTGCTTTGACCAGAAATAAAGCAAGACTAGTCTATCTTTCTGTGAGTTACACGTTATATTTCATTTTGTACCCTCAACTCAGAAAATGAATGCTCAGAGAACAATTTTTCTAAAAAGATTAAAATAAAAATGTAACCCCTTGAAAATATTAACCTGTTGACTTTGGCATTCTTCTAGCTCTGAAGACAGATTTTAGAATGGCAAAAGAGAATTGTATCACTAATGAAGAAAAAAGTTAGTCAAATGACAATAACATTTTGAATGCTTGGAAAATATGAACATTGGAAAGGTCATAAAAATTAAAATTAAATTCTGAATTTAACTTATAATGTGTTGGTATCCTGAAAGAGCTGACTTTCTTTTGTATTTAAGTCCTGGCATTAAATCCTGGCCCTCGAGTCAATTGGAATTTAGACATCTGATTCAATTGGATATGAATTTTATTCCACATCTTCAAAATACGTACTACTTGGCATATCTTGTGCTCTTCTTCAGAAGATCTCCAGTTGCCAGATATGGGTGAGGAAGACATTTTAAATAGACATCATTTTTCTTTGGTTGCTTGCTCACTGTCTGCAACTACCTGACATCAAATCTGATGAAGTGCATAGCTATTACTGTCTATTCTGCAGTCCTAATATATCCATCTATAGAAGAGGGGGAAAGAATGGAAAGATCTGTTTAGCTGTGAAACCTCCTACTCCCATACCCACACAACTTCTGTGCAGTGGCTTGCAAGGATCTGTAGCAGAATTAAGATTAATATTTATAGCTATAAATCTTGCTCCCTTCTCCGGCCTGTACAGTAAAACTTTGTTAGTTCTGCTACTGGCAAACCTACCCTACCTAGTAGAATACATGCATGAAATTGAGTAGAGGTGGATTTGACTCTTAAATTCTATTAAATTTCTAATAGCCATATACTATGCATGTCCTATTTACTGGTGATCTGTCCATACTTGCTTGTTAATATGATCTTAAGTGGAAATTCTTAAAACTAGCTGAAGTAACTTGTAATGGAAATATCCTAATGCCAAATCAAGTTAGCAGTCAACGCTGCTGATTTAAAAATAGCAGAAGTAGTGGGAGGAGTGGAAATGATAAGAAATACAATTTTGTTGAAAAACAGATCAGCCTTCCTTTCAGAAACATAGGAAATTCTTTCCAAGAGTGATCTCAACAGCCAAATTTTCTTTTCCTGAGACAAATCAATGTCCTAGTTGCGTTTAAAACCTTTTCATTCGAAATCCTCTGTGTAATCTTGGTAGATTCTGACAGATGGTCTGTTTGTGGAGTTCAGGTGTATTGGGCTCATACACTTAACCTGGGATTTGTATTCTAATTGCACTCATTGCTGTTTGCTTTTAAAGCTGTCACATTTTATTCTGAGATTTGTGCAATGCACAAAATGAATAGAGAGTTTAAACTAGAGAATGTGTGGACTAGCTCTAAACATTAGCATTATAATTTGTTCTTTGTATAGATTCATAATATTTGAATTATTTCAAATTGATTGGCATGTCTTGTTCCTCTTTAATGCCTTGCTCTACTCAGTAATATTACAGTAATATACTACAGTAGTTGAACTAAGTACAGAATTCACTAAATTTCTGCCTAAAAGAGGCAGAGTAACTTGCTATGAAAATTCTCATGAATTCTACAAGTATGATGAAGGTAATGGAGAATACAGATGATGGATTCAAATAAACCACTCATTTATTTATTCAAATAAACCAAACATTAAAAAAGGTTTACTACTAAATAGTACCAGATGTTCTTAAAAGATCTGTAGTGGCTCTGAAGTATAAATATGTGCAAATCCTGTTACAAGTAGTGGATATTATGTATTACAATTAACAAACTATAGGGATTCTGGGTGAAATCAGGACCCATTGAAGCCTGTGGGAATGTTGCCACTATATGAGGTGTTCTTATTCTGTGTCACTTAAATGATGTTCCATAAGGGTGCAATCCAAGCATCCAGAGTTTTTCTTTCTGGGGCCAGGCTTACTATACAATCTGTGCCGTAAAGAAAGAGCTTTCCCATGATATAAAGTAACATTTTATAAATCCCACTTTTGATGTATAAATAAACACAATTCCCCTCCCCTGTGTGCCAATGGGGGACCAGACTCTCCCTTGATGTAAATGAACAGTAACACTTAATAAGAAAATGAACACAGTCCAGTAAAAAGTGTGACTTGTTAGTGACATTCTCAATAGATCTTGTGCCCTTAATGTGACCTATGAAGTAGATTTTAGGTAACTCTGTATGGGTAAGAAGAAATTGCTGAACTGCAGTTCAGGTGGACGATAATCTCAGTTTGATCTGACACTTTAGTTGTATGGGTATCATCACTTTGAAATCCTTTGTCCTGGATTCTCTTATCCCTAAAGTAGCAGTATCCAAGTTCAGACTTAAATATTTTTTCTTCACTTGAGGATAAATGTTATACATTATTTCAAGTCTTGAAATATTGTAAGACCATTCCTCTATTCGTAAGATCTCAGCTTCTTCCCAGCCTTGTGTCTGTCAAGGGCTGCTATTTTATATAGCTTCTCAAGGCATTTAGGGCACCTAAATTAATCTATTAATCGAGTCTGCTGGAGTATGCTAATTAGCATGCTCCAGCAGCCTCCGCATCATGTGTATTCAGTATCCTGCACTTCAAAACGGTGGTGGGGGCACTTTAACTAAAGTTCATCAAACAAGGTTTAGCTAAAGTGCCCCCACTGCCATGTTGAAGCATGGGATACTGAATATATGTGATGCTGCAGGCATGTTAATTAAAGCAGCTCCCCAAAGCCGCTCTTATTAAAGTGCCTCCCCACCCTGTAGCAGGTGTAAAGATGCCCTTACATTTTCAGTTAATCCCAGGTTACCCACAGGTGAGTACCTAGACAGAATGTGGAATCTCCATTCTAGACCTGGCTAGATGAACCTTGGGTGGGATGATATAGTTGGTCCTGTTATCGGATGGTCCATCCTGATATAGGATGGTCCTGTTTGGTGGAGGGGGTTGGACTAGATAATCTCCTGAGGTAGCTCCCAGACCTAATTTTCGATGATTGTAGTTGTTATACACACAAAAACATGGAAGACTTCTCAGCTCTAAATGTTTTCTTATTCTGTAGATTAAAATACAAGATGATTAATAGTTGGGAAAGGTTTCAAAAATTTTATATTTTGTAAAAATTTTACATTGGTAGAGGATTTTTGAAAGGCTGCATATGTTAAAAAATAGCTCAAAGAAAACTGTGACTGAAATGGTAAAATAAACAATGTCTAATGCTCTTCTAGTGCTTCCATATTCCCTTCCTTGTCTCCAGTGAGATCAGAAAGAGAGGAGCCTAAAGTTGACTGCCCTGCCATGATCATTTAATTTATTTGAATTTTGGCTGAAAGCACACAATCAAGTTGTAAACTCCCTACTATTTTGAGCATGCTGATTATGTTGATATGCTAAAAAGGTTGGATATTAGCTGTCAGTTAGAATATTGTCAGCAAACAAAATATAAATAAATTATTTTTAAGACAGCTGTTCCCGTCTCTGATAAAAAATGAGCCAAATTATCAGCTGGTGAAAATTGATTTCCCATTTACTCCAGTTAATACTCTGGGTAAGCATTAGAATCATCGAAAATTAGGGTTGGAAGAGACCTCAGGAGGTCATCTAGTCCAACTCCCTGCTCAAAGCAGGACCATCCTCAACTAGATTATTCCAGCCAAGGCTTTGTCTTGCTGGGTCTTAAATACTTCCAAGGATGAAGATTCCACATCCTGTCTGGATAGCCTGCCTGTTCCAGTATTTTACTACCCCACCGAGTGGGAAAGTTTTTCCTAATATCTAACCTAAACTTCCCTTGCTGCAACTTGAGACCATTACTCCTTGTTCTGTCATCTGTCATGACTGAGAACAGTCCAGCTCCAGCTTCTTTGGAACCACCCTTCAGGTAGTTGAAGGCTGCTATTAAATCGTCCCTCAGTCTTTACTTTTCCAGACTAAATAAGCCAATTTCTCTCAGCCTTTCCTCAGAGGTCATGTGCCCTAGCCCCCTAACCATTTTTGTTGCCCTCCGCTGAACTCTGTCCAATTTGTTCACATCCTTTCTGTAGTGGGGGGACCAAAACTGGACACAGTACTCCAGATGTGACCTCACCAGTGGTAAATAGTGGGGAATAATCGTATGGCTTGAGCTGCCAGCAACACTCCTAGTAGTGCAGCCCAGTATCCCATTAGCTTTCATGGCAACAAGGGTACAGTGCTGGCTCATATTCAGCTTATTGTCCACTGTAACCCCCAGGTCACTTTCTGTAGAGCTACTGCCCAGCCAGTCAGTCCTTGCTCTCCATGGGCAACTGGTGCCACTTTAGTCAGGAGGGGCATGTCCCCCCCCCCCCCCAGTAACCAGTCAGTCACCGGGGGAGCCCCCAATCTCACCGACTGGGGGTGTGGCCGCAGCACTCCTGGAAGTGGCTGCAACACTTCATCTGGCGCTCCCACTCCCTGGCCAGTGCTTGCAGGGGGAGGGGGCACTAGTGCTCCCACCTGCCTCCCCTGCCCATTGCCTAAGCGGGGAGCACGGCCTGTCAGGCGGTGCCCCAGCACTCTCAGGGTGTGCACATGCACCTCCACGTACACCCTATGCATCACCACTGTCACTCCAACAGTTTCTCAGAAGTTTCTCATATTGTGCCCCATTCTGATATTCTCTAGGCCTATCTAGAGCCTTGTTACACCTTATACTATGAGCCATAGAAAGGTTGATGGGTGTTAGTGCTAGCTTGACTTTAGAGCAGTTGCACATTCAAGCCAGCAGGTAAGAATCTCCTCCTCCCATTTGAGGCTCCTCCCCTGCTCTCTGCCCTCTCCCCCCATATCTTCCCTGGTACCTCCCCTTCCCCCGAGGCATCCTTCCTTCTAACCCCTACCACCTATTTGTGGCTGTCTGTCCCAGGGGAGCAGGCAGGGAAGGGTTAATCTGCCTGCCCAGTCACTGCCGCCCTTGCCACCAAGACAGCAGCAGCGGTGGCAGCTGGGCAGGCAGGTTAACCCTTCCTTGCCTGCTTCACTGGGACAGGTAGTGTGGGCAGCCACAAGTAAGCTGGGAGGGAAGGGTGGCACTGAGCAGGGATCTGTTGTGCTAAGGAGGGCGAGGGGGCAGTGGGCCCAATCCAAGGCAGGGAGGGGGTGGGTGGTATGTTTATACTAAGATGTAACTTAAAGTGGCTACACCTTAGTGTAACATGGGCTGGGTAACACAGGTCAGAGACAGCCCTGCCTTGGAGCAGTGTAGCTTTGAGCCACAATATATGAGTGCTTAAGCCTAATTTCAGGTGTTAAAGTGCAGATAGCCCAGGTATTAAGAGCTCCAGCATCCACCCATAATTACTGTGCAACAGGGCCCTTATGTCTCTTCTTTCTTCCTCTGTCTCATCCATTCCCTGTGTCATGAACATATTTGAATATCTGGCTGGCTCTTTTGCCCCCAGATTGCCTACACTGTTCCCCAACTGCCCTTGGCTGACTCTGATCCCACTCCCTGAGGGGTGCAAAATATGGAGCCCTTCTTCCACACCTCAACCTCTAGTACATCAAAAAGGTTGCATGCTGGCAGGTATCCTGTATCCTTACGTGATTTAGGATTTAGGAGGCTAGTATTTAAAAAACCTGCTTTTTTTCCCTAAAACCTGAGGTTAATGTAAGGGTTCAATTTATGCAACTTTTACAGTGGCCAGAACCTACAAACCCCTCTCTCACATCTGATACTTAATGTCATACATAGTCCCATTGAAGCAAATGTGAATCCCCATCTGGGCAAGGACTTGGGCCTAAATATAAAAAAGTAAAACCAACTTACTAATAATAGTCCTGCTCTGTTCTTCCTAGTTACTTAAAACTACCATGTGTACATGAGTGTTTTGGAAATTTTATACTGAAAGGAAACTCATTAGTTACCCTAAAATAACTGATCCTTTGCTAACCTAGAATCCACCCACTTTCTGAAAAACAGTGACAGTCTCTGAAAGCATCTAGAATACAGCTCATTGCTTGGATTGTGTTGTTTTAGCTTTGAAAGAGAGATTTGTTTTTAAATCTCCCAGGATATTTAAAGATAATGTATTGAATACTCTGCTGAAATGCATGTTATTTTCTTGTGACTGCAAGTTAATAGTGTATGAAGAATTAAGTAAACTAATGGATGCATATTGCAGGATGTCTAAGGAAATTGCATAGCATTCTTCAAAATTTTTAAAACCAGTGAAGCTCACTGAGGTTTATATGTAACTTTGCTTAATATAATGAAATGTAACCTTGATTAATATGATGTACACTGACAAAATCCTCTGTGTGGCTCATAAAAGCTAATGGATTCTGAACTGAGAGCACTCTGAGGGAAAAGACTTGAATCTTTTGTGGATAATTCAATGAAAATGTCTGTCTAATATGCATTAATAGTTAAAAAACAGAAAGGATGGTTAGGTGTGTCATAAAGGGGTCAAATATTGTGGAAAATATTAAATGGACACTATATCAAACAATGGCATATCCTCAACAAGAGTACATTTTAACTAGTTGTAGTTACTTTTGTAATGAAAAATTTAAGTGTTGATAATTCATTAAAATCTGAATTTTAATGTTCAGATGACCTGGTCAAAAATGAGTCTGCTAATACTCAGAACAGTACAAACTCATGGGAAAATGAAGACCCTGACCTGAAGAGCTTTTCAAGCTATAAGCACAGAGGGCTACAATAAAAAATATATGCAAATGTTTATATAGCTATTGCTTGTACAATAACATTGAAAACAATGCTTCTCAAAGATAGATGAATTTTGATTGTTTGGTTTTGGAGATTTTAATTGAATATTCACTGTGGTTTCACTAGCAGAGATGGAAACAGCAAAGATAGGAAAGATCTACAAACAATAAGGAAGGCAACAAGAGCAACAAATACATATCAAGACCATACTGAAATAGCTGGAATTGTTTATCCCCAAAAGCAGAAGTATTAGGGGAATATTAACAGAGATTACACAAGGGATAGAGAAAGCTGGCTAGACTTTCCTTTTTATGACATCAAATCTGTGACCACAAAGCACCTGTTTATTAAATTAATGTGCATCACAGTTGCAAAAATAAAATACTATTTTACATCATTAGCGAACCTATTAAATTCATTAACACAGATGGTCATTGAACCAAATAGTCTGGTGGATAATTGTATGACCACTAATAACATTAGCAATTATTTAAGCTAAATTTATAAAAAGTAATCAAATTATATGCTTCAGGTCATAATCTGATTGCTTGTGGGAAACAGAAATAGATTTCTCTTCTCCAAAAAAAAAAAAATGTAAAAAATCAGTGCATACTTAGCTGAATACATCATGCTTTTTTTTTTTCATCGTTCTCTGAAGCCTCAGTTGTAATTAGGGGTTCTGGATAAGATGGATAAATAGACTGACCCAGTATGGCAATGGCTTGTTTAAGCAATTTCAGCTGTCAAAATAATGCAGTTATCAAAATATATTGCTTCTGCAAAAGCCAGTTACAATGTATTCTGTCAAAATGAGATTTTTCTTCCCAGCAGCTTGTTTTGATTTCTGTTTGACAGTTTCAGATGTTGTGTGCACATGGGTGCATCTTTCTAGAAATAATATTTCTTCATGTAATAATTGTTTTGTCTCGAATTTGAGGCTCTAAAATTCTACCATCAAATAAAAAGGAGAAGGAGGGCTCCAGAATTGAAGAGAAGTAGATTGAAGTCAGCAACTGCTTTCAGCGTTCTGCGTAGAACTGCTGAGGTGAAGGCAGAGGAGATGGCATCTGCAGGCATGAGGCAGAGGAGTCAGTAGCCTAGAGAGTATGAAGTGCGAGGCCCCAAAGACAGGGGTTGTAGGATCACTGCGCTAAGAAGGAAGAGAAGACTGGTAGTGGCTGGTGACTCCCTTCTGTGGGGGAGAGAAGCACCAGTTTGTCATCCAGATTTGGCAGTAGGATTAAGAAATTTGGAGCACAAGTGGTGTTCTTGTCAATTCTTTCTGTGGAAGGTAAAGGTCCAGGCAGAAACCGTCATATCCTGGAAGTCAATGCATGATTGAGACAGTGGTGTTGACTTGAATGCTTTGACTTCTCTGATAATGGGAGGATGTTCTTGGTAATAGGACTGCTATCAATAGGTTGGATCCATCTGATAAGAATGGGAAAGAGCATCCTTGAGTGTTTTCTGGCCAACCTAGTAAGGAGAGCTTTAAGCTAGGTTCCACAGGGTGTGGTATTCAAAACCCTCCAGCAACAGAGCACACAGTCCAAGGGAAAGGACTCAAAGAAGCAACTTAACTCTGGGAAAAGGCCAAAGAGCTATAGGATTACAACAAGTGGCACAAAAGGCCAGCAAGTAGGTCAAAATGCAAAATGCATCTGAAGCATGTATACAAATGTGAGATGTATGGGAAATAAACATGATGAGCTGGAAGCAGCAGCCAAGAAGAACTATGATCTGATTGGCATCACAGAGACCTAGTGGAACAGCTCTTATGACTGAAGTGTCAACAATGAGAATTACACTCTGTTTCAGAAAGACAGGGTTGGGAGAAAAGATGGTGGTTTTGCCTTGTATGTCAAAACACATACACTTGTTCCCTGGTTCAGGAAGAGGATGGTGGGGATTTATTATAGGCCACCAAATCAGAAAGATGGGCTGGATGAGACCTCTTCAAGCAGATGACAAATTACCAAAAAGCTATGGGATGGTTGTGACAGGGCCCAGCTACAGTGGCCCCCGGTAGCCATATGGCCCCTGCTCCTCAGGATACCCTCCCTTTTTAACTGTGCCTGCCATAACTTGTGTTTCTTATGGAGTATAGGGAAGTGCAAGTATAGGGAGGCTGCCCCAGAGTCCCAAAGTGAGCACCAAGTCCCCAACCAGCCAGGCTCAATCTTGCCCTTTATAGCACTAGACTGTGGCTCTCTTGGCCCTGTCAGTGCCTTGGGGCACCACCCACCTTTTGAGCTATATTCATGGCCTCTGTCCTCCCCCATAGCCACACTCATGCCTTGTGGATATTATTCTGACAACATTCCGGACCCTTCTATAGGGGCCTCTGCCTTCTTGGCTTCATTGCAGAATATGGTTGTTCTGGTGCAGACCTCTGGCTTAGGTCTACTTCTTCTGGCTTGGCTTTCTTGGCCTCAGCTCTCTCTGAATCTTGGTCTCCAGGCCACTGGCTCCAGTCTTAAAATTTCATTCCAACCCCTGGAGTCCCTGACCCAGCCTAGGCTGCTTATTGTCTGGACCAGTCAATGTTCCCAGGTTAACTCAGCCCCCCTGGAAACTCTGGCCCAGAGCATGGCTGTCCATAGCCTAACCCAACCCCTGGTGCCCCGGCCCAGGGAAGGATGTTCATGGTTTATCAGCCCGTGACCCCTTTAACTGGGCTCAGCCCCCTGAGTTCCTGTTTCTGCAGGGCTGCTATTCTCAGCCTCTTAACCGTTTGGGCTTCAGGCCCATGCAGCTCACTGGGTCCTAAACTCTTGAAGACTGTACCAGGCTCCCATTGGGTATGCCATCGGCCTCCTGTACGTCCCTTTTAGCCATACTCAGCCCTCCAGTATCAACTTAAACACAACACAAATACAGGCAAATGCTTCCAAACAAAACGTCTTTTTCCCTTTGAGCTCTCACTTACCTACTTGCATGGGTGGCTTGGAAGCTTTCCAGGCTGTCTCTTTTAGCTCCTCTCCCACTGGATCTCTGAAGCTTGCAGGGCCAGACTGCCTGCCTGGCTTCTGATGCTGGGCTTATATGTCCTGGACCACTGCCCCTTTTGACCAGGTGACTCCCTAGTCGAGCACAGGGGTTTCCTGTTGTGCCTAATAGTCAGTCTGCCGTTCCCTACTGCACAGCTGGAAGGACAGTGCAGCCATACATAAAATGTCAAGCCAGTTCCTAACTTGTGTGGACAACAACTTTCTGTTTCAGAAGGTGGAGGATACAACTAGGGGATCACCTATTTTGGATCTTTTCCTGACCAACCGGAAAGACCTGGTAGAGGATGTGAAAGGGGTGAGTAATTTGAGAGAAAGTGAACATGATATGATAGAATTTTAGATCCTGACACAGGGAAAGCATGAGGTCAGCAAAATTAGGATGCTAGACTTCAAAAAGGCAAATTTCATCTAACTCAGGGATTCAATAGGCACGGTACCACTGGAAAATAGACTGAAGAATAAAAGCACCCACGAGGGTTGGGAACTTCTAAAGAGCACAGCATTGGAAGGCCAAGAAACTGTCCCAACACGGTGGAAGCAGAAGAATGGCAAGAGATTGATATATCTGTACACAGAGCTTCTAAAATGCCTCAAATGCAAAAGGAAAGCATGCAGACAGTGGGCTAATGGGCAGGTCACCAAGGAAGTGTACCAGGAAATAGAAGAATCTGCAGAGACAAAATCAGGAAGGCAAAGACAAAGAATGAGCTGCACCTGGTGAAGGAGGTTAAGAACAACACAGGTTCTATAAGTATGTTGGCTGGAAAAGAAGAATGAAGGTCCACTGTTAACAGTTCAGGGGGAACTCCTAACAGAAGATAGTTGGTAGAACTACTCGACAGCTACTTTGCCTCAGTCTTCACAAAAAACTTGAGCTGCAGCCAGATACCTGATAAGGATTATCTGAATAGGGAAGGAGGCAAGATGAGAGAGGAGATTACAAAAGAGACTGTCAGCAAGCTTTTGATAGGTCTGAAAGAATTTAAGTTATGCATGGCTAGATGAACGTCATCCCAGGGTACTGAAAGAACTGGCAGAGGAGATCTCGGAGCCCTTGCAAATGATCTTCATGAAGTTGTGGGAGATGGACCAGGTACCAGAGGACTGGAAAAGGGCCAGCATAGATCCCCTCTTTTAAAAAGGCAAAAAGGTGAATCCATAGAAATACAGGCCAGTTAGCTTCACCTCAGTATCTGAGAAGTTACTGGAGCATATCCTAAGGAAGGCCATGTGCAAGCATATGGAGGAGGAAAGGCTGATCACAAGCAGCCAGCATGGATTTATAAAGAATCATGTCAAACAAACTTGATCTCCTTCTTTGACAAAGTAACTAATTGGGTGGATGAAGGGAATGCTGTTGGATGTAGTGTACTGGACTTCAGTAAGGCTTTTGACAAAGTCCCACACATCCTTCTCATAAACAAATTGGAGAAATGTGGGCTGGGTGAACTTCTTGTAGGTGGATAGATAACTGACTCAATAGCCTCAAGCAAAGGTTAATTATTACTGGTCTATCTCAGAATGGCAGGAAGTGTTGAGTGGAGTCCCACTGAGATCTGTCCTGGGCCTGATGTTGTTCAATATATTTATTAATAATTTGGATGCTGGTGTACAAAACTTCTTGAGCAAGTTTTCAGGTGACACAACACTGAGAAGGATTGTAAACACATTGGAGGATGCGAGTACAATTGAGAAGGATCTTGACAGGCTGGAAGGCTGGGCTAGAGCTAACAGGATGAAGTTCACTGTGTCCAAATGCAAGGTGCTACACCTCAGGAAGAATAATCAAAAACACATATATTAAATGAGTGACGGCTGGCTCAATGGAAACACTCTGGAAAAGGATTTAGGAGTCTTGGTAGGTGACAGACCCAATATGAGTCTGCAGTGTGATGCAGCCTCACAAAAGATGAATGTGGTTTTGGGATTCATCAATAGATGTATTAGGTGCAAGATGCAGGAGGTGATGGTGCCTCTGTTCAACACTAGTTAAGCCTTACCTGCAGTATCGTATGCAGGTTCTGGACTCCACATTTTTAAAAGGACACAGAGGCATTAGAGAGGGTTTAGAGGTGGACAAGAAGGATGATAAAAGGCTTGTAAAGCAAATCATATGAAGAGAGGCTGAAGGAGGTAGACATCTTTAGCTTGTAGAAAAGGTACTTAAGAGGGAACATGATGATAGAAAAGCTTTGGCTGAGATGATCTAGTTGGGGCTGGTCCTTCTTTGAGGAGTGGGTTGGACTAGATGACCTCCGAAGGTCCCTTCTAACCCTAAGTTTCTATGATTCTATGTCAAGGTGTTTTTATGCTTCCATCAGAGGCATTGGGCATTGGCTACAGCAAAGACTGGAGATTTTGACTTGGAAATAGCAATGCTCCTGCTGGGACCAAAGCTGGAGGTTCCTGGCTGGAAGGTCTTACTGGGAGGTGATTTTGCATCTCTATTTGGCACTGGTTAGGTCTACTCAGGTTAGACTGATTGCCATATTTGGGGTCAGGAAGGAATTTCGCCTCGTGATCAAATTGGTAAGGACTGTGGGGGTTTTTGCCTTAATCTGTAGTGGGGGTTATGGCCCTCTAGCTGGGATCTCTTGAGCATTGACAACCTTTTATAGAAGCCAGACATTGGTTGTCATGGTTCCCCTGTGAGAATCATCAACAGAAGCATTAGGTGAAGATGCAGGAGGTGATAGTGCCCCTCTATTCAGCACTGGTCAGGCCTCATCTGGAGTATTGCATTTAGTACTAGACTCCACATTTTTAAAAGGAGGTGGAGAAATTAGAGAGGGTTTAGAGATAGGCGACAAAGAGATAAAGGGTTTAGAAGGCAAGTCATATGAAAAGAGGGTGAAGGAGCTACGCATGTTCAGTTTGTGGGAAAGGTGTTTAACGGGGGACATGATAACATTCTAGGGATGATCCTGCCTCAGGCAGGGGCTTGGACTAGGTGACCTCTGGAGGTCTTTTCTAGCACTAATTCTCTGTGTTTCTATGATTATGATTCTGTGATTTCCATCAGTTGAAGATGCATATTTTAGCTGTTTTTAAAAATAAACTTGAATTTTAGAACCTGTGGTTTTGTCAAAATCAACATCTATTTGATTTTGTTGTTCTAGGTCACTAGGATGCATTTTATACGAGATGTGCTGTATGGGTCATGCATTTACTGGACACAATTTTTTGTCCATTGTGCTCAAAATTGTAGAAGGTGACACACCTTCTCTTCCTGACAGATATCCAAGTAAACTGAATGCAGTTCTGAACAGGTATGGGGGTTTTTTTTGGTTTAATATAAGTGCTTAATTAATTTGGAAAATAACTCAATTAGCTTTTTTTTTTTTTTAAATATTTCAGCATGCTAAACAAGAATCCTTTATTGAGACCATCAGCAGCAGAAATTCTAAAAGTCTCCTACATTGATGAACAATTACAGGTATTTCAAAAAGCAATAGACATACATTTTACATATGCATATGTATGTTGAAAATGTGCTGAGGAAGAAGAAAATGTGTGAAAAAGAAATGAGCTCCTAGTGCACTTGTACATGTTACAAAATTGGCCTTTTTAAGTTTAATTGCATCACAGTTTATACCTGCGGCGGTGTATTACAATTCAATTTTATCACACTGTACATGTGCAGTGGCGTATTTTGATTTAAATGACTTTGTTATATAGCAAAGTAAAACACATCCAATGTATCTTAGTTTGCTATGTAACGAATTGCAACAATACACCCGAAGAAGGCGGTGGGGATGGTGCACAGGGCACTGGAAGCCCAGGTGTACTTGGGGAAGCTCAGGCTTGGTGGGCTTCCAGCACTCCATGCACTGTCCCCACCATGTTCTCTGGCTGCCAGCACCCCAACCCCTGTCCTGCTGCCTTTCTGCAATGCCTCAGGGGCGAGCCAGTCTGTTCCCAGGTGGTCCCAGCTGGCAGGAAGGTGGTAGAGATAGTGCATGGGGCACTGAAAGCCTGTCACGCCCAAGCTTCCCCGAGCACAGCTGGGCTTCCAATGCCCCATGAACCTTTGTATCAGGCTAGGTGCTGCCTGCAAGCTGGCAGAGCACCCACACAGCTAGCACCCCACCAGGGCAGCCATGGGGAGCACCACAGCTGTCGAGGGAGGGACTGGGCCTACCTCCATGGCCCCAGGACAGCTTGCGCAGACAGGTTATACCAGAAAAGAAAAAAACAATGGGGGCCCGATCCTTTTTTTTTTCCCTTACCTCCACAGAGCCTGCCTGCCTGTCCCGCAACTGGGGGTTGAACTGCTGGCAGATCCTAAGCTGCAGGGGGACCTAGTCATTCCCTCCATGGCAGTGGCACCCCCCAGGTGGCATCTGCCCACTAGCAGCCCACCCAGGCAGCCCCAAGAGGTGCCGCCACTGCAGAAGAAAGGACTGGGGACTGCACAGCTCAGGGGCTGTTCAGTTTACCGGCAGCTTGCCCCTTGGTTGCATGAGATGTGGGGAGGCTCTGAGAAAAAAAAAAAAAAAAAGGATCAGGCCCCTCTTTTGGTTTTTTTTCCCAGCAGACCCTGCCTGTGTGAGCTGCTGCCAGGTCACACAGCCCCTGAGCTGCAGGGGTGGTGCCGGGTCCTTCCCTCTGCAGCAGCAGCGGCCCTTGGGGCTGCCCGGGCAGGCTACTAGTGGGCAGGTGTTGCCTGGGATGGGTGTTGTCACTGCACGAGGGAGAATTGAGCCCCCCTGTAGCTTAGGGCCTGCACTGTCACAATTAAAAAACCACCGTTTAATTTAATTTAAACCCCCATCATGGGTACAAGCACCCCTATAGGCACAAGACTCTCCAGGTAAAGAGGAGGTGAAAATGAAAGTCTTTGTCACTTTCTGAACTGAGAGGACTCAGTTTGAAATTTATAAGCCATAAAAAGAGCAGACATTTGTACAATGCAGACTAGTGGCTTAATAGTGGGTGGGTAAAAGAAATCCAGGGACTGGGGTGGTTTGCTTCATTAGTAATGAAAACACGTTCTAGAAAACAGCTTGCTCTTTGGCTCCTTGTTTTTCTAAAGTATATATTACTGATAAATTGTTATATCATTTGAACTGACTCTTGGACCATAAATGAAGCTGCTGGATCATTATAATACTATTACTTGTCAATATTCTATTTTCTTTCAGAATTTCAAATGCAAATTCACAGATATAACTATGAAGGACAAGACACTTAATTGTCAGAAGGAAGCTGCTCACATTGTTGATGCTGTGTAATTATTGCTTTGTTTTTCTTCGTAATAGTACAAAAAATAGGAGCATTGCTAAAGGCATTAACGTCTGAATTTAAACATTTCATTTAAACTAATTGAACCATACTTTTAAAAGGAATTTTACTCAAAAAGTGTATTTGCTGTAAAGTGTATTTGTAAAGGATTTTGAGAACTAAGTAGTTTTATTATTCTTTTACGTGGAAAGTATAGAAGTACCCATAATGTCTGTATTCCCATTCCCATATTGGCAGGTGCAGATTTGTTACGTACAGGTATTTGCTCATGCAAATATAACACTTGTTGATATGATTAAATTATTCCCACTCATAGAAACCAGTTAATGCACATTTTTTTGGTAATCTTATTCCAGCTTCTTCATTAGCTATGCAGTTATATTTAGATTTGACATTCCACTTTGCTTTTAACTATTCCACTTTTCTTTTAAAAAGCCACTTCATTCCAGATCAGAGCTAGCAATATCTCAATTGTTAGGAGATCTGCTATCCATTACTCTCTTTTTTTCTTGCTTTGCCTGGATCTTAATTAGCAATTTCAGATTTCTTTGAGAGCTTAGATGATAAACAGTAGAGAGATGTAAGTTAGGGCACAGACAGAAGTGATATTTATGTGGAGTCTGGCCCCTGAAAGTACTCTACAGCTGTGACCTAACACACGTGCAAAGCTGCAGAGCAATTCTAAAATGGCCAGTTGTGTGAAAAATGAACCCTCATTCAATCAGGCAAGATATTAAGGCACACTACTTTAACGTGCCTTAGGGAACTTGAGGGTGAATTTTTCATGCAGAAATAGGGCTTGGCCAATGCAGGCAGTAGCTCAGCCCCACCCCTGGTGTTGTCAGCAGAGAGGGAGTAAAGGGAGCAGCAGCAGCTGCTATGAGCTAGGGGGTGGGGTGTGAAACAGAGCCCCTTGCCTCATGACAGCTACCCCAGCTGGGGTATTGTGGAGAGCTGGGAGCTGGGCCCCCAAAGTAAGGGGACTCCATTTTACCCTGCTTCCATCCTCCTCTCAGCTCCAGGTGGGCCTCTTGAGAGCGGCAATAGCCAAATTATCATCACATGTTAGAACTTTACCTTTGAAACCTCTCAAATCTTTCTGAGTCAGCCTCAAGTGCTGGGCCTCTTGAGGCTGCCCATGATTCCATAAGAAATCTGTCCGTGATTTCCATAAGAAAATTGAGCCATCCATAGAAAACCAAGAAACACTGAGCTTGTTTCAAGATCTATATTGGAATGAAGCTAAATACAAATGGTGATGCTGTACAGAGACAGCAGAACAATGCCACCGGGGTCTAAGTGGGGGCACTGCTTAGAGCCCTATACTCACGGCTTTCTAGTCCATGGGAGCTCTATAATTTTTTCTCCCCTCCCACCCTAGCCAAATGCTGCCTGCATGTCCCAGCCATCACCTCCTATTCATTGGTCACCCTGAGCAATGCTGTAGTTTAGATTATCCCTTGCAGAAGCTACAGACAGCTTGTTTTCTACTTGAGATGTTTTTTCCTTGTGGATCAAGCTCAGTCTAACTTTGTTTTCTAGTAAAGTTTAAGTACTTAAATGAGTATAAACCTCTACAAATTCAATCTCATTTTGAAAGAAAAAAAATGCCTTTGTTTCCCAGAGGTTCTTAAGTTCTGGTACAATGCATAAAAATATGTCCAAATTATTGTGGTAATTCTTTCAGGGTCCATTCCAGCCCAATTAATAATTAAAATCTTCTTGTCTTTTTCCTTAGTGTTATATATTTCCTAGTACCATTTATATCCTTCTAATATTTTTCTTTGGGTTCAGTATTGTAGAAACATGGTGAAAGCTGCTCTCCTCACAAACATCCTGATATTTCTGAGAAAATAGTCTGCAAAAAGCTATGAATTTTTTGAGAAACAAAATTAAACTTGTGGATGATCATGCATTAGATAAATGAAGACATAGCAGCTACATCTTGAATTTTGAAAACAAGAATACCTACTTGAAATGTATACACACATTTCAGTATTCCAAATCTTGAGGATATGTATATATGATTACCAAAGTACTACAGAACTGCAGTTTCATTTTTATAATATTTGTAGGCTGTAAAATGAAGTCTGGAATCAATATACTTTTCAGATAGGAGATCTATACAATATCAGATATTGATTTTTTGTTTGTTTACAAATACAAAGGAAGTTCTGGAATAGGTATGCCCATAGTTCCTTTTTTAGTATTCATGGATAAACTTAAGGAGACCATAAAGTCATTAAAAAATCACTGCTATTCTGTGTGACCAAGAAGTGAATGGTGACAAGCAGCATAAAAATGAAGTACATGACTATTAAAATTCCTGTGAAAAGTACATCAATATTTTTCTTTTTCTATCCATGTTTAAAATTGAGCATTAAAAATTACAGTTTTTAGAGCTTTACTAGTTGCTTGTGATTTAAACTGAAGAGTAGAATTTATGCTTTTGATATAGTTAATAATAAGGCAAAAGACAATTTTTGCCAGTCTGGTTCTGTGTTTATTTTCCTAAAACATTGTGTTTCTCTTTGTCCATTTTCTTCTGCATTATCTAAAATGAGTTGTGTAAAATGTTTTAGGTTTAAAGGTCTGAGTTTATATAATTCAGCAGTGAAAAGAATTCTGATATAAAACTATTATAATGTAAACAAAGCTCTGGTTAGATTGTTATATTAGCTGTGACTTCCTAATTATTGCTTTTAAAATGTCTACTTTTTTTCAGTAACAAATGTATGTGAATTTTATATATTGATGTTTATATCTTTGTATAAATGCAAGCTTGCATGCACTTATTTTTAGGCAGAAAAAAGTCCATTTGCAAACTCTGCGGGAGCTGTCTGAGGTACAGAAAATGACTCCACGGGAACGAATGAGGCTGAGGAAATTAAATGCTGCAGATGAGAAAGCAAGGAAGCTTAAGTAAGATGCATGACATAAACATGTTCTCCCCATGCATTCCTTCACTGTTAATAATTTACCAAGAGAGTACAAAATAAAAAAAGTCACCCCTGTTGCTTCTAAGCAGGTCCTTCAGCTACTGAGGGGTAAATGATATGTTAGTTACATTATTATTATTGCTCAAGTAGGGAGAAAAGTTGGAAAGTTAACCCCAAACTGCATTTCAGATACCAGCTTTTTTACTAGATCTATATGCAGGAAATCTCCATATTCTTTTTCTATGAAACTTTTTTTTATAACCGGCTCATTAAATAATCACTCTAGAAGTTATCCATTTGGCTGTGATCAAAGTTCTAGCTTTTGAGGAAGCTGTCAATTATTTTGTCATCTGAGACTTGCCTACACTGGTAGGGGAGATGTTGTTGCCATGATGGTCACGAGGCAGAGGGGGGTTTTTTTGCTGATGTCTTTTATTGGAACAACTGTATAGCTGGGAGAAGTGTTAGACATCTGGGGTGAAAGGCAATTTGGACAAATAAAAGATACTACCAAAAAATTCCTTGTTTCTACAGAGGTAGAAATTAATAGCCCTGGAAGATCAGATGTGATGAGATAGACTAATTAAGCAATCAAATGCAATGGTGATGGGTGTGGCTTACAATTCTTACCATACTTTGTTTTCCCTGAGAAATAAGAGAGATTGTAATGGGGAGGACAGTATATACTCTTTGTGGGAACAGTATGTGGAAGTCCAAGCTTCGTTATCAAGACTCCACCACAGAATAAAAAGAAATGTATTATATTGCTGATCCAGGTTCGTTTTTTCCAATGAAAACTTTTGAACTCTTTGGTTAATATGAAAGAAAACCAATAGAAAAACCACCTTCTATGATGGGTAACTTATTTTGAGATTCTGTGGGGCATTCATTTAAAAATTCTCTTCAAGCAGTTTCTCAAAGTTCAGTTTATGTTAATAAATATATTTTATTTGCAAAATTTAAGGGAGCAGTTAATTGTTCGTGTCTATTAGGATCAAAAAAAACATTAATACTGCCATGCCAAAGCAAGCATGCATTTCAATTTAGCAATAACATCCTATTACAATAAAAACTACAAATATGTAAAGAAGCTGTGGGTTGATGTCCCCATAGAAAGAAAATAGTTATCAGCATGTGTGTTTGACACAGATCAAATTTAACAATAGGGGTTAAAAATTACATGTGGGTTTGGAGGCACTAATTATTTTTATATGGACATTTATCCTCATCCCAATAGAAATTATTCTCATTGGAATGACAGCCACTGTTGAAAAGCTATTGGAATTTCACACTTCTGATATTATTTGTGGGTGGTGTTTGAAATTTTGAATAATGTTCTTAACTAGGACAGACCAAGTTGCAAATTTATGGGAAAATTTATAAATAATAGGTTAGCAAAACCACCAAGCTTTTTATAGTTTTGAGTTAGGCAGTAATACCAAATGGTCAGATTTTAGTTTGGTTGTTCATCGAATTTTCCTTTCCATCAGAAAAAATAAGTATATCTGTCCTGTAATATAAAAGTGATAAATCTATGTCCATATTCATCTTCGAGATATGTTTCTTGCAGACAGCAGAGCAGGTGTGGACAATTGTTTTGGGTAGAGGGCTGTCTAGTGAGGTTTGGCGAGCTGTCAAGGGCCACATGGGTAGCCCCACCCTTTGAAGTGTTGCTCCATTCCCTGGTCACCATCTTGGGACCAGAAGTCCCAGCCCTAACCCCTGACCTTTACCACCAGAAGTCCCTCCCCTCACCCCTTGGAAATACTCCTTTTGGGACGGGGGGGTTGCCATCTTAGAATCAGAAAAGAAACAAGATGTCAAACATGTACTGTAACATATTTTACTTATTTCAAAAAATTTTTTTTTCATGATTTGGGTTTGTGTAATGTATATAGAAGTGGTTGCATAATAACTCAAAAATAAATTCTTAGCCTTGTATATTGTGGGGGGGGGGGTGCATGGTGGGGTCATGTGTGGCAGGAGTGGGGAGTTTGTAAGGGGTTGTGGCTGTGTGTATGAGGGGTATAAGGTATGTTAGGGGTGTATATGTGGGGTGTTGTGGGGGTAGGGTGTGGGTGTGTGGCATATGGATGGTGTGGGGACCCCCCCCTTGCCAATATCCCCTCATGGCGCAGCAGCAGCTGGCAAGGGTGCTTAGGGCACTGGTGCCCGATGGGGTGCAGCTCTGGCCAGCGCTGCACATGGTGGTGAGACGCAGAGCCTCCGGCAGGTAGCCTTTCACCAGCGCTCCCCACCATGCATGCGCACTGGCACAGCACGGGAGGGAAACCCCAGGTGCTAGAGCCAGCTGCCTTCTCCCCTGGGGCTGTGCAGTATGGGAGGGAAGCCCCAAGTGTCTTCCCCTGGCATGTGGGGAAGGCAGCTAGCTCCAGCACCACCTCTGATTTCCTGAATCAGCAACTTCAAGTGATCCCTTGTGGGTCACATCTGCTTAGTTAACCCTTCCTGAGAGAATGTTTAGAATTTTCAAACTATGCCTGAGTTTCCCCAGGGCAGAAGCATCCCAGGAACACATGGTGGAAAATAAAGTTCACATTATTTAAATTGTTCTGAAGAAATAAAGCTGGCAAAGGTTTGCTAAGGAAATCACATGTGTCACCTCTAGATTACTGTATACAAATTGTGAAAATAAATATAATAAATTCAATGAATAAGAACTAAATTCTGTCCGTAAGTGCATCCAAACAATACCTGTTGGAATGATAGCACTATTTCTGCTTGAACATTTGGCCCTACTGCAGTTGATTTTTAAATTCCAGATATTTGTAATGCAGATGGTTGAATACATATACTTTGTATCTACAGACAGCTGGCAGAAGAAAAATATCAAGAAAACTTAAAAAGAATGCAAGAACTGAGATCCCGTAATTTTCAACAATTGAGTATAAATGTGCTTCATGTAAGTGATGTTATGATGTTTTAGACCCACCTGCTGAAACCAAGTATTTTTCAGTTTCTCTCACACTTGCAGAACCATCAGCTAAATCCTGCTCCCTGATAAATAGTTTGGTCATGCTTTGAAATCTAGAAGACTTAGCTGAAATGGGTTCCATTTTGGAAAAAGTTTCTCCAGTAGCACAAATAAGCTTCAACAAATGTCTTTAACTGGCCTAGTCAGACAAGGTTCTTTTGGGTAAATCCGATATTTTTTATTAGACCAACTCGAATAGTTGGGAAAAATTTTCTTTGCAAGCTTTCACGCACAAACACCCTTCATCAGACTGAGGGAGCGTCTGCAAATGGTCTCTGGTCTTCCTGGATGAAATGGTGAGGCAACCAGATGCCAGCACTATGCAAAAAAGTCAGTCAGTTAAAATGTAAATTGAGGTGATTGGTAGGTGAAAGACAGGTGGGAAGGAGCAGGGAAGGGAGAATGAATATAGCTGTAATCAAAGGATTGGAGACAGGAGGGGAAGGGGGAAGGGAATGAGAATTAATTGGCCTACTGGCTTTCTTTTTTTACCGTAACTCATTCTTACCCACTGAAATTTTGAACCTATTCTCTGTATCTACTTCAGCCCCAAATGGAGCCATCGTTCAAAATAAATTAATTTCCAGGAGAGTCTTAAGATGATAATTCCTCAAATATCACATTGGCTAGGGACAGACATTGCACATAAACCTGTATAAGTGATTGGAAACTGGTTTAAACCTGTAACAGAACAGAAGTTCAGTGCTCATAGACCAGTTTTAGAATGGCTGAAATGGTTTATGATCAGCTGAATGGATGTAGTATCAAACTTAACTGATTTAAGTTAAATTGGTTTATCAAACTTCTGCCCCAGATCCCCTCCCAACACAAGTTACATCTTGGTCCCCAGGCATCCCAGGATGCACTAACCCACCCACCCCCCTTGCAGGTTGGGTGACCTAGCCTGTACTTCAGCTTGTTTGCTCCAGGTGTGCCAGGTGGCCCTGCCCTTGGCTGCCAGAGAGCTGAGGCTCTCCCTAGCCCTGTCGGCAGTGGCAGGAGGTGCCACGGAGGTGGTTGAGTGGGGGAAAGGACCCCCACCCTGGTCCTGGCTCCCCCCAGCTAGGGTCTGCGCAGCAGGTGGGAGGAAAATTCCTGAGGCAGGGGCTTTCTCCCCTGCAGTGCTGCTCCCCCCGGCAAATGCCCCAGCTTACAGAAAGCTGTGTAGATTGAGTCAATTCTGCCTGGGGCTTTTTGACTGTCTGTACCTAGCCATTGTGATTGGATTGTTGCTTCCTTTTATTTATTTAGCTAAGATGATTACTTTGGACTTTCCATCTAGCTTTTAGTAAGAAAGAAATGTTGGTGTTCCTCCCCCACAAAAATTTTCATTTGGTCTTAAGATATCTGCAAGAAAAAAATAGATCCGTTCCTGCACTTGTGTTACAACTTATCAGAGAAGCAGTGAAACAGTCCGAAACAATGCCTTCTTGTTTACAGCTTTATAGCTCTATTCTGGCTTGGTTGTTTCATTTTGGTATCCTACTGTCTCTGCTGAAATAGTTAAGTTTAATGTGTCCTCATGAAATATCAGTGACTTTCAATCAGTTTTTTTTAAAAGTCTTGTTACAAAAAACGGCTGCTTATCATAAGTGCCCAGGACTTGTATGGATCACAGTATCTGTCACATTGCAGCCAAACTGAGAGCTTCTAATCATTTACATTATCAATGTTGCTTCAATTAAGGAATGTGATGAACAGACTTCAGAGCCTTTGATTCATTCTCAGCCGGTCACTGCACTGGAGTATGTATCCATAGGACATGATGAACCAACTGAAAATGAGGCCCCAAACAGAATTTGTATGTCTGAACCTGTGGACCATGGTAAGAATTTGAAAATTTTTGTTGAGCCAATTAGTTTCTATTTAAAATCTCCTAATATTAAACTATACCCTTGTTAACTGGTGGCAGAGAAATCCTAGTCAAAAAAAGAAATCAAAGTTACAAATTTGTTACAAAACCTATAAAAAGGGATAGAAAGGACCTGGATGGATATTATGGTGGAAATTCAGTGGAGAAGTATGAGGAATCTATGTTTTGTGAGTTTGGAAAGGTGGAAGCATCAAAGAAGTTGTCCTTCTCCATGCATGGGGGAGAATTAGGAGGGAGACAGTTTTTATCCTGATTCCTTTAGGTGAGTTGTCTTGGAACAGAATTATTCTCAACAGTCCCCAGCTGCAAGTTCCTTTAAAGAGCATGTAAGGCATGTGCAATGTTAATGCATGATGGTCTTATGTGGCAAACATCGTATCAGAGTGAGAAAGTTAGATGAAAATCCTTTGAGGCTTGCTTGACTGAAAATGCTTGGCCATTCTCTTGGAAACATGAAAGCTTATGAAACGTGTATTATTTGTGGATGGATGAACAAATGGAGAGCTTGATCTTGCATATCTAGTAGTAGACAGTGAAAACAATGGCTAATGTGCCTGCTGTCTAGTGTGATGCTACCTATATCTGCATTCTGTTTTTATGGGCCCCTCTACACATGCAGGTAAAGGCATAATGGGATCTAATGCATGATCTATAGAATTGTGTCTCCTGCCATGCCACACGTGGATTAGATCCCGTCACACCTTATTGCTGGTGCTGGGGGACCCGATCCTGGACACCCTTTGAACCAGCAAGAAGCAAGAGCCCATGGCTGGGTGCTCCCTAATTGGGGTGGGGTAGGGGGGGTGGCATGAAACCCCCAGGGCTGGGGACATGGTTGCCATGATTCCTCAGGTTTGAGGGTGTATAAAACCCTGAGGGCTAAGGGATCATGGCTGTCACTGTCACCCAGCTTTGGGGTTGTGATCTCCTAGCCCCAGGGGTTTTACACACCTCTTAGGCTTGGAAATTGAGGAAGCTGCAGTCTCCCAGCTCTGGGAGTTTCATTCACCCCTGGGGCCGCTGAGCCCCCTGGCTGCTGGGACCCAACTGGGTCCCAGCACACAGTGTCTGCAGCTGTGGGAATCTGAGTCTCTGTGCTACTGGGACCCAGAATCGGCAGCTGTGGAGGCTGAGACCCCTCAGTTGAAGGACTTCCAGCCCCAGATGGGCATGGTGCACTCCTGGGATTGGGAGCCCCGTCAACTGATGGGGCTTCCAGCTGCAGAGGTGACCCTGCTATACATGCAAATAAAAGCACAATAGGAGCCAGGTATAATGTTAATACATGTTTTCAAGGTCTAACTTCATAGCTGGTTGGAGCTTTTTATGGTATGCTACAGCTACTTTGCACGTGTAGCTGGTCTCAGGGTCATTGCACAATTAATCAGCAGAATAATTTACTTCAATTTTTAATATTCAGAAATCCTTGTGTGCTTGTTGCTGAAAACTGCAGCCTTCATCTTACTCATAGAATAGGCATGTTGCAGTGCCAGTGTAAGTTTCCTGCCAGTGTGTTTATCCCTAGTCTTTAAGGAACACTTCTAAAGCTGATATAGTTCAGTTTTCGTGTTCGTTCAGTCGTCCATCCTGCTGACCTTCCAACTTTGGTGAAAACTGGATTGTTAGATTTTGTCATGTTGGTACCTCTGCTGGGAACAGCTACTAAAGATAAAACTGTTCTGTTTTGGCATTTGATCAGGCCAATAAAGAGTAAAATTAAAAAGGAACATGTATATGAAATATTCATATGCATAATATATGAAGTGAGTTATCTCTGCAAGTTCAAAGGTTCTAATTACATTGTAAATCATTTCTGTGATGTATTAACTTTTGCAAAACCTGACCTCTGTGATTAATCAGTTTCATATAGTCTCTGTGAATTACAGCTTCTTAATATATTTTCTGTTTGTAACATCTCAACATTTATGTAATATTTATATATAAATATATGCATTAAATGTATGAATAGTTAAAACTATTCAAGATAATTTTCACTGATTGCTCTGGCTTTTAATGTTAATTGATATACATCAAGAAAGGGGTGTGGATATATATAATCAGATTAGGAACATCAAAACTATATGCTTTGGCATTTGAACAAACGGGTAATAGAAAATGGCTTTTCACTTTCATTGTGGCTACATTGATGCTTGATGTGGTTGACTTGCTCTTTCACAGTATCAAGAGAGATGATCTGTGAGAGAGAAAATGTAGCTGCAAGCAAGTATCTCCAAGGGAGAGAGAGACGGTTCGAATAAGAGACTAAGAAAGAGCAATAGATGTTAGTGAGAAGCTTTTTAGAAAAGCATGTTAGACTACCTAAATAGATTCAGAACGTATGCAAGCAGGGAGGGAATATGTGTTTAGGTCTGTCTTCCAAGTCAGTCTGTTTTAAATAAATCTGAGACATACATATGATAGGAATGGAGTGAAAGCATAGGAAATGTGTCTAGCTTAATAGCTGAGTTTGAGTTTGGCCCAGCTGGTTTAGACAAAGCTGTATGTGGATTTAATAATTTTTTTCTAAGGTACTCGGATAACATGGTGATGAGTGCATATGGGGAAAAGGACTCACTGATAGTCCAGAGAAATTACTTATATCACTTTGTGAACAACTTGTAAATCCTGAGGGGGGTGTCAAAGCCATTAATTATTGTGTCCAGTATTATTGCCAATACAACCATATAAACTGAGTTGCTATTAAATTGTTTAAAATGTAGACATGGTTTCAGTTGTTAATTTTCAAGTTAAAATTTTAAGCTGAAATAACAATGTCCCCAGTAGAATTTGTATTGGATCAATGGAATATAGAACATAAAAAAATAAAATCTGGATCAAGGTTTCATTTGGGGATTTTTGTATACGAACTTTATGCTGTAGCAGAGATAAAGAAGTTAATGGCCAGAACATCTCCTTCTCCAGTTTTGACTAAATAATTGACCAGCAACAGCTGGCATAAAAGACTGCAGCTCAAGTTGGGTAGGGTTGCTGTGAGAGAGCTTGGGGAGTACTTCAAAGAGCTCTTCAGCAGCTGCTGCTACCTTCTAAGAAGCCCCTAGGGAACATACCCAGCAGACCCCTGTCAAGTAGGGTAAGCTGTCTGGGAAACAGCTAAGAGACCATCCCCTAAAGCACAAGGCAGAGGGGAAAGCCAGTCTTTCTAAAACGCAAATTATTAATCCTAAAGGAAGACTGCACTAAAGAGGAATAAAGAAAAAATGGCCTGGACTTCAAGGACCAGCAGAGTAAGGTCTTATAGGACTGGAGTCCCTTAATGAATCTGGGAACAAACCCCTTCACAAGTGGTGCTTAGAAGTAGGATCTTGACTGCAGCACAAACTCCACTGATGGTGCCAGAAGCCTAGGTCCCAGTCTCATTGACATTAAGGCCCACTCTTGAAACCCTGTAATAACTGGGAGGGCTCCCTTTTCGCCTCTGACCCCTAACTAGGATTGTAAAATTCATCCCCTCTCAGTCATGGAGCCACTTCAACTTTCCAGCACCTGGTAGGAAAACTCTATGATCCCATTCAAAATATGTGCCTGTTTTAAGTGGTGGAGTAGTTTTTATAGTACCTCATATAGAAAAGCACAGAATGAAATCCCCTCACACTATGATTTCTTTGAACATGTATCAGGACTATATAAAATACTTCTACTCCACTAGGAGAGAACATGAAATCAAAGTTGGCTGTTTTAGTTCAATGAATACCTCAGTTTCGTGGCATGGTAAGTCAATCAACTTTAGAGCTGGGTGAATATATCAAATTCACCCACCCCTTCCAAGATATTGAAGTGAATTAGAATAAAGAAAAATTTCGAGATTATTGCCAGTCACATAACTTAAGCATGAAATGCTTGTCAGGGAGCTCCACAGCAGTTAATTGTTTTCCCCAGGAGTACAGCTTCTCTTGAAGGGTACTAATCTATCTATGTGTGTACTTGTCAGAGGAATTTTCACTTAACCATCACCTGTGTGCCTTTGTACATTTCCCTGCAGTCACAAATAACTGAACAATTTCTTATTCTGATGATTTCTGTTTTCAGAGGGTGGAAAGGTTGTCTTGTGGTGATTACTGAATAATGTGTTGGTATTTAGTGGTCATGTTGGCTAGAGACACTACATTTCCAGATCATCTTGCTCACAGAAAACAATAGCAATGCAGATAAGTCAACTATAGAAGGAGGCTAATAGCAATTTCAGTATTGTTGTTAAACAACAAGATAAGATTTAAATTATTTCTCCAATTTTTCACTGGTTACTGTACAATTAAGATGTATTATGGAGATTTATTCTTTTCATGCATGGACTGGGAACATTGCTGAACAATCTGAGGCTCATGGGATTAAGAGTGATTTGGAGCATAGCTCCTGAACCCAACTGTCTAATGTTAAGCTAGAGTGGTTTGTGTCTGCCAGTATACCTTGAGATGCTGTCATTTTTTTTTCTGTTTCCTTCAACAACTTTGTATGCATATGGTGCTCTGCACAGCAAAGGCTGTACTACTCTGAGAAAGAAAGAGAGAGAAGTACTTTGAAAATCTTATACAAACACACTGCTTAAACAACCAGAAAGGGAATCAGTTTTAACTTAGTAACCAATAAACATGATATACAAAACATGATGTGGACCATAAATTATGCTGATTTCTTTTAATGAACTGAATTCTGTATTTTTGTATAAAATGGGCAAAGGAAGAAAGTTGTAACTGTAGCAAGCATATGTCCGGAACCTGATTACTGGTAGACCAAACTTGCTGTTGTTCATGTATGCCAGTCTCTACAAATTGTGGCATGAGGTGAAAAAGGAGACAGCTTCTATGAGGCAATATTATACATATTGTTACCAAAATAACATGGGCCTCTTCACGCTTACTACACAGAATGGATTTCAGCTACAAGGTGAAATATGAAAAGCTACTCATGTGTCATTCTTCCTAGCAGCTAATGTACTGGCGGCTGTTGGCTGTTGAAATTGGCATGCCATAACCACACTAAGTTTATGGACTATGAACCTTGGGAAGACCTTTAACCTTGTCTGAGGACCAGTAGAGTGAGTGGGGTGGTATACAAAGAGATGTATTTCCATTCCAGTGAATCAGCAACTTCAGGTCCAATATGTAGCTACATTTTTGTGTGTAGCAGAAGATTCTGTCAATTTGACTGACCTTTTTTTAAAGATATGCTGTGCAAAGAAAATTGTAGTTGCTGGGGCAGCTGTGCAGTTAGAATCCCCTCCAGCAGCTGGGAGTTAATAAAACATCAAAATAATTTACTACGAAAATTACTTTTAAGGATTTTTCATAGTTAAAGATTTTCACTTGCTCTCACCATGTTGAATTAATAGCTGTTCATTATTTTTAAAATTAGACAAACAACTGAGTCACACAAGTGGGAAATATGGTAGTTTACTTTTGCCTCTTTTCTTCACACTTTACTAACAGATAATTCTGTAGTCACTATTAATCATTCATGCTATTCAAATACTGCACTTGCCACACTACTTCAGCCCATGTTAATCAGACCCATATGTATTAGCTACACCCTTGTCCCCTCAGAACTATTGCATTTCTTGAGTATGTGCAAGGCATTATGGTTTATAAAACTTTTTATAATTTGGTTTTACAGATACAGATTTTTTTCCATATGTTTTCGTTTTCTTTTGTACTGATTATTTTTATTTTGATAATTTTTCCCGGTTTAGTTCCCAATTATATTTGGATAGTTATAAATGACATTAGTTAAATAATCTGTTCAATATCTTCACCAATGACCTGGAAGATAGCATAGAGTTCACCCTCAGCAAGTTTTCAAATGACACCAAGTTGGGGGGAGTAGTACATATGCTGGAGGGTAGGGCTAGGATTCAGAGTGACCTAGACAAATTGGAGGACTGGGCCAAAACAAATTTCATGAAGTTCAACAAGGACAAGTGCAAAGTCCTGCACTTAGGATGGAACAATCCCATTTACCAGTACAGGTTGGGGGCTCACTGCCTGGGCAGCAGTTCTGCAGAAAAGGACCTGGGAGTTACAGTGGACAGTAAGCTGGATGTGAGCTGGCAGTGTACACTTATTGCTAAAAAGGTTAATGGCATACTGGGCTTTGTTGATAGGAGTGTTACCGGCAGATCAAGGGAAATGATTCTTCCCCTCTATTCAGCACTGGTGAGACCACATCTGGAGTACAGTTTTGCGGCTCCCCACTACAGAAAGGATATGGTCAAATTGGAATGAGTCCAGCAGAGGGCAACAAAAATGATGAGGGGCTTGGGGCACATAACTTGAGCAGTGGTGGGGATTGGGGGGCACCAGGTGAAGCACCAGTGGCACTTCAAGGAGTGCCATGGCTGCTTCCGGGAGCACCACTTGCACTTCCTGGTCTGCGCAGTCGGCTACAGGGCCCTCTGCCCCCTCCCCCCCCAGTCACTGACTGGCTGCTGGGGGCGGGGCATGTGCCCCCTGACTCAGGTGGCACCAGTCACCCATGCTTATGAGGAGAGACTGAGGGAACTGGGCTTATTTAGTCTAGAGGAGAGAAGACAGAGGGGATTTCATAACAGCCTTCACCTACCTGAAGGGAGGTTCCAAGGAGGCTGGAGCTAGACTGTTCTCAGTGGTGTCAGAACAGGTACAATGGTCTCAAGTTGCAGCAAGGGAAGTTTAGGTTAGATATGAGAAAAAACATTCTCACTAGGTAGGTAGTAAAACACTGGAACAGGTTACCCAGAGAGGTTGTGGATTCTCCATCCTTGGAGGTTTTTAAGACTCAGCAAGACAAAGCCTTAGCTGAGATGATTTAGTTTGGGATAGTACTGGTTTGAACGGGGGTTGGACTAGATGACCTCCTGAGGTCCCTTCCAATCCTAATTTTCTATGATTCTATGGGAGAAAAGTATATTCAAGTTGGATTTAATACTTAGTGAGAAATCTTGATGTTCAAATCTTATTTTGGGGGGAAGTAATAGAACTTTCATCATCTAAGTATTCTAAAACTAGTCACTGGGAGCTTGCCTACATTGAAAAGTTACCTCATATTAAGCTAGGGTGCAAATTTACAATGTGTTAGATAATCTGCACTAATTTGTATAAAGATATATTTGTGTGAGGTAGCTTGTTGTAATTTGAAAGTGGAGCATGAAGATTGTGTGCAATGTTAACGCAAAGTACCTAGCAAGCTATAAATCCACACAGTGTAGCTCACTGTGCAACAGCTTCCTTGTGTAGTCAAGTCTTGAGTGTGCAGTACTATAAGCAAGAACAGGGGGCAGTCTGATAGACTTGTCCATCCACTTTCTATTTGTCTTCTGTAATGAAATTGATAGTGGGAAATGTTAACTATTTCCAATGCCGATTTACTAAGGGAAGGAAAATAGAAATCAGCTGTTGAGCCACCAGCTGTGCTGAGGGCTATGAACAGAAAGTTACACATAAACCAGTTTAAGTGATCAGAAACTGGTTTAAATGAGTAACAGAACAGAAGTTCAGTGCACATAAACTGCTTTCAAAATGGCCAGAACTGGTTTAAGATAAACCTTGTTGAATGCAGTTTCAAACTTAAACAACTTAGCTCAAACCAGTTTAGGGAACTTCTGCCCCAGACCCGTTCCTAGTTTAAGTTCTGTCACAGTACCCAGCATCCCAGGATACTTTGCAGCCTGAGCTGGGCTGTGCTGTACTATCTGCTCCAGCAGAGCAGAGTTGGCCCCACTCCTTTGCTCCCCAACTGGAGCACTTTCACTGCTCCAGCTGGCTGAGAAGGGGCTGGGGTGGGAAACCCTGCTCTGGACTGCAGCCCATGCCGGGCTTTTCCTCACTCGGGGGTGGGGGTATGGCCAGACCCTAGGCCAGACCCCTGAGGCAAAGTTGGGGATGGGGAGTGGGAAATTAATGCTTCCTCCCTCCCCTTTACCACCAGCACAGGACCTCAGCTGGGGCCTGCCTGGCAAGAACACAGCAGCCCCTGCCAGGCTTTTCCCTGCTTGCCACTTCAGCAGTAGGGGTAAGCCTGGCAGGGGATACTATGTCCCTACCAAATGGGATTTTCGCAGCTGGGGTTCCATGCCAGTGGGAAGCAGTAGGGAGGGAGGTTTAAACCCCCCTACCACATCTCCTTCTCAGGGTGCCACCACCAGCTGGCATCTGCCCATGCCCCACTCCTGCTGCTTGAGCCGTGAGCAGGGAAAGACCTGGCTGGGGCTGCTTCCCCCATTCTCTTCCAGGCACACCCCGGCTGGGAAAAGTGGAGGCCAAGGTGGCACTTTAAACCCCTCCCCAGTCGTACTCAGCTGCCTGTCAGGGCCTGGCCATGCCCCCTTCCCCCCCAGCTCAAGCAGGGAGTGTGGAAGGGAGGAAAAGCCTGGAGGGCTTCCCTCCAGCCTTCCTGCCACTGCAGAAGGGAAGGGAGGGCTCACTGTAGTGCCCCCCAGCATCTGGCCTGAGCCACTGCAGGCATGTGGCTGTATTTCTGGAATCAAAAGTGAATGTCTATTCACTTGCTTGCCAGTTCAATGCAGTTTAGACTAACCTGCCAAGATTGAATAGATTCAGGCTCGGGCCTTTTGAATGTCTGTGTTTAGCCTAAAAATGTAGCCAGGCTCCCAGATATTTCAGGGAACATTTAGAACTTTGATATAGAAGGTGTATTTATAGCCCTTTCCTAAGTATCTTTGACCTAAAATGGACTGGTTTACACATAAAAGGTAATCTTGCTTACATCCACCATCAAAAACGCTGTTTTAGAAAGAGCATTTAAAAATCAGCAAGCTATATTCTAATAGCCATAAACTACTTCAGGGTATCCATTAGTGAGCACTTAGTTCTTCAAGGCAGGAGGTCAAATATATCTGCGGAGTGCAACATTAACCTACCAGAGTAGCTCATTTCTATATCATGACATGACAAGAGGGCAATCATAATTGATGGTGCAGCATTACAAGCTGTACAGAAGCAGGAATGAGGGAAGAAATCACTTGCAGATCCAACTCATGTTACCAGATGCCTTGTAAAAGGAAATACTGCCCACAGAGGCAGGTGACAGGGCTTCCAGCCATGGGGGCGCAGTATGTGCTTCCATGCCTGGGAGTCCCTTCAGCTCCAGGTAATAAGGCTTATGGGATCTAATGCTTGATGCCACAATAATACCTCCTACCAGGCATGTGTGGCGTGGTAGGAAGCCAATTGTGTGGATCACACATCAGATCACCTTGTGCTTTTTATCTCCCCAGCTGGCAGGGGTGTAAGAGTAATATAAACTGTAGTATGGGCTAATTCTCTTGTCATACACATTTCATACTGATATAACTGGCATCGGTAGAGTTAATCTTGATTTATATTGCTATAAGTGGGAGTAGACTGGGGTCCTACATGTTTAATAAAAATCAGCAATACTATATTATCAGTTCCCTCTTGTTGCTGTCCTCATATGGGGTTCTCATGGTGCTTTGCAGTATTGCTGTGAAATACCCAAACATTTAATTTCTGGAGTCGTCAAACTGTATATTTTTTATCATTTCATCCTCACAATTAAGTGATTCATCTAGTGATAAAAAAAGAATATGGAATGAAAATGTAAAGCTGTGTACTCATTTTTGGCTCAAAGAGCCACTTTATATTCATATGAATTTCATGGCTGAAAAGATATGGAAAACGAGAGTGGGAACAAATATTTATTTTAAAATTGTTTATTAAACCATATATGCAAATATAGTTAACCCAGACATGGTATATTTGCAAGGGCTTGTCTTCACTGCCACATTGGAGTGAGAGCAGAGTGAAAGAGAAGCATTGAGATACAATACCACTGCAAGGCAGGGTAATTGGGAAGTAGTTGATGAGGTTTTCAACTCCAGTCACTGCATTTCCACTCTGTCACTAGCTGGAGATTCAGCATCACTAGCTTGTGTCTAGAGCAGCACTTAACTCAAGCTAAACATTTTTGTGCTTAGGAAGGAGTCAATAATACTTAAGTTACAGTATATATAGTATAGTTATAGTATATATAGTAGAACATCGGGCCTGAAGTCAAATCTTGCTCTCAGTAACCCTGCTGAAAGTGGAGAGGATAAGAAAAAGAAGATGGGTTCTTTCCCCTATGAAATCTTTGGAGATCTTTACCTCCTGAAATTAATGGAACTGAGAAAGTTTGCCCTTTGTTTTCAGTCACTATTCTGTATTTTGTCAGTAATAATCTACCCAGGACCTCACCAATGAGCTGTTTCCTCAAGTGCTAATAACTTTCCAAGGCAATCAAGACTTGTAGTAGAGACAATATCTTTTATTAGGCCAACAAGATTTTTGCAAAAAAGTTCTTTAATTGCAAGCTTTCGGGCACAAACACCCTTCATTAGGCATTGGAGAAAAGATTGTAAAAGTTCTCATGGGTAGAAATGTTAGTTCATATTTCGTAGGATTTCACAGAGGAGTCAGTAGAAGAAAGACTCCTCTGGGCAATCAGTTCATAGTTGGTATGAAGCTTCTCATCTCCTGTGAGGTTCTGTGATGATGCAAATTACCTTGAAACAAAGGCAGGAGGAGGATCTCAGGTTTCAGGTGGTCACAGTTGTTTCCTGCTTGGGAAAATATGAAGATTTCATTTTTAAAAATCAGCTAAAATTCAATATCTTCCATATGTCAGATATCCAGGTTGTAGCTGTATTTGTCTGGAGGAAAAGGGAATCAGGACTCGTAGTAGAGATGATAACTTTTTTTTAAACCAACAAAATTTTTGCAAAAAAAGGTCTTTAATTCCAAGCTTTTGGGCACAAACACCCTTCATCTGGTATTGGAGAAAAGATTGTAAAAGTTCTCCTGGGTAGAAATGAAAGTTGTTTGCAAAAATCTTGTTGGTCTAATAAAAGATATCATCTCTACTATGAGTCCTGATTGGTTTTTCCTGTAGACCAATACGGCTATAACCTGGATACCTGACACATGGAAGATATCGAATTTTAGCTGATTATTAAAAAATGAAATCTTCATATTTTCCCAAGCAGGAAACAACCATGACCATCTGAAACCTGAGACTCTACACCAGCTATGAACTGATTGCCCAGAGGAGTTTTCTATCTATTGACTACTCTGTGAAATCCTATGAAATATGGGCTTTCATTTCTACCCAGGAGAACTGTTACAATCTTTTCTCCAATGCCTGATGAAGGGTGGTTGTGCCTGAAAGCTTGCAATTAAAGAAAAAAATTTTGCAAAAATCTTGTTGGTCCACTAAGATATCATCTTTACTATGAGTCCTGATTGCATTTTCCTCTAGACCAACACAGCTACAACCTGGATACCTAATAACTTTTCAAGTATTATAAACTTTTTCTGTCTCACCTTTTTCCATTGGAGAGCTCTATTTATCTAACTTGTGTTTTGTATTCTATTCTCTTTTATTTTTATATATTCCACTGATTATAGTATTTTAAATTCATTAACTTTAATAAATATGTTGCAATATGTTACATCTGGCAAACGCCCTGATTTCATTATAATTCCAAAATAGCTAAGTACATTACAATAATTGCATACATTATTTCTATATTTCCATTGCTAATTGTACGTTATGGTTGTATTGCTTTGAATTTCAAGTGGAAAAAGTTTCTGCTGAATCTCAATTAGAAAATGTTCAGACATTCTAAGATACTGCTGTTAATTTTTTCACACTCTAGTTTTTCAGAAGCTTTCTTGGAGTTTTTGGATAGTTGTTAAATATGTTTTAAATTCTAAGTGGAAAAGCGGAAAAAAGCCTTAAATATTTTAGAACATGTTTTTAAAGGATCCCCATTTTATACACACAGTTGGCATTGTGGAAACGTCATTTGTGCGTGCCATTTAGGTAACTATACCAAAGGTAATTACAAGGATCAGTTTGGCCTACTTGAGACTATTTTACGCATAGCATCTTGGAATATAGTAGCTTCACTAGGTATGTGGGGACTATATTTACAAGCCAATATAACAGAACATAATGATGATATCATTGTTATAAAAACCATGCATCCTTATTTAAATTATATGATCATATTTACCATTTATAGTAGGTGTTAAATACTGCTCTTATGCAAATAAATCTGTCCTTTTTCTAATGGTCTTATTTGTATATAACTGTATTTACAGCACCATATGTGTGTAAATCAGTCATTAAAATGCCTAGACAGAGGAAAATCAAGCAATAGCCCTTTTTCATCATTCCTGTGACCCAAAGGAGATGCAAATTATTTGATAGATGTTTTGGTGTAACTTCTCATCTTTTCTCAAAATATTCTCCTGAAAGATGTTTTCAACTGATATTGGAATAAATGTAGATTCAAAAATAGAATAATGGTAATCTTTAGTTACCATTTATATAAAAGCTACAAACATTTTGAAAGCATGGGATAGCAAAATAAATTCTTACACAGTAGGTGCATCTATACAAGATGTTTAATGTGTAGTAAACTAATTCTACTGCACATTATCATGTCACAGCAACAGCTGTGCTAATGCGCAATATAATTAGTCTACTGCGCAGTAAGTATCACAAAAAGACTATGCACTGATGCTAATGCACAGTAGCACTGGTTAGTGCACATTTAGTTAGTACCTTATGTTAGAGGTACTAAACTTAATGAGCACTAATAATGGCACATTAATGTATGTGTAGGTGCACCCAGTTGCCATTATTTTCTGAAGTATTTTTCAATTGATTTTGTTTGATGTGTTAATAATTATGACTAGAAAATGTCCCTATATTTAACCTGGGTCAGTCATACTTAGATCTGCTCAGAATGGGAGCAGTTATCTTAAACCTGTCATGGAAATCTTAACTCTTGATGGGTCATTGACTAGGTGCATTCTTCAATGATTTGCAGTGTATACAGAAAACTTTAACTGGATGCAAAGTATAAAATTAAAAAGTAATTAAAGAGTGCGGTTACTAAGATAAGTGTAGAATATTTTCAAGAACATATATGTATTTTGTAGCAAATATTTACAGCACTTTACAATGTTTACATAGCTTCACAAGGTCTCACTGCCAATTGCTTAAATGATGAGCATGAAGCAATATTTACTGAGAGGCCAAAATATATTTCATTCTCCACTGTGTAGCTTGTTGTTCAACTCACAGACTAAGTACAGACATTCAAGGGTGTTAAGGGGAGGTTAAATTGATTCAAAATGGCTGGGGGGGTTGGGGTCCAGCAGGCTGGAGAGAATTGGTGTCTGTCTGCTGGGGGATGTAGGGACATGACCTGTGAGTAGGGTGGGGGGACCGGTGCAACGCACAGGTGGGGTAGTGGAAGGAAGCAGGTGGCGGAGCAGGTGTGACTTGCAAGGGGTAGATTCATAGATATTAGGGTCGGAAGGGACCTCAGTAGGTCATCGAGTCTGACCCCCTGCTCTGGGCAGGAAAGAGCGTTGGGGTCAGATGACCCCAGCTAGGTGCTTGCCCAATCTCCTCTTGAAGACCCCCAAGGTAGGGAAGAGCACCACCTCCCTTGGAAGCCCATTCCAGATTCTGGCAACCCTTACTGTGAAGAAGTTCTTTCTAATATCCAACCTAAATCCGCCTTTCATCAATTTGTGGCCATTGTTCCTAGTTATTCCAGGGGGTGTCGTAGTAAATAGAACATCTCCTATTCCCTGCTGTCCTTCCCTGATGAATTTATAGGCAGCCACAAGATCACCTCTCAGCCTTCTCTTGCACAGGCTGAAGAGATCTAGGTCCTCAGTGTCTCCTCGTACGGCCTTGCCTGCAGGCCTCTGACCATACGAGTGGCCCTCCTCTGAACCTTCTAAAGATTCTCCGCATTCTTGAAGTGCAGTGCCCAAAACTGGACACAGTACTCCAACCAATCTGGTTTCATTTTACGACAGGGTTACAAAATGCTTAGGCGCAGGAGTAGAGATGGATGTCATTTTCTTGGACTTTAGCGAGGCCTTCAATACAATATATCATCCTATTCTCATAAATAAAGAGGCTGTGACAGGTGTTTACATGGTCCAGTGGGTGGCAAATTGGCTTAGCGGTCACACCCAGAGAGTGATAGTAGATGGATTGGTATCGACCTGGAAGGATGTGGGAAGTGTGGTCCCGCAGGGTTCTGTCCTTGGACCTGTACTCTTCAGTATCTTCATCAGTGACTTGGATGTGGGTGTGAAGTGTACTCTGTCCAAGTTTGCAGACAGTACAATTGTGGGGGAAGTGCACACTCCAGAGGGTAGGGAATGATTGTAGGTAGACCTGGACAGGTTAGAAAAGTGGGCAGTACACAATAGGATGCAGTACAACAAGGACAAGTGCAGAGTGCTGCACCTAGGGCACAAAAATATCCAACACACATACTGGCTGGGAAGTGACCCTCTTAGCAGCAAAGAAGCACTAAAGTTTTAACCCCCTCACAGCTGAATAGGCTGCTTTTGCCTAAGTAAGAAAGAGAGGGTGAGTGAGCTGAAGATTAGATTCTGTCCTTGCTTCAGTTCAGGGGTAGAGTTAGGTCCATTTAAGTGCTGAACTGTGCATATATTCAGGGAGTTTAGATTGGGCAAAAAATGCCCAGCCCAATCTGAGTTCACTTAAGGAGGCATACTTTGTAGATTGAGCTACTCCATGCTTGATCTAGCTGAATGTTTGTACATGTTGGGACCATAGCCCCAGAGGGGGGAAACTAGCTCAGGCACTGACTGCAATTTAGTCACAGCAGCATAAGTAGTTACCTAGCTTTTTGGTTACATTATGCAGCATATATAAAGTTCCACACTGCTGCAGTTACGTTTCTAGCAGTAGTCAAGGTAGTTTAAAGTTAGCTTAAGTTTTCCTATACAAGATGTGATCGTGGTAGTGACTGCAGTGTAGACACGCAACTTATGTCTATAAATTAATATGCAGTTAAACCATCTTTACTATACTTGATATCCTATACTCATTCTAGATGAAGGAAATTACTGCAGGGTTTCAGATACTATGAGCAATGACTTGATGATTTGGTAAATGTTGATATTTTTTTTTAAGGGCCTGAGTGAGCTAGTCATCATTGTGCAGCAGAATATATTATTATTTATTTTTTTAAAAAGGCACTGAAGTATATGCTGAGTTGAGACCTTAACAGGAAACATTTACATCAAGAGTAGTTTTCCTATGTGAGGAAACTGAAATGCATAGAAATGAAGTTGTTTGCTCAAGGGAAACACAAAGACTGGAATTAAAAGACAAAAATGCCTGACTCTTAACCAATGTCAACGAACAATTTAGGGCCCTAGCTCCTAAAAATAATTCAGGATGGGTAATTCTCAGTCCATCACTTGAATATTTGTCTACCTCCATTGAATTATTATCAGAGTATATTACAGTAGTTTCCAAGTAGGGCTATTTTATTGTATACAATATTTTTAAAGGAAAGATGTTCATACCCTACTCTTATATTTTATCATAACAAATTGTTTGAAGAAAGAGCTGGCCAGATGCTTAACTGGTATAAATCAACATAAACTCATTAACTTCACTAGGGCTATGATGGTTTTTCCCAGAAGGTCTATATATCCTGATCAAAATCAAATCCAATTTTCATTCTAGTAATGAATTAACAACACTTAATGTACAATTCCGTAAAAAAAAAAATTATAAATGCTTAGTAGAATGTATTTTTAAATAGTTGCGTTTGGATGAAAAAAATTTATTTTACACAAAGAAATAAAGTTAAAAGCCATAAGTGTTATAACTTACTAGCAAATTGGCCATCAAGAATGACAGGGAAGGGGGGCAGAGATGGAGGCCTGCGTCTGGCTCCCCCTCCCTGTCTCAGGCCAGGGCCAGATCCACTCCCCACCTTCCCCCTGGCACTCTGGACCATGGTCTGGGCCGCTCCCTGCCTCTCCCCTGCTGCTTCAGGCCGGGACTGGGGCTGGGGCCGGGGCCGGGGCCGCTCCCTGCCTCCCTCCCGCTGCTTTGGGCTGGGGCCAGGGTCTGGGCCATTCCCCACCTCCCCCCACCACTTCAGGCCAGGCCTGGGGCCAGGGCCTGGGCCATTCCCTCTCCTCCTCTCCCCTCCCCTCCCTACTTCGGGCAGGGGCCAGGATCAGCACTCCAGTCTCCCCCGTCATGATAGTGCTCCGGTCCCTGCCATCCCCCTTCACCTCCCTCCCGTCTGGTCCCTCAGTTCCCACTGTCTTAGCGGAGCTCCACCATCTGTGTCTGTCTGTGTAGAGCACTCTGATTGGCTGCCAAGATAGCCAACCAGAGTGCAAATAAAGAGTTATGGACAGACAGACAGACAAAGGCTTTTATAATATTTGAATTATTGTGGTTTGGAAAAAGGTAGCCTAATCTGTAAAACCATAGCAAAGAGGATTCAGTGATAAAGTTAAAACTCACATTTGCCTACTGCACAATCCAAAAGAGGTTTCCTATCTAAATGATGCTTGAATGTTATGTTCTATCTCTAATGTGTCTTTTGACAAATATCTTGTTTTATATATTTGATTTGCATCCAAAATGCTGACACAGCTTCACTTGGGTTTCTAAGTCATAAAATAGTTATGCAGGCTACGTAGGAGCAGCAGGCTAATTTGCCACAATTTCTAAGCTTTTATGATTTCTTTTTTTTTTTTCATCCTTCCCAGTGCCTAAAGAGATAACTTCAGAGGATGCACCCCCAAAAAGAAGTCACTTTAACCAATCAAATATTCATTATTCCATTGTCATTGAAAGGAAACAATCCACTGCACCTTAAAAAAAGCAAAGATATTTAAATTACTCAGTTTTATGGTATGGATAAAAGAAAAATAATTGAAAATATATGATTTTCTCTCCTGTGATGGAGACTAATACAGATTCTTCCTTTTAATGAAGGGTTCATTCTTTAGATTATAATTGTATGTAGTTAATATGCATTTTAGGTAGGCATGCATGCCAATTCATTTGATTAATTATGTTACTAGATCCTGGAGTTTTGAGATCTCCCACCCCAGAATTTTTTCTTAATAGCTATATTTTTAAAAGAAAATTAATGTCCTGATTCTACTGATTCCAAAACATCTTATTTTATTGAAATAAAAACATATTCATTTTTCCCAGCCTTGTTTTTTTCACCCTTGCTAGGTAAATGTAATTATCAAGAAGTACTGATGCTAAATTCTGCATCCTTTGCTGATTTGTCTAGATTACCCTTTTTGTACCTGTTTGAATGCAAGCTCATTGAATGCCAATTAATCAGTAATATGATTGTAAATACTAATTTAGGCACTGTAAACATGAATTCCAGGATACAAATGTTAAAGTATAAAGTACAGAGTAGCCTTTACAGTGTTAACTTTTGATGATTGACATTTATTCACTTCTGTAAAACAATACAAGAGTATTGTTTTTCAGTCATGAATCACAAAACTATAAAGATTAGTCTTATACTTTTTCAGAGTTCATTCTTGCATGATACTATTGAAGGAACTGGTATAACTGGTATAAATCAGTGTGAGTACATGTATGTGTTTGAGAACTGAAGTTATTAAAATAAAAAAGAAAAAATATTCCATGCTCAGTACTTTAAATCCCAGGTAATAAAGGAGGACTAAAACCTAATTTTACATTTTCAAAGCCCTCACAAATTTTTCAGGAAGAAAAGGTTCCCATAGTTATTTCCTAGTCTTGCTGAGGCCCTATGATTTCTTGGGGGGCTAAGTGCATATTTCCACATCCCAAAAAATATAATTCAGAATAAGTGTCTTCAGCCCGTGCTTTAAGCTTGGCATTTCAAGATGAATTGTTGCTCTTTGTTCTAGGTCTGCCTGACTCAGAAGACGGGGGGGCTGATTCTGTCCTTAACTCCGGTATTATTCAGGCATTATTCCTTTGATGATGATGGAGTTACTTTGATATAATACCGGTGTCAGTGAGGTAGAAATCTGTGAAAAACTCAGTGAAAAAGTTAAAGAAAAATGGAAAAATCTGTTGCAGAATCTGTAATGTTACATCATCTAGAGGTAGACTGGGGAAAAGGAAAGTAAGTAGCTAACATTAAGAGTAGGTTCCATGTCATTGTAAACTAGCCAAACTCACGGCCTGATGTATGCAGGTTGAATCTATAAATCATAAAACGTACTATTTTTAATCCTTTGAAAATGTTTTGCAAGTGGAGAAAGGACAGGGATGTGTGGCAAAGTGGGGTCCCTGGCTAGCCTCAGGGCTAGTTTCCTCTGGAAAACTGCCTCTGGACACGCCACCCATATGACTCACCCACCACACCTTGATGGAATATAATTAGGTTGTTAATTAAGGTGGGAGGCTGCCCATTTTACACCCCGATATTGCAGGAGCTATCTGTAGCTCCGTTCCACCCCTTCACTGTGGCCCCCAATTTGGGACCTTTGGCTTCCGTAAGCCCTGGCCCTGTCTCAGGCCAGTCGGGACCTGAGCTTCTTCGCTCATCATGGGCATTCCTCGTGGTGGGCCCCTGGCCCTTTTGACCCTTCCGGTCCTGGTCACAGCATAGACCAGCTGAGTGCCTCGGTTGGGTTTTCACATCCTGCCTGCACTTAGGGATCGCAGTCCCCCATTCCCAGCTCAGGTGCTCCTGGAAGTGTGCCTGACCCTGCAGGGTCACTCCCCCAGCAGGCTCAGGCACGTCCAGAAGCTTACCTGGTCTGCCCTGCTCTGATATTATATGGCCCACCCAAAGGTGAGGGGTGGGGTTAAGTTTCCCCTACTCGCCTTTCACCAAGGTGGTAACTGGCTTGGCATTTCCTGGGGGCTCCCACACCACTGAGAGCCCCACCAGGCCACCCACTCCTGGCAGGGTGCAGTTTTAGGTTATGCCCAGGGCCAGGAGCCTCCAAACCATCCCCTACAGCTCCTGCCCTTACCTCCAGGCTGTTACAAGCAGCCTTGCAGGAAGGCAGTGTTACTGCCTGGCCTGTCAGCAGCAAACTACCCTGTTTATATAGGCAGTCATGGATCTAAAATGGCTGCCGCAATTAAGCACCTGCTGGCTGTTTGGCTCGGCCCTTAAAGTGGCAGGCACCAACACTGCCCTGCCAAAAGAAGTAATTATATTTTTGTGTAATATATCTCCTATGCCTTACCTTTATTCTTTCCAATGATGTATGGAATGATTCCGACATTCATCTAATTTGTTTTGCCTTTTAATTTAGCCATCTTATTTACCACAAAATAAGCAAGTTGGAATAAATCAAGTAGTGACTAAATTCACCCCTCTGTAACACAGGTATAACCCAGTTTGTGTCATTTCAGCCAAATTTACTCTGGTATATATCAATATAGATCCACTGAGGGCCATAATTAACAGAACTTAGTATGATTCTATCCTTTTGACAGAAACAGTTTTAACAGTACCTTTTTGTCACTAATGGCATGACTCTGGTCAGATTCTACTGTCTGATTTTTTTAAAGGATCCATTGCCTTGTAGGTGATATGAAAATACCTTGTGTCTTTTTAAGTAAATGTATGTATATGGAGAGAGAGAGAGATGTTTATGTGTATGTGTGTTTATATACTCATCAACTTTTAAATAACTTTTGTAACCTTTTCATATAGTGATTCCTATAAAATCTATACTCTTGTTTCATTCCAGAGATCCCTGAAGATCCACAAATTGCAGAAGCATATTATAATGATGAGTTTGATTCTTGCTCAGAATCAAGTGAAGAAGAGGAGAAATACAATGAAGAGGACGAGGGTGCTAAAATATCTGAGTCTGTCTCCAGAACAAATCAACAGGTAGATTGTGTTCCTATGTGACAATAGCATATGCCTGTGTGCTATTTTTTATACTTGTTTGTAAAGCAACAATCAGCATAATACACTGAGTGCCTGATCCTGAGAAGTACTGATCAATTACAGTTCCCACTCATTTTACTGAGATTGTCAGTGCTAGAAACCTATCAAAGTTAGGTCACATGTATGTGCATTTATAAACCATCCAAATAGAGAGAGTATTCTGTACCTCTTTAGGATTAAGGACAAAAGTACTTTAGGGACCAAGATGTAATTAAGTAATGTCACATTTGGAAATGGATCTTAGCCTCATAAATCATTAGGAGCTTTTGAAAATTTTTTGTGTACCTTCACTCTGTGTCTTGTATGCCTCTGATCTATATACAGTCTGTTTCTAATTTATCATGTTAATCAGTTTGTTTTTTATTGTAAACTCCTTGGGACAAACATTCAAAAAACTTCAGTCTAAATTAATTGAATCTTTTCAGGTTAATCTAACTTGGCTAGGCTAAACCAGTTTGTAAGCATGCAGACATCCCACTGGACTCAAAAAATGAAGGCATATGCAAGCAGTGGCCCAGGCTAGAAGCTGGGGGGCACTAAAGCGGCCCTCCCTTCCCTTCCTCAGTGCTGAGCTGAGGGGGCGTGTCCAGGCCCCAGCAGGACTGGGGAGGGGTCATCTGTTCCCCCGCCTCCCCTCCCCCCCAGCAGCCCAGTAGGTAATGTTTATCACCCCTAACTCAGTGTTATCAGCCCATTAAGAAAACAAAGCCTCTCTCCATTAGTTCAAGCTCTTCTTTAACAACTTTTCCAAAGAAGGACATTAAGCTACCTGTTGATTAGCTCCAAAAAGCCTGTCTGCCTTTGTCTTCTCACACAGCATAGACCATAGCCAGCATGTGGTCTACTAGCTAATGCTAAGAGGTATCTGTGTAAAGCAGAGGGATGGGAGGGAACAATTCCTGCTTAGCAGGAAGAAATCAGACAGATGCCTGCAGTCTCTGCCAGAGCTCCAGCAAGGGAGCAGAGGGATGGGGCCAGCCCTGCTGTGGAACAGAGAGCCCTGCCCAACTCAGAGAGCATGTCAAGATGCTGGGGGAGTCTGATTTATCTTAATCCAGCAAGGGGTCTGGGACAGACATTGCATAAACTGGTTTCAGCCAAATCAGGTGAATCAGGTGAGTCTGACATTCAACCAGGTTTATCTCAAACTGGTTTCAGTCATTTTCAAACTGGTTTATGTACACTAAGCATCTGTTCTGTTACAGGTTTAAACCCATTTCTGATCACTTAAACCGGTTTATAAGTAATGTCTGTCCCTAGCCCTTAAGAAAGGACTGTGACTTCTTTTACTTCTTTAGGGAACAATATGTATCAATGTTGCTCATCAAATTTAAGTAACTTGTAACTATGTGAGGTAGTAATTGCCCCAATTTTTGTTTGTTGGTTTGTTAAGGCACAATTAAATGGTGGTTTTGTGTAAGGAAGTATAATTGTGTAAGGAAGTATAATTGTGCTTGGGAATGAGGCAGTTCTTCTATCCATTACACTTTGACTTTAAAAGCTTACTCAAACCAATTTCATTTTTAATCTGGAAATATCTAGTTAATCAAAATAAACCAAGTAGCCATTCAGATTAAACACAAAAGAGGCTGATAGGGCTTCAATAACATTTTTCTTCAAAGGAAGTTAAGGAAAAAAGAAGGTAATATTAAAAGATAGCTTAGGCAGTGTTTAGGACTATAAAAATAGCATTTGGACAGGTAGATGTATCTTTAAAAAAATGAAACTCCTTGCTGCATTGTCTTTATTACAGCTGTATGAAAATATAGAAGCAGTTTATTGTTTCTATTAAAAGTGCAGTGATCCTATAAAATGATAATCAGTCAATCAAAAATCAGTTGCATAGTTCATGGAATGGTTTTGATGCGATTATACAGACCCTGCAGTCTACACCTCCTGTATAGACTGAACAAAACACTGATACAGTTTCTTAAAAACCCCACCATAATATACTCTTGAAATACATTATTACTCACTTTCATTATCCCTTATTGTATTTCGTCTCTCTGGTAGGCCTTTTTAAAGTGTTCATTTAACTTGCATCCAGATTGTCATAGAGTTATATCATTAGGTGTCAATCAATAATGTTTTTGAACATGTAGACAGCAACTTAGAATTAGCAAGGTGGCTGATACAAATAGAATTCTTAATAATGCAGAGTAAATTAGGTATTGGCAGTCAGGTTTAGGCAGAATAACATCTAGTCGCTTGTTTTAGTGAATTCCAGTTTGGTGACAACAATAACTAGTATTGGAGGTGGGAGGAATATTTCACTGATGTCTCTTTTCAGAATTTGATCCTTCACCTATGTATGTCTTTATGTATGCACGTTGTGAGGAAAACAAATCCTTTCAACATTACAGGAAGATTCATAGGTATGATGATTAGAGCACAAATACTTTTTTAGAAATGCCTCTATCAGAGAAGTAACTAGCTTTCTTTAGTTTTCCCTTGTTATAGCACCTTTATTGAGGCAGAGGCTTCTCCTTTTTTGTGAATATTAATACAAATCTTTCATTTTCCAGAAAAAGTTACCTCTCTCTGGCTCCCCCCTACACACCCAAAAAAAGGAACCATCAAACACAATATTTAATTTTCTTAAGTGAGGAGCTCCATATTGGGCCTGAGCTCTCTGATGTCTCTTATCAACTTTTTAGGGGTTTATCTCACATCTAATTAAACTAACAACTTTCACATTTTTTGGGTAGAATTTGCCCTGCTAATAACCTGCAGGGACTTCTGCTCTATTGATTCAATGGAAACACTCCCATCAACTGCAGTGAGAGTAGAATTGAACCCTAAATGTAGTTTAAAGTTCATTCTGTATTATTAGCACTCTTGATTTCTTCAATGTAGCTGGTAAAAAATACAGTCACAAATGAAGCCCTTGGAACTATGCATTAGAAAGATGGCATTATAATGAATGTAGGGGGGTAGTTAGGAAGGCCAAGGCCAAGGCAGAGATGGATCTGGGGCTAGTTTCCCAGATTAAGGACAATAAGAAGTCCTTTTTTAAATACGTAGGGGGTAAAAAGAAGGTCCCAGGTAATGTGGGGCCCTTGCAGTACGCCATGGGAAACTTGGTCGTCACACCAGACGGCAAAGCTAACATGTTTAACAATTTCTTTGTCTCCGTCTTCCTAAGTAGGGACCAGAACAGCCACCTCCCTGCTGGGCCCCCCTTGGGCC
>NW_017728886.1:75987071-75992867 GCF_001723895.1 Crocodylus porosus
TCTTTCCTGCCATGGCAGGGGGTCGGACTAGATGATCTGCTCAGGTCCCTTCCGACCCTAGAAACTATGAAACTATGAAACTATAAAAAATTAGAGTTGGAAGGCACCTCAGGAGGTCATCTCATCCAACCCTGCGCTCAAAGCAGGACCATTCCCAACTAGATCATTCCAGCCAGAGTTTTGTCAAGCCAGGCCTTAAAATACTCCAAGGATGGAGATTCTCTAGGTAACCCATTCCAGTGCTTCACCACCCTCCTAGTGAGAGAGATTTGCCTAATATCCAACCTAAACTTCCCTTGCTGCAACTTGAGATCATTGCTCCGTGTTCTGTCATCTGCCACCACTGAAAACAGTCTAGCTCATGAGCCGGGATCCTGGTTTTCTCTGACAAAAAAAAAATCCCCAATATTTTGATTAAAACAGTAACCCAAAACGCACATTTTTCGTGATTAAAATTAAACACCACTAATAAATATATATAGTAAATATAAATATATTTATATTTAATATCTGTATATTAGTGGAGTTTCATTTTGATGATGGAAAAATATAGATTTTGGGTTACTGTTCTTAATCTGAAAATTGGGGATTTTTTTATCAGAGCAAGCCAGGATCCTGGCTCATGAGACACTGAAGCAACTTCATTCTCTTCATTGTCTCAACAGGACCCCAAATTCTTCATTTTCCTGACCTTTATATCTTTGCAAAGTGAATGCAACAATGCCTCGCTTGTGATTTAGCTGCATTTTATAACCTCTTTGTACACACAAATTACCCCAACAAAATGTAGGCTTAAAATCTGCTGTTAGGTTGATGTTCACAGTGGGATTAGAATATGACCCTTACTGCAATATAAAATTTTTCATGCACCCGACTATACTCTTCATTATGTGCATGAAGAGGCTCCAAGATGACCATTTCCCTCCTATGTGGGAAAGTCTGAATTCATCTTAGAACTGCACAGACTACCATGGCACAGATTTGGGGACTGACTGAATAAGGGACAGTGATGTGACAAGTGGCTCCCTAAGTACATCGTGGGCATTATACATGCCCCTTTTCACCTAAAGGAGTGGAGCAGGGTCTACAGAACAGGCGTGCATATTGGCTGCAAGGTTCAATGGTTTGCCTCCACCTGAGTTTCTCTGCACAAAGCCACTTTGCTCAGGTTTTGGGTAGAAGGAAAGGTGAAGTTCACCTTTAATGAATGTAACAATTACTTTTCCAAACTCCTTACTCTGCCACTGTCCTTTATTATGCCTTTTTTCAACGAACTCTGGTTTTCTAATTTGATGGGATCTAAATAGGAAGAAAAAGAGAGGAATGTGAAAACTTGCTTTAAAAACATCAGCAATTTTTTGATGTTCACTGAGGGTGTCATGTTGGCTTTGATGTAGTTGAGGTGATAATGGGCATGATCCATTTCAGCTAATCATCTTGATTTTTATGTTTTTCTTTAATGATAGTAATCGTAGAGGCCTTACCTTCTATGATTTTTAAAGAAAGAGTCTAGTAATTGAGCACAATAGCTACCTATTTTAAATTCTTCAGTTTTAGGTGTCTCCTGAGACTGTCAAACTGTCTCATCTACTGAAAAATCAGTACAGCTTCATTGGCTTCATCAGAGGCTATGGGTGCTGGCAGACTATATGCTGTCAATCACACACGAAATGCTCCACTAGATTCTGGAATGACTTATTGCGATTTGAACATGGTTCATTACTTTTACATTTAAAAAGTCTTTGAATTCTTCCACACTTGCTTCTATTCATAAAAGAATCCATGTTCATCTGTAAGAAACCCTTATTTTTCTTCCTTCAGGGCTTTGCTTTCTGCAAAGAGGATGTACTTGTTATATTGAGAGCTGATTTGAGACAGCTATCTTGAGGAAAAATTAAATTGGAAACAAGATGTGGGTTGCTTTATTTCTCAGTATAGTTATTTGGTCCTAGGTATGACCGTAAACTGCATCCAACTGTAAGGCCTGCTGGCAATATGGTGGGGCTACTCGTGGTGGGATAAGTCCTACAAAATACCACAATGTTGCAACCTCCAGAGTAAGGTGAGTATAGGGTGCCTCAGAACCCTAGCCCCCACTGCCTTGGTTGGAGAAAGGCTAAGGGATATCACCCTGACAGAAACGCAACCTCACTGAGGCTTGAGGCAGTCAGAAACAATTTTTATCTATTGCTCTCTGGCAGAAGCTACAGCCATTAAGGCACTGAACATCTGGACTTGGATTAGCCTTTAAATTCTCTTGCAATGGTCTAAAGTGGAACATGGTAGGTCTTGGGCAGCCTCCACTCCTCCATACTCTTACGTAGGCATTTGCATCAAAGGTCTTGGTGTGATGGTTGCAGGAGTCGCTACAAGCAGGTTCATCAGGCACCTAACTAGACCTCTTATGCATACACCATAATTCAGAGGTGAGGGTTGCCTACTAAAAAAAATAGCTATTTGAAGTCAATTGTATGCTACTCAGTTGCATCACACCCCAGCTAGCTGCATCTAGGTAAAACTTTCAATGCCTTTTATTCAGTAAAATTTTTGTATCATTTTAAATATACTTCTTGTCCGTTCAATTTTTATAACCTTTTAAAAATTTTTTGGAGACTGGAAATTTCACCTCCCTGCTCCCATGTGGGTGTATCTAGTTTGGTTAGAAGTATTAAGCTGTTACCATTTTAATTTTCACTCTGAAGAAATTATTTGAAAACTGGTCCTTGAACTCCCACTGAAAAGACAGTTCAGTGATATGAGGGTTGGGAGTTTCTCTTCCTGATGTCTCTTTTATCACCATATGCCTGAATCCATCCTGAAGAGATAGTATAGTGAAGTAGGAAACAGAGTGGACACCCTGTTCATTTCTAGACTTGAACATTTGAAGTGATCCCAGAATGTCAATAGAGGTAGTTAGTCATGTTAATTTGAAGTCAGGCAGAAGACAGGGCAGGCAGGGTGGAATTTTTACATATGTATGTGTTGCAGCTCCAGACGGTTTGAAACAAATACAGTTGTATAAGTGGTGAAATGCACATCAGTGCTGAGAAAATGGTAGTGGTGCACTTTTGAATTAAAACACCTCGGAGGTGCTTTAGTTCAAAAGTGCATCGCTGCCATTTTCTGTGCGCTAACACGCATTTCAGCACTTATAGAACTGCACATGGCATAGTGCAGGTCACCTCAGCTCACATGCAGAGCAGACTTGATTAATCGAGTCTGCTCCGAAGTGGTGGATCTCCAGTGCATCCTGGGGAAAAGAAGTATGTGTATGAATGCTAATAGAGACCAAGTGATTGAGAGGCATGAGCTTTTGTTGGCAACAACCTACTTTTTCAAATGCTGATGTGATGGTATCTGATAAAGTAGGTTGTTGCATATGAAAACTCAGGCCTCTCAACCACTTGGTCTCTAAGGGTGCCTATACATGAGTGCATAGGCTGTGTGACATGCTGGAATTCCAGTATGTTAGAGCAGACTCAGTTAGTTGAGCCTGGTGGCAAGTACTGCACTCCAGCAGCCTCCTGCATCTCATGTACCAGCATCCCAATACTTTAAAATGGTAGCGAGGGCACTTGAACTAAACCTCATTGAACTTTGGCAGAGATTGCACACATGTTAACAAGCATATATTCTATACTCAACCTGCGTGTGTGCTTTACATGTTTTCAATTCTGTTAGGCAAGTGACAGCAGCATATGTTATATGGAGCATTGCCCAAAACTTGATGTTTTAGAAGAAAAAGGTAGAAAGTGGCCTTGATCAGTGGATTCAGAGGTTTTGTTTTGTGTGTGTGTGTGTGTGTGTATAAATAAAATTTGAGGTTACAGCTTAGAAGTAGGACTACTCAGTATTGTAAGTGCTACCCTTGTGTAGTGTTTGCAGGATCATAACTGTAGTGCAGGATGTTTAACATTCATACTTGCTCTAATTCTAATGTTCTTTCTCACTCTTGTACCAACAGGACAGTGATGTTGAGGCAATGGTCATGTATTTGGAAAATGTCCTGAATAACAGCTCTGTAGGTGAGATATAATGTCTCTTCCCCTATATTAATAGTAATATTTAGTAAAAGTATGTTGGAGTATTTATGGGTTCTACTCGGCTTATCCCCTTTTCAATACAACAATTTTAAAGTTACTTATAAAAGTGGGGATTTTTTCCTTGAAAATGGCTTCTGTAGTCATCTGTACAAAATTGTACATGCCATCAAACATAAAACTGCACATTGTTCTACTACCTGGTTATGAGATAGATATTAAATACTATGGGTAGAAATAACAGAAGTGACACTGTGAAAACTGTATACAATAAAGAGTTTTTGAAAAAAAAAATATTCGTCTTTGGAAGAGGAATTGAAAAAACACAGTTGCTTCTTCCGTTCCTTCTTTAAAGACACATATTCAAACCAATCATATATATAAAAGCAGATTGCTTTCTTTTAGGCCAGGAAGGAGTAACAATGAAAAGTTCAGTTGAATATAGAAAGATGATAGACCTGAACAAGGCAGATTGAAATGTCTTTATTGCTGTAATTCTTTTAAAGCAGAGAAAAGGTTTTGGCGTGTGAGTAAGAAAACCTTGCTTTAAAGTTTATTTTTAAAATGGTCCACCTTTGATTCTTCTAAAACTCAATAGTAAGTTGTTATCAGAGATGAGAGAAAGGCCAAGCAAAAGAAAAATCATGCCATGTGAAGTAATGAAATACTGTATAAATATATTCTGATTGAAGAAAGGAACAAAAATATGTTCGTGATATGAAGTAAGTTGTAAAAGAAGGAAGCATATTTAACTGAGATTGACATTATCCTAATCTCTAAAGAACACAGGATCCATTTTTATTTATTTCTGTACAAGACAAATGTGGGACATGAATTCCTGAACAAATAGAAACACTGCTAAGTTCTTTTATCTCATTTAACATTTAAAATACCAAAAAAAAATCTCGATTTCTTCTAGCATGGATGTAGCTATATAAGCAAAGCTGTGCTTTGTACCAATATAGACACCCACCAAGCAAAGTTTCTACTGTCAAAAGCACAGTTTTTCTGGTGTTTTTCCATTTACAGTAGCAGCTTCTGTTAGCATAGCTAGGTTGAACAGGGATCCTGTTTCTTTACATTCTTAACCGGTATTGGCTCTGGAATTAGGACCCAGTTGCCTTGTTCTGTGTGGGGGAGGATGGGCAGAACCCAACCCTCACACCGACCATGACCTTCCGATTTGATAATAGGCAAATGTATTGATACACAGTGATAACAGAAAAGAAACAATACAGGCAATGAAACAATTCTGTATATCTACCAATCCTAGGGCTGTCATCACAACCAAAGATGTCTGGCCAGGATGCAGGCTTCAGTCTGAAGGCTCTCTCTTAGGTGTCAGATGTCAGCAGCCTGGATGTGGGATACTGAGGCTGCCTCCCCCTTCCCTCCAAGTGGAGTAGATGAAATGGAGGCATGCCCTCTGTCCATAGTGGCCTCAGGGACCCCTCTCAGGGAATGGGGGCAGAAAACCCTCCAGGGACCCTCTCATGGAGGAGGACAGAGGAGGATGCTTTGTTACGCTTTTGTATTCTCATTCCCTCCTGATGACTCTCCATCCATGGCTATCACTGATTGGTCACTCTGTGGTGTTCATACTGTCCTTGCTCGGTTTCATCAGTACATTCCAAGTGTTGCCGGCACAAGGTGCCCGAGGGAGGCAACAATTGGGTTCGTTGCCCAGTGTGCGTCGCGCCAATAAACACACTGGGGGGAGAAGCAGACAGAGTTTATTTGAGCTCAAGTAAAAGGC
>NW_017728886.1:75993723-76065031 GCF_001723895.1 Crocodylus porosus
GAAGCGGGGAATAATCTCCCGGACGAATTTTAGAGCTACAGTTCTGGCTGTACAATTGTGACACGGAAAGGCTTCAGGCCATCCGCTGAATCGATCTACTATACAAGTGTGCTGTGAGTTGCCAAGCAGTGTCAGGGGTGTAAACTTGATTCACAAAAACCTAGAGGGTGTTTATACATGTGCTGTGGAAGTGAGAAGAGGGGCACTTTATTAGAGCAGGTCCGAGAGCTACTCTAATGAAAGCCCCCAGAGTCTCTTGTGTGTAAGTGTCCCCACACTTAAAAATGGTGGCAGGGTCACTTTAACTAAAACTTGTTTGATGAGCTTTATTTAAAGTGTCCCCGCTGCCATTTTTAAGCACGAGGTTGATGATACATAAGACGCTGGAGTCTGCTGGAGCGTGTTAATTACCAAATTACCATGCTCCAGCAGACTCGATTAACTGAGCCTGCTCTGACGCTCTGTAATGACAGTGCATTGGAGCAGCCTTGCTGCTCATGTATAGGTGCCCAGAGGTTTCAAACAGGCATTCATAATGTTAAAAACATTCTGACCTGCTGTGGTCTTTCTAAGTTCTTTGCTCTATTTTTTTATAGGCTTAAAAACAAGAGAAAACTAAATGCTGGCATTTTTTGAGGGGTGAATTGGGTTTATTGAAGGACACTGCTGGCATGTCCAGCCAAGTGCGCATGTGCCTCTTGCAACATCTCAAAGGAGTTTGAGATGCTGCAAGATGCGTGCCGGGGACAGAAAGCATTCCCTGCGCTGCATATTTGCAGCGTGGGCTCAAAATTTTGGTACCTGGAAATCCAGGTTTCAAAATAAAACATAGGTGAAAAAAGCAGGGTAGAGCATGGTCCCTGACCACATCCTGAGGCAATCCAGGAGTCAGTCCTCCAAGGGAGATGCTTGGGTTTCTGGCCACAGTGTCTCTGTGGTGCTTCTGCTGCCCCAGATGCTGTCACAGGCAAGTTAGGGACATGGGATGGGGGGTATATAGGGGTGGGTGGATGTCAGGGGGTACGGGGAGTGGTGGGGAATGTTGGGGGGTGTGGGAGTGGAGGGGGGCATGTGCAGTCTGTGGGTGGGTTGGTGGAGGGGTTCAAGCAGGGGCTACCACATGCCTGCCCCCCAACCCAGACCCTGCAGCACCGGTGGCAGCAGCCAGCAGGGCTGTGGCCAGCAGCAGGCACAGCCGGGGGCAACACGGCGCTGTGTGACCTGAGCTCTATACATGCTGAACGGACCTGGCCTGGCCCACTAGCACACGGCTTTCCCAGTCCAAAGCTGTGCACTAGCAGCCTGAGCTGGGCTGGGTCTGTTCAACATGTACAGAACCCAGGCCACGCAGTGCCATGTTCCACCAGCTCTCTCTCTATGTATATATATAGAGAGAGAGAGAGAGAGAGCGGGGTCTTTTGTTCTAATTGTGGAAGAACATGGATTTTGGGGTATTGGTGAATTTGGCATGCTGCTTCAGCAGTCCATCTGGCACAAGGGGTAATGTCCACAGATACCAATTAGGTAGGCCCCAGAAGCTTCTGAGAGCAAGTAGCCCTGAGCTACTTGCCAGGGCAGGTCTTTATACTGCTGGGGCCAGCACAGGTGCTGGCCCCAGGCTCTAGCTTCCCTTGGTTGCAGATCTGGGAGGAGTTGGGCAGGGTTATTTTGCTCCAAGTGGCACAATTTGTCCCACACCCAAGTGCATGTCTGGGCACATGCGCTGACGCAAAAATCCCCAGCTCAAGTTTGTGCCTCTCCTATTTGAGCTGCTGCAAGTGCACATGCCTGCATGTGTGGACGTGCCCCTCAAGTCCAAAAAGAGTGAACATAACTGATGTAGAGCAAGATGGTGCCTTTTTATGTTGTAGTATTGCAGTATTAAACTCAAATTGCTGAAATACATCTGAACAGTCCTGTGCTGAAATGTAATAAAAGCTAAAGCTGTGTTAATAATTAGGTTTGTATAATTTATTCAAAACAAATATATGTGATAATGAGGGAAGAGAAATTGCCAGCATTCCTTTTATCATTACTTGTTCTGTGCCCACTGAGGGTCATTAAATATTTCTTTTCTTAAGCTCTTCAAATATCAGTTTATGAGGCCATAGAAGATGACAACTGTCATTTAATATAAACTTCCTAGTATGCATCTTAATTAGAAGAGTCACTTAAATAAGAGCCTTCTTTATGTACACTTTGAAAACTAGACACTTCAGGATTTGGAATCAAAGAAAGAAGGGCTTGTATTATAAAGAAAAGGGATAAAAAAACCCAAGACCCTAGCATTTCATTTAATTAGTTTTTGGTCATGCTTTCCATTTAGGACTAGCAAAGGAATTAAGGTGTATTATTTAAGGAGGTTCTTTACAATAGAAATATAATGTTTTCTGGGATAATATTTATTTTCTGTGACAGATCCTTATATTAAAGTTTTCTATGCTACATTTTGTGACACCTAAATAAAACATTTCAGTAAAGTGGGAAGATCAGTAATAGCTTCAGTCAGATCTCCAGTGCTTTTCCTCTTACAGTAAGTCCACCTCACAACTAATATCTAAACCTATACTGGAAAGTATTTGGAGTACAGTCAATATTTTAATGAGCATCAGTAACATAATAATTAGATGTGGGACTCTTTGCAAACCCCCTTCCTCCTAGTTTTCTTGCCTTTGTTACATTTTTGTGAATTTTGAGTATGGTCCCTGTTTTTTATATGAAGTTCACAAAGTAAAGTGTCTAGCTTAAAAGAGCAAATAGAAGCTTGCAGATAGCATACACTTACAGACATGGCATACATTTAATGACATTAGAAAGAACTCTCTGAAATTAAATGGATATTTCTGAAAGTAATATGAATTTTGCATAAACACTAAGAATCAACAGAAATCTTTTCTGTGGACTTGTTTTTAGAAGCAGTTTTATTTTTTAAGCACGGTAGGAATAATCACCTTCCTACTATTGCCGTAGAATTGGTGTATGACCAATTAATAAAATTAAATATATACAAGTCAGCGGGACCGGATGATCTTCATCCGAGAGTGCTGAAGGAGCTGGCCAAAGTCATTGCAGAACCCCTGGCGAAACTCTTCCACAACTCATGGCGCTCTAGAGAAGTCCCTGAGGGCTAGAAGAGGGCCAGTGTTGTGCCGAGAAATGTAAAGTGCTCCACCTCAGGACGAGCAACCCCCACCACACTTACAGGCTTGGAGGCACCAAACTGACTAGCACTACGAATGAAAGGGACCTGGGGTAATAATAGACCACAGTATGAAAATGAGCTGGCAGTGCAATGCTGTAGCCAGCAGGGCAAATAATACTTTGGCCTGCATCAATCCATGCAGCTCCAGCAAACCAAGGAGGTGATTCTTCCCCTCTACTCAGCACTGGTGAGACCACAGCTAGAGTAATGTGTCTAGTTCTGGGCACCACACTTTAACAAGGACACGGACAAGCTTGAGAGAGTCTAAAGAAGAGCCACCTGTATGATCAGAGTCTTAAAAGGCAAGCCATATGAGGAAAGACTGAGGGATCTGGGACTCTTCAGCCTAAGGAAAAGAAGGCCAAGAGGGGACCTGGTAGCAGCTTACTGCTACACTAAGGGAGTACATCAATTGCTTAGTGAGCAATTGTTCACCAGGGTATCCAAGGGGAAAACCAGGAATAATGGCCAAAAACTCTTGGAAGATTGATTCAGGCTCAATATTAGGAAAAACTTCTTCACAATCAGGGTGTCCAGACTGTGGAATAAGCTCCCGCCAGAGGTGGTGCAGTCACCTACCCTGGAAAATTTCAAGAGGAGACTAGACAGTCACCTTGCAGGGGTCACCTGATCCCCAGTAATCTTTCCTGCTTGGTATAGGGCTGGACCTGATGATCTTCTGAGGTCCCTTCTGGCCTTGCAATCTATGAATCTATACCATGAAGCATATCATAGTTGTTAGAGAACACCTGACTATTATATACCTTTCTAAGCTGATAAAGGCAGTGACAGTGATAATGCAATAAATATGCTTCTCTCTTTCAGGGTATAAGAACCAAAAGTGGTGACTTACAGGATAGTTTAAGAAGGTGAAATTGTGGTTGTTTGGAAGTAAACCCCCCCCCACCCCCTTGATTTCAGTGAGATCAGGATTACCCCCAAAGAGATTTTGTTGTAAACATAGTAATAATTCAGTAAAATTCAATGCTCATTTTAGGTTTCCTTATTGCTGCCTAAAGAGTAGATTTAAAGTGGGACTGGACACGGTGGAACATTGTGCCTATGCTATAGAAAAAAAAGGAAGGGAAAATGTGTATTGAAAAAGTAGAGAAGGGACAGAAAAGACCTACAAAAATCAATGGATTTGGAAAACCTGCTTATGGTGAAACATGTAGGGAGTTTAATCTATTTAGATTAAAGAGGGAGGAGGTTGGAGGCATTGTGTGATCACTTTGTATCAATAACTGCAGAAGAAAAAGGTAATTGCTTCCTGAGGATTTTGCTAATCCTGCAGACAAAGGGATAACAAGATCCAGTGAGTAGGAGTTGAAGCTAGAAAATTTCAAACTAAAAATAAGGTGCAACTTTTTCAGTGACAGCAATTGAATTGTGATATACCTCCAACACTCAAGGTCTTTTTAAATCAAGATCAGAGGCCATTCTAAAAAAAATCCTCTCTAGTCCTATATATTATTAGGCTGAAGGCAGAAATAATTGGGTGAAACTTGCTGTTATATGGGAGGACTAACTAGTTGATTTTAATGTTCACTGCAAACTAAAAACACATGAATATGGGTAAATGTGGACCAGAGGATTTAGCACAATGGACATCCGCTGTCTGTCCCTACCACCCAGTAAAATGGGAGAGAATTAGTCACAGAGGCTTCTGCTGTGTGACACGAAAACAAAAAGATCTTTCACCTTTTGGCCCCTACAGACCATTGCAGCATTGGGCTGGTTTCAGGGGAGATAACCTCTTAAGTAAAGTTAGAAAGTGATTGTCCTACGGTTTTGAAATGTCAGCTTTGTCATTGATTTATTTAATTATTATATAGCAAATCAGTATTGACTTCATAGTATTAGAGGACAAATAACTATTTGCATACTTATTTATCTTTAGTACAGCCACTTTTTTCCTGACTTATTGATGGACAAAATGAAAAATATAATATTAATCAAATCACTGCTTAAAAGGAAAATCTGATTAATATAAAAACCCAGTAGTATAGCTTATGAATCACCTTGGTAAAAGTTGGGGGACATTGTCATGCTAACAGTGGAAAAGATCTCCACTGGTTTAACTGAAAACTTATTTTTAGATATAAATGCCCCTTTATAGGACACTACAATGTGAAGTGGTTGCCTAAGCTGCACAATACCCAAAGGATGATATTTAATGGAGAAGAAGATATTAGTTTGTGTTTTGAGAATAAATTTTGTTTGGCCAACTGCCAATATGGAGAGAAGGCAAAATAAAAATGATTTAGCTTGAATTCCCAGGAAATCAAGAAGGATGTCTTTAATAATGAAATGTCAGACCAAAAGAAGCTAAAGTATTGTAGCAATAAATAGGCTGAGGCAACTAATGCATGGAGAATACGTTAAGCTTTTACCACAAGAATATATTCTGTAATACTGTTATTTGCAAGAATTTAGCTGGGACACAGAGGCTAATTCTGTTTTGTGCTAGAAAATATGCCATTTGTTTATTTTTTTAAACCACAAGTGCTTAGGACATTAGTTTGAGATTGTACTTGGAATGAAACAATGGCACTCATATGATACTTGGAGCACCAAGGCTCCTAGTACTTTATGAGAGCTTTGGTTTTACAGAGAGGAGTCCCACCAAATAAACCATCTCTATCATTTATGTAATAATATCTGCAATTGGCTCTGAGTAGTGCAACCATTCTTTCTTAGGAAATTGTATATTAATACAGCCCAAGATTTCATAGATTTCATAGACTTCAGGGCTAGAAGTAAGGGCCTGTAAGATCATTGGGTCCAGCTCCCTGCCCAAGGGGCAGGAAGTCTGCTGGGGTCAGAGGATCCCAGCAACTTAAACATCCAAATGTTTCTTGAAAGTGTCCAGAGTAGGTGATTGCACCACCTCCAGTGGGAGCTTGTTCCAGGCCTTGGGGACTTGGACAGTAAAGAAGTTTTTCTTTATGTCCAGCTAAAAATGGTCTTGCAGGAGTTTGTGACTGTTGGACCTTGTCATCCCCTGGGGTGCTCTGGTGAACAGGTGTTCACCCAGATCCTGATGCATACCCCTTATGTACTTATAGGCTGCCACCAAGTCACCCCTGAGCCTGCACTTCTCCAGATAGGGACACTTGTGCAAAGTGCTTGCATCATGTTGACCAAGCAACTAGGAATATACTTACGTGGTTCTGCCATCCTTTGGACCTCTATAAGGACTAGTATAGGGAAATAACTACTTTTAGAAGTAGGGTGCAGATTTTTAATTAACAAGAAACAAGTGAATGATCTATCACTGTTTTAAATTGTATGCACAAAACCAGAACCTTGTTACATGTAAATCTTCAGGTACCAGTCATGTGTCAATCAGTAGCAGTAGGGGAAGCAAGCCTACTTTTTGGCTAATCATGACCAGATGAGTAAAAGTGTTTTTGAGTAACTGAATGTGCCATTAACTCTCTACTTAAGCATCTTCAATAGTCCATAATTTTTACTAATCTGATGATCCTTCACCAGTGATGGTGAAGATGATTTTCTCATCTTTCTAATGAAATTGAGATTTTTCTAATGCTGAAGATAATGTGAATTGGAACAGTACTTCAAAACATATTTTTCTGATTCCATTCCAGTTCAGTAATAGTCCAATTTTAGTGGCCAATACCATGAAAACTGTTACAAATATAGCTGCAGCCTGTCTGAATCTCAACTTTTACAGTGTATCTCTAGTACAGAGGTGGGTAAAATACGGCCCGTGGGCTGAATCCAGCCCACCAGGCCATTCTATCCAGGTTGTGGGGCCCCTAAAACATTTATAAAATTAATATTAATCTGCCCTCTGCTGCCTGGCAAAGATGACAGGAGCCAGGGGCACTAGGACCCAGGCGAAGCCATGACAGGCTTGCCCCGCCCCCCAGCCAGAAGCCCCTGCCTATCAGGGCTTTCTGGCCTGGGACCATGGTAAGATGGGGGGGAAGGGACAGGAAAGTAGGGAAAGTGGCAGCAAGAGTAGTGGGGGTGGAAGCAAGCGGCATGCAGGAGTGCAGGGCCTGTGCTGGTGTCCCAGGGCCAGCACTACCAGGGCCCAGAGTGGGGCGGCAAGAGTGCAGGGCACAGGCTGGCAGAGGTCTATGGAGCTGAGCTGGGCTGTGCCAGCAGAGAAAGAGGGGAGCTGGCTCAAATCCATAGAGCCCCTGCTGGCTGTGACCCCATGCTCCTGCTGCCCCACTCTGGGCTCCTCCAGCATGGGCCCTGCACTCCTGTCCAGCTGCCGCTTTCTTCCATGCACCCACTTACTCCCAGTCCTACCTGCCTCAGCCCCACAGTACAGATGGGGATGAGCACGAGCAGCCCAGACCCCACATGCCCTGCACTCACTCATCCGGGCTGAGCAGCAGTGGCAGGGAACAAACTGGTGCTCAGCGCAGGGTAAAAACGCACCCCCGTTCCCTGTTGTTGGCACTTCCAGCTGTAGCTGCCCAGACCTCACACAAGGCTGTCCTGCCTCTCCGCTGCATCACAGAGCGGAGAGTAGGCACAGGCAGCTCCATGTGGGCTCCGGACGACTGCCGCAGGGAGCACCAGCCATTGGGGGGGGCACTTTTCTCCCGTGTTGAGCACCAGTTGTTCCCCACTGCTAGGGGGTCACCAGCCTAGACCCTGGAAGCGACCTGGCCCATCACTCAGGACTCGAGGGGAGCTGGGGCCGAGATCAGTGAAGTGGAATTCAGATCTCCTGATCATCAGTCTTGCAGCTCCTGGTTCTTTCTCCACACCCAATTCCTATTCAGGAATGCTACAAACATTGCTTTCATAAGTAATTCCTATTCAGTCAATGAGCTCGCACATAATAGAAAACACTATACGTAGTAATAGGGGGGGATTTGGATACATAATATCTGGGATGCATAAACTTGTTTTCTGTTAAAGTTGATGAGAGCCAGGCTTGTGTATTTGAGGAAAGAATTTGTTACATTCTGCATTCACACAAAAATAGCTCCATTACAGCCGACATTTTTTTTGTTTCTGCAGTGAAATACAAGTGCTGAATATGTGGTAATACCTATATAACACAGCTGGCCTACCTTGCAAGAAGAGACTAAAAGGGCTTGTTTTGTTTAGATAAGCAAAACAAAGGCTGAAAGGATATGTACATGTGTTCTATAAGTATAGCAGGGGAGTAAAACTAGGGAGGAAAAAAATAGTTAAGCTAAAAGAGGACAATGTTGGCACAAGAACAAATGGCTATTAAGAATAAATTTAAACCTCAAAATTAGAATAAGAGCTGTGAGATTCTGGCACAGCCTTCCAATAGGACTAGTCTGGGTCCTAAAAGCTACTTTTAAGATGGCTCTTGATTAGTTTATTAAGGGTGTATGGTTGATTATGATGGTAGCAGGGGATTGGACTTGATGACTGCTTGCTCCTTTTCAGTCTTACATTTCTATGCTCCCCTGAATTGATGTCATAGTGCTTTGCAAATATTAACTAATTAAGCCTTTTGGCATCTCTGGTAAACCCTTCATTCACTACAGCAGAATGGTGCCATGAGCACAACATTAACAGTTTTCCATCTAATCAAGCCAAAAGAGAAACCTGATGGTCAGGAAAAAATATCTTATTTCTATAAATAAATGCAAGAAAATAAAGAGAAAAACAAATCCAAAGTACATTTTTTGTTTAATATTTTTCTCTGTCCAAGTATCTCCCCGAAAAGGGCGAAAGCCCTTTTTATATGAAGTTTGTGTAAACTACATTAAATGAAATAACTGCACTACTTCTTGTACTTTTAATCTGCAAATCTGCTTGTCTTTCAGAAATGAGTTATTTTAATGTTCATTTAATAATTCATTTTTAATTACTGTGGCATTGCCTGCCTTGTGATAAAGGTGAATTGCCTCCCTTTTTCTGGTTGCCCTTGAATCTGCAGTAGCACCGATGAGATAAAGGTGAATAAGGTTGTGCATCTCTGCATTGATTTGTAGGCACTGGGACTGTCATCAGAGTGGCTCCAGTAGTGCCCCAGGGATTCAGAGTGATCAACAACACCATGGCTGAGACCAAGCTGAAACGCATGAGGGAGTAAGTAGCATATTTATGTGACAAGAGTATCCAGACAGAGATGACACTTTTGAATGACAATAAAACAGACTAAAACAGACTGACAGGGTAGGAATGGCTCCCCAGAATATTTCTTACAATGAAATGCTCATCTGCACTGCGTGAAGGTGAAGGATTTACTGTTGCTTCTAAATGTTTCTCTTGTTGTCTATACAATCACTGTCACCTTTTCTAGGAGCATAGTTTGTCTTCATTGCTGTCTGTGTCATTCTGAAGTTTCCTAGCTGCATTATCCCAAATCCCATAAACTAGTTAACGTTGTTCATGCGCACATCATGTGCTCTCCTTTGCTTCCACCTCTCTATTTATTTCCTCATTCCTGTGTCACAGGCCAGCTGGGCACTGTGAGTATATCAACTTAGCCACTCGGCTATTTGGTTCGGGATTGAGGAGGCAGAGCTGGGAGTAAAACAATGGCAAATTTATTATAGCTTACACACACACACAACAGTTAACAGAGAAATAAATGCAATAAGCAGATAATGCAGTATTAAAGAGCTAATAGTAAATAATAACAGATAAATAGACCAATCTGTCGCAGGCCAGCTAGGCACTGCGAGAATATCAGCCCTTGGGCTGTTTAAAACAACAAATAGACAGACATGGGTTGGCAACTTATCAGCAGTCCCTCAATTCCAGGTGTGCGCTAGATAATTCCAGCAAAGTCAGGTGTCCCCGATCAATGCTGTCCGAAGGATTACCAGGGAAGGTCCCTTGATCAGGATCCGATCCTCACTTACACCGGGAGTCTGGAGTCCGGGCTTGGAACAGCAATTTCCACCCTGTTCCCTCTTTTTCCCTGTTGGTCACCTGATGCACGCGCTTTTTATATCTAGTCTTATGCTAATTTGCTGGCCCTAGGGCCATTCACAATCTTGTTTTATAGCTATTACCGTATGGGATTAAAAGGTATTAAAATTATTATAAAAGGTTACTACCCAGACTTGGGTTTATCCAATATCAAATTGCAATACAGCATCTTCAGATTTGAAATTAACATTACCCCACCTAAATCCAGCCCCTCTAGAACTCTCTGACTATGCCTTTTTGAGATGTCCTTTCCTGGAATGTGCTGGATAAGCTAGGCAGTTGAATCCAGTTTTTATCATCATCAAGGCTAAATTCTGTGTAAGAAAGAACTGTTAGGTCAGCTAATTTCACAGCTATAGCTTTGTCTTTGAGGCCTAGTCAGTTCTACAAACAGTTACAAGTTACATTTGTGGGTTACAAAAATACAAGCTTTATATTAAACAAAAGTTCCAAATGCCTCTAAGAAGCACATATTTATTGCTTATTAATTTCTTTGGTTTTGGCCGTCACATTCCTGGAAAGGATTTGTTTTCCTATGGTCTTGCAGTGATTATACCAAATGTTATTGCTGTAGACTGGGATTTTCCAGGGTAACTAGAAGGAAGCAAAAGGAAATTGCTTTGTTCCTTTTGGGTCCTGTGAAAATCCCAGCTGGAATAACGATTTTACCTCCTTAATAGAGCACAGGTCTGTAGCTTCCCTTTTTAACTATATACTAGTTAAAATATATGACTTATCTGAACTTAGATTTATTATGCTTCTATCTAGATACTGATTTGATAGTTTTGATGCTTTATATTATTTCATAGATCAGAACTTGGCCAGGACTTTAGAGAGTTTAGCTGATTTTCTTAAATTGTGAGCTCTTCCAGAGAGGGACAGTGTTTTCCTGTGCAGGTGGACAGTGCCTTGTGCATTATAGGTGTTACTGGAATACAAACAATAACTACAAATAATTAACCGTAGTAATTCTTTAACTGAACTCTTTGTCACAACAGAACTGAACCATGATAGCACTAATGCTAATCACCACTTAAAACATTCCACTCCACAAAAAATGAAGTGTAGTCATGGACCTAAGAGAAGCACTCACCAAATACCTGACTTACTGATGCCACTCTGGACCAGTTGAGGACACTTTTTCCAACAATCCTAGAGGCAGCACCTCCCCAATATTTTACTTCCTGCCTTGGCTATTGCAGTGAGGCTTAGTCAGCTTAGCCAGTCTGATTCCTTCTTCTTGATGAACATTTTCCTAAGTGAAAGTATGTATCATACTATGCCACTGGCTCAGAGATGGGTACATTTAGACAATAATCTCATTACCAGATTTGTCCTGGAATTATGTGGAGTTAAACTTGCGCTATTAAGAGAGACCCATCTTTCATTTTTATCTGAAAGTTACAGGACTATGTCAAATTACTATATGTGCGGGAGATTTGGAATCCCGCAAAAGTTGAAGTTTTTGGAGTATTTCTCCCTGGCAGTTTTGCAGAATTCTTGAATAGCAGTTGACTGCAGACACAAGGACCTGGACCCGGTGGCCCAAGAAACTGTTTCCAGTTCCACGTTACATTTTCTCTTGAAGATGTTATTACTTGCTGTGTGGTAACCTTTTGAACTTCATGGTCACTGCTTTTAAGGCACTATTAAGCCAATTGCATTTAAACCCCAATTTTCAGCAATTTATATTTGTCACTTCACATGATTGGCTATGTTATACTATGCACAATATCAAGTAGTTCAAAATACTCAGAACCTTGTATCATGGGCACCTCATGGAACTTAAAAGTAGAGGGAGAACCGTTGAGAGTACTGTTGCATACTAGATTGAAAACATACTCCAGAAATATTTTTTAAAATACCTGAATACTTTGATAAAAATCTTGATTCAGCATTTATACTACAGCTACTCCTTGCTTAACATCGGAATTATGCTCTTGAAAAATGTGACTTTAAGCAAAACAATGACGTGAATCGTTACGTCACAGTAGTTACCAACTAGCAGGTGGCAGCCAGACAATGGTATAACCAAACATTGTGTGACTTTAAATAAGTATGTTCTCTAATAAATCAGCAACCTAATAATGAAACAACGTTAACCGGGATGACGTTAAGTGAGGAGTTCCTGTATGTGCATGTTACACTGGCAAAGTGAATAAAGATGCTTTTTTGTAAATAAAAACAGACCTTTTTTTAGGAATCATAGAAACCACTTAATTGCCTAGATATCCAGAATTCATGCTCAGTTATAGCACTCCAGGGACTTTCATGCTTTATGAGCTGTTCCCCTTCCCTTGGTCATGCACACAAAGGCTTGAAACAGGAGATGCAGATGGAAGGAAAAGGCTGACAATTGCACACATACAAACACTCACATCGATCACAGCCACCTGTTCCCATGGACATTGTGCATGTAGATTATGAAATGGGGAGGAAGCATAAGGAACATCTCTGCTTCCAGAGGAAGCATAGGGAACATGACTGCATAGGAAAGGGGCAAGACCGGGTATCCGGTGTCTTGTGCACTCCTCACAAGCTTACAGAATGCAAGCCAATGCTGCTTAGTTAAAATTGCTAGAATTCAGAGATGTGACTTTCAGTTTTGGTTAGGAAATTGCAAACTTAGAGACCTTAGAACTGTGATTTTGCTGTTGACAATCTCCAATAGAAAAGAGCAGCTGTATACTTTGTTCTCAAAAAACTCAGAAAGTTTATACAGAGAACTTTTTAGGAAACAGTAAGAATGGTAAGGAGAGTATGGAAATGTAGTGGAATCCTCCTCACTATTACATTTCTGTGGAAAGAGAAGCATTCCTGTTAATGATCCATACTCTTATCAGTCAGTTATAAGAATATATTAATATTATATATATTATATAAAGTAGAGCTAACTTATAAGTGGTCAGGGGCTGCGTGCCCCTTGGGCCACACTAGTAGAAGCTGCACCAGGAAGGGCCATGGGCCCCAGGAGCTGCATGTCTGCCTGCTGCTGCACTGTGCACCCTACCCCTGACCCTGCTGTTGCTCCCTGCACCTCACTATCACACCATATGTCCAGACACCCCAACTTATCCTTAGCATCCCAGTCACAAGCTTTTCTGCTGCACTACACCATTTAGGCATCCTGGGCTGTGGACTTGCCCCATACTACAGGTTGTACATCCCTGCCCCACCTCCTGGGACAGGGACAGGGACAGGGACAGGGACAGGGACAGGGGAGAAATGGAAGCTAGAGGGAGGAGGAGCCTAGAGCATCCAGCTGCTGCTGTTGGACCCAGAGCAATGAGGGGAGCAGTAGCAGAGTAAAAGTTGCAATTTAAGCTGCCAGTTGGACAGTTCTGATATATAATAATTAGCAGTTGCTTTTAGGAAAGTATCATGTACAGAGAGATTCTCTTGTATTTTATTTATTGCTTTAAAAGTAAATGCTGTCCACTCTGCTACAAATGAGAGAAACCCATTTAGCAGTAATTGATCAGGAAATCAGCATAAAGTAAGCAGAGGGCCAAAGAGCAAAAAGTGCCTGCTACCAAATGTTAATTGACATCTGTAAATAATGTGAATGGGCATGCAGACAACAGCAGGCAGAACATTCAATGGACTGGATGTCATGCGTTAATTGTTTGGATTCATTGCAGTGTACTGCTTTGAGTCTGTTTCCTGGCAATACACACATTCACTGTTTACCAGGATGCCAATTTAAGCTGTATCAGTGTGCAGGATTTATGACCCTGTGCTCATACCACAGGATGTTGTCAGGATGGGATAACAGAACAGCACAGTCCTTGCCAGAATGTAGAAAGAAGACATCGAGCTTTTAAAATATAATTTGGATTCTCAGCTGCAACTTGCGACATTTAGAAAATGTGCTTTTTTCTTGCAATGATTGTCTCTTCCACTCTTAATGAACATGCACAGCTTGCACTCAAGATGAGGATCTTTGGCTTAGCACTGCCCTTTGGCCAATGCCAAGATTATAAAAGGTGAAGCTTGGTTAAGAGTCCCTCAGTTGCTTCTTGTCCCCCATTACTGCAAGACAGACCCAAGAGCTCAGTGTTCCTAACATTTGTATTTGCAACCCATAAATCTAAACTTTTCTTATGCAGTAATCCCATTAGTTTAGTGTATATTTTTAAATCAAGTGAGTAGTTGAGTTAGTAGTTTTCGTAGATTTCAGTTTGAGTGATCATTTTTTCACCTTAGTGGCTGAACAAAAATCTCTGAGGTGTAAACTGTACTTATTGTAGCTGTATCTCCTCACTGGTGGGCAATCAGGATTTGTTTGTTTCAGTGAGGGGCAGATCACAAGGAAACGTCCTGTTTGTTGGTTTTCTGAATGAAATCTGAAATGAGGGAAACTCATGTATGGACAATTTTTGTTATGGGAAAATCAGTGAGACATCCTTCCAATCTGAGCAAACCAGGTCCTTCTGGCTATGAGTAATCTTCCACTAAGTGCCTCAGGAGACACTGGCTCTCTTTCCTTCCATGTCTTCTTCATCAGAATACTTGTTAGTTGCTGTTGCTTTCAGAGTATCTTTATCAGCCAAAAACAAAAACTCAGTACCAATCCTTTTAGGCACACAGGTATGGATTTATGTTCTGGGAACTTTGCTTAATATTTTTTAAACAGGGAGTGGGAAACCTCTCTTCTTGCCACTAACTAAAGGTGGCTCTAGGTCTGTTTGCTGCATACGTACAGACATTTGGGGAGGTTAGGCAGAGAATAGCTTGAGTTAAAAATAGCCACCTGACCTAAAGCAAGTCTGGGGGGGCTAACAAGGAGGTTGGGGAGATTGGGGGGGCAAGCAGGCTCTAAAGGGAGATTGGAGGGGACAGGTAGGGTCCACAGGGGCATCAGGGGATCGGAGTGGGGTCAGACAGGGTCTGTGTGGGGTTGCTGGGGTCTGGAAGGGTTTGGCAGGATCGGGGGGCTCTCAGGGTCTGCAGAGGAGGCTTGGAGGGATGGGGGGGGCTGTCTTCCCTACCCACCAGGACCAGGGGCTATTTTTAGCCCCTGAACCCCACACCCCCAGACAAATAACCCCTCTGGCAAACCTAATTTCTCATTCCTCCTGCCCCTCCCCACACCCTGACTTACTTTCTCAGCTCCTGGCATCAACAAATGCTGATAAAACTGGCTTGTGGGATGTTGGGTTTGGTGGACTGGAGGTGGGGCTGGCCAGTCTGTGGGACAGTCCATCTGGGAGTGGGGCAAGGGGTGGGCCTAAAAATAGCCAAGGCCAGGGAGAGTGTAGGAAAGTCCAGCTCTGGAGTTGGGACCAGTGGCTGGGCTTTCCCAACCTTGGGGCTGCACTGGAACTGTAAAGAAGTTCAGTTAGATTAATCTCAATGGACCTGAGCTAAGTTAGACCACCTCAGAGGTATAGTTCACTTAGTTCAGCCATTTTTAGACTGATCTAACTGTCCTGATTTTCTATATGGTTTGCATGTAGATCCACCTAACTAATGTAAGGTCAGCACCTGGGTGAAACTAGGTAAGGTCAGGTGGCTATTTTTAATGTGATCTAACCTCTCCCTAACATCTCCAAATTTCTGTTTGCAGACCCATAGAGAGCCTAATACAAAGAGTCAGTCACAAAGTACCTTCAGGATAGAATGCATGGTACCTTCCCCTTTGGGCTCTCAGAACCAGAGATAGGACTCTCAAATTAGTTGTCAGCTCTCGGTAACAACCTTGTCAGCCTTGTCTTCTCCATGCTGCCACCTTTTAATTCATTACTTTGATTCCATCATGTTTGGCAATGCAGTTTAGCACACCAGGGGATTTAACTTTGAGGTTTGCAGCCAACAAAAAGAAAGCCTTAATAGTGCCAGTTCAACACACAAAATTGATAGGAGCATTTCTCATCTCTACAAACGTAAGGTGTTTTTATTTTTTTACTCCAAAGCAGGTTTGATGGCATGTCAACTGTCATAAATCAGTTTCTGTCATTTCAAGTTATGACAGACAATAGTTTTATGTAAACAGACAAGGAGGAATCAGCTCTACTCTGCTGAACAAGCCATTCATTTGTAGAATGAGTGTATCTCCTACTAGTTACAATTATCTCTCTGTCTGCTACACATACAGAATACACTGATGCATTGATTATGCTGGCAGTTTTTCTGTGACCATAAGTCATAGGTTCTGCTATTCAAATTTTTCCTGAAACAGTTCCCAATGCATAGGGTTGTTCATCATGAAAAAGAACACAGAAGTGTCAAAACTTCTGCTCCAAAGAGAGCTAGAGATCATGATCTCTAGCAGATGTGTTTCTCACACCCTTGTCTCTGGGAGTGATGATACTATGCTGTAAAATTTTATCACTGACCTACACTAGATTTGTGGAAACTAGATTTGTACAAAGCTTCTATACATCCCCCCGTAACATTACCATATGTCTACAAGCATGGTTTCCCAGGACAATGGGCAACATCTTCATCTGGACCTAACCTCTCTACATCTCTTGGTGTGGCCATTGGCTCATTAACTGAATTTGAAGAAAGCTTGTCCCAGAGATTTACAAAACATTTAACACAAAACAGGAAAAATTCAACAAGATTTACTTCTGCTGTTGATCAGAAAATATTTTCTTTTGTCAAAGCAGTATAACTTTATCTCTTACTTAAATCAAGGTCTCCCATATCTTAGACTGACAAATCTAAATCCAAATTCTGTTAAGAATTTGGGTTAGTTGGGGCTCATTTAAATCACAAAAAACCTGTACATGTAATGTATGATGCAACTAAACTGGAAAAAAGGGCAATTTTCATCATGTGTACAAGCACCCATTGATTATATGTAGGGCTGTGTGAAGCTTTGGTCCCTGATTCAATTCGGCCCGATTCAGTAGCCGAATCTCTAAATCCGAATCGAATCAGAGGACCCTTTAATCTGTCCAAATCAAATCAGAACCCTTTGAATTGATTCGAAGAGTTTCGGAAAGATTCGGCAATTCAGACATAGACACAGCTTTAAATGTTTATTCTACATACCTCAAGATAGCAGGCGGCTCGTTAATGCTGTGATGCTGGGGCACATGCAGCATCCCACAGCAGTGGTGGGGGGCTCCCCAGTGCGCTCTGCAGCAGACCCAGAAGTGGATCAGAAGCACTTCCAGTCCACTTCTGGCTCTGCCGGAGAGCGCGCTGGGCCCCCCCCCCCCCCCCCCGGCGGGGACAAAACCCCCCCCGTGGGGGGGGGGGGGGGGGCGGGGGCCCCCCCCCCCCAACTCCATGGCTCTGTGACTGGTGCCTCCTGGGTCTGGGGGGCACCCGGGGTCCCCCCACAACCAATCCTGTTGGACGCTCCATAAGCCCCAGCATCGCAACATTCATGAGCCATGCTGGTACCTCGAGGCATGCAGAAAAAACATTTAAAGCTGTTTCATAGCTTCTAGGGTCAGAAGGGACCTAAACAGATCATCAAGTCCAACCCCCTGCCCTGGGCAGGAACAAGTGCTGGGATCATAATACCCCAGCCAGATATCTATCCAACCTCCTCTTGAAAACTCCCTTGGGAGCCCATTCCAGCACCTGGCAGCCCTAATCATAAAGTAATGCCTCCTGATATCAAGCCTGAACCTGCTTTCAATCAATCTGTGGCCATTATTCCTTCTTATCCCCGGTGGTGCCTGGGGGAACAGAGACTCACCTATTTTCTGCTGGTCCCTCTTGGTGAATTTATAGACGGCCACCAGATCCCCTCTCAGTCTTCTTTTGTGGAGGCTGAATAGATTCAGGCCCTTTAGTCTATCTTCATAGGGCCTGGCCTGCTGCCCCCTGACCATGCAAGTGGCCCTCCTCTGGACACTCTCAGGGTTAGCCGCATCCCTCTTGAAGTGTGGCACCCAGAACTGGACGTAGTACTCCAACTATGGAGACCAGCACCTCATAGAGGGGAAGGATCACCTGTCTGGACCTGCTTGTGATACATCTGTAGATGCACAACAAGGTGCGGTTAGCCTTACTGACAGCTTCCTTGCATTGGTGGCTTATGTTCATTCTGGAGTCAACAATGACTCCAAGATCCCTTTCAGCCATTGTGTTGTTGAAAAGGGTGTTCCCCAGCCTATTGGTATGTTGCTGGTTCCTTCTCCCTAGACATAGTACCTTGCACTTGTCTGCATTGAATTCCATTCTATTCTCATCCGCCCACCTCTGTAATCTGTCTAGATCTAGTTGGATTCTGTCCCTCCCCTCTAGTCTGCCCACTTCTCCCCACATCTTTGTCATCAGTGAATTTGGACAGCATGCTTTCCACGTCCACCTCCAAGTTGCTGATAAAGATATTGAATAGCACAGGCCCGAGGACTAAGCTGTGGGGAACTCCACTGCCCACATCCTTCCAGGTCGAAAATGACCCATCCACCGCCACCATTCTCTGGGTACAACCATTGAGCCAATTTCCCACCCATCTGACTGTGTAGGCATCAGTGCCACAGTCGCTGAATTTTTTTATGAGAATGGAGTGAGAAACAGTGTCAAAGGCCTTCTTGAAGTCCAGGTAGACATCCACCTCAATGCCCGCATCCAAGGACTTTGCACACAATGAACCCTTGATGGTTGCCCCTGAGCATTACCTCTTATGCTGGGCCCCTGCAGATGTGTTTCTTGATAATTTTCTCAAAGGTCTTCCCAAGAACTGAGGTGAGACTAACTGACCTATAGTAAACCAGGTCCTCCTTTCTCCCCTTCTTATAAATGGGGACCACACTGGCCCTTTTCCAGTCCTCTGGGACCTGGCCAGAGCACCATTAGCACTCATACAGCCATGCCAGGGACTCTGCTATTACCTCTGCCGGTTCCCTCAGTACCCTCAGATGAAGAGCATCTGGACTTGCTGATTTATACAGTCCAGCCCCTCCAAGAGTTCCCTAACTAGATCATCTCTGACCCTAGGCATGGCGTCATGTCTCCTGAGCCTGTCTGTAATCTTATGTCTATGTCCAAATCACTGATTCTCTGAATCAGCATCAAATCTTCAGCTGACTTGAATCAGGGACAGTGATCTGAATCAATTAACCCTCTGCATGCCACAGAGATGATGTCGCCACAGAGGTTCAGATTTTACTGTGGAGAGGTGTAACACAGATGGACAAGATGTATGACAGGCACATGTAATCCCACTAGTAACAAAAGCCCTATATAGGGAGTGACACACAGCTTGTTACATTGGCTTTTACACCCCTACGCTTTAGGGGTAGGGGTTCCATTGCAGCAGGATTTTATTTCCCCAAAGCCTTCAGTGGTATTATGTGGAAAACCCTCTCTTGGACTTTGGTTGTAGGATCAGAGCTGGGGACTAGTCAGGGAAATTCTGGTGGGTCTGGATGTGTTCAAATCCGCAGGTCTTGATGATCTCCACCCTAGAGTGCTGAGGGAATTAGCAGAGGTCATTGCGGGACACCTGGCACAGCTTTATGAGCACTCATGGTGCTCTGACGAGGTGCCAGAGGACTGGAAAAGGGCCATTTTCAAGAAAGGGAGGAAGGAGGACCCAGGAAACTACAGGCCTCTTAGTCTTACCTCGGTTTTGGGAAAGCTCTTTGAGAAAATTATCCAGGAGCACATCTGAAAGGGGCCAGCGAGATCATGCTTAGGGGCAACCAACATGGGTTCATTTAAGGCAGGTTCTGTCAGACCAGCCTGGTGGCCTTCTATGACCAGGTCACAAAAGCCTTGGATGCAGGTGTCACAGTGGATATAGTCTTTCTACACTTTAGGAAGGCCTTCAACACTGTCTCTCACCCCATTCGCATTAAGAAATTAGGCGACTGTGGCATCGATGCCTACACGGTCAGATGGGTTGTAAATTGGCTGGAGGGCTGCACCCAGAGAGTGGTGGTGGATGGGTCTTTTTCGACCTTGTGGGATGTGGGCAGTGATTCCAAAATGAACATGGGCCACCAATGTGGGGACATAGTAAGGAAGGCTAACCACACCTTGTCATGCATCCACAGATGCATCACAAGCAGGTCCAAGGAGGTGATCCTCTTACCCTATGCGACACTGGTCAGGCTGCAGCTGGAGTACTGCATCCAGTACTGGGCACCGCACTTCAGGAGGAATGTGGGCAGCATTGAGAGGGTCCAGAGGAGGGCTGCTGTCATGATCCGAGGACAGCAAGGGACCTGAACCTGTTCAGCCTCCACAAGAGAAGGCTGAGAGGAGACTTGGTGGCCGTCTACAAACTGGCCAAGAGGAACCAGCAGGCTATAGGGGAGTCCCTGTTCCCCTGAACACTTCTGGGAGTAACGAGGAACAACAGGCATAAGTTGACAGAGTAGATTCAGGCTAAATATCAGGAGGCACTACTTCACAGTCAGGGCGGCTAGGATCTGGAACCAACTTCCAAGGGAAGTGGTGTTTGCTCCTACCCTGGGGGTCTTCAAAAAGAGGCTAGAAAATTGCCTAGCCAGGGTTGTTTGACCCCAGCATTCTTTTCTGCCCATGGCAGGGGGTCGGATTTGGTGATCTGCTCAGGTCCCTTCCAACCCTACCTACTATGAAACTATGACTTAATATGGTGGAGTTTAGAACAATAGAATATCGCTATAGAATGTATTCCGTGTCTTCTTTCCAGATAATATCAAAAGGCATAAAACATTAAGACTATACATTTATACATTTATACGGTGTGTTTCATGCTCCTTCACAAAGGTATCCCTGAATACATACAATGAGTCAGTTTAATAGTAGTGAACATTAAAGGGCAGTTTAGAATTTAATAAAATGTATATGGGCAAAAAGAAAAGGCTTTTATGCCCCAAATTTTAAGTAAATTAAAATCCTTCAGCACAGCAGTCCCCAAAGCCTTGCACCCAGCAGTATACAGTGATCAGGCAAAAGACTTCATCATCACCTGCTGAGTGTAAGTAAAATTGTCTTTCAGAAGCTGCAGAGAAAAAGCATTTTAGTGATGTTTTGCTCTATTCCCGTGAATGCTCATAACATTGTTGATTTAGACCCCTGTGTATGCATGTGTATACACACACACACATGCACACACACTCTCACTCAAACATATACATACATTTTGCTTGCATCTGTGACTTTGGCATTAAATCTATTTCTTTTAAAAAGTCAGAAAGAAAGGTCAGTTTTAATTAATGGAATGAGCACCTGATAATGTTTACAATCAGGGTATCAGATTATGCCTAGCTCAGAGAAAAGTTTATTCAAATTTATTTCTGCATATTTCGAAAGTAAGTGTTGGAGGAGGGAGCATAATAGATTCAATTAATTCTTTAAATAGATGTTGCGTGGACTTTATGTTGGCCCAACTCTGTTCCTAGTGAAGTAATTTTCACTATCAATTGCACTGGTAACAAACAATGCTGAGTGCAGTAATGGAGGAGTTAGTTTGGATCCCAGTAGATAAATGTAGTAGATAAACACTGCTACATTTGATACTTGCTGGTATCTCTCTATCACTTTTGAGAGGTTGAAATTTGAATGGGCATAATGAAATGAACTACCTTCTCACTCCTTGGCTTGGGGATTGAGACAGACAGTGAGGAAATTTACTCTGCCATTGCCTGGGTCACAGATGAGTTGTGCAGATGGATATAAAACATCATTCTAAAGGGCTGTTATTCCAGGCATTTTCATGAGTGCCAATTAGCAAATTAGCTGACACATAGCACTGCTGTCTTTCAGTTCATCATTTTGCATTTATTTTCAAGTAACACTTTCTGCAGTGTGCCCACAAAAGCTTTTAAAATATATTCAGAGAATTTTGCTTGCAATGCTGTGATCCTAGCTGTTATTTACATACATATCCTCTAAGTCAAACATAGATAGTCTCTCACACATGTCATTTTAAGATGGCCTGCTTGATCTGTTAATTCTTTGCACCTTGTGCCAGTAAACTAGCATAACAACATAAGTCCTATTTTAAGCATGCTAAATCCAGGAGTGGTTTTATTAATGTTGGTGTGATTAAAGAAAAGTTAACTTTGGATGGATACAGACATTACACTTAATGTGCTTTAAGCACACAGAAAGAGCTTTACAACCATAACAGAACAGACATTCATGGCGTATAAAGTGCTTTAAAACTGGTGGATCCCACCCTGCGTTGATCTTGGATGGATGTGAATGAACCTATGTGCTTTCTGTTAGAACACTTTATTGAACTTTTGTTCCAGATCTCAGCAAGGGTTAACTTAGAGGACAGTGGCCATCATCCCAGGCCACTTTGTGTGGGGCTGCATTCTAGCCTTGAGCAAAATTCCTGTGCTCTGCCTGAGTACCAGGCCAGTCCTGCACTTGAGTCAATAACAGCCTCTGATTCCAGCCCCATGTGCAGCCTAGCAGGAATGGGAAGGAGGATTTCTGTTCCTGCAGTCACCCCAACCCTACAGTGCCCAGTGTGGGGGGGAGCACTGCAGGGGAGGGAGTCCAGGGGTCTGTTCCAGGAGCCTCCTTAGCTGGGCTGCAGCATGTTGCTGCTTACCCAGGCAAGGTTGCGGGGAAAAGGGTCTGAGGTTTCCTCCCCCACTGCAGTGGCACGTCACTGCCTGGGCAGGACTGGTGCACGGACACAGACCTGGAGCCCTTCCCCTGCAGCAGCTCCAGTGGGGCCGTGCTGCACTGCAGCTGCTGGCTGCAGCTGTCAAGAGGCTGGAGGGCAGGAAGGAGCCCTCCCCCATGTGGACCCAACCTGCCCCATAGCCAGACCCCAGCCAGCAAGTTGTGGGGGTGGACCCTTACAGTGGGGGAGGGGGTTGTTTTCCCTTTTTCTCCTCAGCCACTGCTGACAATTGCCACCTGGTAAGGAGGCAGAGCTGGGGAGAGGGGCTGCTTTAGCAGCCACCTGGGAGGTATATGGGAGTGTTCCCAGTGGCCAGTGCAGGCAGGCTACAACCCACCCCCTACCAAACACTGACTGTTTGGTTGGCTCCTGCTCTAACCTATAGCTCTTTGAGTATCATAGAATCATAGAAAATTAGAGTTGGAAGGGACATCAGGAAGTCATCTAGTCCAACCCCCTGCTCAAAGTAGGACCAGCCCCAACTAGATCATCCAAGCCAAGGCTTTGTCTAGCCAGGTTTTCAAAATTTCCAAAGATGGAGGTTCCACCATCTCTCTGGGTAGCCTGTTCCAGTGTTTTGCTACCCTCTTAGTGAGAGAGATTTTCCTAATATCTAACTTAAACTTCCCTTGCTGCAACTTGAGACCATTACTCCTTGTTCTGTCATCTGCCACCACTGAGAACAGTCCAGCTCCATCCTCTTTGGAACCACCCTTCAAGTAGTTGAAGACTACTATTAAGTCTTCAGACTTTTCTTCTCCAAAATAAATAAGCACAGTTCCCTCAGTCTGTCCTTATAAGTCATGTCCTCCAACCCCCTCACTATTTTTGTTGCTTTCTGCTGAACTCTCTTTAATTTGTCCACATCCTTTCTGTAGTGGGGTACCTAAAACTGAACACAGTACTCCAGATGCGGTCTCACCAGTGCTTAATAGAAGGGAATAATCATTTTTCTTGATCTGCTGGCAACACCCCTACTAATGCAGCCCTGTATGCTGTTAGTCTTCTTCACAAAGGCACACTGTTGGCTCATATTCAGCATATTTTCCACTGTAACTCCCAGGTTCTTTTCTGCAGAGCTGCTGCTTAGCCAGTTGGTCCCCAGCCTGTAGTGGTGAATGGGACTGTTCCTTCCTAAGTGTAGGATTTTGCATTTTTCCTTACTGAACTTCATGAGATTTCTTTTGGTCCAATCCTCCAATTTGTTGAGGTCACTCTGAATCCTAGCCCTACCCTCCAGCATATCTACGACTCCCCCCCAGCTTGGTATCACCTGCAAACTTACTGAGGGTGAACTCCATTCCATCTTCCAGGTCATTGATGAAGATATTGAACAAAAACAGCCCCGGGGCTGACACCTGGGGCACTCCACTTCATACTGGCTGCCAACTAGACATCAAACCATTGGCTGCTAGCCTCTGATCCTGATGATCAAGCCAGGTTTCTATCCACCTTATGGTCCATTCATCCAACCTGTACTTCTTTAGCTTGCTTGCAAGAATATTGCGAGAGACCATCAAAGGCCTTGCTAAAGTCAAGGTATATCACATCCACTGCTCTTCCTGCATCCGCAGAGCCAGTCATCTGGTTATAGAAAGCAATCAAGTTGGTCAGGCATTTCTGGTGAATCCATGCTGACTGTTCCTAATCATCTTCTCCTCCTCCAAGTACTTAGAAATGTATTCCTTGAGGACCTGCTCCATGATTTTCCCAGGGACTGAGGTGAGGCTGACCGGTCTGTAGTTCCTTGAATCCTCCTCCTTCTCTTTCTTAAAGATGGACACTATATTTGCCCTTTTCCAATTGTCTGGGACCTTTCCCAATCGCTAGGGATTTTCAAAGGTGATGACCAGTGGCTCTGCTATAACATCGGCCAATCCCTCAGCACCCTTGGGTGCATCCCTTCCAGTTTTTCGAAATAGTCCCTGCCTAACCTGTTCTTGTGTACAGTCTATGGCCAAATCTCTGAATCTCTCCAAATCAATTCAGAGGCTTCTGATTCTATTTGGAGAGATGAATGGGTCTCCCGATTTGATTTGTATTCTGAGATTCAGTCACCGAATCAGGCCGAATCTCCTCCAGATCAAATCGGCTACCGAAGCTTTGCCCAGCCCTACTATCCAGGCCTGAGCATACTTGAAGGAATGAATCCATGCCTGTTACTCCCTCAGACCTCTAAGCACAGGTTGGACAGGAGGGGCAGAAGTGGATGAAGCCTTGGCTGTCCCCTAAATTTACTGCCTCAGCAGCAGAATTGAGCCAGTTTAGGCAGGGGATTTCAATTGGCTACTGGCATAGCAGCAAACTGGTACTTCCTTTGCAAGTGGTCAGCAGAGGGAGAATTGCTTAGAACTCAGTTTCTAGTGAAGCCCTAAACCCTGTGACTTCCTTTGTGTGCTCTTACTGTTTTCACTTGCTTTTTCATACATTCGGTGTGACTTTGTTATAGCAAAAACATTATGACCTCCATCACCCAGACCAATCTAATTACATCTTTTAGATTTGTGCAGCATTACTTGACATATATTAATATATGTAAGATCTTCAAAGACTGGTTGGTTGTATTCATTCTGACTTTGTTTAGCTCCTGTACAGGAAATAAATCAAAATGCTTGTTTTAAATCCAATTTTCTGTAGAAGGCAGTGCATTACCAGTGACTGCTCCATTTCCACAGAATACATGCAGAGTCACGCAGAGCAATGGAAACAGAATTAATGCACCTCAGGATTCACATTTAAAGGTGCAATTTTTATTCCCCCTGCTGTACAGGAAAAAAATGTTCTGTACTTTTAAATTTGAAATTATGGCACCTTTAAAATGTCAAGAACATTCATCCTGTGCACCCAAAATAATGCAGTGGGATGACTTTCATTTAGCTTGTTTAGCTTTAATGCCCCTGTGATTGTTATAAACAGGTCTGACAAATATCACCAAATACTGGCTGATGTTTTTGAAGCAGGAATTGTATCTGCTCACTTGTCTGAATAAGCTAGTAAAGGATGCAATTCATCTGCCATTTTGATCATACTATGCACCAGGGAAGATTAAGTGACAGTTGGGGCCTGTAATGTACTATCTATTTGTTCCCCTGGGATTTGGAAAGCTGCTACCTACAGATGCTTTGGGCAGTTGCTTGTTTTGTCCTTCGTTTGCTTTTATTTACTTTTATGTCATTACAGCACTTGTGGACAGTTTTAGAATATGAAATTACCTATCCCTATGCCAGTTATAGACCTGATCCTAGGTCTGTCAAGTCAATAGAAATAGCCCTGTTCACTTCCATGGACTTTGATCAGACCCACATTATCTGCTGCAGTACTTCAGGCTTCCCTAATCTATTCCCCAGTATGTCTGCTTAAATCAAAAGGCCTGAATGAAACCAACTGGTGAGTCTTAGTCAGTTGCTAGGTCTCATTACACAATTTACTACAATTGGTACTAGAGTATCCTTGCTTCTTGTGTCAGTGGGGTTGCCCAGGTTAGAGAACACAATTCAACATGTTTGTAACGTTAAGTTCATGAGTAATAATTCCTTAATCTCCAGAGAGGTAACGCATGCTTAAAGTCATTTACATGCTTTACACTATCAAGCACTAAGAGGTAGATTCTATAACATATGTCATGTGTATGTGTAGACTTAGGTGCTTGACTGCAATCCTGTTTCACCCTGCTCAAGTCCCTGAAAAACAGTTAATACAAAATGTCAGTAGGTCTTTTACCTCCTTGCTGCTTTTTTGAGACTTACTCTCAAGGGTAAGATGGTGGTGAGGAATGGAATCGCACTTAACTGTTTAAGTCCACTTAGATGCTCAGTAAGTGGAACAGGATCTGGCCCTAAATGTACACAAGGACTAAACACACACTCACTCAGAGGGCTGATTCTTGCAGGTCATAGCTAAATTTAAATCAGTAGTATAATGAAGTTTACCCAATCACTTCTATCTATACTGTACCAGTGGATACAGAGAGAATGTCACTGTTCAGAGACATTTGTTCCACAGCTTTCACCACCACTGCATTTTCTATGAGTTAATGTTATAGAAATAAAGATGGCAATCATTGTAGGCAAAGAGTTACAAGGACCTATGTATCACAGTGCCAGAGCATGAGTAAATTGTAATAAATTTTGCAGGAGAGAGGCATTTTCCTGGTGCTAAATGAGTTGGACTGCAGGTCTAACTTCTAAAAGAAAGCTTTATATATATATATACACAGATGTTAAGAAAATGTTAATATCTACTTAATTGTTTAAATTAATTATTAAGTCCTGGATTCATGATTTCATTATTACTATTCTGAATTTTTCTGTGACATTATTACATATAGAGAAGCTTAATACTGAATATCATGTTTAAATGTTAATAAATACTGAATATCATCTTTAATACTGAAGATCATTTTTTGTTGTTTGAAAATTTCCTTTCAGTAGCAAAACACAAAATAATTAAAAGTATGGACTAAGATCATTTAAAAATATCTCCTAGTATTCAAAATATTAAGGGAATTACATGACTATTTAAACCTTCTTACTTTGCATGAAAAACATGTTTCATCCTGTGTTTTTTCCTCATGCTGTGCAAGTACAATAATACACAGATGTAGCTATTCAATTTTCATGCTTGCAAAAGCTTAATAGGAAAGTTGATTTTGTCAATATTTTGCAAATGTGAGAATGTTTTCACACAGTTTTAATTATATAGTCTGTTTTACAACAGTACCATTTAACATACCAGTGCAAAGTTTAATAAGCATAGCATTCTGACCTTGTAAAATTTACAGATGTGCTTGATAATGATTTAACTAATTAAAATGCAAAAACCATTCATCAGCACCTAGGTAGGACATTAACTGTTTGCTCCATTGTTTTGTGTCTTCCATAGTATCATTACTTTAATTCTATGGTTATCTAAAAGAACAATCACTGGATTTTTTTTCTTTTTATTTGAAGTGAAAAAGCTGAGTCATTGTATAGTGCTAGATTTCAAGCATATATCCCATCATATGTGTAAATTGTAAAGGTGTGAGCCTGGTTTTCACTGCAGGTGTGGAAAGCCCTGAATGCCACAGAAATTGTATAGCTCCAGCATACCTTGTGGAGGCAGGGTGACGGGGACCCATCTAGAGCATCTGCACTCTTGTGTGTAGGGTGTTTGGTGAAGGGATTAGTGGATTTGGAACTATGCACAATCCATCTGTCAAAGTTTGATTTCGTGAAATGACTTCATTGCAGTTCCATTCCTGCTACAGATCTCCCAAGTGTTTATTCGGCTTTCTTGGATATTTGTGGGGAGGGTTGGGCAAATTCAAACCAAACCATGCAAACTGTGATTTACTCTATTAACATATTATAATATTTAGTGGATACAGCCAAAATGCCTATCAAAATTAACTGTCGGCTGCTAAATATGACATACTTCATTAATAATTCATTGACACCAGAAAAAAAACTTGATTCTAAATAAAGAAGCCTATCAATATAAACATTATAAGTGTTATCTCAGCCTTTTTTATGATTGATCTCTGCATGTGCTGTGTTAAAAAAGCAAACATTGAAGAATAAGGTGTTCCTTAACTATAAAGATTTCACTTTTATGCAAGGGCAATTGCAGTACAACCTTGCTACACTGAACTCCCATGAGACTAGAAGAAAAGTTCATTTAAAAAGGGTGTTTGCTGTAATAGGATTAGTCAACTTGCTGCATTATAACAATGAAAAATCAGTTCCTGCTGTTGGGTTCATTAAATGTTTCTGACAAATCATTTGCTGTAAACAGAGTTCGTTATTACATGGTTGTAGTGTATTTGAAGCTCACTTGTACTTTACAGGGGATTTTAAATGTTAGCTCTACTCTCCTTGCCAGCTAAAACCAAATAAGATAGACATTCCCTTTTGTTATTTATGTGCCAGAAAATTTAATAAAATTCTCTGTTAAATTTTAAATGATTAATGTTCAGGCAATTAACATGTATTTGCCATTCAGATGGAAAAAAAATCTAGGCTGTTATTTTCAAAAGGGTCTGAGGCAGTTAGATACCCAGAATTAGAGTTTCAAAGGTGCCTAGGCACCTATTTGTGGGATAAATATTTCAAAAGTACCAAAGCAGATGAGATTCCTAATACTGTGTGCAGGGCAGTCCAACCATTAGGTAAACTAGGCAGTTGCCTAGGGCACCAAAATTTGCAGGGTGCCAAAATTATATGCAGAACCAAATAACAGGAACATCATTCTAAATAACAGCCCGAGCCAGCTACAGCTCCACCTTGGTCTAAGACCTTTGGTTCGGTAAGGGGGGAAAGACCTCTGAAAAGATCTCAAAGGACGGATCACTAGAATCACAACTCCTACCTTTTCAACTCTCAAGCAGACTTATGACAAGAGTATACCACTGGCAACGTCATCCTAAAGGATGAACCCCTACTCCTATATCATCTTACAGCTCGTGACACTGATTTCTTACACCTTCCTTCTCCGTTCCAACTACCCTTTTTTAAATATAAAGCACCCTAGATTTCATCAGTTGCATTTAAGATTTTTGTCAAGAGTAAGACAACCAAAATACGCTGACTCCGAGTACAAATATGTATTGTACCTGTAATTCAGGAAACAGGCTTCAAGGTAGGAATTTCTTGGTTCAGTTTTGTAGATCTCATTTGATTTATATGATGTAGAACTGATGTACAAATGTAGTTATTATCATAGGTACACCTGAGTGGTAGTGCTTAATACTCTCAATTTTATAATGTCTAGAAATGTCCACGTGGCATGGCAGGAGATATGATTGTGTGGGTCATGCATTAGATCATATCACACCTTCGTTTGCACATGGAGGGCCCCTTAAGTGCATAATCTGTTTAAACCTTTGTTACTGCTATGCAGCTTTTTGCATCTTTAAGTGCCTAAAGTACCTTTGCAAATCTTGAGACATTCCCATTGAGAGCTGGTAGTCTTTGGATGTATAAATCCTCCTATGCCTCTGAAAATCCTAGCCCTACTGCTCACGCTTGCTACTTTTTACCCCATTTTATTTGGTATTTATTCACCCAATGATGAAATTGTGAAGCACCTCCATGGAGTATATTATGCCTGTTCCTTTTTTAATTTGGGATCCCTTTACACTGCTGTGGATGTGTAAAAGGACTTCAAAGTAAACTTGAACGTAATACACACAGTCTCCAAGGCCCTATTGCATGATCAAAACTTGTTTAAAGAGGCCCCTTCACAGTATAAATGTGAATTGGGCGTACTAAATTTATTATATTAAGACTTCATATATTTAAAGGCGCCTTAAATTCTACAGCAGCCTTTTTACATTAAAATTTCTTTTGAATATTATTGTTAAAATGTACTACAAGAGCTAAAATGATAACATTATAGGTTTGATTAATTTAATTAACATAATTTTGTCATTTGTTGCCCAATTTTCCATTTCTTACCAACACTATTATTTAGAGAGCCTGGTGAAAAATTACGTTGGAAAATTGTTACCTAGCCTGCAGTGTTCTTGTTATTAGTGATGATGAACCAAGTAAAACTTCTTGCTCGCTGATTCTGTTAATCTCACTTTTCACATGACTTCATGTGTTTTGCAGCTTTGACACTGTAGAGTCATTCGTGAATAGGAAATGGGTCTCTTACATCCAGTAGTAACTTTTAATGCAAGATAGCAAAAGGTGATTATTTTTTTTTTCCTTTATTCAAATAAATAACCATCTACATTTATGGTGCTGTTTTATTGGTTCATTCAGTCATATACATAAGTCTGCATATCCCTTTTTTCCCAATTTTCAAATTCTAGTTAAAAAATTACCTTATGGAAGGAGAAATGTCCTCTGCTTCTGATCATATCATGGATCATCTTTCACTGGGGGCATGCCAACAGAGAACCACTGAAGTCCAGTCTCCTTAAAAATGTAGCGTAAACCCTCAGTTACCACACTGAGTGTACTGTTATTTTATATGTTCAGTTACTCTCCTGTCATTGCAGCGCTAGGGCATTGGCCCTCATCTCTGCTTATTATGTATGGCAAGTTGTCAGGTGTTCTTAGTGTTTCCAGGTTTGTGCCTAGGTGTGTGTGAGGGCTCGAAGTAGAGATCTGGGGGAAAATTTTAATGAACGGTTGCCTACATTTGCAGGCGACGGGATTTGATAGTCCACAAAGGTCCTCCCAGTCCTCGATTCCTAACTACATAATTATTGGTGGGTTGTTTTTTTTTTTTTGTTTTTTTTTTTTTTAATGGCAACCATTGCCTTTCCGAACATCAATGAACAAACAGTTGGGTGTTCTGTGGGGGGAAAAAAACGCAAAAAACAAAAAAAACCCCCAAAACTGATATCCATACACACTCACACCTGCTTTGTTATAAATGAAACAATAGGAAAAGTGAATCAGATCTAAAATTCAGTGTACTGTCAATCTTTGCCTGATCTGGCTTATGTTGTACACTGTGACAGAGTGCTAAAAACGAATATTCACTAAATTGATTTTAGTGAAGTGAGAGAATGTTAGCTTGCTTAGCATATTATTGCAATCTGTGAACTGTGTGTTTAGATCATTTTCTTTGTAGGATCTGAACTACATCACTTGAGACTAAGGACCTGGTTTTTTTATATATATAAAATATATAAAATATGGGGTGTGCAAAGTGGACCCTACTTGATTTGGATTCGACCCAAATCAGGACAGTGATTCAATTCATTGATTCGATTTACTGTCCCCTATTTGATTTGGTTGATTCTGAATGTGAAGATTCGATGCTGATTCAGAGAATCACAGATTTGGACATAGACACAGCTTTAAATATTTTTTTCTACATACCTCAAGGTACCGGCGCAGCTTGTGAATGTTGCGTTGCTGGGGTGGATGGAGAGTCCCACAGGGGCGCGGAGGGACTCCCTGCATGCTCGGTGGTGAGCCCAGAAGTGGACCAAAGTACTTCTGATCTTTGACACTAGGGACTCATTTGTGACTAGGAAATGGGTCTCATATAAATACGAATTTATATAAAAATATATATAAACAATATATAAAAAATTATATAAATATTTATACATAAACAATATGTGTGTGTATATATAATAGAACATATGATTAATATTAAATAAAACATTAATAATATAAATTATATCCAGGAGAATGGTAAATGGTGACTGATTTCATAGTGAACGCTCTTGTGGAGCTGTTATATTTGATGTAATTTCATTTCTCATTAAATGGACAGTTACTAAGCTGACAAATCTGAAGAAGACATGTTAAGATGGATTGAAAAGTAACATTCTAATAGGAGCTGGTTAAAAACCAGTCTCAGTGCTGTAACTGTTACATATTGTTTACATTACAGAATAGTAGTCTTACTGCAACCTGCTTCAAAACTAAAATAGAGACAGAAAACTCTTTGTCACACTGATATACGTTATTGTAATCAAACAACAGCCATTTTGTCTTCCTTCTATAATTATTTTAGTGTGGTAGCATTGATCTTTGCTAGTAAGACAGATAATTTTTACACAGCTGACACAGACTATGTTTAATGTCTAGGAATTGCTTATTTTGATCTCTGATATATTGGCTTATAAACCTTATTTATTGCTTGTGCCCTGAGGCCCCTCTGCTTCATTACGTTACTTCCATAGGTAAAAGCAGAGGAGATGAGGGCCCTGGCAATGCCCTGTCACTAACAAAATGGAAACAGTTGGTTAATACCTGATTGTTCATATATATATATATATATATATATATATATATATAGGTGATTGAGTTGGAAGAAATTTTTCAGTCAAACCTTTTGTTTGTTAAAAAAAAACAAAAAAACAAAACACTACAGATTTCAGGCAACTTAAATATTTTACAAATTTCTCCATAAAGGGCAGAAAAACAATGTTTCTTCTTGACATTGTTATTTGAAATTTAAAAAGCAAAATAATTCATCTATGTTTTCTCTATAAATTCACATCAGTGTAATTTTAAAAAGTTACAGACAAACTTGACAGGTAACTAAAAGTTTGTTCAATCAGAAATTCTTTTTTGATGCTTCGGTTTGCCAGAAAAATAGAAAAAAAAAACCCACTCAAAATAACTTTCCCCCTACTTTTTTGGGTTCCAGCAATTAAATGGAAAAAACCCCCAACAAATTGTTGCTTGCATAACTCTAGTAGAAATGTATTTTGCTGAGCGTCATTCATTCTGCCAGAACAAATCTTCATAGGACATGGCAGGACAAAACAGCTAAAAAGTACCAGAGGATCTGGACTTTAATTTGTACTAGTACCTGCCAGAAAGGCAGTGAATGTTTCCATAAATGATAAGTTTGTAATAAACTGTTGCTAGCTGCAAACAATAAAGCCTTGGTAGGTCATCTGGATTCCAGCACATGATTATAGTCTCAGTGCCAAGACAAATGGTTTTTAGTTCTCAGCATTGTGCATGGACCACCCCTGACAAAATGAATATCTGTTGTATCTTTTCACCAAGTATTTTTATAATTTCAGTATTCAATACATAGCCAACAGCAATAGCATGGCCTGTTTTCAATTTACACTTCTCTCAAGAGCAGATGTCAGCTTCAATTATTGTTTTGCAAATTCATTTTTGTCAGTTAATGAAATTCACTGGAGAATAATATCACAAGTATTGTTTCCAGCTGTCTGAATAAAGCTTTATATAATATATTTCCTTTTACCCCATGGGGAAACTTATTCCAAATATGCCTTAGACTTCACAGATCTTTCAAGTAGGACATCAGAGAGCTTTCTATGATATCTAATTATGGTGTCTTAATGCAGGAATTATGAAGTAATTAAGGATGTATTAGGAAAATAATCATTGCATCGTCATATAAATAATTTTTCAGTCAGCAGTAATGTAATGAAAGTGGAAATCCATGGAGACCTGAAGGTGAAAGTAATTGCTGATCTTCAACAATTAAAGTTCTGTCCCTTTCTTGTATGTAGTATCTTCTTCTTGTCATACACAACCTTTTTGTAATCCTATAAACAATGTGCCCTTCTTCAGACACTGCTGTATTGCATCCTTCATATTGTCATGTTCTGAAATCTTATCTCAGATTTGAAAATAAGCTGCTTGTGCTTCAGAAGTGACTTTATAAAGAATATTAGTTGAAGCGTACAGTGATCTTACCAGTGGAACTCAAAATACTTTACAAAAAAGCCTTTGCCATGCTTTTCTGAATCGGGAACAATTTATAACATTAGTTTATGGCTGATAGGCAGCAATGATGATCATACAATTTAATGGGAGGATATCTTAAGGAGAAAAAAAATATTTTTTTCATGGCAGCTGTGATAAAAATTGCACAGGCCACTGTTCTTCCTTTTAGTATAGCAAATATCCAACAGCATAATGCTTTATGTGGAAACATTTGAGGAAGTATGGAACAGAATTTGACATCAAGATTTAAGGTGTTAATACAGGGCTGAGAAGTAGAGTGATGACACTGCTTTTGAAGGAGAAATATTGGGTTTGCAGATGAGTGACTAGAAACACCACAGGCAGGTCCTGATTGAAATGGGATTTTCTAGTTTTAGTACTAAGTACTTCTTCTGGTCTGTCGAGAGATGCTGTTGTAACGGAGAGCAGAATTTAGTCTGGTGTATTTGAAATGTGTTCAGTTTTTAAATATTGGAGTGATCTTAATGGCTTTTGAATTTATCATTTAATGATGAAGAATGCTGTCCTCAATCCTTAGCTGCATTCTAGCACTGCTTAGTGCACTGGAGGAAGTTGGTTTTATGCTCCCCTTTTGTCCCTTTTCCTGGTGGGCAAGGGAATTATTGGAGAAAATTATTGGGTTTGAGGAAAACAGATCATGTAAAGTATGCATACATGTATGTGTGCATACCTCTCTTTGCTCATTAATGCACGCCCCAGGAAGTACAAAACAGGGCGTTTAACCATATAAAGCCTATTTAGACATGTAAGTGTCTTATCTGAATGTACACTCAAGAGAGCCACATGCACAGATGTAAGAAACTGTATCTAACTTGCAGGTATGCCTTTTAGGAAATGACACGGGGATACAAAATTGTTACTGGCCTATTTCTGATGCAGGGCCATGACCATATGGAAAAGACTGGTATCACCTCCCAGTAGTCTTGATTCTGGTATCACCCTCATTTTACATTAGTCTGTCAATTAATTGTATCTGGCTTGCAGCTGCCCCTGCAGTGCTCAACATGGGGCCAAACCCCTCCCACTCCTGCCTAGGACGGCCGGCGCCGTGCTCTGGCCTGCACCCGCCCTGTGCCCACCAATGACACTGCCCCAGCCAGCACACACAGGAGCAGGCTACTCCTGCTGCAGCCACCCAGGTACTGCTCGGGTCCCCGCCACCTCCAGCTGCTCCTTCTCCTGCTGTGCTCTAGCCTCAGTATGCAGGGCTCCAGCTCTAGCTCCAGGTCCCAGCTGCCTTCCACCCACTCAGCCACGTGGAGCAATGAGCAGCCGCTTCCAGGCAGCTGAGTGGGTGGAAGACAGCCCTGCCGGGAAGATGTGCATGCTGGCTGGGGCTGAGGCAGTACTGTTGGCAGGTATGAAGCAGGTGTGAGGGGGAGCATGGTGTGGGCTGCCATGGGCAAGAGCAGGCAGGACTCAGCCCCATGCAGAGTGCCACAGGGGCAGCCATGGATCGGAAGGGGGGGGGATGGACCACACCTGTACCTACACCTGCACTGCACTGTCCAGGCAAGCCCTGCTGCATGTGCCCCCTGCCCCATTCCCCCTTTCCTCCCACCTACTACTGCTGGCACACAGGGCCCCCACCCCACCCCCACACAAAATAGAAGAGTAAGACTATTTTGAGCTATTATATAATCACTTCCATATCCCCTACTCAAAAAAGCATAAATCAGGACAAAAATTATTTTTGAAATAAATTAAAATATGGTATAGTTTATATTTGATTTTTAATATAGGATTTTTTGTATCTATAATTTGTTAAAAATAAATCTTCTGAATGATTTTGTGTGTGGCCCTCAACAGCTAACCCAAACTTATTAAGTGGCCCTCCAGCCAAAATAATTGCCCACCTCTGGTGTAAATCCTTTGATGTCAGTAGAGGTATGTTTGATTTAATGGGGTATAAATGAAGTCTGACAGTAAAGTATATACGAAATTCTCTCGAATAAATTCTCTCCCTCTTTTGCCTTCCCCAGAAATATGTTATGTGGCAAATGACTTTTCCTAAACTCTGAAATTCAAATTGCAGCTAAATGGTTTCTCTTGTGAATGCAGAGGTTAAGATTTTTGACACTCACTCCTTAGTTGTCTACCTTTGAACATTTTCCCTAATCCCACTGGTATTGAGTTTTATACAGATTAGTTTTCTTGGATGTTAATTTGCACGCTCTATCAACCTAAACAGAAAAGATATAGTTCACAGGTCACATTTATTAGCACAAGAGTGGCTCCAGAGATGCTTGTTTATTTTTTATCACCTTTAAATAGACAGGAAGGCTGATAAATTTAAACACATAGCTTTAGAAAAAAACAGTAAATGGAACGCTGCAGTAGAAATTACTTTAAAATATTTTCTTATGAAGTATTTTAACCTCTGCAATGTTTCTGCTTCAGTTGCGTTAAGGCAGGGCTGTCCAGCTGGCAGCTCATGGGCTGCATTCAGTTCTTAAGGGGTTAACATGTGGTCCCCAGGCCCCCACCTGGCAGCCATGGCCCTCACCTGGCAGCCACTACCCCCATGGCTCTGGCAGTTTGGTGGCCAGAGGATCCAGGCTCCTCCTCCAGTCTTTGTTTCCTATCTCTGCTCGTGGAGTCAGGGGTGGGGATGGGGTTGGGAGGTAGAAGGGTGGTGGAAGGGTGCTGTACATGCAGCAGGGAGAAATCTGGGCTGCACATGCAGCAGGGGAGAGTGGGAATGCCTAGTCTGTGTGCATGGCAGGGAAAAGCCGGGCCACCTAGGCTATGGGTGCAGTGGGGGAGAGTAGGAGTGTCTTGCACGCATAGGAGAGGAAAACTGAGCTGCCTGGGCTGTGAACACAGCAAAGGAGACCCTGGGGATCTGAGACTCATGTGGTGTGTGGCGCTATGATCTGTAGCCTGCATGGCATGCAGCACCCCCTCCCCCTCACGACTGTCCAGAAGTTGGATACCCCTGTGTTGAGATATTTACTTTATTGGCAAACACAGGATTTTATTTGACTCTTTTTCAATGAGCTAAACTCCAGGTTGGCCTCAGCTGAAGACTAGTTCACTTGCAAGGTTTTAATTTGTCTCCTAACCAGCACTAGAGACAGAGATTTCCAGCAGGTGCAGGGAAGACAGGCCTGTGGAGATTCAAGATTGCCTCCATGAGAAAGGTGCATCTCATCTTTCTTCACTACCAGAGCCTAACCTTGCTCTTGTATTATGAGTCAGCAGGGGAACACAGCATATTGCTGAACAGCAGATCAGAAGAGGGATGAAATGCATGCAAAGACAGTGGTAGGAGGAACTTGTATTTAGTTCTGGTTGGGTGAGGCAGCAGAATAGTAATCTGTCCATCAGTCAAGAAACCTTTAAAAGTGCTGTGGGCTGCTTCATCTAGAATGCTTTTTAATATGTTTTCCCTGCAACCTTTTATATGCTAATGGAAAGATTTAGTGTTACCAATTATGCACAGTTTTTCACACAGAAGAAAATAAGAAATAGCAAACTAAACATTTTTTCCTTATTTTCTCTACCATCACTGTTTTCTAAAAACACCAGAGCCTATTAAATAGGAGTTTCAGGGTGCTCTGGTACTTTTGTAACATTATTGTCCCATTACTTCTATGTCAGAGGACTGGGGAAATGATCCCAACCGAAACCCAAACCCTACAAATAAGTATGGAGCAGCTTGTTATCATATGCAGGGTCTTCATAAAGTCCTTGTGCACTTTTAAACTTAGGTTGTGGGTATGATAGAACCAATCTGTAAATGGCATTTAAAACCAAATTTATTAAAGTTTTCAGCCTTTAAATCTTACATGGTGCTATTCCATTTCCTTTCTCGGTGAGACAAAGGACTTGGAAATGTATACTAAGCATCATCCTAATAGTAAACCAGTCACTACCAGTTATCAAAGGTGTAGGTGAGGACATTATAATACCTTGAGAATGCTGAAGTCTGAATCTCTCAGTCAACATCCAAGTGTGTGAGGCAGAATGCAACAGATTTGCAAAGACATCCCACCCCTTCAAAATGATACTCAGATCTTAAAATACATCAGGATTCTTTTTGTTAGGCCAAGTGACTCTTTCCATCACTTCAGCTCATTAATTATTTTGGCTGTAAAGAATTTTCAACAATAAAAATTATGGGGTACCAAATCTATGTAAAATAAGGGTAGCTGTGAAGGCATAAGAATGAAATCCAGGAAAAATGAAGGACACTTTTAGTCCATGCTGAGAACACCAGTCTAGTGGACCCAGGAAAATAGATGCTTCTAATTTATTTTAGCATATGGCAAATATGTTAAATGAAACTCTTAAGCTATTTTGAGAAACTATATTCAAGAATGGCTGTATGCCAGGATAAAATCCCAGGGGAAATCCTGTACTATCTATTTGGTATTGAACTACTGGAAAAAGTACAAAAACGCTGAAAGGAGAGACTGTCTGTTGCCACTGCTGCTATCAGAAATCAGTTAAGGTTATGTATGCAAATTGCTGGAATTTGTGCAAGGGACAACTCTGATCTAAAAAAAACCACTCAAGAGAAAGGAAATGACACAGATAAAGTTTCATGTGCAGCCATAATTCTTTCCCTTTGTGCATGGGTATTATGATACAGTGTTGGACAATCCCATATTTTGACCAACTAATACACTGTGGTGCATTTATTAACCTAAAGAGGACCTGAGTGAATGAGAGGGGCTGTCTTAAGAGCCCCCTGTAAGTTCTTTACTACTCACTTCAAATTCTGAAACACAATAGTTTAAATATACTTGTCATATTTTGTAAGGGTAAAGTGCAAACTTTTATAGCACACTGCAGCTCAGTGCTGGTAAGGTCCCAATCCTGCAATAACTACATGCTATGTGGATGGTCCTACATGGAACTCAAGTGAAAGATATGGAGGAGAGTTTGTTTGTTTGCTAAATGGTGTGACCTCCCTCTGGTTATGTTTAAGAAGGAGTTTGGTTCAAGTGATGTAATGAACAGAATCTTCTTTGCAAGCACATGTACTTCAGGAACATGTAGTTTTTAACAGAGTAAAAGGGAAAGTTTCTCCCTGATCCTTTTATGAACATACTGGCTGCACACTGTTTGTAGGTTGTCACAAGAGTTTCAAACCTTCTGGTGTGTTAAAATTCAGTTCTCAGTCTTGCAGTTTTGAACCAGACCCTCCCTGTAAATCAGTGTTCGGTGACTATGAGTGTTTTTCATCACCAAAGTACAGATGTGTCTTCTGATAAAGAAGAATAATGTCTGTTCAGTTCTTACTACATCTTGTACAAAAGTTTCCCTATCTTTTGATAAGAGTTTAAGGGATGATTTATGAAATGTGATTTTTTTTTTTCTCACAATATGCCACTGACATCTGGCTTGATATAATTCTGTAAAATCCAGAAGCAGTAAGTATGCATGTGTGAACTAGATTTACTGTAAAAGAAGTCATAAAATTGGACATTGGGCTGGAACTCTGGCTCCCACGAAGACAACGACCGAACTTCCACTGAGTTCAGCAGGGCCAGAATTTTAACCTAGGGCTATCGCTTTTATATTCAGTTTAATCATAGGAAAGTTCTATAGGGAGTTTTGATCCTTAGACTGGCACACATATTGGATGCAAAAAGATACAGTCGTTGATGTCCAGTGTCAGTTGCTTTATTTAAATATGAAATATGGATTCATTTGAATTTGACACATATGTAATATTTGTTCACAGATCAGCAATTCAGAAGTTGGGATCGGAAGTATTTGAAAGGGTTTATAGCTATCTCAAGCAAGCAAGACAGCAGAATACAAGTGAGGATGAGGTCAAGGAATACCTAGAAAAAGTGGTTTCTAGAGCAAGTGACTGTTTTGAAGTGGATCAACTTCTTTACTTTGAGGAACAGCTGTTTGCTTCAGCAGGAGATGCTCAAATGTAAAAGGTACAGCAAGACTGGACAAAGCTGGAGTTTGGTGAAATTGCTGTCAACAAATAAGTATTGATTACTGGGGTACATGATGGGGCATAGCACTAGGACACTGAAGAAATGATTCATATATATATGTGTATGTGTGTATATCAAAATCTTTTTCCCATTTGTATTGTTCCATAAGGATATGCATTCTTTTAGGCCTCAATTCTACTTCCAGAGCATGACCCTATATTCTCCAAAGTCAAAAAACCTCACATTGATATTAGTGGGCTGAAATTAGGGTCCCAGTGAGGTCAACAGGAGTTCTGTTATTGATTTCTGAAGTAGTAGGCCTATCAGTCCTATTGGAGCATGACACTCCACAACGTACCTGTAGGTTTTATTGCATTAGGGCTTAGAGAACAGTATGCGAATATGCACATTCATGTGCATGGATCTGTGTGTGAACATGTAATTACTAGTCAAGAGCTGCTTATTACTCATTGTTCTGATAAAGGCCCATATTTCACCTTCATCTTCTCAGTTAAAATCTGAGTGGATGCATCTACACATACACTTTACTGCTGAGTTGACTAATTAGCTCTGCAGTAAAGCTTCACTGTCCACATGTGTGCCAATATTAGGGCACAGTAAATTAATTAACTCCACAGCCATTACTGTACATTCCTGATGGCACATGGGTTGTTCCTGACCCTACTGCACAGTAGCTCTTAGCTACTTACCATGATACTGAAGTTACTGCTATCTCAATTGCTAGCCCACCAATGCTACAGCAACATAGTGTCTCATGTTGGTTCTCCCCAACCAAATTAATTTCAGACTCCCTGCTGTCATTTCTTCCATTATGTGATCTTGCAGTGTTCAGTGCAGCACTTGTGAAGGGCTCAGGTATGGATTGGGCATCTCTGACACCATAAATTATTTTTGTCTGATCTTGGGCCATTTATTCACAGGTGGGCAGATCAGCCATTTATCCTCTTGATGCCTCAGTTTTCCTATCTGTAAGACAAGAATAATACTGCCTTTGTGAAGGGTTTTAACATCTTCTGAAGCAAAGTGTTGTATAAGTATAATCTTATTCTATTTTAGCATTACAACAGACTGTAGAAATAGCAAATTTGCACAAATAGACAAGCTATAACATTATGATACCTCCAGCACCCAATAATAGGAGACACCAACACAATCTGACTACAGCTTTCATTAGGAACACATGGCATTGTAGGTTGAAGGATGAACTCTACTTATCAACATTGAAATAGGACATATTTTCTATCTTGATTAAACTTGTGGTATAGTTTGTGGAGTTTGAGGGCTGTTGGTTATGACCAGGACTGCTTAATCTCCAGTCCACAGGCTAAATGCAGCCTGCAGAGCCATCACATCTGGCCTGCAGTGCTACCCACAGCTCAGGAAATTTAGTAGCGGATAACTGGTGGCCACTAATACAGCTATGCTCCCCTCTGCCAAATTCCCCAACCCAAAGCCCCATGTGCCCAACTGGAGCTAGGCAACACCTCCTTCCCCCTGCAGGACTGAGTTGGGGCTGAGCCATGCCCCTTTCCCCCACCACAAGGCTGGGCCCCTTTTCCCTGCAGAGCCAGACTGGGGCCAGATCATAATCCCCATCCCCCCAGCTGGGCCATGCCCTCTTTCCCCCCATGGGGCTGGGCTGGGGCTAGACCATGCCCCTTTTTCTCCCATGGGGCTAGGCCATGTCCCCTTCCCCCTAGGTCTGCTCTTACCCCCTTGCTGTGCCAGCCTTGGGCTCTGGATTGAAACCACCATCCTGCCCATGGTTATACCAGGCACTGCCCATCTGGCCTGCCAGGTAAAAGGTTTAACACCACTGGTCAAAACTAAAGTCTTTTCACATGATTTATCCAAGGTATTTTGGGCACCTGCTAGGCCTGGGCACCTGCTTCTTTGCTATACTGAGCCCCTTTAAAAACTGATGTGCCCAAAGCACAGGCAGCATTTTTTCCAAGAATCTGGAAATGCCTGGGGTCTGTAGGAGCTAGGTAGTCAACAAAGCAACCAGTAATTTATTTATGGTCAGAATGAAGTTTGGATTTGTGTTTTGGCCATAAAGGCCATCCTTGGGGAAATGCTCACTCTCTGATGTACAGAATTTTTGCTTTGATGCACATTAAAAAGAGATTATAATGGCCTTCAAAGTGACTTTGAGCATTTTCTTCTGTGTGGGGATATGTCCTCTGAGACAGTGTCTGAGCCCTGAGGAGCTCTTAATCTCCTCCTACATGACACCAAATTCCTACCCTTGCAGGCTCCTCACTGACATCATCTTTTCTCCTCTTGAATGGGGAGGACCTGGGGACTCCCTTTTAAATCATGTTCCCTGCAGCAAGGATAGGACTGATAAAGGATATAGGCAGATTTCCTTGTTGGCCTTCATATACTGCTCACTCCAAACACATACAAGAAACTTAATGGAGTAATACTAAGTTCACAGGTCAAAAGAGTAGACAGAAAACTCATGAACAGTCCTGTGTTCACTTAATTTATGCTACATTTACACTCAGGCTTAAGATTCCTAATAAAATATTTTTTTTACCCAAAGCTACAAGGGACATATTTTTCAGAGGAATCCATCGACTTGCTGTGTGTGTGTGTGTGTGTGTGTGTGTGTGTGTGGGGTGGGGGGAGAGCAAGAAAATAACGATAAGAAAGGTGACATCTTCTAAAATGCAGTTTAGCTGTCTATTCTATCTCTTGGAACTATTCTTTTTTTCTGAAAGACAAGTGAATTGGCAGCAGACTGGGTAAAAGGGAGACTGCTTATGAAACAGATGGCTAGAGAATGCAGATTTGTTTGCCTCTGCCTACCACACAGGGATTTGAAACAGACACAGAGGATGGGAAATCTCCCTTGGGGCCAACATAAGTTCTTCAGAATTTTAACTGATTTGTCTTTAATTTTCTTCTTGACTTTTTGAACACAGAATGGTTGTATTGTCATCCAGACAGCTGTTCTCCTTACTGCACATCAGTATTCAAACCCATCAGCTTAAGTTGTTTAATTTATAACACCTTCCAGACAGAGAGCTCTCAAACCTTCACTAAGCCCTGGAGGAATCCCACTAAACCTCTGCTCAGCAATATTCACGGTTTTGTCTCCAGGAGGTCCATACCATTTTCTTTGGTTCTCAGACTAAGCACACAAGAAATCCTAGTGTCCTCATAGGTAGGCATCTGTAGTGCCCTCTCCCCTCTGCCAGCTCCCCTCCTTCCAAAAATGTTTTTCCTTGGCCAATAGAGGATCCAGGAATGGTGCAAGTGGGATATGTACCCCTCCGCACTTTGGCTGCGTTGTGCAAGCACCATAAGCTCTGAGTTCACTGCCTGCTCAGCACAGCCCTCTGCTGAAGCTCCATGTTGTCAGTGAGCTCTGAGCTCACCAGCTGATCGGGGCAGGGTCTGGCCCCTGCTTTTGTGTGGCTCCAGAGCCTAGGGGGTAAATGTTGCTACTGTTTGCCCACCACTAGGGGACAAGTGGTAGTGGCCAGTACTCACCCTCTGGGTTCCAGACTCTCCCAAAAGCCACTATCAGCAGGAATGTAGTCAATTGGGAGAGTTGGTAAAGTGCCCAGAGCACAGACGCCTTCTTTTCTCATCATCTCATTTTAGACCAGAAGGTATATTTGAGATGGAAGATCTACTTAAAATCATGAAATCTCTGGTTACTTTTACTAGTGGTGCTTACATTAAAAAAAATGGACTTCATCTATACATTTACATCATGAATTACTTACAATGGCTAACAAAGGTACTGCACCAGTTAGATCTGCAACTGTATCATAAAGACTTGCAAAGTTAAAAGCACAATTTGAAATACATCTGACAGACATAAAAGCAATAAAAGAGATTCTACAGGTATGTCAAGGGGAAGAGGAAGAGCAGAAAAACCATAGGTCCTTTACTGAATGTGGAAGGCAATTTAGTTGTGGATGATTCAGAGAAGCTTGAAGTATTTAATGCCTCTTTTTACTTCAGTCTTCTCAACCAGGGACAGCTACCAGATGATGAGTACATAGGGCAGCAAAGATAGGGAAGGAGACAAACAGCCTAGAGTAATGCCCTCCCAATAGGGCTGTCAGTTCCACTCCAAATTCCAATATATCACCTGGAGTAATATACAAGCATTTGCCTCAGCCCATTTTACACTCATTTATTAAACATGGCAAACTTAACATACTTGACTAAAGCAGCCTCCAGTTTGGCAATGCTGGGAAAGTTATGTGTGTATGGGAATAGGTGTGTTCTCATAACTGTTGCCCTTGTTCTCTTCTGATTATATCTTGGTCCCTCCCTAACTTTACTAGTTACCTCCCAGGGATAAGAAGAAAAGAAAACCTGCCCTCTTTCCATGAAGAAACAGCAAATAAAAATGGACATTCCTTCAATTTTTTCAGCAAACCGTGTGACTACTATTTGTGTAAATATGGTGTGTTTCTGACAGTTGTGTCGCAACAAAGCACATCCAAATTATTTTAGTTTCAACAGCTAACAAAGATACTACACCTGTTAGGTCTACAACTGTATCATGAAGATTTTCAACATCAAAAGCACAATTTGAAATGCCTCTGTGAGACATAACAGCAATAAAAGACATTCTACAAGTATGTCAAGAGTAAGAGGTCTCTAACTGAATGTGAAAGGCAACCTAGTTATGGATGATTCAGAGGAGGCTGAAGTATTTGATACCTTTTTTACTTTAGGCTTCAAAAATGGGGAGCTACCAAATGATGAGTGCAGAAATCTGCAAAGATAGGGAAGGAGCCAAACAGCCTAAAGTAATGGCAGAACAGGTTAAGGATTATTTAGAGAAGCTAGATGCTTTCAAGTTGGTGGGGCTGGTTGGGATGCATTGTAAGGTTCTAAAAGAACTGGCTGAGCTAATTTTTCTCTTTGAGAACTCATGGAGGTTAGATGAGGTCCTGGATGACTAGAAAAGGGCACTTCTGGCCCATCATTAAGAAAGAGAAGAAGGAGGACCCAGGGAACTACAAACCAGTTAGCCTAACCTCTATACCTGGAAAGAGCATGGAACAGGTCCTCAAGTATTACATTGTGAATCATGTAGAGAAGGTAAAGGAAGTGATCAGGAAGAGCTAGCATGGATTTGTCAAGAATAAGTTTAACCAACCTGATTTCCTTCTATGATACAATGATTCAATGTCACTATAGGTTTTATGGATGGGTGGAAGAAGGGGCGAAAGGGAAGGCAGTAGATATTATACACCTAGTCTTTAGACTTTTCAAACTGTCTCTCACAACAGTCTCATTAACAAGCTAAGGAAATACAGACTAGATGAAAGTACTGTAAGGTGGATACATATTGGTTGGATGAGTAATCATGATGAGTAATCATTAGTAGCTCAATGTCTAGGTGGGAGGAAGCATCACGTGGGGTTCCACAGGAGTCTGTCCTAGGTATGGTATTGTTTAATATCTTCAATAATGATTTGGATGATGGGATTGAGAACACGCTTAACACATTTGCAGATGACACCAAGTTGTGTGGCGTTATAGATACTCTGGTGGGTAAGACTAAGAACCAAAATTACTTGAATAGACTGGAGAAATAATCTGTAATTAATCAGATGAAATTCAACATGGACAAGTGCAAAATCCTGCACTTCAGATGGAATAATTGCATGCAGAAATAAGAGTGAGGAACGAGTAACTAGACTGTAGTGCTGCAGAGAAGGACCTGGGAGTTACGGTAGATCATAAAATAAATATAAGCCAACAGTGTGCACTTGTTGCAAAAAAAAAAGCCAAAAGCATACTGAGTTGTATTAATAGAAGTGTCACTGAAAAATGGAGGGAAGTGATTCTGCCATTCAGTACTGGTGAGGCCTCCCCTGTAGTACTGCATTCAGTGTGGGCCCCACATTTCAAGAAGGATATGGGTAGTTTGAGATGAGTCTGGGACAGAGCAAAAAGAAAAAAAAAGAATCCTGGGTAGTAATACTTATCATAGAATCATATAAAATGTGGGTTGGAAGGGAACTCAGGAGGTCATCTAGTCCAACGCTGTGCTCAAAGCACAACTATCCCCAACTATATCATTCCAGCCAGGGCTTTGTCGAGCTGGACCTTAAAAACCTTGAGGGATGGAGATTCCACCATCTCTCTAAGTAACCTGTTCCAGTGTTTCACAACCCTCCTAATGAGAGTTTTTCCTAACATCCAACCTAAACCTCTCCTGCTGCAGCTTGAGACCATTGCTCCTTGTTCTGTCATCTGTCACCACTGAGAACAGTCCAGCTCCATCCTCTTTGGAACCACCCTTCAGGTAGTTAAAGGCTGCTATCAAATCCCCCGAGTCTTCTCTTCTGCAGACTAAATAAGCCCAGTTCACTCAGCCTGTCCTCTGAAGTCATGTGCCCTATGTCCTGAACCATTTTCACTGCCCTCCACTAGTTTCTCTCCAACTTGTCCATGTCCTTTCTATAATGGGGGTCCCAAATCTGGACACAGTACACCAGATGTGGCCTCACTAGTGGAGAAGAGAGTGGAATAATTACTTCCCTCAGTCTGCTGGCAACCCTCCTATTAAAGCAGTCCAATATGCTATTACCCTTCTTGGAAACAACGGCACACTGCTAACTCATATTCAGTTTATTGTTCACTGTAACCCCCAGGTCCTTTTCTGCAGAGCTGCTGCTTACCTACTCAGTCCCCAGGCTGTAGCAGTACATGGGATTCTTCCATCCTACATGCAGGAGTTTGCACTTGTCCTTGTTGAGCCTCAGGAGATTTCTTTTGGCCCAATCCTCCAATTTGTCTAGATCACTCTGAATACTAACCCTACCCTCCAGTGTATCTACTACACCACCCAGGTTGGTGTCATCTGTGAACTTGCTGATAGTAAAATCCACCCCATTTTCCAGAATGGTTAATGAAGATAATGAACAAAACCAGCTCTAGGAGTGACCGCTGGGGCACTCCACTTGATACCGGCTGCCAACTAAACAATAAATTATTGATTACTACCCACTGAGCCCAACAATCCATCCAGCTTTCTATCCACCTTACAGTCCATTCATCCAACCCATATTTGCTCAGCTTGCTTGCAAGAATGCTGTGGGAGACGGTATCAAAAGCCTTGCTTAAGTCAAGGTATATTACGTCCACTGCTTTCCTTGCCTTCACAGAGCCAGTTATCTCATCATAGAAGACAATCAGGTTGGTCAGGCATGACTTGCCCTCGGTGAATCCATACTGACTGTTCCTCACAAAAGTAACCCAAAATATTTAGCATGGATAAGAGAAGACTGAATGGGAATTTGATAACAGTTTTCAAATACCTGAAGAGCAGTTATAGAGAGGATGAGGATGGGCTTTTCTCTGTGACTATAGAGAAAAGGACTAGGAGCAATGACTTCAAGCTGCAGGAGGGAAAATTTAGATTGGAAATTAGGAAGAACTTTCTGTCTATGAGATTGGTCAAGCATTGGAACAGGCTACCTAGAGAAACTGTGGAATCTCCATCCTTGGAAGTTTTCAAGAGCAGGTTAGACAGACACTTGGCTAGGATGATTTAGTCAGGGATGATCCTGCCTTAAGCAGAGGGCTAGGTTAGATGACCTCATGAGATCCCTTCCAGTCCTACTTTCCTATGAGCCTATTATTTCCAGATGCTATTGTGATTGCAACTGTTATCATGCAGCTGCTAGCAGGCTTCCCCCTCTCCCCAAAGTCAGTACCTGAGATAGTTGCCTCATTCTCCCCATCCTAATATATTTCTGGTAATCTCTGCAGATACATTACTAGTTCTATCATTCTTCCATAACTAAAAACAGCATAAAGTGGGGAAAAATTAACCAAAAGTTTGCTGGATAATGGTCTGATATTTCTAAAAGTATAAAAGAAAGAAGACAATTTCCAGCATGACCTGAGAGAAAGTCTTAGCCTAGCCAGATATTTAACTGGTTTGCATTTCTCCCATAAACAGGTAAATACATGATGAGGGGAAAACATGCAGTTTTTTTCTAGTCTAATAAGGTGTTTAGGAAAGTAAGGAAATAGATCATAGCATCATCTTGAGATCTATGAGGCATGCCCAATGAGTCACATTTTTAAACCTCTTCTTGTAAAAGACACATTTTAATCTGCAACTTCATTTTGTATCCCAGGGAAAGAAAGGTTGAAGGCTAAGAAAAGATAATGTCCATGCTTCTTTTAAATTTAATTTTGTTTCTTTATAAAGCGTGCCCACAGTCTCATTTCTAGTACTATCCTAGCACTGATATTCATTAGAATGAAATAGAAATCTAACAAGGTTATAGAAAAAGTACTACAGTAATACTATTGCTGCTCACTACAGAATAAAACAGCTGTGGTAAATGAATGTGAAGATATTACATGACTATATATGTTCATAAAAGGTTCCCACCAACCCATGTATTTGTACATGGGTACAAAGTACATACTTCACAAACATCCATTGACTTTGCTGCTTTCTGTTTACACTCCTACAATGCCACAAGCTGTATTATGTGATGAAGTGATATAGAACACAAAGGAAATTATGTGGGTTAATTATTTAATCCCTTTGGGGTCTTGAATCAGCAAAAGAGCCTAGACTACTACAGGAAAAAAACATGACCATTTCGATAAGAAGAATAGCTGTCAGCATATCTTCAGCAGCTGGATTTGAAGGCAAACCAATTACAGCTGCAACAGCATACAAGAAGCCTGTCCTTTCTTGTAAGCAGTTGGTCTGGTGGTTAAGCCTGCAGAAGAAATCGGAGCCAACTGTCTATCAGACGAATTAACAGAATCCTGGGCCTGAATATCCCTTCCCCCCACTGCAGAGAGGAAGTTTAATTTTTGCAGCTACTCAGTGTTTCTGGATGAAATTCACTGTGCAGAGAAGGAAATGCCCAACAGGACAAGTAAACTGTAGATCAGCAAGAGTGTATAGGCTTGCAAACAGGTTGTATATGTTTTGATTGTAATTTGCATTCATTCTACGAATTTAAGAATACTTACAGAAGCACTGGGAGAAGTCTTTTCGAGTAAAATACTGCTCCATTATTTTTTAAGGATGGCAGGAGAGAAGAGTACATCATAATGCAAGACTTTCCTACTGGATGAAATGGCAACCTGTAGTCAGTGGAGTGCCCCACAACATACGTAGTCCCCAATTACTGACTCTGGCTGATGAAGATACTGCCGTTCAGGACAGTAAGCTTGCCACCTTTGAGCCACAGACCAAATGTGTGCTGGGGTAAATTAGAACACCTGGCAGTTGCTTTGAATTATGTCAGCAGCAAGTATAACTGTGTTTTGTCACACCTCAGCAGATGGGAAAATTGAGACAGAGTAAATGATATACCAAAGGCTCCTGAGAGCTTCCATGTCAAAGTACTCCAACCACTAGATAATGCTCAGTAACTGCCTACTAAATTATACTGGTAGGTTCATCAGTCCTTTTTCTACGTTGCTACTTCCTCTTGCTTTCTAGAAATGAATTTGTATTTGTAAATAATTCATCAAATTATTTCTGCAAACATACCTGTGAGTTACTGCTCATTATTCTTGGAGCCTTCTACTGTTTACCTATTACATGTGATATTGTATCTACTCTCTGACTTGAAAGAAACTTTTTAGAGGGGAAAATAATGAAAAACAAATAGAACAGGCATCTCAAGTAACTTGCTTCCCAGACCTATCTATCAAGTTAGGTTATTTAAAGTGCTTTTGGAATTCATGTTTATTTTTACAAATTAATTGGTGGCTTTCCAAATATTCATGCACAATCAATAACTAAGCTGCCATAAGTAAAATGATTTTTGTTAATGCCTAATCCAGTGCTAATCCTAAAGACAAAAGCTACAATAATGTTAAATAGAAAAAAAAACTTGCTTCCTAAAGAAAAATAGCAAACTAGTATAGAAGGTTAATCACTTTTCTGTTAAGTAGTTGCCCTGTGCAATTGATTTATGTTTGTATTCACCTACACATTTTAGAATCTAAATCTTATCTGGGTGAAAATCAGACTCCGTAAGTGTACAGTGCTTGGGGGGGAAAACCCTTGAAAGTCTGACCCTTTTGAGAAAGAAAATATTATGTACTGACTGTTCAGCATATCCTGTAAAATCTTAAGGTAAGTACACCGCTAGTAACTACTGTTGTGAAAAGAAGAAACTAGGAAGCCATGAAAAGTTTGTCTGTAGCTAGCATATTTGAAACGCATATCTTCTGCCTCCAAGGAAAGCCCCCTCTAGGAGACTAAGCTCCAGCCCTCCAGTTATAGCTAGGCTATGGTTATGTGCAAAAGAATTCAAGAGTCATGGGGTTAGAGAGAGCATAAGAAACCTGCTGATGAGGTTATTGCCCCAAGAGGGTGAAATGCTGGGCTTTGATTGCTGTTCCCACCATTGTTTATGCATTTTATGCAATGGCTCTTTACTGCAAAATGTGTGGTTGCTGTGCTTCAGTTGAACTGATGCCTCTCATGATGTCAGACATGTTCTGAGGACACCTACTGCATCAGGCCCCCTAAATGGACTTCTGCACAGGAACGCCTAGTTTGTCACTCATAAATGGCCTTAGGCAAGAGTCATGGAGATGTTCAGTCCTGTCACTCCTGAGCATGTTCAGTAGCAGAACCCAGAGTACCTAAGTAACTTAACTGCTCAGGTACCAAATTTTCCCCAGTAATGTTAATTGTTGTGGATTACTCACCTAGACATACTTACCTAATGTGCCCTGTAGATACCTCACGTCTTTTCTGTATTTTTATTATTTGGCTCTTTAAAATCGGTCTATATATTCACAAGAATCTGTCAATCCTTGGAAGAGCCACTATGCTAACAACCAGGGCCAGATTAACACATAGACAAACTAGGCACATGCCTAGGGCCCTGAGCTGCAGGGCCCCAGTCCTTCCCTCCACGGTGGCAGCACAAATGGCCCTGTCCACTTCCCTTCCCTTTCCTTCCTCTCCCCTGGGCCCTGAGCTGTGGGGACCCCAGTCCTTCCCTCCAGGATGGCAGAACAAATGGCTCCATCTGCCTCCCTTCCCTTCCCCTCCCCTCCTTCCACTGGCCTTGCCACCATCACAGCTTCCCCCTAACAGCAGCTCTGAGCTGCGCTCCCTGCCAGCAGCAGCACAGGGTGAGGTGGGGGGGGGGTCTCAATCAGTCCAGGGCCCACAGGTTTGTTTGCCTAGGGCCCACTAAAGGGTAAATCCAGCCCTGCTAACAACAAAGCATATTAAGCCATGGCATAGCAGTTCTAGGCTGGCAGACTGAACCCCTGGGCCCCCTGCCAGCCAGGACTGCTCCATCCCAGCTGAATGTGCTACAGTCCTGGGCACACATGTAAACAGTGCCCCTGAGAGGAATAAACTCCGGCTCAAACCTCCCCAGAGTTTATTGCTACATGCTAATTACACATGTAGATGCATTCAGGAATAGTCTCATTTTTCTTTCCCCCTCCCCCATTCTATTAGGGGTAATATTCTCCCCCAGTTGCTCTACTATAATTATCCTATTACACAATCTCCTTTGTTTCTGGGATGCCAAGATTCTAATGCAAGGATCAGTATTTCAGGGATGTAGTTAAGTTATACGCATGGGTCTGCTCCCTCTGTGCTAGAAGTAAGCTCTAATGAACAGTTTCTAAAGTAGATCATGGGTATAGTGCTGAGGACTGTGGTGAAGTCAAGTTAGCAACAGCTTGAATCAGTTTCACTTTTCACAACTGAGCTCCCTGATCCCCCAAAATAGAAAGCCAAGCAAAATAAAGGTATTTGGAGAAAGTTGTTAGTTACTGTCTCCCATGCCTAGAGGCAATCCTTGTTGTTTTGAAAGTTATTACTTTTTTCTCTCACTTTGTTACCCACATTTCCAGGGAGAAAGCTTTATTTTATTGATGCTGTTATATGCCTTAAGCTCAATTGCATGCTGCAGTCATAATATTTCTGTCAGAACTTTTATCCCCTTGGGAAATGGAGTCTGCTTGTTTCAGTCTCGCCTCTGAGGTTCCCCCTGTCACCCCGTTTTTGCGTTGCTATCATCCCTTGGCCCATACCATAGGAGGTGTCTAAGAGAGAAAGCTGCCCGGTTGGTAACTCTGGGTCTGAGGATTGGTTTGGGAGGTGGGATGTTATGAATTCAAAGCTATGTGTAGGCCCCCCTTACTAAGCAAAGTTGCTTCCTCCACTGTGTTCTCAGCCTGTCAAGGGTCCCCCCCCACCACCCTCCCTGACCCATGCATAGCTCAGATGGGCTGCTGAGTGCACCTGACCAGCGGCAAGGATCCAGGGCCCAAAGATGCAGCAGGCTGAACCCCCAAAGAGGCTTTGGCCTGCTGTACCAACCCCCACCCTCTCCCCCTGATACATGCTTCAGTCCAGGTTCTGGAAGTGTCTATGAGAATGGAGGCTAGGTCTTGCAAATCCATTTTTGGTTTTGGTTTTTTAATTTGAGGTGCCCAAGACCCTTCATGCCATACCACATAGAGAGAAGGCAGCCTAGCCTGCATGCCTGGTGGCTCTAGGACTGGTTTCTGGGTTGGGAGTTGAAAATGCATGAGGTCAAGGCTACATGTGGTCTCTGGTAACTAAGCAGAAGGCCTTTCTTCTGTCCAGCCAAATATTTTTTCTTTTTCTTTTTTTGGAGTGCCTCAAACCCTCAGGCCAAGGGGCACACAAGAGAGAGGGCAACCCAATCTGCTTGTCTAGTAGTTTGGACCTGGGCATAGGCCTGGGATGGCACACACCAAGGCTGCCCTCTCGGGCAGAGGTGCCTCCTTTACTTTGTTCTCAGCTTGCCAAAGATTATTTTCCCCCAGACCCATGTATGGCTCAGATGTACTGCTGAGCCCACTTGACCAGTGACAGTGGATGTCAAAATGAAGGGAGTTTGGACTACCTCACCAAGTCCCCCCCCGCATTGCAGCCTGAGCTTCAGTATGAGCCCTGGGAGTGTCTATGGGGATGGGTGACTGATGCATTTTTTCATTTTTGTTAAATTTACAGTTATCTGAGACTACTCAACCACATGTTTGGTTCCTCCAGATTGGGGTTTTGGCTGAAGGCTACAAGGGCATGAGTTTAAGGCTGCTCATGTTTTTGTTGGCTCAGCAAAAGGTCCTTCTTCAGTGCAGCCAATTTTTTGTTTTCCATTTCTTGGCCATGATCCTTCAGGACAAACTGCATGAGGATTCTGAGAGAGAAGTCAACATAGCCCTCACGGTGACTTCAGGGCTGGACATTAGACTGTGAAGCAGGAAGATGCATCAAGGATGTGTGGCTGTCTTGTGTGCTCCTTTTTGCAATGGTCTGAAGTTTTCTTTTGCTTTCCCCTGACCCATGACTCCTGGGCCTACCAGGCTAGTGGCAGGAGTCTGGGGTGCAAAAATACAGGTCTTAGGTGGGGGGGGCCCAAGTTCAACCCAATTTTTATTAGGATGGACTGCTGTACCTAAATGTAACTCTGGGAGTCCTATATACCCCCATCAGAAAGACAGCTCTAAACCTTTCCAAATCTCTAACCCAACCCTAACTCCAATTCAGGCTATTCCAGCACCACCAGACATGAGACCCCAAGAAATAAGACTATGGGAACTACTTTGGGAAGCCCCAGAATGCTGTCACTAAGCCAAGTTAGGCAATCCAAACTACCAAAACAGACTTAAGCAAAAGGAACTGTCCCGCTCCCAAGCGCGTCCACACAACTGGGAACCTCCCTGATCCAACCCTAGCTTGGAGGGCCTCAGGGTCCATCCCACTCCCCATCAGTATGGACTTCCCTACCTACCTGTGTCCTATTTATAACTCCAGGAGTCCCAGTAATCACCAGCAGAAAGACCCCTCTAAAACTTTCCAATTCTCTAACCCTAATCCTAGCTCAGGTTACTCAAGCAGCTGTAGGAAGGAGACCTTGAGGAGCATGACTACAGAAACACCCTTGAATTCACCCCCCCAATGCTAAGCCCAGCTGGGAGAGCCCCAGCTGCCAAAACAGCACCAGAGCAAGAAAAACTGTCCCACTCCCAAGTGTGACTCCCTCCACTTAGACCCTACTCTGGATGCGGGGGGGGGGGGGCAGGGGCAATCTCCATGTGACTTACCATTAGTCCATACTGCCGTATCTATCTGGGTGTTCTAAATAGAGCTCTTGGAGTCCTAATAATCTCAAGCAGAAAGCTCTAAATCTTTCCAGTTCTCTAACCCCAACCCTAACTCAGGCTAGTCCAGGAGCTTGGGCAGGAGACCCCAAAAAGCCTGGCTTGAGGATCTGCCTTAGAAAGCTCCCACATTCCATCACAGAGCCCAACTGGGATATCCCTAGCTGCTGAAAGAGCCCTGGAGCAAGGTCAACTTTACCACTCTGAAGCATAGAAGCATGGCCCCTCTTCTAGAAATGCTCTCAGATCTAATCCAGTGGGGAGGAGGGGGGAATGAGGGATGATCCATAAGGTCTATCTGACTTACACACATGGACTGCCATACCTGCCTAACTATAAATCCAGGAGTCCTACTAAACCCAAGCAGAAAGACTGGTCTAAACCTTTCCAATTCTGTAACCCTAACCCTATCTCATGCTACTTCAGGAGCCCCAGGTAGGAGATTCCCAATAAGACTGACTACAGCAACTGCTGTTGAAAGCCCCAAAATCCCACTACTAAGCCCAAACAGGAGATCTCTAGCTGCTAAAACACCTTGGAAGCAAGAGCAGCTGTTTCACTCCCAAGCATTATCCCTTCCACTGGAAAGCTTCCCATCCTCAACTGGGGAAGGAGGTTCCCAGAGTCTGTCCCACTTACTATTAGTACTATTAGAGCCCTAACTACCTCTGTCTTACATATCATGGAGGTTAAAATTCACAGCACACTTTTTTGAGGATATTCACCAAGAGAGAGAACTAGCCTTCACAAAACTGGTGTGTCTCTTGACTGTCTAATGACTACTTAATTAGTGTATAAGCACTGCACTATTATTGCATTTTAATTGACTTTTTGTGGCTTTGTGTTGTAAAAAAGGAAGAAAACATCACACATAATGAGCCTGCATGATTAAAAAATAATACCTAAGAGACACCCAGACATTTGCAGAAAGGACTACAACCGTAATACAATATGAGAGAAAAAAAGCAAGTCTTCTGTAAGTATAATGGCTCTTTGTATAATGGAAGTACATTTTTACAAATGCTAAACACTGAAATTATTTGCTGCCTTATCTTGTAAGGTGACGTGCACTGGCAAAAATGAAATGTCTCACTTTCTGGAATATAGTAGAATTTGTCTGCAGTTGCAGAAAGTATTAAGGCTATACTGAAGCTATATTGAGTGAAATATCATATGTATCTAACTCCCAAAAAATCTAGCACATGCCCCTGAACAAAGCAGAGTTTCCAGATCACTGGCTCTACTTTTTTCATCCTTTCTAAATTGTATACATTATTTTTCTGTGGTTGGGAATGAAGCAGAATTGCCTTGAGCATACCTTACAGGAAGGTGAAAAAGGAAGAAGCAAAGTGATCCCATTCCTTACCTGCTTTGTAGGCAAACACAATGCTTCAGTTTGCTTCAATAACTACATATATTTCCCAGTCCCAGAAATTTTGACATGTTTCCTGGTGATTCCTGCGTGCAGATAACAAGAGATTTGGCCAGACAGGAAAGATTATCTTGTGATCAGATCACACATATCTAACTCAAAAGATCTTATTCAAGTCCTAATTCTGCTGTAGTCTTGTTTTGTGACTGAGCATATCACTTAGGACATACTATAACTTGGGCATTACAGATGCCTAGTGGAGGCCACAGCCCAAGTGTGACACTTTGGTTCCCAATAAAAAGCATGGGGAGAGTTAGGTGCTTAGGCATGAGATCTGCAACATCCATTGAGTTGAGAAAGGCCAGTAAGATATGCCAAAAAGGATAGGACTTCAGTCCCACCAAGCTGTGGGCTGTTGTGGAGGTAGTGCATATGTCTTCATGATTCCCAACCCTGAACCCTATTCTGGACTAAGGGCTGGCATAGGCACCTTTTTTTTTACAAAATGCAGCAAGCATGAATAATACTCTTCATGGTCCTTGGAACCTGCACCTGAAACTTTGACGTGGTTTATACAGACTATTCACTAGAGCAAGATCTGGGAACTCTGGATGGATGGATGGATGGATGTGCTCACATCCTCTCAGAGAAGGGACCTGGATGCAGCTTTTTCACATCCTCAGTGGTCTGACCCCTTGGTTATTGGGTAAAAGGGCATGGGGCACTACTTCTTCCTGTGTTTTGTGGCAGGGGCTAATCCTATAGTTGTGCTCTGAGAACAACTATCAGAATGGACTTTGCCGGGGAGACAGGTGGAGAGACATATTATTTGTATAGGCTGGTAGCACTTACGTGTGAAGTAGGCTAAACACTAGGGCTGTGCGAAGCAGGCAGTATTCGGTTTGGATTCAGATTCGGCCCGATTCGGGGGACAATGATTTGATTCACTGATTCAGATCACTGTCCTGATTCAACTCAGCTGAATCTGAGGATTTGATTCTGATTCAGAGAATCAGTGATTCAGCCATAGACATAGCTTTGTATGTTTTTTCTATGTACCTTGAGGTACCAAGCATGGTTTGTGAATGCTGAGATGGTGGGGAGGATGGAGCATCCCATGGGAACACAGGGGGTCCAGCCTCCCGGCTCAGCAGTTGGCCGCAGGGGGACCCCAGGTGCCACCCCAGACCCAAGAGGCACCAGTCTCTGAGCCGGGGGGTGGGGAGGTCCCCCATGCACTCCGTGGCCTACCCAGAAGTGGAGCGGAAGTACTTCTGGTCCACTTCTGGGTCCACCACCAAGCATGTGGGTGACCCCCTGCACTCCCGTGGAACACTCTATCCGCCCCACCATCTCAGCATTCACGAGCCATGCCTGGTATCTCGACGTATGTAGAAAAAACATATAAAGCTTTGTCTATGGCCTAATCTTCGAATCTCTCCAAATCAATTCAGAGGATTGCAATTTGATTTGGAGAGATTAATGGCTCTCCTGATTTGATTCGGAATTGGGGATTCAGCAACTGAATTGTGTTTAATCTCCTCCAAATCGAATCAGCAACCGAAGCTTCACACACCCCTACTAAACACTATCAAGACTGAGAAGTGGTATACTGAGAAGCAGTTTAGGCCCCAGGGGGCTTATTGGTGAAAATGTATTGATGTTTGGACTTTATTCCTCTGGGGTTAACTGACAACTGAGTGTCTAATTTTGAGGATCTTAATTTTGGACATAAGTACTGAGGTGTCTAAATCTTACCTATGCCCTTCTGTCAGCTTAGTCCTAAGCATGTAACTCAGCACTGTTAGGACTCGGGCAGTTCTGGGCCCAGAAGCAGAAAGGTAAGTGCCTACCAAACTGCTATGGTGAAAAACAGGTGCATCTAGGGTAAAGCAGCAGCTGAGTAGGGTTTTTGAGGATCTGCATTTTATACTTAGGTGCCTACAGTGGCAATTAGGCAACTGGACCCCTATGGCTCCAATCCTTAGTCTCGTTTTGCCTCAGCTGTCCATCTGTGTATTGGGAATAAAACCACTTTCTTATCTGTCTAGGGCATTGCAAGAATAAATGCATGAATGAGTGTAAGGTGCTTAGGTATGAAAGTAATGGAGGCCATAAAATGCCTGGCCAGATATTCAAGACTGAGTATGTCAATTAGCATCCAGATAGGCCCATCACTCTCATTCTGGGATATTTCTGTATTTGAGTGTATTGGGGGTATTTGGCTGCAGGTTTAGAGACTTTAACAACTTTCAGTGTGAAAATAAAAAATATAAATCCTAAGTACTTCAGAGACTAATTAGGGAAGGTACACCAGGAACCTGCACAGAAAAGCCTAATTAATCATCCTGCTTTGTAAAGGTAGGAATCATTGTCATTAACATCTGCAACAGCCCACTCAAAGACCCAGTAATGAGTTATCATGGAAGTAAAAGGAGAGCCTTAAAGGCAACTCAGCTTTTACATTTATCAGGTACAAATATTTTACTTTCTCTCTTCTTTTCTTAAGCCCAGAAAAAAACATGAATAACCTTGAAAATGGCTGAATCAATCCATTAAACCTTAGCCTAGGAACATAGAGGAGATGTCTCAGGGCAAAGTCGGTCAAACATTAAATCACTGCAAAGGAGACTGTCAAGATCTAGGAAACAAGCCAACACAGAATCTGAATATTTGAGGGTGAAAATAAGAAAGGCAGGATGAAAACCAAGGTTGTTTTTCACTTCTGTCTTCAATAACCTATTTGCTCCCCCAAAGGCATTGTCTGAGGTGCACTTCGGAGTATATTTAGCAATTTGCAGCAACAGTGTGGAGATCCAAAGGGTATATGGTATATGAAGGAAAGTTTTAATGACAAGTTCACCTACATACTGCAAGGTAAGCACTTCAGAAGCCTCCAGCGGAATAATTAGAGGTTTCCTCAGGAGCTTCAGGCTCCAGAAGAGAATTCCATTGAAACATTACAGTTGGGAAAGTTTTTTCCGGCTACTAAGGCTGGTGCACTGGGCCTTATTTTTTCACTTAAAGCAGTGACAATTAGATGCAACTCTGCTTCAGGCAAGAGGCCAGATTCTGGTCCTCAGCCTAGAGACAGCAAAGGGTAGAATGGCCTCCATAAAAAATTCCCCTGCTCAAATAGCCAATAGTCAAACAAGCGTAATGCTAGTAAGCCATTTTTACTCCCCAGCTGGCTCCTTCACTGAGCATAGCTCAGCTGCAACCAAGGTCCAAACCCAGTGTTCTCAAGAACATGTTAGCCATGGTTTTATCAAAAGCACAGCAAACTCCGAATGCACTATATGCAAAGCAGTGCCAGAGTCTGCAGTGCAAATTGAGCCCACCTCTATATTCATTTTAAAAAGTCCATGACGACTGTCAGTTTAACTGATCATCCCTTGTATCTCTTCATCTCCCTGAAGTCATCACTTGTACGGGAAGACGATCAAGTTTAATGCAAATTATGTTCAGAAATCTGTTTTACTAAAATATCAGTAGGTTGATTTGCTACATCTAGAAACGTAGGTTTTCCGTGTTCTTTATTAAGAGGAGATGATTTTGGCTTCATGAATAATTAATTGAGAAGCATAAAGCCACATACATTTTCTCATGTGGACTTTCATTTTGCCATATAAATCATACATGGTGGGCAGATTTAAGTAAATGTGTGTAACTGGAGCTTTCTATAAGTAGGGTTTAACGTCCTTTTTTGCTTATTTTGAACCATGAAAACTTGCAAATGGCTGAAATATAATAAACTTGCAAATTACATTTTGGGCCTATTGAAGTCAGCGGGAGTTTTGTTATTGATTTCTGAGATCCCCTATATTCTCAAGAAAGAAAAATCACACAAAATGTATAATACCCATTCCTTATAGCAAACCTGCCTCTCCCTCTTCTTGTGTGTGTGTGTGTGTGTGTGTGTGTGTGTGTACACACATGTGTAATGCACACATGCATGCATGTGTGGACAACAGTGCACCGAAGTCCTCAACCTACTAAGTGGGTCTGCCTTACTGTAGGATGTATGACATGGCCACTTCACCTCACTGACATGCTCTGCCATACTGGAAGATTTTTTTCCCTTGCCACAAGCAAGAGTGTGGTAATACAGGGGCTGTAAGGAAAGAGGGGAACAGAGATACTGAGGACCTCAGGAGTCTAGGTCAACAGTTTTGCATGACTGAAGGGAGTTCACGCATTGATTCCCCTCCTAATTCAGAAAATGACCTAAAGCAGCATTAGCCAAAGAATAATGTGTGAGGGAATAGTTAAAATGGACTACTCCAAAATCCAGTGCTTTCACCACACACCTATCACAAAACAACCTGCCTCTGCTTCCCTTGTTTCTGTGGAGAGGGAATCCATGAGGTATGGCTGCCCAGCAAGAGACATCTGTCCCCTGCTACCATCCAGTAAAGGGAGGTGGTATCAAACGAGCTTTGAGAGAGAGAGCTCCTTATTTTGTATCATCAAGAGAACAAGTGAAAAATGTGCCTGACTTGGTTTTTTACTTGTAGGTAAATCAGACTTGCTCCCTTTGGCAATCAAGCTCTTTTCTTGTATTATGTATCTGTTCATCTGGTACTAATCTGACTGCTTTTTTGGGCATAGCTTGCCTCTCAGGTACTTGAGTCTTTCACTGGTTCTCATGGTGCCTCATCATATATGGTTCTTTTCCATTATGAATACATAAGGAGAAATCCCTCCCTCTCCAGCTATTGAACTATTTGTTTGGCTCTATTGGGAAAGTTTAGTACACTTTTTCTCTTTTAGGGGTGTGCAAAATGGGCCGTATTTGATTTGGATTTGGATTTGGATTCGACCCAAATAGGGGGCAGTGGTTCAACTTGTTGATTTGGATTACTGTCCCTGATTCGATTTGTCTGAATCTGAAGATTCGATGCTGATTCAGAGAATCAGTAATTTGGACATAGACACAGCTTTAAATGTTTTTTCTACATACCTCGAGGTAGCAGGCATGGCTTATGAACGCTGTAATGCTGGGGCAGATAGAGCATCCCACAGGAGCATGGGGGGGCCTCCATGTGCTGGGCAGTGAACCCGGAAGTGGACTGGAAGTAGTTCCAGTCCACTTCCAGGTCTGCCGGGGAGCATGCTGGGGGTCCCCCCACTTCCCCCTGGCTCAGCAATTGGCTGTGGTGGGACCCCAGGTGCTTCCCCAGACCCAGGAGGTACCAGTCGCTGAGCTGGGGGAAGTGGGGGGGGTCCCCATGTGCTCCCCAGCAGACCCAGAAGTACTTCCAAGCACACTGGGGAGCCCTCCACAGTCCTATGGGGCACTCCATCCACCCCACCATTGCCATGTTCACGAGCCACCTGGTACCTTGAAGTACATAAAAAAAACATTTAAAGCTGTGCCTATGTCTGAATCACTGAGTCTTTCTGAATCTCTCCAAATCGAGTCAGAGGGCTCTGATTCAATTCGGAGAAATTAAAGGGTCTCCTCACTCAATCTGGATTTGGAGATTCAGCCATGGAATTGGGCCGAATCTCCACTGAATCGAATTAGTGACCAAAGCTTCACATAGCCCTACTATCTTTTTATGAACTGATATAGCTATTTCCATGCTCCCTTTGGTAGGTTCTTGAGATTCCTGGTAGGATAAACCCATTGAGCCATATCTTCAGAAAGTTGCATATCTAGTGACATGATCAACCTTGTTGATTTGACATGCAAGTGACTAGTCCACCTTGTAGCCAGTTGTACATACGATCTTTGTAGCTTGCCAGCTAAAATCACAATTACATGTCCAAATTGTCTGAGGATCTATAAAGTATAGAGTTTCTCATCTCAGTTTTATGGCCAAGTTTAAGGTGTGGCTGACTCCAGAAGAGAAAGGTTAAGGGCTATTGCTATGCTTTCTACTTTTTTATTACTGACACTGCCTTTCAAATGATGTTAGAGCTATGGTATTATTGACACTTGTCCTCTTGTCTTGCTTTTCTGATATATTTCTTTCCTTTAATAAAGTTAGAAGCTTAGATTCTCCAAGTGTTGCTTCTCTTTAATTTTTTTTTTGGAAAAAAAAAAGCCTTTTGAAATAATTACAAATAAGAATTCTTTCAAAGGATGAAAGGCAGGAATCAGACAATACTTCACACACAAGATTCCATATGTAGCAAAACCATCAATACTTTCTAAAGAAAGTCCAAGAGAAAATAGAATAGAAACAGGTCAAAAAGACTCTAGTTTTTCATAGTTACCAAGAGAAAGGAAGAGCTCTTGGCACAAAGAAATATGCAAGAAAGACAAAAGAAACATATGAAGCATTATAAGATACTTCAGACAGCTGGGGATCAATGATGCTTTTGTAATATCAACATCTGAATCTAGTTCTTCTCCTTTCAATATGGGTTCTTTTTATTGATGTTATTAAGCTGAGACAAGAGAAAGGGCTCAGCATTATTATAGTCAAAGAAGTTATAAAACTTTTCATCTTTTATTAATCTAAAGTTTGGCAGGAAAAATACCACTGAAAAGCTAGCGATGTGAATTTGGAAGGTAAGGTTAATTATCTACAAGACTTATGAGCTGTTCTAGAAAAATAAAAAAACAATTGAAATTTTTAACTTTACAAAACTGCAAGTTCCATCACTTACAATTCAATCTGTGTCATTTGATGTTTTGAAAGTGAAAAACAGAGTATTACGAAGTTGTAATCAAAGAGCTAGTTAGATACATCTTCTACAGTAATAGAGCCACGGAAACCCACATCCTGAACCCTTGTTGATTTAATAATGTTTCTCATTAATTGTAATGTGCACTCACATCTACAAGTGAGGGGAAGAATTCTTTCAGTACAATCCCTGAGTAAGACATCCATAAACTCAGAGCAGGGCCACAGGCAGGAGACAAGGCTTTCTATCATACCCATCTATAAAGATTCTGCAGTGCTATAGACTGTGGGACAGCCCATAGGTGCTAAAGGTGGCACTGTGAATTACATTTCTTTATAACGATGGCCTCATAATAAAAAAGCAAAATTACCTTAAAGTAGGATGTCCCAGTTTAGCTGGGAAAGTCCCAAATTTCAGAGGCTGGTCCAGCTAGCTTTTGAGAATTATAATGGGCCTCCCAGAAATGCAGGGTCATAGGGTGCAGTCTGGCTGGGAGTCGGAGCAGCACAGAGCACCTTGCAGGCGGGCAGGCAGGCACTGCTGCCTGCTTGGCACACTGCCCTGCTCCCACCAACTTTTGAGAATGCTGGTAGGGGGCTGGAGAGGGGGCCGGGGTCCTGGATGTCCCCAGTGTTGTCCCAGATGTCTGGGATTTCCATACGGTTAGCCTACCTTAAGGCCATTGGGCCTTTCCAGCAGGCACAGCATGCAATCTCAGCTATGAGCGCTGATAAATAAGTACTGCAGCTGGCGTTCTAAGGCTAGCATTCTGCACATAAGTATCCTTAATCCTACTGCGATCCCCAGGATTTCTTCTTGAGAACTATAATTTGTTGCACTAGGTTTAGAGTTCATGAGACATCCACATTTCTATCCAGAACATTTCAGTTTGGTTTGTGATGTTTCTCTTGGCGAAGGGGAGCTCCTGGCCCACAGCTTCTAGACAAACCACCTCTCAAAGAGAGGGAGCTGAGGAGAATGGAGGATGGAACAGCTCCCAGGATTTCCCCCCAACTTTGTTTGAAGTTGTGATGAGATGGGGGGTAGGAAATATACCCAGGAGTTGTCCCTCTTTTCCTTTCTGCCCACATTTAGCTGGCATGATGATCATGTTGGGATGAAAAGGGCCACCTCAAAAGCAACCTATTAGAAGGTAATAATAAAAGTATTATATGCCTTAAATAGAGGTGTGTTCTGTCTGATGGGGCCTAGCTGAGAAGGCTTGGTGGAGGCAAAAGACAAATGATATAAACAAAGTATCTAGATTTCACTAAGTATGACAGACCTCCAGATCAGATAGGAGTACCTGAGGGACTCTGACAGCAACAGGGAAATTAACTCCTCTTTTTTTTTTAATCCCTCTCCCATGAGGATGAGCAGTGACTGCTAGTAGCAGCTTCCAGTTGGCTTTGTAGTAGCATTATTTCCCACTAGTCAGGTAGGCTTAGGGGGTTTGGGAGTTTTGGAGGGTAGAAGCAACTATGGCCAAAAAACACAGTAAAGAGGGGAAGGAGGCACCTGGTGCTCCTTGGCTCTCACTGCTGGGGGATGAACTGGATCTGATACCACATGGAAAGTGGCAGCAGGAGCTGAGCAAGAACAAAGCATTAGACTGATTGCTTCTAACTTCTAACCAGGATATGTGTGTGGTGAGAGTGCAGATAATCCTACTTCTGCCGATAGCTGTGTCCCTATATGTTCTTCTGATGCTAGCCATTGTTAGAGATGGGCTAGTGGACTGGAGAGTCCGATCTGTGGCAATCCCTATGTTTCCCATAACTGTTTCTTAAAAAAGAAAGGGGCAGGGGGTAAAAATCTCAGCACCATTGTTTTTCTTGTGCCAGGGTCCCAGGTTGCTGGGAAGCGGTCCCTGCCTTGTCCATGTCAATAGTATGGTTTGCAAGAGGCAAGGATTTCTTAGGATGATATCTTTTGTCTTGCTGGGATAGAATGAGACAAGTTTTTGAATGCAAGACAGTTTTTGGGCCCCCTACTAGAGAAAGGATGTAGACAAATTGGAGAGAGTCCAATGGAGGGCAACAAAAATAGCTACTCGGGCTGGGACACATGACTTAATGAGCCGAGGCTGAGGGAGCTGGACTTATTTAGTCTGGAGAAGAAAAGACTCAGGGCAGGATTTAACAGCAACCTTCACCACCTGAATGCATGTTACAAAGATGGAACTAGACTGTTGTCAATGGTGGCAGATGACAGAACAAGGAGCAATGGTCTTAAGTTGCACCAAGGGAAGTTTAGGTTAGATATTAGCAAGAACTTTCTCATAAGGTAGTAAAGCACTGTGGGATCTTCATCCTTGGAGGTTTTTAAGACCCAGCTAGACTGATCTATTTGGGACTAGTCTTGCTTTGAGCAGGGGGTTGGACTAGATGACTTCCTGAGGTCCTTTCCAACCCTAATTTTTTATGACTGTGATTCTGCTTCAGGTCTTTGATAAAGACCTAAAAGAAGAATGCTTTGCATTTGAAAGCTTTTCTAACTCTATCCCAACTATTGTATACAGTTGGTTCAATAAAGGATATCACTGTAAGAAATCCTTGCCTCTTCCATAATTTCTGGACCATAATGGCTACAATATCATTCTAACACTACCAATAGCATAGTTTGTTATTTAAGTGTAGCTAAATGCATGCTAATAAGAATAAAGAAAGGATGATCCCTGTTAGGGTAGAAGGTGTTTTTTAATCGTAACCACTTTCTATAGGACTGTTTTCATTTATCTCCATTCCTAATGCCTCTTTTTTGTAAGATGCTTCTCACAGATATTAGGTGCAGAGGGATGTTGATGCTGAAGAATGGAAGCAATTAACTGATCCCACTACCCACATGCAAGTTACTAATTATAGACTAAGAGCAGAAGGAAGGAACCAGATGCATTATGAATCTATTTTTATTAATGAGCACACAGAGAGATGTAGGGATTCCAATTATACTGCATATGTGCGGAACATATTTGCTTATAGCTTAGACTTGTCTCAGGAATTGCTGCAGCCCTCCTGCAGCGTAACCTGTTCTGAACAGGAACATAACTGGCTGGCTTGGTACTCACTAGATTTAGATAGTCTGGACAGTGGGGTGTAACCTGGGCTTTTGTTCAGTGGGCTCTGGATGTGGTCTTCAGGGGTTTATAACCCCCTTGTAGAAGTAGGGTAGGCAGAGGATAAGACAAGACTACATTTAAGTGAGACCTTCCCACTCAAGGTACCTCTCTGTGGACTGGCAACACCTGGCCTCTCCCTGCACAAAAGTTATAGGGTTTGCAAAGCGTTGTCACTCCTAAGGTGCAGGTGGATGCTGGAATGCTTTGGGGTTTTTTTCACTTATTCTTTGGTACTGAGAGAAGATGCGTGTGTGTCTGAGAGAGAGAGAGAGAAAGGTGACCTCAATCCCCTCATGTTTGGGGTAAGGTGATTCTTCAGATCTAAGGTGATTCACCAGACTTTCCCAGCTGGACCTACCAACCGCTACAAAGTTTTCAACCAAGAGTCATTTTCCATGCCTCGTTCCCCTTTCCTGCAGGTTGATCAGCCAAGGGAAACCACTCCTTCACCAAAGACTCTAAGAGGCTTTATGTACATGCAGAGCTTTCCATGGTGTTGCAGCCAGGTATCTGGGGGCATAAATTGATGTGGCCAAATGACGTGGTTCAGCTTTGCCAAGGAATCTCCAAGGGAAGTCTGTGAGCAAGGAAAGCTGGCTCTGGTGCGGTCCTAGGGCTGAGACCACCAATCAGCTGATTGACTGCACCAGAGTGTCAACAGGCGCCTGGGAAGTCCCAAACAGGCAGTTCCTGGGGCTTCAGGGGCCTGATCCTGCACACCCCAGGAATTCCCATTCCCATCTGTTGTCATAAAGTGGCCCAAATTGATACCACCTATGCCACAGCCACTAATATGGGGCATCTGTGGTATAACAAGGGCCATGGATCTCTGTTTGCTTGGCCTTTGTGCCACCATAACATTTTTTATGGTGGCACAAAGGTGACATTTGTCTCTACCCTGGAAAAAGCAGGGCAGTGTAATGGATCCAGTCTTCTGGTCAGGAGGCAGCATTGGGCTGCCATGTACCAGCTTCTCAACCAGCCCCTGATTGGTGCCTAGAATATTTGGTTGCTGTAGAATTTATGCGGTCAAATAGATCCATCCCCAGATGCTGCCAGAGTCAGACGTTTGTCCCATAGCTTTTGAAGGCAGAAAGTTTATGGACCGAGTCTGAGGTAGATCTGGACTTAAAAGAAGCCATCTCTTGTAGCCCTCTGCACACTAAACACCATCACTCCCTGTGAAAGATCAGTTAGGATGCTGTGCTCTAAGGGCTTGTAGTTCCTTGTCAGACTTTGTGTGCTCCTGTAACTGCTGGAGTAACTGGTCACTGAGTGGCGTCATTTCCATCAGACCATGAATCACCTTTTCTGAGTGGAAAAGATCAGGTGCAGGAGGAGGAGTGAGCATTGTGGCTGTAGAAAGCATGTCAGCCACTAACATGTCTTTGCCTTTGGTATGGTGAATCTGGATGTCAAATTTTCAGAGCTGCAACAGCATACTGTGGAGCCTTTCCTATGGGCTTCACAAAAAACAGTTCCAGGGGTTTGTGGTCTTCCTGGACCCATACCTGGGTGCCATACACATATTGGTGGAACTTTGTCATGGCAAAGACAATTGCCAGAAGTTCTTTTTCAATCTGTGCATAATTTCTCTCAGATTGTGTTAGAGCTCTTGAAGCATATGCAGTTGGTTGATTCTGCTGAAACAGACTTGCTCCTAAGCCATCTTTGGATGCATTGGCTTGGATTTCCAGCTGCTCTACTGGGTTAAAGTACCTGAGCACAGGTGCCATTGTGATGGTTTGCTTGAGCTTATCCAGGGCTGCCTCATGCTACAGAGGATGCTGTTGCAGTGCCAAAAATATGACATCCAGATTCACTATGCCAAAGGCAAAGACATGTTAGTGGCCGACACGCTTTCTAGAGCCACAATGCTCACTCCTCCTCCTGAACCTGATATTTTTCATTCGGAAAAGGCGATTCATGGTCTGATGGAAACAGAGACACTCAGTTAAACCTGAACTAAACCTACTGGCTTCTCAGAGACCAAATCCAGATTCAGGATGATTTGCTTATGATTGGGCTGAAAATAATCATTCCAAGTGGTGCAAGGACCAACATGTCGATATTGCTTCACTCGCCCCATCAAGTCATACAAAGGTTGAAAGTGCAAGCTCAACAAATTATGTATTGACCTAAAATGAATGCCCACATGGAGCAATAGATTGTGAATTGTGCACCTTGCCAAGAGCTCCAACCCAGTAATCAGAAAGAGCCCATGATCTCATATGAGATTCCAGACCTGCCTTGGCTAAAACTGGCAATGGATATTTTTGACCTATGGGGACAGTATTATTTGATCATAGCTGAGTATTACTCCAAGTACCCTGAAGTTTTGCACCTGCCAGACAAGACAGCTGGCATGGTAGTAGCCAAAATGAAGTCTGTGTTTGCTTGTAATGGCATACCTAAAGAAATTGTCTCCAATCACGTGCCATTTGCAAGTCACATGATGAAACAATTTGCGACTGACTGGGGCATAACCATCACATGTTCTAGCCCAGATTACCCACAATCCAATGGTCAGGCTGAACACACAGTTCAGACCATCAAATCAATGTTTAAGAAGACTTTGCAGGAAGGCTCTGATCTATATCTGCCTTTACTCAATTTGAGGAATTTACCCATTACTGGTCTCAAGTATGCTCCAGCACACCATGTTCCAGTGCTTCTGATGGTGAGACTTTTGCACAGTACTCTCCCTGCTACAATGGCAGTGCTAACTCCTAGACTGCCACTGATTGCCTCCCACAAGTTGTTGAACCTTCAAAGGTGCCAAAAGGAGCACTATGACCACACGGCTGCATCCTGGCCACCTCTATGTTGGGGGAGAAGTAAAGATGCAAACAAGTCCAGGTTGGACACCAGCATCTGTCACGACAAAAAGGGATGAACCACGCTGCTACATAGTAAAAATCCCCAGTGGTAATGTCTACAGGAGGAACAAAAGACACTTAAGACAAGATTACTCATCACTACCAGCAGGACATTTCAGTGTACCTCAAGAGATGGCAGCAGAACAAACTTAAGAAGAGGAACCAGACCACCATGAGCAAGAGTTTCATCACATTCCAGAGAATTCACCAGTACCCACAGAGGAACCTGATGACACCACGCAAACTAAGAGGGGACGTGTGGTGAGATTGCCTGTGAAGTACAAGGACTATGTAATGGGATAGCAGGAAAAGCTAGACCCCACCAGCGAGCCAAGTGCTAGCAACCTCTGGCTCCGCAATCCTGAAAAGTTCCAAGTTAAAGTAGCACCTCATGAACATCCAACTAATTAAGAGGGAGCTCCCAGAGTAAAGAAGGGGGATGTGGTATATGGAATGTACCTTTAAGGGGCCTCCCCCTGATGCCCTGTGGGTGTGGTTTGTGGTGGTGGGTTGCAGTCCTCCCTGCAGGCTTTGAGCACGTGAGTTCTGAATCCTGTTCTTAATAAAGATAAAGCTGTTTACCACCCCAATGGTCTCTGCTGAATGGCAACTTAAGGACAGAACCCCAAAGGCATGGAGGTCTGAGTGAGTACCCCATCCCTGGAACCCGATGGGATAGAGTAAACATTATATCACTCTCTCAATTTATTGAAATCAAGATTGGAAGACATTTTAGTCAAACACAAGTTATTTGGGGTCAACAGAGGGGTCACTGGGTGCAACTGAAGGCCCTGTGATATCTACATGGAATCACAGTGCACATAACCTAGCAGTCCCCCATGGCCACAAAAGCAATTCATGCCAGAAGGTTTTATCATTCTTACAATGCTCTTCTGAGGAGCAAAAGAGAAAATGCACTGCATTGCTAGCTTCTACTGGCAGCCTTCCCGAGCTGTTCTAAGGCATTATTACTTTCAATTGCAGAAGTAAAATACAGTCTCTTTTTGTTCTACATGAAATACATTCTAATCTGTAAAGAGCAAAGACATTCATTGGATATTATAAAAAGTACTCTAGACAATGAATAGCTGCAATTATTCAGTTAGAAATACCCTGCTGCTTCTACCACTGCAAACTAACCTACAATTTTTTTCTCCTAGTTAGGCTCAGCAAGCAGTTTCCTTTGAAAAGAGATGATACCTCTGGGTATGATTGTTAGCTTCCAGTTTAACAGGTTTAGTTCCTTTGAGACAAATCCTCAGAGCAAGTTTTCACTGTTAAAAGACACTCTCATTTTGGTTTATGCTAGCCATTGACATGAATTTCCCCTTACTATAGAGCAAGCAGGAACACTTGCTGTAGAAAACTGAGCTTTGATGAAGTCTGAATATTCATTTGACCTCAAGTGTTTTATGATGTGTTAGAAAGGGGACAGATGTATTGTGAATCCAAGGTTAAGCAGCAAATTGAATACAACTCCAAGTAGATAGAAATGCTGTAAAGAAAGCAGATACCAGGTTGGCTAGTGATCAAAAATCTCTCATAGAACCAGTGGGAGACAGTAGAAAAGATCATAGAGATTGGGCTCTTAAAGAGACCCCAAAAATATATGCCAGTAAACTACCAATATGCTATAGACTGAATAGAAAAGGTAGTTACCTGTGTTAGTCTGAAGTCAGTCAGAAGGCACGGTAGATATGAACCTTCATAGACTAACTAAGCAAGATCTATAGATGCATAGATAGATATATAGGCATAGAGCACAAGCTACTGACCACCACAGTTACATTCACACCACCAGATTTCATCCCAAGCACTTCACTCTATCTGTCTACAGTGAAGCTCTGTGTTACAGCTGGATCTGCTCTGACCCTACTGACTGGAATGATCACCTTAAGGACCTGGAGCAGGGATTTTTACAATTACAAGTTGAGGTTCCCAAACTGTAGCCACTGAGATCAACAAAGCCAGACTCAGATTTCTCTTCAACCTGCTACAATGTGAATCTCAGGACAATGACAGCAGAATCCCTCTGGTTTTCACCTACAGCCACCAACTTGAACACCTAAAACACATCAATAATGACTTCCAACCCCTCCTGGAAAAGGATGACCATCTCAAGGCAGTGTTTGGGGACAAGCCTGTCCTCATTTACCCACTAATAACTGGACTTAAGCCATAACAGCTGATGATAAAAGTGATGAAATCTGTACCCAGTAGCAATAAAACAACTATAGATAGGTAGTATTGAAAACTGAAATTGATTGCATCTTTTCAAAGATTAAGAAATGTAGCATATCAAAATTGCATTAATTCTCTGCCTGTTTCACTGGACAGAGAAATAATTTATCAAGTGACTTTTCTAAACTGAGTGGCCAGACAGAACTCAGATGTGAAATGCTAGAGTATTGTTATTACTGTGATTCTTATTCATTTATTTACTTTCATAAAGCTGAATACACAAGTAATTATTGGAAACTGTCAAAATACAAATGGTGGCTATTGCTTTAATCACTGCAGAATAGATATCCATTGGAAGCTGTCTGTTACTAGAAAGCAGTCAAACAGCAGCACACTGCCAGGACCAATAGAGTTTTTGACACTAGTAATATGTTTATCTTGCTTGCAAAGGTATGTGGTAGGCAACAGCTCTCTGCTTAAGAGTTTAATCAATTGGAGAGCCTCAGGTGATGAGTAAACCTTACTGGTGACATGCTGGCCTTTTAAAAAAAGAAGTGGATCACAACTAAGAATACAGCCCATCTTCCAATATAGGTCTACTACTGTGCAAAATTTTGGCAGCCATTTCATTTTGGAGGTATTTCAGCCCATTTCAGCTCCCAAAACACTAAATCCAAAACAAAACAGAAGGCTCTGAAACACCTCTGAAATGAAACAAAACCATCCAAAACATTTTGGAAATGTTTTGGATGTTTCAGAGTTGGGCTTGCAGGGAAAAATAAACTAAGAGGAGGGAGAGGGAAGAGGGGTGGAAGGACTGCTCTGATATTGATATCTGTAGCTGGCCAGTGTCTGCAACCTGTCCCCGAGGTCCCTTCCACTCCCAGTGCTCTGGGGGAGGGATGGCAGCCTGCTGTCATCCTGAGTGCAGATCCAGGGGCCCGTGCCCCCAGGGAGGAGTCTGAAGCAGCCCCACATCCCTCCCAAGAGGCACAGGCTCCCGGATCTGTGTGCGGGATGACAGCATACTGCAACTGCCAGCTGGGGCCAGTGCCAGCACCCAAGTCAGCTCAGCACAGCCCATGCCAAGCACAACCAGGGAAGCTGCAGGAGAAATCCCCATGGCTGCCCTGCCAGGCCTCATCCCTCACCCAGCCCAGCCTCCTGGCACTTAAAAAAAAAAAAAGCCCCACACTCACCAGTGGTAGC
>NW_017728886.1:76065138-76076265 GCF_001723895.1 Crocodylus porosus
AAAAAAACAAACAAAACCGCCTGCATTCACCAGCTGCAGGAGCAGTGACTGGGGCCTCTGGGTGCTCATGGCAGAGCCCACACACACAGTGCAGAACAGTGGGGAGCAGCAGGGATCACTCCCCTCTTGCCTGGCAACTGCACAGCAGCTGTCGCATCGCGCAGGTGAAACATGGCTCAGCAAGGTGCCACACACTGTCTGGGAGCTGGGATGGCTCCAACAGTCAACCAGAGCTTGGAAGTGCTCAGCCCTAGTGGCCCCAGGTCCCAGACAGCACATAGTACCCTGCCAACATGGACTGCAACATGGGGCAGCTGCCGCGTGGGTGCCAGGCGGGGGGGAGCAATCCTTGCTGCCCCTCACTGCCCTACACTGCTCAGGGGGGGCTCTGCCATGAGCATCCAGAGGCCCTAATTGCCACTGCTGCAGCCAGTGAGAATGAATTTAAAAAAAAAAAAAGCCCAGCGCTCACCGGCTGCAACAGCAGTGACTGGGGCCTCTGGATGCTCATGACAGCTCTATACATTCATTAATGTGCAGTAGTTACTGTGCATTTAGTTTAGTAACTTGCTTAATTAAGTACTAACTAAATGTGCAGTAACTCATGCTACTGTGCAGTAGCACCAGCACTGTTTTTCATGATGCTTACTATACAGTAGGGCTGTGTGAAGCTTAGCCAGCTGTTTCATTTTGACACTGTTTTGACTCATTTACTGGGACTACACACCACTTCTCTCCATCAGGCTGAGTTCCATGGGGCTGTGAGCTGTTGGGAGCTGAGTCTGGTGGAGGGAGGCAGAGCACATCCCTGGCGCTGTGTGCTGCTTACCCCCACCAGGCTGCAAGCTGCAGGAAGTTGAGCCCAGTGGAGGGAGGTGATGCGCAGTCCCAGTGCTGCATGCTGCCTCCCCACAGTGGGCAGCAAGCTGCTGGGTGTTCCCCCTGACATGGGGGAGGTGGTGTGCAGCACTGGGGCTGTGTTCTGCCTCCCTCCCCCAGGCTCAGTTCCCAGTGAACACTGTACCATCAAAATGTCAAAACAGAAGTCGAAGCGGAACAGTGCTGTTTCACAAAGCCCTACTGCGCAGTAGCCTAATAACACTGGGCAGTAGCATATTAGCATGATTTTTACTTGGCACACTGCTGCATGGTGTTATTAGGCTACTATGCAGTAAGCGTCTTGTGTATATGTGCCCAGTAAGAAGTAAATTTACTATGGAGTAAAATCTAGGGTAAATCACTCCACAGTCACCATGTCAAATGTCTGCAGTAGAGGTGCACCAATATATCATTCGCATATCAGATCAGCACCAATAAAAGGAAGATTAACATTATTGACAATTGGTACCTGATAATGTCACTGATACATTCCACATGCATGCGCACAGCCTCAGCACGTACATGGCCAGAAATGCAGCCCAGCAGCTTGGAGAGCAGCCTCCTGCCAGTAAGTCTGTGGGAGGAAAGGGGGATGGGGAAGAAAGAGCCATGGGGGGGGGCAGATTGAGGCCCCTATAGTGAAGGAGGGAGTGGGGCAGTGGCAGGAGCAGGGGCAGGGGCAGGGGCAGGGGCCCCCAGACAAGCAGTCCTCATTTCCATCCTACTCTCCTGCCCCTGCCCCTGCCCACTCCCTCCCTCACCATCAGGGCTTTGATCTTCCCCCCCCATGCCCTTTTCACCCCACAGAATTATCAGCAGAAGTCTGCTGTCCAAACTGCCGGGTTGCATTTCTGTAAATTGTCTTTCGGATCGGCATTAGCTGATATGGCTGGTTAATAATCGGTTATCAGTATTGGCCAAGAAAATCTTTATCAGTGCAACCCTAGTCTACAGCCTAAAACATAGGAGTAGTTTGTATACTTCACATTCCAGTCTCCATGAACCCAGCAATGTTATAAAAAAAAAGCCCATCATTACAACCAGCTGCAATGGAATCACATGAATAAAACTGGGGAACCAAGAGTTAAAACATATAAAATACACAACAGCTTTGATAGGGATAATAACAAGAAATTCTAGAAAGCATATAATACCTGCTATCCTTTTCCATACCAGCAGCTGGACTGATGAAGTTTGATGAGTCTTTGTTCTGTCTCTCTGTTCCCTGTGGGAAAACTCCCTCAGGCTACAAAAATAGAAGCAGCATAAAGTACTGGGATTGACTTAAAGTTAGAGAGGTCCTGGATCTACTCCATGACCTTTTGGCACAAGTAGTATGGCATACTGAGCTGGGAGAGTTTCATTTCATGCTGAAATCATTCCAATTCAGCTTGGCCTGGTGAGGTTACACAGAAAAATTTCTTCCTCTTATTTCCTCTCAACATTCAAGTTCATTATTGTCTTTCAAGCTGCAATAGATGAGACTCTTATCTACAGCGGATATGCTGGGAGGTGAGGTTGGAGAGGGGGCTGTAGCTACCCCAAAGGGGTGCAGCCACCCCAAAATTTGCTCTAGTAGACTCCTACCCACAGCTAACTGTCTTCTGCTGACATAACCTCTTGCAGTGAAGCTGTGTGCCTCAAGCAAAGCAGACTATATGCTCTAGTAATGTAACAATGGATGCATCTACACAAGATGCATTAAAGCACATCCCTTAATGTACATTAAAAGCAACAAAATTAAACTAATTGTACCTAAATTTGATACCTGCAAATGCAAGTATTAACGTTAGGTAGTTAGTTAAAGAGCATTAACTCTCGTGTAGATGTGACCCAGCACTAACTTAGCTACTAGGGTCAAATGGCAGGGATGCAGGGACTCGGCACTAACTTCAGTGCCAAGTCTCTGCACATGTAGACACCTGCCAAAAATCACTTAATGCACATTAGCTTAATGCGCGTTAAATTTAGTCATGCTTAAATGCACATGTAGACATGCCCAATGTCAACAATCAGTAAAAGTTATGGTAGCAAAACTTTCTTCCAGGGCCTTGGCTGTAGTCAACTTCTATTACTCTGTTCTCAGCAACACTAGAGCGCACAATGATGTTTCGGATAGCAATGTCAGAGGTCAGAAAGAGATGTATGAAATGGTAACCCAGCCATCAGTGCAAATAGGAAACTATATAGAAGGAGCCTAAGACAATAAGAGCAGAAAACAGTAAGTAAAGCTGAAATGGAAAATGTAGGTAGAATTGGACAAGAAATAATGAGAAAAAAGAAAGTGTTCTCTGTATATTTAGTGCATAAGGTCACTGAAGAAGGTCAGCAGAAACTGTAACAGACTTCTAGTAATAGCAATGGCAGGCATTTCAGGAAATGTAAATTAATTCTCATCTCCGTGTTCCCAGGAGATAATGAGGGCAGATGCCAGAGACAGAAATACGCTTTTGAGGTGGAGTAAAAGAAATAATGAAGGAACTCCAGGTCATGCCTGAAGAAGTAATAAAGGAATTCCATTTAGTGCAGATTATTTAGACACAAGGGCAAGATACAGATTCCATCCCAGAATTTTAATGCACGTGACACAGAATGGGGGAAACTTTTAGCAGAAGCAGATAATGAAATGCTCCACTGGAACCCAGGCACAAAGCTCAGATCTAAAAGAACTTAATATTACATTTCTTTCTAAAGAAGGTCCTAGAAATTTTGCAAATCAAGGACCTGATTCACTTTGTGTTGCTCCAAATTCACGGCAGGGTCATTTAGTTGATGTAGGCTGCAGTGACTCAAGCACCTTTACTTCACAAGTTAGCTAATCAGAGATTGGGTGAAAACCACCTGGAGAAATATAGTTTGATTAAAGATAGTCTGCCTTGACTCACAAAAGAAAATCATGCCTAACAAATTATATAGAGTCTTATTGTTCCCAGAAAGGGTGACATTAAGAGCTGACAGGCGGACACTGTGGGTGTAATTTACCTGGCCTTCGGGAAAACCTTCAAACAGTGTGTATGAATACATTAAATTTGCATTTATATAGTTCCTTTTCATTTGCATGCTATAGCAAAGCACTATGCAAACACTGCATCAACCAGACAAAAGATGCATCTATGAAAAGTTGAGCAAATAGATTATGGTGGGGAGGAGGGAGAATTGTTTGAATAGAGCACCAGCTTGAAGATAAGAGATAGTTGCCTCCTATCTCTTATAGGAGGCACCTATCTCTTAAAGGGGTGGCATTAGCTAGTGAATAAGGCAAAAGGCTTTATATTATAATAGCAATTAAAGGCCCCAATTAGAGCAGGTCAAAAATATTAATGGGAAATTTTGCATTATTATCTCTTTTTTCCAAAAATGAGATATTTAAAAAAACAACTGAATGTTAAGCGCAACATGGAAGCCAGTTTTACTTCTGTGAAAGTCATGTTAGCCCAATTTGTGTTGAAAATCTTATTGAAAGGCCTGAGAAAGTATTCCAGTTTCCAAGAAACAGAAACATAAGGAAATCTGTGCGTCATAAGAATAGCTTCAGATCTACTTCATGATTGCTGACACTCACGTGAAAGCAAACATGTATTCCTGACAAGTGCCCAAACCATTACTTTTTGAGGAGCCATTTTCATGTTCTGCTACCAGAATAATGCATGCTTGGATAGTGGGGAAAAGCCAGTTAAAGGTACAATGGGAATAATGATGACAAAGTCAATTAAGTGTTTTGAGACCTGATTAAGAGTACTATATAAGAATTAGGCATTATTATTGTTTTTCTCACTTTCAATATTTTTTATTGTTCTCCATTGGGTTAATTTGGTAGAATTACATTCATTTCAATGGAGTGATGCTGTTTTACACCAAAAAAAGAGCCTGATTCATTGAAAATACCCATCTACTATTTTCTGCGTTTCAACAGGAGAACAGGGTAACTAAGAGCTCTTTCCAGCTCTTTAGTTGTTTCATTTTTCCAAGTACATTGGTTAAGATAGAAATGAATTGTTCCTTCCACAGTAATTCAAAGAATACTTCTGACTTATGTGAAGGTAAAATACTACAATAATTCCATTCAGAATTGTGGACTTGCCTGAAGAACACAGAGCCACATAACCGCATCACTTGAAACCTTTCACCTTTTCATGGGGGACTTCAGGGCTAGGAGCAGAATTTACACATTAACTGGCTTAAGTGATCAGAAACTGGTTTAAACCTGTAACAGAACAAAAGCTCAGTGCACATAAACCAGTTTCAAAATGGCTGACACTGGGTTAAGATAAACCTGGTTGAATATGGCATCAGACGTAACTGATTTGGGTTAAACCAGTTTATGAAACTTCTGTCCTAGACCTCTTCCTGGTTCATGTTAAATCACAGTCCCCCAGCATCCCAGTATGCTTTCCAGCCCTGGGCTGGACTCTGCCCCTCTGCTCCCCAGCTGGGGAGTGAGGCCTGGCTGACAAGGGGGTGGGGTGGCAACCCCAGCTGGAGTTGCAGCTCAGTCTACACAGGGGGGACTGCTCCCCCGCCCCCCAAGCAAACCCCAGGTGGGGCTTGGGGCCAGGGAGAGGGGTTAAATACCCTTTTCCCCACTCAAACTTACTGCTGGCTGCAATTGTGGACTAAAAATCCCAGAGGCACCTGGAAGCAAGAAGAAGAAGTGATGAGCAACGCTGCAGAGTCCTGCTGCTGTAATTCTGGACTGTAAATCCCAGAGACCTCAGGGGCAGCAGGAAGAAAAAGTGAACATGCAGCCAGAGAGTTGTGCTCTAGCGCCCCTTGGCTTCTGGTCCAAGCCACTGCAAGCACGTAACTGCATTTCCCGAATCAAAGGTAGATGTCTGTTCACTTCTGTTTCAATTTAATCTGTGCAGTTTAAACTAACCTGCAAAGACTAAATCAATTCAGTCTTGGGCTTTTTGACTGTCTGTACTTAGCCCAGAAGAACTAGAGGACAAGATGCCAGGTTTCTGCTGGGTACTATGACACTGAGAAGCTGTCCATGAGAGAAAAAACTTCTTTACCATACCACACCTTCAACTTTCTTATGAACTATGAACTTTCATTTCTACTCAGGAGAACTTTTATGATCTTTTCTCCTGTGCCTGATGAAGGGTGTTTGTGTCCAAAAGCTTGCAATTAAAGATTTTTTTTTTGCAAAAAACCAGTTGGCCTAATAAAAAATATCATCTGTACCACAAGTCCCAATTGCTTCTTGATTCTATAAGCATTTATGGCCAGAGCCCAGTTGGTCGTGAGCTAAATACACCCTCTTCTTTATACCTAGTGGTGTAGCTCCTGTCAAAGGCAAGAAACAATTACTGTCTCCATAACTAGATCCCTCCTGTCACCCCTGTTAATGCACTGTGCCCCACAGAAGCAAAGAAGTGAAAGCGAACTTGTTCACTTTCATACTCAAGGCAGCATAGTACTGGCACACCCGGGTGGATGTACTCAAATGTGTTCTGGGAAATCCATGAAGAATTTTTCTTTTCAGAGCTCTTCTAGAGGGCAACACTGTCCTCCCAACAGCTGAAATGAAGGAGACCTTCACAAGAACAAGTGGAGTAGTGTTTTACATACTTAGACTGCTTGGTCTGAAGTAAAAAGGAGGTTTGATTGTGAGGTCCAATTAATCATTTTTTCTGGCTTGAGGATCCAAGCGGCTATTAATAATTCATTATGCTAAAGGACTGTACACTATACAGACAAATAACAGATGTCCTTACGAATGGGGTTCACATTTTAACTGCAACTGACAGCACCTTTTAAAATATGCTACTTTGCTTTAGTTCTTCCCTCCCAACCCTGCTTCTTCCTCACAGAAATTTTAAAAAGTTGTACCTGGGTTAAATCTTTTAATCAGCAATTTAGGTGCTAAAAGTAGTGTAAAAACAGCTCTTGGTGATTTGAACTGCTGCGAACTCTTTAACCTGATCGTGTTACTTGTTTCTTTGGAATATTGGTACATATATGGAGCCAAATCCTTCTTGCTTTACACGCAATAATAGTCCCACTGACTCAACAGTATCACATGGACGATGCCAAGTGTTCAAAATTTGTGTCACCCCCCTCCTGATTATGAGATGTAAAAACAATAATAAAAAATATCATTGTAAAAATAATACTGTAAAAAAGGCTACTCTTTACTGCACATGTATACTGAGTTCACCAAATAGCACCTCGTTTGAGTTTGCCTCCCAGTCTCACATATGTGGCTAACAATGAATTTGCATTTGCTATGGGACTATTTTTTTAACAACTTGCCACAGCTGATTCCCATAATGTATTTACATACCCTTTAGTTTATTAAGCTCTTTACACATATCAGGGCTCATTTAGTGCCTGATATACACTTGACCTGCAGTATTTTGTAGCTATATTTGGATGTAACTATACCAGAAACACTGTAGTTTAAGAGACAGACAAAATGACAGCAGGAAGGGGAGAGAGGCAGATGGACAAATCAATCCCAGCATTACATGGCATCTCCTTAGTGACTGTAAGCTAGCATCGGATCTTTCAAACATCTTAGATTTCACAATATGTGCTACAGCCCAAAATAATTAACCTTTCTCTTCCACTGTGCCACTGGGGTAGGTTAATTCACCAGCACCTGACCAAGTAGGTTGTTGCTTAGGAAAGTTCATGCCTCTCTAAACTGGGAAGTATCTAAAGGTCCCTGTAGATGTGCAGGATACCTGCTCTGATGCACTATTATACTGTATCAGAGGAGACTCAATTAATCAAGTCTGCTGGAGCACGCTAAGCCCCCCCCGACCCTCGAAGCATGTGTAGAGTGACACCCTAAGGTTTCACCATGCCCTACCTCCTGTCTGGCTTCACACTAACATGGATAACCATCTCTGAAGTAGGTAATGTTCCACACTAGGCAGGAAGAAACTCTACGTGCACCTAAGCTTATGAGAGTGGACCCAACATCATGTTTCTTCCCCTCCCTGTTGCCCATATTTCTGTACACTTCAGAAGCCTAACTATTGAACTCATAAGCCAGGCCCTAGTAAGGATTCCAGATCTGTGGAAACCCTGTAAGACTGTGCGGCAAGGAACAGTGCTATGGACGCAACTGTAATCACCAAGGAGGGAAGACCTATGGAAAGAAAAATAGCTTCCCCTGCATGGGGGGGATTTGTCAGATTCTGGTGCTGGTGCAGAGTCCTTGGTCCATCTCGATAGCTTTTCTCCTCCTACACCTCTGATTTACTGCTGTTGTTATCACCAGTTTTATCTCTTGGGACTCTGGGTTACATTCCTATTATGTGCACATTTCCCACACTTGTGGTGTTTGTCTAGTTGTTTTACGTGACCCCATCAACTGCCATTCCCTCAGCTAGGTATGACAGAGCACATTCAAATGTAACCTGGTTGCTGTAGACACCCGCCATCTGCCATGTCTGAAGTCTCCAGGAAGGTGTTTGAGTAGCACTGGGGTCAATATTGCCTCTTACATGCTATGTCCCATTTGCCTTCAAAACTGACAGATTGGTACTCACATTGCAGGCTTGTGTGGATGTGATGACAAGATTGTATTCACTTTGCTCTTTACAGCTTGGAGTATCCTTTTCACTTGTGCTTTTATTTCCTCTAGAGGAGTTGCTTTTGTTTAAGCAAGCAAAAAGGAACTTCAGTTGCACTGCTGAGTTGTAATGGTGGAGAGATGGAATTACTAGCTGTTCTCCTATTGCAGGAATGGGAAGTGGATGTAAAGGTCAGGGAGAGAAATACATGACTATTTTAAGGTTGATACATTAGAGTGGGCAATATGACTTCAGAAAGAACCAGCTTAACAAATAAATGAATGAGCGGGTGTTAGAAAAACCTCTGATGCAAAAAAAAAGCCCTATAAAGCTCATTTGGCAGAGTCTCTTTCAGCAGAGATGAGAAAGATATTGTCTTCTGCACACCAATGGGAGCTATAATTCAGTTGTGCATTGTTCTCATGACAAAGACTAAATGAGAGTGAGAAATGGGATCTAATCTCATGACGAACACAGTAGTAACAATAGGACATGTTAGAAGTGCAGCTCGGCACTGCTACCATTTTTGCATAGCACTATTCAGTGCTGTACTCATGGGATCTTCCTTAAAGGCTGGCTTTCACAGACAGAATGTTAGCCAGGAGAGAGTTTTTTCAGAGAATAGAGAGGTCTCTGTTTCTTAACTATACTCAAGAAATCATTTTAACACCTGTCTTAGGCAAACTATAGGAACCTGTAAGGAACCTCATTCCACCTCTCAATAGCATGAGTTTGTTGGATTCTGCCTACTTTGTTTCTTAGAAGAAGGGAAAGACAGCATTTATGAATGATTAATTGTCTAAAACACTGAATGATAAATTAAGCAATTGGCTGGATAAATACAGCCAGCGTCAAGCTGGGAGAAAATGTTGAGGCACCCCTAGTACAGTATGGGGCTTGTCATACTGATAACATTTTATGGCACAGAAACATGACACTGCTTGATGCAAAGGTCTGATCTTCAGCTGGTGGAAAGGAGTGTGGCGTTGCATAAAAATAAGCCAATTCCTTTAGTACTCTAGGGTGGAGATTGTCTGGACCAGCTGACTTGAATATGTCCAATCCCTCCAGAAGCTCCCTAACTAGTTCCTCACTAACCCTTGGCCTAGGTGCACCTCCCCTGGGGCCTGAGGGGGGCCTAGCGGGGGGCGGGGGGTGGCTGTTCCGGTCCTTACTTAGGAAGATGGAGGCAAAGAAATCATTAAATATATTGGCTTTGTCGTCTGGTGTGACGACCAAATTTCCTACCGTGTCCTGCAGGGGCCCCACATTACCCGGAACCTTCTTTTTACCCCCTGTGTATTTAAAGAAGGACTTCTTATTGTCCTTAATTCAGGAAGCTAGTCCTAGCCCCATCTCTGCCTTGGCCTTCCTGACTGCCCCCCTACATCTCCGAGCAACTGCAGTCTAGTCATCCCTGGTGATGTCCCCTCCTTTCCATTGGGTGTACGCCTCCCTTTTAGCTAGGAGACATTCCTGTAGTACAAGCTTCATAGGAGGGAGCCATTGGTAAAATATTTCAAGGGAGGCAAGAAGGAGTCAAGACTCTGCCTACCAACCTACCAATAATAACGAATGCACATCACAGTGCACTGTGCATACTGAGTTACAGTATCTCCTGCAGTTTCCATGTGGCACTGGGTACAGAAAGCACAATCTAGCCCTTAAACTTAAAAAATATGTTAGAAAATATAGAATTTTTTTTCTGAGATGAGAACAAGCCACAATCAGTCAAGTCAATGTTGTGGCAAGAACTTTGGCTAACATTTTTCCCCTAGGAAAGACAGATACCAAAAGACATACTTAGACACCTGAGACAAATAAGACTGATTTTTAGAAGTGTGGAGCCCTGACAAATCAGACACAAGTCAATGGCACCTGCAGGTTTTCATCATCATGAAAAATTAGGCCACTTTGAATTGGATGCCTCTGTGAGGAGTTTGAAGCGTAAATATAAGATTTAAAACCAAATATGTGGGACCTGAGGAATCATTTGTATTTCCTGACATTTTACATGCTACCTGCACAACCTTAGTGATATATTAATATATGGGTTTTATTCATTTAATTGCTCTTGGTATTTTTATATTTATATAGTCCCACTTAGATTTTGCATTACATGCCCTACTTATCCTTGCTTCCAATTCTCCAGACAATCCCATGTTTATGAAAAAGCAGAAATAAATAAGCTTAAAGTTAGAGGGAACTCTGACTAAGCATCCAAAGAAATGACCTGAGAATCTTCCACTGAAAACTAGTGGTGTGTGAAGTAGGCCCTATTCGATTGGGATTTGGCCCAAATCAGGGACAGTGATTCCATTTGTTGATTTGGATCACTGTCCCTGATTTGATTCAGCCAAATCTGAATCTGAAGATTCAATGCTGATTTGGAGAATCAGTGATTAGGACATAGACACAGCTTTAAATGTTTTTTCTATATACCTCAAGGTACCAGGTGTGGCTTGTGAATGCTGTGATGCTGGGGCAGATGGAGCGTCCCACAGGAGCACAGGGAGGCCCCCTGCATGCTCGGTGGCAAACCCAAAAGTGGACTGGAAGTACCTTCGATTGGCCTCAGGGGGACCTCGGGTGCCCCCCAGACCTAGGAAGCATGAGTCACCAAGCCTTTTGGGGGTGCTGGGGGAGGGGGCATGGGGGCACCGGTCCACTCCCCAGTGGATGCAGAAGTGGACTGGAAGTGCTTCTGGTCCACTTCCGG
>NW_017728886.1:76076365-76121548 GCF_001723895.1 Crocodylus porosus
AGGGGGCATGGGGGCACCGGTCCACTCCCCAGTGGATGCAGAAGTGGACTGGAAGTGCTTCTGGTCCACTTCCGGGTCTGCTGCCGAGCGCGCTGGGGAGCCCCTCGCACTCCTGTGGGACACTCCATCCACCCCATGATCACAGCATTCACGAGGCCCTGCTACCTAGAGGTGTGTAGAAAAAAATTTAAAGCTGTGTCTATGTCCGAATCACTGAATCTTTCTGAATCGATTCAGAGGGTTCCAATTCAATTTGGAAAAAGTAAGGGTCCTCTGTTTCGATTTGGATTCGGAGAGTTGGTCGCCAATTCAAGCCAAAAAATCAGGGACCGAATCTTCATACAGCCCTACTGAAAATATCCCAAGATCAGTCCACCACCTTTCCCCCAGAGCTCTTTACATCAAGTAAAGTCTGTATGATCCAGCATCACGCAGGGTCTAATAAAGAACAAGGAAACCCCAGCAGAGGGGAAAGTTAGGCTTTCGTGTGCACCATGCTAGGGCTCTAGGGCAGCCTCTTACCTCACAGCTTCAAGACTGGGTTAGAATTTTGAAAAACTGCAATTTTGGTACCTAAGAGTTCAATTTTCAAGATGTGATTTAGGGCCTGTCTACACTGTAGCAGCTACCTGCCATAGCTGGTATGGTCACAAGGACATGCCACCCCCTCACTACCAATTCTTATTCTTCAAAGCTGGAAATAAGGGCACAATGTGTTGCCCCCTTCCCCATCCCACTCAGAATTGGCTCTTAAGGATGACAGATGCTGAGGTCTCAAGTTCAGTCACAGCAAAATCCCAATTGCAGCCTTACTTGTGTATTTCTGTATTTGGAGTGTGTGAGCATGATCGGGGTGATAGGTGTGCTTAGGAATGTACTGTTTGGGGAAATGCTACTTTTGAAGTATGGACACACCCGTAGGCACTTAGGGCTAAAATTTTTTAAAGATGTCTAGGTACTACTGAAAATCTCACAGGACACGTCTACACACCTGTAATTATGATGCATTACATTTAATACCTGTAATAACAGGTACTAACTTAATGCACTGTAATGCACACTTTTTATGATGCTAAATATACAGTAGACTGATTCTACTGTGCATTAGCACATTAGTGTGGTTTTTGCCTGCCACACTAATGTGCAGTAGTATTAGTCCTCTGCACATTTAGCATCTTGTGTAGATACATCCACTGAGCATCTATCTCCACCTTTAAGAATGTAAATGCCCTAAGAGACATCTGGCTATTTAGATCCTAAGAACATCGCACCCCATAAAAATCTGGTAAGTCCATCACTCCCAGAAGACTAATAAGGATGACTAATTTCTGTGACTAACTGATTATCAACAGTTACCCATTTACAGCTTTTCATGAGACATATTTTGCATGCCAGAAGGACACAGTAAAGAACGATTTTTTGACATTTATGATGAAAAATATATTACAAAAAATCCAAGTACAAATTATATACTCTGTGGCTGCATCTACATGAGATGCTGACACTGTTGTTGTTACTGTGTAGTCATTTAGCTCTTGAATAAACAAGTACTAAATGAGTGCACAGTAACCTGAGTAGTGCTGGCAAATGCCTGTTTTGTGACGCTACTGTGCAGTAACCTAATACTACTGCGTAGTAGTGGTAGCATTGCATCATGGTTTTTGCCACACGACGCAGTATCAGGCTAGTGTACAGTCAGCATCTCATGTAGATGCAACCTGTGATTATGAGATTATAAGAATTTGATGATTAAACAGATATGTTCAGCATTAAGCCTTTCTTTTTTATTACAAATATTCAGAGTGCTTGATATAAGAATTACATGATAAAAGGTAGTAAACTAATCCAAGATTTTTGTTTTGTACTGTTATTCTTACATATTTATTGCCCCAATAGAAGATAATTGTACAGAACAGGATAATTGCCTATATTGTGTTGAGACAAGAAAAGCTGAAAAATATTCAATATTTTGTGAATGTCAGCTGGCTTGATAGGTGCTAGTAAACAGCATATATCAATATCTGTTAAACCAACTATTTATTAGTTAATAATTTACCTAATTGAATATCTACTAATAATTGGTTTGAGATTTAGTAATCTTATTCATTTGGAAAGAACTCATTTTGCTTTAACAAATGACGAATAAACCAAAGTGTAGAGTCAATGAGACTGTAGCAGACAAATCAATGCATCTTTTAATGAGACCATAGTGATGAGTTATTCCAGTGATTAATTAATCAGGTATTACTATATTTACAATATAGTAAGAAAAAGAATAGTAAGAAATAGAGTAATACAATATAGTAAGAAAAAGGAAAAAAAAGGAAAGATCACTACATTCTTGTGGCCTGCAGTGCAGCTCCTTCTAATCCTTACAATGAATAAATGAAGGTGGCGGTATTATGTTCAGTAGGTATCACTTATTCATGCTTCTTCAAGGCAGCATTATAGCTTTACTGGGCTTATTGTGACATATCAGTAAACTTGGCAGGATTTGATTTTTATTGGGAAATATCAATTAATGGCAATTTTACTTCACACTCACAGACAAAAACATTTCCATTGTTAATAATTGAAATTTATAGAAAGGGTACATAAGAAAAATTATAGTTGATGGAGTTTGTGATGATGGGGAAGCAGTCTTAAAGAACTGTGCTGACTGTCGTTTGGACTGCAATTCCCAGAAACCCCGGGGGACTGGGAACAAAGGTTGAGGAAGTGACAAAACAGAAGAGGGAGCTACAAACAAGGGGAATGGGTATGACGGCATGTCGCAGCCCTGTGCCTGAGAGCAGAAACAGCTCAGGAGAGAGCCCTAGCAGTGAGGGGGGAAGCCCAGCTGCTAGTTACCAGGGCAGCCAGAGTCACAGGTACTGGTTGCTAGGACAACTGCTGGGGAGCCAGCTGACAGGAAGAGGCAGGGTCTGGCACATATAAACCCCAGGCGTGAGGCCAGAAGGGCAGTTCCCCACTGGTGGCCAAGGGAGAAGGAGCTTGGCCAGGGCAGACAGTGGGGAAAAGCCTGGCTGCGTAAGCAGCCACTGATTGCTGCTATGGGTTGGAGCATTCCCCAGTAGGAATTGAATGTTGTTTTGGCCAGACACTTTAGGTTCTTTTATGTTATAGCCCAGGGACTTTGGGTTTTGTGTTCACTGTTTATCCGGAGCACCGGGTGAGGCCTCACAGGGGCTCCATGGCAGCATGGGGACCCTGGCATCAGAAAGGGCGCAGCATTTTGGGTGCACTGACCCCAGCCCCCAGAGCGTGGGGCATTGAGCACCCCCAGAGGAAGGGGGGCTGAGAGAAGCCTCAGAGCAAGGGGCAGAGAGAAACCCCAGTGAGAGAGAGAGTGAGGGGGGGCAACGAGAAGCCCCAGAGCGGGGGGGGGGCAGTGAGAAGCCCCAGAGAGTGAAGGTGGTAGGAAGCCTCACCAAGAGGGGGCAGCAGAGTGCCAGGAAGGTCCAGGACAAGACAGGGCAGCGGAAGCCCAGTGAAGTCACAAAGAGGGCCAAATTACAGCAAGGTCCAGGTTAAAACTATGTCAGTACCATCTACAAGGCTTGGGCTGCAGTGTAGGGGAGGAAAAGGAGCCCCAGATAGCACCCCCTGGCCACCAGGGCAAATAACATGGGCAGCCTCCCTCTAATTACATCAATTAATTAATCAATTAAGATCAAGACATGGCAGGCAAGTAAGCAGGCGGTTGGCCCATAACAGGAGGGCAAAGTCAGCAATAGAGAGGCTCCAGCAGAGATACTCCTGTCACGTGGCACTTCTGCCACTCAGTTGGCAGCAGTCCTACTGTGGTTACATTTGTCATTAATAAGTTGTCTGCCCCCCTACAGCCCAACATTCATGCAATCCCGAAGATTTAAATGGATAAAGGTTGAACTTAATGCTTAAAATAAATATCAACTGTATCCACTGAAATTATTAAAAAATAAAAATTGAATTTTGCTAGGTTTAACTATCACTTATGAAGACAAGTGGCAGAACCAGTTATAGCTGTGTGTATGAGTGTGTGTGTGTGTGTATGTGTGTCTGTTTTCTTTTCCTAGCTTAAAAATCAAACTAGTTTGATATCATGTCCATGATATGACATGAAGTTTAGTTTCAGCCTTGGTATCTGCATAAAAAGACATCCTTCCCTTTACATTCCACTGACTATCCAGTTTGTCTCTAAACTGAAAAGTTGAGGCTAGTCTTTTGACTTAGGAGGGTAAAGCAAAGTACATTTCACCAAGGAACATTAAACAGTAATTTTTATAAGTCCTTGAAGAAGTACCTAACACCTTTAAGTTTAAGGACATGCAAAACCAGTTACAACAGAGGGAAGATAAATTATGCCTGACAGCAGATTCTGAAATGTAGCCTATTTTTGAGGAAAGGCCTAATAAATTAAAATTGACTTATGAAGGTTTTCCTTCTGCTTCAGATAAATTTAGAGATCTATGTGATAAGAAATTTAAACAGGAGCAAATTCAAACAGCTTGCCTGCTTACAAGCATGGAAAAGATTTCTTTCTATCTTCCTGTTTCTGTTTGCCTATGGAATTCATGTTGAAAACCCAGGCCAAACCTGGAAGCACTGATGAATTTCAGGAGGTCATGCTCCTCCATAACCCACCACCCTTCCCTGTAATGCATTCAGAAGTCATCCAGGCAGCACAGGCAGTGGAAAACTACCAGCAGCTAAGTGTAAGAAGAGAGACAAGTAGGCCAACTGCTTCCTAGAAGGTCTCTGATTGAAGGACTGTTAAATTTTTGTGACTCCACAGCAGACAGGAGTTAGATTAGTGCAGGAAAGAGAGGACAAGGCAATTACTGGGGCTGGTGACTTTATTATTCTGCAGGAACTGTAACTGAAAGCAAAAATGATGCCTAGGGAGGTGCATGGAATCACAACATTTAAAAAAAAGAGTACCCCACATAACAGCTAATGACTAATACATCACAGGAACAAGAATCATGGTGTCCAAGAGCAGCAAGGTAAGATTCAGATGGTGTTGGGATGGAGGGGACAAGCCATGTGACTTGAATTTAATGAGGACAACCCTCAGTATTGACTATGCTGCAGAGCTGTCTTAGGGCTTGGGCCCATGGGGCACAGGCCTCAAACTCTCAGTGTGAGAAGACCCTAACACTCATCTGCCAGTGCCAGAACAAGGCATTTATGGCTTGTGCCCAAACACACAATGCAACCATTCAGGGGCACAGAATGAAAATAGAGGCAAGAGATGAGTACAGAAACACTTCAATGAAATGCCAGATATGCCTACATGCATGCTCAAGTATAATCAATCCGTACAATAGCTATCACTTGATTAAATGTGCAGAGGCCCTCAATCAGCGCTATGTTCAAAGCTTCCAAAATCCTCAAGATGGTACTCGGGACTATGAGTATATCTACACAGCTGTCACTGAAGGTCACATAGGCAACTCCAAACTAGTATTAATGTAGTTAGCTCAGGTACTGCTAACAATGCAATCATAGTAGCATGGAGCTCACTGAAGGCGGCAAAACCTGTCCAGAGTGCTGGGTAAATACAGCAATCAGCCTGTATTTAGCTATGTGCTGCAATGGCTAGAGTTGCTAGACTGCTAGCAATTCCCAAGCCAATTAGTGTAAAGGGTATACCAATATGAGCATCAGGCACTACTCCTTTAGAACTAAAACTAGTTAAAAACATGTTGACAAAACTTTCCTGCCAAGAAGAGCTCTTAGCTCTGAGGATAGTGGGCTGATAGAAGGAGAGAAAAACAGACCAACAAGAGGGAGCTTATTAGCTTTTTTCGTACAGATTTATTTGGGATGACTCAAGTTCAAGTCCCTGTTGTAAAACTGACTGAAATAAGACTTGAGCCCAAGAGAGTTTCTTAATTGGCAGGCTTTGGTTTTTCTGGAGCAAGTCTGTCTTTTATATGTTTCACACACACACAAAAAAGCAAATATTTTTGATCTGCAAGGAAAAAATTCAAATCCTCAGATTGTGTTATGACTGGAATCATTATTTTTCAGTCATCCCTGCATACAGCACATGTCTGCCAGTGAAAGTAACTGGGGGAACTTTTGCCTAGACACTGCAGTCAGCACCAAAAACACAGGGGTGGCCCTGGATCTATAAAGAGAAAATAGTTGTGAGGCAGTCCTCTAGAGGGTGACAGGCTCATACAGACTATGCGATGGCATTATATACATGCCTTAATAAGTAAACTCAACCCAGATCTGAAGTCTAACAGGATTTATGCCCTGCCTTTGGCTGTATTTAAATAGACAAAAAGCCTCAGAGAGGAATGAACATACACCTGCAAACAGAGACCTCCACAAAGGGAAAAAATGTTTACTATGAAATACCAAAAGTCTGTAGATTCACTGGAGCCAAGCACTAGAGGGAGCCAAGATTACACAAACCAAGCAATTGCATTACATAAGCATCCTCCAGATATTTTAGTCTGTACTGTATTCTTTTGATTTTCAATCTTGGCTTAGAGAATCCCAAAACTGTTGACGTAGATCTAATCGTGTTTTATATATTTATTACATCCTGCCATTTTTCAAATATGGTGCTCAGTAAAAGCACTTACATGCTTATTAACTATTGAATCAAACGCAATAGCTCTCCTAGCTCTAGCCCAGGATTCCAGGACTATTATACCTCATAAGAAAAGTGTAAAGTTTGAGGTAGCTCTGAATTTGGCAAGCCAGGGAACTAAGTGTGTGTGCACAGGAGTAAGGGATGCAAGGGACCTTTAGTTCTGTCTTTTGGGGCAGCCAGTATTGCTTGGCTTTCCTCTTCTCATTGTTAGCCTTATTATTATTTTATTTATTTTAACATGTATAGTGTAGTAGTAAATGGAAACCAACCCATTTGATGACTGATAGAACTAAGAAACATAAGCAAACTAAACTTGATCTGAGCCTTCAAGAGGCTGAGAAGCAATAGTAAATGAGTCCTTTCCCCAAAGAACTAACAAAGCAGAAGATGAGACATAAAAGAGGATCAGATAAGCAAGTGGGCATGTGCAATTTTTAGCCAATTGGGAGTAGTGGTTACAATTCACCCCTTTGCCAGCTTCAGACTACAATTTTATATCTATGTTGAAAAAGAGGTGAATCTTGAGAAAGGACTTCACAAACAATGATACTACAATACTCCCGCTAAAACTCTTTGTATGTGATTGTTACTACAGAGCCTGTGGAAAGTGGACTTCTTCCCCCCTTAGTTTTACTTACATTTCTTTCCTCATCCTGGAGAATGGCATTGGAGTTCGGCGGTTTTGGCAATGGTCTTGCATGAAGAGCTCTTGCTTGTGCTTCTATTTTTCCCAGGATGGTTTCGTTTCTTATCCAACAGAGACTTTCATCCATCAGGTCCCTACTATACAATGAAGACTTATCAAAACGTATCTTTAATCTGCGCAATGAAAACACAGAGTGAGCAGAGTCTTTCAGAAAGCAAAGTGAAGTGGATGCCTGAAAGTGTTCAAATAAGCAGGTATTAAACATATTAATAACAATAAAAATGACCTACAGAATTGGCATTATTGCTATAGCAAGGGAAAGGAGCATGACAATGGCAAATCCATATGATAATGAAGCAGAAAGAAGATTAATAACCCCAGAGATCTTGTCAAGAAGGTTTAGGTCTAGAAATAGCCTCTGACATATTGGGCATGCCTACATGAGATGCTAAATGCGCAGCAGACTAATTCTACTGTGCATTAGCGTGTCAGGGCAAAAACTGTGCTACTGCACATTGGCATCACTAAAAAGGCATGCAACAGCACTACTGCACAGTAGTGCTGGTTCCTGTGCATTCAGTTAGTACCTGCTATTACAGGTACTAAACTTGATGCGAAGTACCTATGGTGCATTAACGCATGTGTAGACGTGCCCATTATTATAAATAATGCTTGTGCTATTGTTCAGAATAAACCTGGCCTCTGAATAGATAGTGAATTTCAATTCTTGATCACTAAATGTGCAGGGACAATAAAAAGAAACAGCCAAAGTTGTAATATGTAGAAAAACATGAGAAGTACAATGACTTCTTGCAAAATAAAGCATGAGATGCCTATAAATAAGGCCTCATTGGCTAAAGTCTTGTCTCTTCACAGTATTAGGTAAAGCTGATACACCAGTCTTAAGCATATTTCACAGAAGCTGCTGCAAACAAAGGTAGAACGAATCATCAGTACTATTCCCCTTGTGGCTCCTAGTTCTCCTACTAAGGAAAAATATGCCTTTATGCTTTAGAAAGCAGAATTGTCACTGATTCCATTTTCACATCATTACTTTTGTAGTTCCCTTACTATTGTTTTTTTCATGGAAGAGAATGGGGCCACAAAAACGAAATCACAAGGCTGACAGTGTTCCTGGCAGGAGGAAGAGGTGGTAATGACCTCTTAATTCTATAGTACTACTACAATCCCTTAAAAGCATAGAGCTGCATTGGAGCTTTTCACAATGAGACACACACAAACACACACACACACACACACACACACACGTAGGATCTTTAACGAGTTAATTTATAATGTATTCTATGAAATATATATACATATCCAGGAAGACATATTCAAGGGGGGGACGGTGTGTATGTGTGTACGTATACATACACACACTCACACTTACACACACACACATTTTTATATATATATATGTATGGATATGTATGTGTGTGTGTGTATGTATGTGTATATATGTGTGTGTGCGTATAGCACAAGAATATATATATGATCACTGTGAATAGATAGATAGATAGGTAGATAGATAGATACCCGTAGGGCCGTGCAAAACTTCACTGACTATTTCGATTCAACAGTTTTGACTAATTTCGAGCTCAAAACAGTGAAATCAAATTGAAATGACGGGCTTCGAAACAGCCTCAAAACAAAACAAGGCTAGGTGAAGCGTTTAGAAAGTTTCAAAACATTTCGCGTTTTGAAGCTAGCAGCGAGACAGGGGAGAACCAGGGCACCAGCAGGGAGCTAACTGCCCACCCCTAGCGAAAGTTGAAACAGCATCAAAACAACCTTCCAGTTTTGACGGAACAGAACGGAACAGAACAGCTGTTTCCAATCAAAATGAAATTCACAATGGAACGCTGTTCCACTGAACCATCAAAACTGAAGGTAAAACAGACCAGTGCCATTTTGCACAGCCCTAATACCCACTATACAGTATAGATTAACTTATTAAAGATCCTACAAACGCAAATGAGCAGCTTTTACAAAAATATTTTATCAGGCTAGGGCTTTTGTAGCTTTAAAGCAGAGCACAACATTGCTGAACATGGGTTTTGTAAATGCAAGGAAATGCAGTGGCTCAGCTCCAAATCGGGGAAGTAAATTCAATGAGAAGTAATTTGGCTAATTGTCAGGCAGTAAATGGGAATACAAGTTCAGAAAAATTCAAACCTCTGAAAATGAGAAGCGTCAAGATCCAGGCCCCTACAAATGTGGCTGTACCTCTTAGGAGCTGACTAGTCAGGATTCTGGTTATCTTTGGCCCATTAAGTGCAGCTCTAGTGAATGGGGGAGAGAGTGGCCTGAGGAACTCAGCCGATGTCGCAGTAATAAAATGAGGCAAGTCAGGCAGGCGGGACCTCTACTTGTTGGCTTAAAAATGGCATTTAAAGACCTGTTTTTTTGGGAATTGGCTTATAGGTATAATATATGCATTATAAGCAGTCAAGATGGACAGCAGGGTTTAACTGATTTCTAAAGAGCCTGGGTTTCACGCACAGAGTTCCATATAGCCCTGGAAGCAGCCGGGCTGTCTAGCACAAGGCCAATGGATGGACACAGCCGGAGAATTGAGGGGGGCATGCCATAACATGAGCTCACAGGCGGACAGATTGTCTAACACAACAAAGACACACAGCCTGGGAACTGAGGAAGTATACTCCATACTGTCCCATAACATGAGATGTGACATCAGCTACAAGGCCCCAGAGGAGCAGGGGGGGCTGAGTCCCGGTTTTGGGGAACAGACCAAATTAAGAGAAGGCCCAGAAGGTGATGTGAACATGTGACCACAGAGAGATAGCCAACCAGCGATGAGTCCAGATGAAGAGTCATCAGGAGTCATCAAGAGGGAAGGAGAATACAAAAGCAGAGACTTGAGATTAACACAGGGTTCTTCCCTGTCCCTCTTCATTTTGCTCCCTGAGAGGGATCCCCATCCCCGTCCCCCCCTTGGAAGGGTCCCCGAGGCCACCATGAACAGAGGGCATACCAGCAGCCCATCTCATGCACCCACTGGAGGGGGGCTGTGGGCCTTGGCATCCCATCTTCAGACTGCTGACACCTAAGAGAGAGAGCCTCCGAATGGAGCCTGCATCCTGACCAGATCTACTTTGACTCTGATGACAGCTCTAGGATTGGTAGATATAGAATTGCTTGATTGTTTGTATTGTTGCTTTTTTGTTATCACTCTATCAATAAACTCACCTATTATCAACTGGCAGGTGTTGTGGTTGGTCTGAAGGTTGTGGTTGCCTGGAACAAAGGTATAAGGGCTAGGTTCCTAAAATCCAGTGTCAACATACCTGGCCCTGTGAGTGTGTATGTATAATTAAAGAAAACAAGTGAATATGTACCTTGACTGAGCCAGTGCACAGCATTTCAGTAATGAATCACATGATTTGTGTCACTAGAGGGGCACCAAGGGATCTTCCTCAGGCAGGGAGGTGGGGGTTGCCCCACTGCTCAGGTGGCTGGGGGGGCAGGGCGGGTATGTTCCCTGCTGCCAAACTTCCCTGTCAGCAGTGCAAACTTGGGCCCTGCAGCCAGGGTGGGCAGCCAATTGCCGCTGCCCCCTCCCACTTTTCCTGAGCTGGCCCCACCACTACTAAAGTACAAAGACCAATTCATTGATTTGGGGTGGGAAAAGTGACCGAGGGAGCTGTTCTGGGGAGGCTGGAACAGGTGACAGTGCTCGTGGAGGGGCCCCCGCTTTTCCTCAGCTGGCCCCACTGCTGTTAAATTGAGATTCCCAGTTGATTTATTTCTAATTACTTATTTCTGATGTGTGGAGGTGGGTGGGGAGAGCCCCCGCACTGGAGGCTGCAGGAGGCCACGGCACTGAACAAAGGGCTCCTGTTTGAACTCAGCCTACCTTGCCCCCACCCCCCCCACCCAGCCAGTGCAGCCAATTGGCACATGTGCAGTTCAGAAAATGCATCACAGACAGACAGATAGACAGACTAGGGCTTTTATTGGCACATAAGCAATTGGGCAAAAGCATTATGGACAGACAGACAGACAGATTAAGGCTTTTATTATATTAGAATGAGTATGGTAATTTTAACCATATGATTCTCTCTGTCTCCACTCCATTCCCTGAAACACATATCCTCTCTGCCCCACTTCCAGCTCTCATTCCCATTCCCGGCTCATAAATCTCTTAACATTTTAGAAAGTCAGAGCATGAAAAAAACTTATTGTTTGCTGTTCTCTACCTTACATGTGTCACAGGCAGCAATGTAGTAGATAGTCACAGTAGCCTAGCCAGATGCTGAATCAAGCATAACTCTCCCACTGCAACCCCAATCTAACTGAGTTTTGTGCCCCTACTTTAGCCAGGTCTACTCAAACAGGGCTGTGCCCTAGCTCCAATGTTTTTGGGGGATGTTCTTTACTATCCTGCTCAAATTCACATTCAGTGGCTCTTCAGAAGGAGTATACCTTTGGACCAGCTCCAATGGGAAGCTCTTTAACCTTGCTTGTCTCAAAGCATAAATGAAAACCTGAAAAGTTCTTGTCTGTGAAATGTTCTTTACCAATGACACAGCAGTTGTTAGTCATTCAGAAGCAGAACTACAAAGTTTCATTGGATCGCTTTTCTCATGCTTGTGATTATTGTGGTCTAAAGAAGACAGTAGTCATGGGTTGACAAGTTGACTGCCCTCCTGAAGTTAGAATAAATGATGAAAGCCTGGACATGGTTGAAAAATTCACTTGCTTGGGCACCACCATCTCACAAAATCTTGGCTTGGAAGCTGAAATTAATGCTTGCATTGAAAAGACAAGCAACGTCAGGGCTAAACTTCAAAAGACAGTTTGGAAAAATGAAGCACTCACTCTATCAACAAAGATGTCCATCTACAGCATTTGGATACTTAGCTCTCTATTGTACAGCAGCAAAATGTGGACTCTTTATGCCAAGGAAAAAGGAAAACTGAACAATGTCCATCTTCAATGTCTCCAAACATGTCCTGAGCATAACATGACATGACAGAATCTCCAACTTCACTGTCTGGGAATGGGCTAAGATACCCAGTATGTTCATGCTCCTGACTGTAGAAGTAATTAGCTTACTTGACTAGAAAAAAACAGACAAAGACCAGAAGTGCTGATACTGCTTAATTCAAATGTTCTGAGATAAGGAATCCGCATTCCTGCATGCCTTGGGTTATCTTGATATCTTGCCCTATGCATAGATAGTTTAAGTAAACTTTCTAAATTTCTGTGTAATTTACTATTGTTTTGTTTCTCCAAGGTGTATTTTTTATCTCTTTCTCTGTCTTTAGGATAAATACACTTGTAAACTTAGGGAGTCTGAGAAATCCTTTGAAATAGACAAGTGGGTGATTCCCCTTGCTGTATGGAATTCTCCCTGTGATCACAGTATAGCCCTAAATAAAGAAAAGCTGGCTCTGTCAGTTCTGATTCAACCACAACGCGAAGTTTGATTTCTTCCACATGACCCAAGTATGCCTTCGTTGGTTAGGACATGTGAACCATATGACTGATGGCCAAATCCCCAAGGACGTACTCTACAGTGAGCTGGCCACTTGCAAAAGTCAACTTGGACAGCCCAAACTCCAGTTTGTTAATGTTCTTTATGAGCTATGCATTGATAGCCAATGCTGGGAATCAATTGCTTCAGACCGCTGTGAGTGGAAAGCCACTGTGAAGTAGGGCCTACATTGCTTCGAGATGGAGAGGGTCAGTGATGAACTAGTAAAGAGGCATTAGAGGTAGGCAAGACAAAACAGTACTCAGCATGCTGGTGCAAGCTCAACTGAGTTTGTATGTGAAACTTGTGGAGGGGCTGCTTGTCACGCATTGGACTCCTGAGCCACTCAAGAAGCTGTGGTGGTACCCAGCAACCCACCAAATCACCATCTCCATGGTCTCCCAAGACCAATGGCTGCCAATGATGATGACACATAGCTCGACCAATCCACTAGGCACATCAAGCCTGCCCTGCTTCAGGGATGCAAGAGTAAAAAGAAGTTGAGTGAGAGACTGTGTGTGAAAGAAAGACTCCACTAAGTGCAGATGATTTAGGGTGGGAGTGGAACACAGCGAGTTAGGGGTGGGTAGACAAGACATTTTGCACAGGGTACAGGAGGAGAAGAGGGTACATACATCCCAGACCAAATAAAAACTTGAGCTAAGATGGGAAAGGAAGCATAAATTGGAAATGGTTAGTGAGGGGACATATTTTTTGCAGAGAACAGGTGAAAAAGGAGAGAGAAATTTGAGACCATACTTTGTTATGCAGCAAGCAAAGGAGGGGAATGGTGTTCTTTTTTCCAGCACTTTCTTGACACTTATTTGGGTTTATATGCATGCATTAGTACTTGCTGTTTTTTTATATTATGATTTTTTGTATTTCCATTTTTTCAGGCATCCAGAAACCGTGGTGTGGGATGCAATAGGAAAACATGTATTGCCCTTATTTCAAAAAATAAAATCTATAAAAACAATTTTAGTTTGATCTTAACTGCTTTGTTATCAGCTTGCAGTAGCAAAATATCCTTTTTTCATACTAACTATAAAATTGTATTACTTTTTTTGGTTGCAAAAGGCCACAGCATCTGAAGTAGTAATTGCATGCAGCTGTTATGTAATTGTTCCTCATATATCTATAAAAGGTAGCAACCGGAGGTGTTTTATGAATGTTATTATATGGCACATACCATCTGCTGAGAACAACAATACCTATTCATCTGGAGGTAAAAGTACCCTGTGGTGATCTCTGAGCAGCCCAACTGAAACCTTGTTGAACTGAGGAAGAGGTACTTTCAGGTTTTCAGTCTATTACCTGTGGAAGAAAGCAGTGGAATGTGGGTAGACGTAAATTTGTCGGAGCTCCATTTGTGATATTTAAAAAGCTACAGCCATTCCTCAAAACAAAAAGAAGTAAAAAAAGTCAACTTTCTTCATTTGTGTTAGAGGATAGCAAAGAGAAGACTGGCTGCAACTGATGGTAGAGCAACCGTGACGGTATGTTCTTATACTTTGAATGAGGAACTACAAATGCACTCTCACACTTACTAAACAAAAGGGAAAAGTCTTTCTGTCTTTGAAAGGCACTTGCACAGTGAAGCTGATACAAAACCTTGGTGATGTCAACAATAAGGCTGTGCAAAACAGCACTGTTTCGTTTCAACTTCTGTTTCACCGTTTTAATGGGACAGGTTTTTTTCAAGTTTTGTTTGGTTTTGAAAGCACTGTTCTGTTTCATTTCGTTGGAACAGTTTCACTGTTTCAACACTGTTTCAACTTTCGCCCATAGGCTATAATGGGGAAGCATGAAACTGCCTATAACTTTGTCATGTCTCGCCTGGTTGGGATGCAACTTACCGAGATGGTAGCCCCTTCTGAGGCCATGGGATCTGCCAAGTTTCAAGGAGATAGGGGCAGGGGTTCTAGGAATTTGCACCTCAAAGTCTTGAAAGCAAAACTTGTGTCGTGTGTGTGTTAAGGCACAGTGGGGTGAAAACTTCAGGTGTAGTAGCTCCTGCTGAGGCCACAAAACCTGCCAAGTTTCAAGGAGGTAGGTGCAGGGGTTTCTGGGAAACTGCACCTCAAGCTCCTGACAAGCAAAACTCGTGATGTGTGAGTGTGTGCGTGTGTTAAGGCACACCCGCGCTGGCGCTGGGGCCTCTACATGCCACAGTATTGTGCCTCAATGAGGTCTCCTCCTTCCCTACAGCCTCAGTCCAGTCCACCACTTTAAATGACAACAGGTAATATCTTGATAAGCAGCACAATAGCACCAGCAGCATCTTGGGCAGCCAAACAGGCACAGCCAATATCAGACCAGTCCTTCCCCCTCCTCCCCCACCCCTCCTTGCTTTCTGTTTCCCTGCAGGCAAGCCTAGCTTTAGCTTTGAAACTTGAAACATTTCAAAACGTTTCAACTGCCCTCGTTTCATTTCAAGACTGTTTCAAAGCCCTTCATTTCGTTTCGATTTAGCTGTTTCGAGCTCAAAATGAGTCGAAACAGCATTGAAACAAAAGGGTGGCGAAATTTTGCAGAGCCCTAGGGAACAAATGATTCTGCTGCTCAGAAAGCTTGTGTGGGATTTTAATCCCTACAGAAATTCATGAGCCCAGAAGTTGGGTTGTTAAGGAAAAAGGTAGAAACCATTGAGGTAAGTGTTCTCAGAGCATATCTAGCACGCTCTGGCAGGACTGGGATTACAAAATACTTTTCTTTCAAGTGCAGCTAGACTCTGAGGAAGTGTTCCCATGCTCTTCTCCCCCACATTGCAGTTGGCACACTTGTCCAGGATGTGGAGGAGCCAGGGGCAGTTCCAACTTCTCCTCCAAATCCTCCTGTTGAAGCAGTTCCACAGGGCAGAAAGGAATTCAACATTCATTAGTCCAGGGGGCTGGCACAAAGCATGCGTATGACTGTTGCCTCATGGTTAGGCTGCTTGCCTGGAAAAAAGGACACCTGGGTTTCAGTCTTTACTTTGAAGATTGTTCAAGCTGCATTGGATTCCAGTCTGAAACACCCGACTCTCCCTGTGGATTGTGTAGGGAGCACACACTTCAGTCATGGCTGGTATTCTACTCCGGTAGTCAGATACCTAAAAGTTAAGCTTCGCAACACCTAACTTCTAGATATCAAAGTTGTTCTTTCAGTACTGTACCTAGACTCCTGGTGGCCCTGGGCAAATTTTTAGTATTGAGCCTCCTTCGCCAGAGATGATAATAATAATTGGACAATGGGAAAAACATATATCATTTTTGGGTCCCCTTTCTGTCTGGGCCCTGGGTGGCTGTCTGGTTCACACAAGCCTGCATCCAGCCCTGCTTTCTTTGGACCTAGCCCTATGTGACTTGCCTATGGTCATGAAAAGCTGCAGTTTTGTCAGGAATTGAAGCTAAATTTCCACTCTTCCTGACTAACGTTTCCCTTTCCCTGTTTTTCTTAACATCCCTTTTGTGCCTTTCCTTCATGTTCTGTCCGTTTCCCGAAAAGTTTCTGTATCACAGGCCATAGGGTGGCCACTTTCACTAGGGCAGGGCTTTTGTCCCTTACCCTGCTCCAGGTCCCAGAGCTCTCTACCTATTGTCTTTTTGTCTATTGTGCACCATGGGACTCTACTGACCACTAGTGATTTGTGACCTTGCCCCTCCCACTATTCCTGTGCTTCAGCCTTTCCAGCCATCTTTTATTGGAGGGGAGAATGGAAGTTGATTGGTCATTTGAAAATGTCTTCTCTCAATCAGCAGTAATTCTGCTTGATCTTCCAAGATAATATTTTTGCTGTGTCTCTGAAAATCACCAGGCCATAATAATCTAATTGGGGGAGAGGAAGAAAACCCTCAGAGGGACACTATAAGCATGCCCTCCTGAGTGGAAACGTGTGTTTCCCTAGGGACAAAAAACAGCGGCACAAATGTGTGCTGCTGATACTCGTTCCCGGGGAACACCCATGCCATGCATGCTCTGGAGTATGGTGTGTTGCCCCAGGTGGGGTAGGGGAGACTGGTGCCAGCAACTGTGCTGGCCCCAGTAGCCTTACCTGGGGTCCTGGGGGGCCTCCAGGAGCTGCAGCCACAGTGATCCTACAGCAGGGAGCCTGACCGGCAGCCGGATCATGGCTCTGGTTTTGGGTGGTGTGCACTGCCACCATGTGTGCCACACCACTTTTTTTAGGCATAGGTTTTTTGACCCTGGGATCTCCGCCCCCGCTCAATCTCCACCCTGTCCCCCACAATTAGTACAGGGAACACCTGCATCTGCGTCATATGTGGTGTGTGGTGCTGCAGACGGGTCTGCACATACCACATGTCTGCACTTGTCTGGATGCACCCTATAGGGGGAGTTATCTGCTGCTTTTAGAAGGTAAAACAACTCTTCAGAAGTTCTTTTATAAGCCAAAAGCAAGTCTAGGACAAATTGGAATTAATGCTAGGTTCTGGTTGACCTTGCCCCACCCCAAAGGAAATAATCTGCCTTGGAGTTGTTTTGTAGAAGAATTTAGCTACCTATGTCTAATCCAAGTGACCTAATCTTTTGTTAGGTGCAAAGAAAACAAAGATACCTGGTACTGTAGTCCCACTGCTGAAGGGACATTTAAAAGAATATTATGAGTTTCCTCTGACAAACCTAGGTTGGCTTATAAAGGAGCTTTGTGAGTCCCATTGCCAAGTAAAAGGAAAGAATTACTGGGCTTTGGTTGAAATACCTTCCCTTGTGTCAGAGAAAACAGCCTGAGTACTTCTGTAGAAAGAGGTCCCATGAAGCAGTTTTCTATTCTAGGTGGAGTTTTGGAGGACTCTGTGATCACCCTGTGGAGTAGCATTCACTTATCCAAATCTTGAGGGAACCATAGCAGTACTAATGATGTGGACCTCCTATCCAAAAGAATCAGTCTCCTGGTTTGTGGTCCTCAGAGGTTTAAGACTACACCATTATAGAAAGAAATTGTCTTGATTATACTGCATTTCCCCTTTGTGATGTACTTTTCAATTCCCCTGCTTCTGGGATCATGTCAACTACCTCTCTTTCTGTTCATAATTATATAATATTCAGGTAGAAATGTCTTACATGGAAAAAAAGGAGAAGGAAACTATTTAATACAGTTTTAGCTGATGGATGTTGGCAACTGGAAAAGGAGGAAAACAATACCAAGTTAATAGCCAGCTCTGGTTAAGTGCTTCACAAACTAAGGTATTGGAACTACTGCTAAAGGCATACATAGATGGAAAAGTGCTCTTAGCTGTAGTATCTTTGTAATTTGACCCTCTAAATATCAGGAACTCAATTCCATAGTGGATTGAGGGGGAAGACATCAACTTCATCATCTCACTCCAGATGCTGTCCTAGCTGTGCTAGCATCGGCTCTGTTTTTTAGAGCAAACCTTAGCTACCTAAAGACTTCCAAGTTCCTGTCTAAGCTGTCTAGAAAACTGAAAGAAGTATCATCTGGAGAGAATGAGAAAGATATATAAAGATGGATTGCCAGGTCTAAATGGGATCTCTAAGTTAAAATGATAGGAATAACTATCCAAGCTTCACACCATGTCAGGGTATATAAAAAGAATCCTTGTCACCTCCATTAGGACAGCTGTCCAAATGTCCTAGAGCCTAGCTGTATGTCCATGTACCAAGCACCTGACTGAAGACAGACAAAACTGATGATAGCTATTGGCTACTTTCCTTTCTCCTAATAGAATATGGACCTGACAAAGCACTTAACATGATAGGCTTAGCATATCATCAGTTAATTCATTTTCCACAGCTGTTTCTCTTACCATCTTAATTTTGACCTCCTGCCCTACTTGTTTCCTGTCTTTGAATGACTCTGAAAGAAAGAGTGAAAATCAGTGTCAAATACTGGTGAGTTCAGTTCTGGGCAAGAAAGTATAGCAACATACTAAAGTCACCTTGGTTCAACAGGACTGATACAATATTTGATCTCTGTTTGCTAGCTTTCACTCTAAAGCACTTTTCTCTTGTTTGGGGTATTTCCCTGGGATCTACAATAAAAGTTAATGAAACAGGCTGATCAATAGATTTTCCTCTAGGAAACAAAGTGTTACTCATGGTGACAAACTGGAAATGGTGGCAGATTTCAATTAGATACTTCCCAAGCTCATAAAAATAATACAAAAGCCTCAGTGAGCTAAAACTTTTCTGTTAGGTAACAGCCTTCCTGCAGTTAAGGACATAAATAAGTAACACAAAGGAAAAATGTAAAAGACAGATCTAGGTCATTTAGAAAGGTAGAGCAAATACCTTCAGCCATTTTCCTAGTAATTTAGCAGTCATTTCAGAAGACAACATAAAAATTACACCTTTAGCAGCAGAAAAAGCAAGGTAATCTGCTATCAAAGAAGTTGTCTCCTGTGCATTCAGTGATTGTGGGTTTTTTTGCCTTTTATCCCATCTCCAGGTGTACCAATCTTGCTGTAAAATGGAATAATTAGCTGCTGGTTTGTACAGGAAGGTGATAATTTGCTGCATAGTCTATGCTCATTTTTTGGAGAGATTTTAGTTGAACACATCCTTTCTTTTTAAAAGAAGTTTTCAGTTTTGCAGTGTTTTCTTTCATTATGGGAGTGCCTGTCTTATTTCCATTTTGCTCGAGACCAAATTTTCCTACTCTCCTGCCATTTCACTGTCTCTGGGACAAGACTTTAGCAGTGAATGAATTAACTGATTCTAAATCTGCTTTTGATATTTTGTTAAAAATGTTGAATAAACGCTTGTTTGCCAACTGTCCTTTTGGACTCACAGATAGTGGGGTGGGAAAGGACTTCTTGTTCATTTGCTGTAGCACAGGCCTTTTACTAACGTATGCTTTGTCTGTCTTCATCAGTAAACATGTTGGCTGATTCTCTACTCCATTATACTAATTGTCCATTGGTGTCAGTGGAGTGACACTAAAATGAATAAAGTTATGCTCACTATTGCTAAAGTTAAAGAATGCCTTAATTTATTTTTAATCTTGGTATCGAATCTTGCTTTCAAGTCCTTTCTTATGGGGTCTCCTCGTCAGTTCCCTGATCAGGATGAAGTTGTGTAGAAGAAAGGGATGGTTTGCACCCCAGCAAAAGTGGTAGGTTACAGATCACCTATATCACCTGGTTTTTCTAAGACTGACACTGGTCTTTATGTTCCTTGCTGGCATCGTAACATTCATACAGAATCCCTGGGCTAGCTTTATGGAAGAATTTAGACACACAAAATGCATGCATGCCTAGCGGGATGAATAAAAGCATTAGGACTGTAGGAAGCTTCGGTCACTGATTTGATTTGGCAGAGATTCGGCCCGATTCAGCAGCTGAATCTCCCAATCCAAATCAAATCAGGAGACCCTTTAATCTCCCTGAATTGAATTAGAACCCTCTGAATTGATTCAGAGAGATTCAGGGAGGTTCGATGATTTGGACATAGACACAGTTTTATATGTTTTTTCTACATACCTCAAGGTACTAGGTGGATCATGAACAGTGAAATGGTGAGGCAGATGGAGCATCCCATGGGAGCAGGGGAGTCCCCAGAGCACTCAATGGTGGACCCAAAAATGTACCAGACCCCCCTGTGCCCCTCCCGACTCAGCGACTGGTGCCTCCTAGGTCTGGGGGGCCACCCAGAGTCCCCCCACGGCCAATTGCCAAGCCAAGGGACCCCCATGTGCTCAGCAATGGATGTGGAAGTGAACCAGAAGTACTTACAGTCCACTTCTGGGTCCACCGCCAAGCATGCTGAATCAAATTGGGACAATGATCCAAATCAACAAATCAAATCACTGTCCCCCAAATTGGGCCAAATCCAAATCGAATACAGCCCTCTTTGCACACCCCTAAAAAGCATGTAAGTGAATTAGGTGCCTAAGTCCCACTGACTTTGAATGAGGGATAGCTACCTCTCTCATGTCATACATACTTAGTGCATTTGAGAATCCCAGAAAGTGCCTCTTAGCATTGTCAGGTTCCCCAGCGCCTTGATAAATCTGGCCCTGAGCGACTGACTGTCTTCACAGAACTTATCCAGTCACTTGGCAGGAACCAGGCTTTCACGAGGTCTTCTGTGAATTTCAGCCAAGATCAGAGACTTACCTTAAATTTCCCAGCTTACTCTGGTTTAGGTCAAAGCCTTGATGTTCTCAAAACATTATTTATGAGGTTTTAAATTGATTTGATATTGTCCCTTAGTTAAACAACATCAGAGAGTATATGAAAGTGATGGCAATTCTGAACATGATGGATGAGGCTCCTCCAGTCCCCAGTTCCAACCAGTTTGCTGCTGATGAGTCATTTGTTAATTTCTTTAATAAAATTGACAGACAATTACCATTCATTTCATCACAGGCAAAGTGATCCTTTCCAGAGCTTTCTGGCTGTCTTTTGATAGCTGTGACTTATAAAAACGGTCTCCTACAACACTATCTCTCTCTCAACGCTTTAATAATTTATCCTGCTGTTGCTTTGAATTTTTTTCTCTTTCCTTTTCTCCTCCCCAGGGTCACACTCATTTATATATAGACATTTGCACCTTTGCTGATTAGAATACTTGGTCTATATTTGCTTCTAGATGATGCATTAACCTACAATTTTTTATGTTAATTATTTTTCTAGAATGTTTGTTAAATGGCCAGACATTAATTTTTAAATTATTTAAATAACTCAGTGGAGCTTCCTTTACTTCTGGGGGGGGAGGGGTTCACTGAAGACTGCAGTTTTTAAATGAACTTAGCACGTCAGACAATGCTTCAATTACCGTGAATCCAAAATTTGGCCACTTTTTCTGCTGTGGTCGGGATGGTTTGTATTGCTTCCCTGGCATTGAACAGCTACCATGAGCATGCCAGACTTGCAAAGCTTTTCTTCTAAGTAAAGAGATGCTCAGATGGTGTAGAAAACTTGTAGCTGATCCTATACTACTTATCTTCTATGACTGGTGCAAAGGGCATGAGGGAGGCATCCTTATGCTGCGTTATCCCCAGCTGTCATAACAAACCCTTCTAATCATAGGCAGATGGCACAACTTAGGACAACTTGAAAGGCTGCTGAAAGTTGGGCTGGATGAAAAACAAGAATTTTATTTTGTGAGAAATTTTGAGGTTTTAACATCTGTTTTAGTTCTCCACTGGAACGATAATGAGACCTTTCAAAATTTTGTCATGAAAAGCCATGAGGCAGAGAGAGAGAGAGAGAGAGAGAGCACCTTAGAATAACCAACAGCCTGGTGGTTAGGGTACCCATTTGGGATGTGGCATACACAGGACCAAGTCCCCACTCCAAATCAGACAAAGCTGAACCTTAATCTGGGTCTCATGCACATTAGGTGACTTTCCCTAAACACCAGGCTGTCCAGTTACTTTAAGGGTTTGCCCATGTTGTGAAAACCTTCCTCCCAAATGTCATTAAAAGCAACACATTACACCAAGAATTTTGGTTATGACAAATTCATATTTTCCAATACGATTAAAATATTTAATTGAAGAATTCCCAACCAGCTCTAGCTCTGCATTTTTCCTAGGATCTGGTTTAAGAGCATTTTTGTTTGCTTATCTCTACATACATACACATATACAGTCCTTTCCTGTGCCTTTGCCAAGTGCTTCTTGGTGGCAGCTCAGGATCTGGCTCAGTTGTTTTGACATATCTGAAGAATGCAGCCACGTGCTATAATAGTAGATGGCTTTAAAGACTTCCCCTGGCCCGGTTACAAACAAAGCAAGGTAACTTAATACTTTTTGAAAGGGGACAGAAAGAATTTGAAAATGAATAACTTGGTTTATCTATAAAACAGCTACAATAGGAAAGAACCATACACACCACAGTCAAAAGTGAGACTTCTCCTAGGCACTGAGTGTGCCTGATTGACCTCAGTTGTGTGGAATCAGGTTCATATATGAAAACAGATCCAGAATCCATCCATCTATACATACAAACCCTTGAACCAAAGGAGACCAACTGTTAGCAATGGAGTAGTCCTCCTGATCAGCCACCAGACAGCAGCCACTTCAGCAGATGTGATGTTGTGCTCAGGAAGATGCAGAGAGACACGCGTGCAATAAGGAGGCACTTGCAACGCTGACTCCTGCAGGCTTTGGGCAGGATGGAGCTCACTTCACACAGGCCATCACATTACTGTCCGATGGCAACAAGCTTCAGACACTCCGGACTCGGGCCAGATTTGGCAAAGGGCCCTAGACAGAGAGAGGGACCTTGGGGCTGTTTGTAGAGTGCTTGGTAGAGTGGGGCTCTAAGCCTGCGCAGTACTTCATAGGGCTACCATAAGAAATTATAATAAATAAATCAGAACAAAAAGTAAAACAACTAATTATGTGGAAGATTACACCTCCAATCAGATACATAATCTCCAGTCAACACTGAGCTATCCAATTTCCTGAGTTCATTACAACACTACTAAAACTAGACTTGGAGGTTTTGTATATTTGAACTCTGTACAAAGGACCAGTTCCACTGTTTTCTTCCTATATCTGAACAAATCAACCCTTTTCTAGTCAAATTTTCCTCTCAAACAGAAATCAAAAAGCCTTTCAGAGGGTGCCCTGGTTTTAGACAGGTGATGTATTGTACTGTTTTAACGGAAATGTCTCCCTTTGTAAGAGAAATGATAGGCACCTGGACAATAAATCAGACCTCTAAAGATCTCACCTTGGCGAGGTTTTTGCTCATCGTTAGCACGTGGAGGATTCCTTTCTTGTAGTTCAATGACCTACACCTCCCTGTCACTGGTATCCAAGCTACATGCAAATACAAACCCCCAAACCTTTGGGTAATCAGCCAAAACAAACGGTCTCCTGTAAGAACATAGAACTGAAAGGGACCTGCTGGATCAGGGAGCCCAGTCCCCTGCCACTGCAGACAACCATATCATGTAATCCCTTTCATAAGCCAATCGCACTATCTTAAAAACTCATTAGGTTCTTGCTGCCAATTTGGAGAGCTATTCCAGACCTCCTGCTCTGATTGTTAGAAATCTTCTGATCTCCAGCCTAAAGTACTCAGGGCCAGTTTATATCCATTTGTTCTTCAATCATCATTATCTTTTAGTTAAAATAGCTTTTTTCCCGCCCTTGTATGTTTATAGACAGCAGTCACCCTTCCTCTCAGCCTTTGTTTTCTTGGCTAAACAACTTAAGCTCTTTTAGTCTCCTCTCCAATGTCTGATCATCCTAGTAGCTCTTCTCTGCACCTGCCCCAGCCTGAATTCTCCTTTTTTGGGGGGATCATGGGTGATTAGAACTATATACAGTTTTACACATGAGGTGTCATATTAATATTACATTAATACTTCCCTTCTTCTATGTTGTATATCTGGGAATTTTGATGTGTTGTAGACTGTAGCATGCATAAGCTGCTGGCATGGATTATAAATGAGAATGATAAAAATCAACCAGGCTCAGATTTGAGGGAATAGAAATATGAATACAATTAATCCATGTTAGACAAACTCTCTCCACTTCTCACTGCTTGGAAACTGGGGAGGGAATTAGACATTAAAAGTTTTCTTACTCTTATTTATTCAAAGAGAAATTAGCCATTACTTTCAAAGGAGCCCACCTCTTAAGCATTCCAGATATATACATAAAATGCAGTATTGTGAAACTGGTCTCAAAGAGGCTTAATATTAGTCAAGAGGAGAGTTTTGTATCTGACATGCCCTATGCTTGGAGAGCGTGTTGCACATGCAGCAGTGGAGGGTGCGGGGTGGTTCATTTAATAGGTGTTCCCTAGCAATAACTTCTGTCATTTTGAAACTGGCTCTCTAATTTAAACCAAATGTCAGATGATTAATTCCTTTCTTTCAGTCTGTAATTCCTAAGCAGCATTTGGTAATCACACGTGGCTTATTCTCATAAAGTATTGATATCACAAGCATTTATTGCTGCAGTAATCAGAGGAGGGAAAGGTTACTGTCTATGTATGTGCACATTCATATGTATGACTTCTGCCTATTCTTTGTGTCTCTCCCTTTGATTCTTCAAGACATTAAAAAGAATATGTAAAATCTAGCTGAGCATCAGCCTACAGGGAAGGGAAGGCATTCCAGGTTAGTTTTCAGCTTTAGCACAATAGCCCAGAGAGGGCAGGTGGTATTTCCAGCTGGGCCTCCAAAAAAAGGCTGCCTAAAATGATTGTTTAAATTTCAGCTCTTCCTAGGAGGATACTGAGCGCTTCTTTTATGTAAGCATTTTTGTTAACATGATATCTTGGACTGGTGAGAGATGCACATGCTCTGTTATTCTGTAGTGACTCAATTCTTCCCTTCTCCTACAGAGCACAGAGCTAAGGGTGGGCCCATCAGGGAACCGGTTATGTCTCCCTGATTTTGTCTGGCTAGCCCTGGCATGACCTCAAAAAGCCTAAGGCTGCTCTAAATTACAGCACTAACATAAAGTCCCTAGGGACCTAGATCACTGGACAACCTTGTTTGTCTCCTCCATCCTCTTGCATGCTAGGGGGTTGGGGGCAACTGGTGTGGGAGCTAACTCAGCTGTCTTTGTACCAGTGAGGAGCCCTCAGTACAAACTCAAACAGTGCAGAGAGCTCTGAACATGATGGGTTTGTCCATGTACACTTATTTTGGTACACACTGTAGCTACATATTGTAGGTGTATTTATTTCCAGAGCCAAGGTCTCTGTTCATACTATTGGGCTGTCAGAGCGGTTTGGTCAGTTCAATGAGGATGGTTGATGATCCTGCCAGACTTGAAGTGGGAGTGTGACCACACTTGGGAGTGAAAATAAACCTCATTAGCAGCATGTGATAAATATAGAATTGGTAATAAGCAACTGTGAATTTGTAGACTGTAACTCATACTAAAGAAAGTTGATTATTCTTGAGCCTAGCGTTATATCTGTGGATGATCAGTTCCAACAATTTCATGGCTCCTTTTTAAAAATAAATACCTAAAAAAAGGTCACTTATATGTAGGCATGATCCAAAACCCACTGAAATCAAAGTCAGTCTTTCCAATACCTTCAAAACCCTTACATCTCACACAATATATTTTTATTTGTTACCACAAATCTAAGGCAACAACCAGAAAGAGGAATGAAAATCATTTGTCAAACTTTATTCCTAACACTGCTAACTTTAGATCCTGTCTTGTTCTTCTCTGTTTGATTTCTATTTTCAGTCTCAGTAGGAACAATATTGGGCCAAACATCAATAACAACCACTAATAAAATCAAGGCCACAAAAAAAGGGAAACGCATCCTGACCTACACTCCTTAGGAAATGCACATAAAAACCGAATGTCTGAATAAAAACTTACCAGAAGTCATTCAGAAGTGTCAGAAAAAAATTCTCCTTTAAACTCCTTCTCTGACAGGAAATGGTTATATAATTTAACAGAAAATCATAACTTCATAATATTTTTGAACCATTCAGTGTATATTAAAAGAAAATGACCTCCTTGCTACAAAGTTCTATAAGATATTTAAAATGTATAGAAAAGTTATCACTCTACTAAATTCCCTACATTTTCAAAGCCATAGACCTGTGCTGATTTAATCGCAATCAAATTCACTAGGACTTTTCCATAAGGGTAATCCTTCAAACCTGTTCTGGGCAGTCAGATGCTGCTCTTCTAGCTGCCCTCAATCCCTGAACTGAGTGGGCCTGCACTGTGAAAACACTTGCTGTCTTGCTGGAAGGATTTATTTTTAGATGTTCTTTATCTTCAGTTCCTTGGTTGACTGTACAAGAGTTTAGTCAAATGCTGCTTGTACAAAAAAAAAGGCAGAAGCTTATTTACATGAGTCACAAAAGCCATTGATCTTCCGACAAACATCTAATTCCTGTCACTGCATTCGCCATGACCACTGCAATCATTACCTTAATATTTAAAATGCTTCACTATATCTTTTGAAAGACACTTGTACTGCTTGGTAATTCAGCAAGTAGCTTAAAATTCATTTTCATTTGTGACTGAACCCAAAATGGATGCGCTGTAGCACCCATCTAAATGCCATCAGAAAACCATCCCTCCTTCTTAGCCCTCCTGGTTGAAGAGGAACATTCAGCATGACACTAAACATCTTTGCATCTGGGAAGTCCAGGGATGGGATCTCTCTCAAAGATGTTATAAGGTAGATAGCAGATAGATTCGCAGGGCTATGTGGAAATATCTGCAGGTGGTCTTGTGTCAGGACTGGATTTCAGGAAAGTGCAGGGCTTGGGTTTGACTGCTGCTCATTAAGTGGGGGAGAAGGGAAACCCTGCTGATTAAATTCCACCAAGTGAAACCTCAGAGGCTTTCCTCCCATCAGGGCATCCCCATGTCTTGATGGGGGGGAAAAAAGAGAAAACCTGTAACAGAAGTAGCAATAATTCTAGCTGTCAAGTTTGGCATTTTTAAATAACCCATAGTAAAACACAAAATGGGGGGGAGGTTGTATTTTGAAAAATCTTTGATAGCTCTGTTTCCCATTAATCAATTCACTAAAAATGTTATTTATAATGAAGCTATTAAAAACAAGTAATTTGTTTTGGGGGTGGGTGACAGTATGAAGAGGAGCCAATCTCAGAAAATGACCAGGAAGGAAAAAATATCAGGGTAAAAAAATAGCAGTCATGATAATGGGGATGATGTATAATTAAACAGTCATAGCAAAGACAGCTATGTATGTCCTTTCACAGCCTTTGATGAAGGCTTCGGGCTCATGACTTCGGGCTCATGAAAGCTTATGCATCTCTGGTTTTTAAGTCTGTAAGGTGGGTCTCTACCCAGACTTTTGCCAGTCATAGAAGAGCAAGGGTCATTTCCTTTTTTTTTTTTTTAATTCTGATTAATCTTTGGTAGTTCCATAAAAGAAAAAGGAGTATTTCTGTATAGGGTAAAATTAGAGCAGATCCTCACATTCCCACAACCTGTTTAGCATTAAAAAAGGAGGTTAGTAGTTGGCATGTAGCCTGTCAAAGATGATCATCCAATCTAAAAGTAGAAGAGGAAGGGTACAACAGGGAGGGCAGGTCAATGTCAGCGAAGCTCCTGAACCTCTTCTGGAATAAATTGACACGGACAAAATATGTACCTGTATACAAGGATACCATACAAGACCCCAGGACCCCAGCTCCAAAATAAGATTAACAGGGACAAAGCCTGGCGTCCATGCTCAGTTCTGCTGAGCAATTGTTTGTTTGAATTAGAAACCTGACTGCTGGATCCATAACTGAAGAAAAGTTTGGGTTTGAACAGAAATATTCATTCTAAGCAAAAGTTAGCATACCCAATTTTTTTTTTACAAAATAGAAACAAGGGTGCGCACACACACACACACACACACACACACACACACACATACACACACACACTTTTTAAATGCATAAAACTACTCTTGAAAATTACCAAAGTAAAAAAAAAATTTTTTTTTACAGATGGAAATTTCCTACTAATACTAATCACATACATCAAATCAGGACTATGGCTTGAACTTCTAAGAATTTCAACAGATATATCTGGAGTTTTAAGAAACAAAACCCATTACAGTTTCCTATCAATGATCAAATTTATCCAGTTTGGCAATGCTATGAGATTTATTCTCATAATGACAATTCCACTGAATTCTTCCTTGATGCATACTCCACATACCCAAAGTACACCATAATGCTGGATTTTTTTGCCTGCTTGCCTGCTGTAAACACACTCTATTTTTGTCTGCTGTGTAATCCCTCCTGCACAGCAACATGAACTCATAACAATTAGCTGGTACTATACATGGTCTTCTTTAGGTGTATACTCTCCACTTCCCTCTGTTTAACCACTTGCTTCTTTTGCTTGGTTTAGTTCCATCAGCTCAAGTGATGCATTTGAGTTTCTCCTTAGTGGCCTAATTCTGATACCCGAACACTGTACTGTATGTTACTGAGATCATGAGATCGGTAGCATTCCTTATGGAGAACAGTATGCCTTGGCCTGGCTAATTCAGGCTCCTAGCTAGTATTTTAGCACACAGAACATTTCATATACCATTTCCAAGTGAAATGCCAGCAGCCAATCCTGCAGATACCTTGTCTTGGTTTTTAGCAGCACAAATAGCAAAGCAAAACAAGGCAAACCACTTGACAAGGTCTTTTCTGGGAATCTCTCTCATGGCTTAATTGGCTGCTTGGAGAGCAGATGCTTTAGTATTTCTTTTTTAGTACCCTTGCCACTTTGACTATACAACAACTATAGCAGCCTACATCACAAGGCCCAAGCACACCCATCACATCTCTTCCCTGGGGAGGAATTGAGAGATTCACTTGAATATTCTGCTTGGCATAATGATGAGATCCAATAAACCCGAACTGAAACAGAAAACAGCAGTGGTACTAGGCACAGAGGTACTAGGCTGAAGACTAGGAGTAAGAGACCTTTATTTCATTGCATTATTGTAGGCTAGCAAATGACATGGCCAACAATGCAGCCCCTCCAGTTTTGTTAGATGTGTGTGCATTACATATTTGCCTTCCTGGCTTCATTAAGGGCCATGAACACTGATGTATAATGAAAATATTTATTAATAGCATGGAAATTTGGGCTCCCTTTACATAAAAATATTTCAGTATTCCTGCAATTAAATACATTGGCTGTTTTAAAAGCATGCACTTGAATATAAGTCTTGAAGGGTCAGATTCTGTACTCATTTATGATGTGCCTTGCTGTAAGGCCCTGATCTGACTTCTACACTTATGTCAGTAAGAATCGTTCCATTAACTTCACTTCAGCAGGAACTGGAAAAGGCCCTGATTCCTGAGTAACTCCAGTGTAAATATCAGAAGAACCCAACTTTTATGCCATAAATGCAAGTTAAAATTCAGCTGTGCAGAACAAGCAAAATTAGACAGGTGTAAGTCCTAGGCACAGTGGGTGGGCAGGCTGGAACAATGTGATCGGCAGGCTGCGAGAGCTGGTCTACGCAGATGACAGAGGGCAAGTGGAAAGCTGCTCACAGACACAGTAGAAAGCACTTGTGACAGGCAGCAAGATAAACACAGAGGAATAAAGTTGGAGACAGAAAAACACAAACGTTGTAGCTACCCACATACCCACGAAGATAGCTAAGGATAATTTGGTGCCCTGTATTAGAGAAATATACTTTTAATATCTAATAAATAATACATAAAAATATAGGCACCTGAAAATGTAACATGGGAGCTTTTTCATGCTACATGAAATGTGTAGAAACATTGCTCATATATCATGTATTTTTACTCAAGTATTCTTCACACTGTATCCATAAGAGGTTAAATCTCCTGCAAGCATATAGTCACAAAACAGATGGTTCCTGTATACTCAAGGTATGTAATAAAAATCAATTCTAGGAAAACATAAACAGTAATGGGGCAGGTCCTAACCTAAGCAATGGGATCTTTACACTGCTCTGAGCAAGAGCAAAAAAGTAGTTCAAAGCTCAGATGTTGCACAAATTGTTATGTGCTCATACATAGTTCCTACATGACTCTAGATAAAGTCCATTGTGTTACAGGCCCAATTAACTGTCTTTCTGCAGGTTGCTTTCTGCTTTTATCTCAGCTAACAAGACAACAAACTCTTGTTTAAGCTTTCTCCTCAAGCTCAGCTATTCCTAGGAATTATCCTGCAAGTTTTGTCTCTCAAAGCCCCTCATGCTTTCTGCTCAGCAAGGTAATCCAACACATTTTACCTTGGCTGATGCTAACAAGGATCCACCTACTGGTATAAATGTGTGGTAATTACCTTTGTGCGGGATTCAAGCTGTTGGCATCAAGGTGATTCAGAAAAGCTCTGCATACAGGGTCCAAGAATCTGTCATCCTGTTACATGAAATGACACAGGGTTTCATTCTTTGAAAAGTCGACTACATTTCAGAAGAGTTACCCCATGCTCTTCTGTACTGCTTACAGGAACAAATAAGACCTTTGGCAAGCAAAGGCATGATGGGATCTGATGTGGGATCCCCACAATTGTGCTTCCTGCCATGCCACGCTTGCATGGCAGGAGGCATGATTGTGGGACCCTGCATCAGATGCTATCATGCCTTATTGCTGATGCAGGAGGAGCCTGGGATTATGATCCTGGGCTCCTCCTGCACAAGCAGGTAGCAAGTTCCCATGGCTGGAAACCCCGTTGGCTGATCCAGGCTCCCTGATGCAGGGGAATATTATGAGCTCCTGGGACTGGGATCTCTCTCAAATGATACAGACTCCCAGCCACAGGGTATACCATATACCTCCAAGGCTGGGAGCTTTCAGCTGATGGGGCACCATAAACTCCTGCAGCTGGGAGCCCTGTCAGCTGACCCAGGCTCCCAGGTATGTGATTGTGGGATCTAGTCTCAGATCCAATCATGCCTTATGACTGGTCCAGGTGAAGCCCAGGATTATGAAGGGGCAAGTTGCAAATAGCAATTCCCTTGACTGGGAACCCTATCAGCTGACAGGGTTTCCAGCCAGGGGGGCACACCCCATAACTAGAGGCCCCAGCCTGGCCATACATTCAACTAATGACAGGATAGGAACCAGCCACAAGTTAATACACATTTTTTGTGTAATAACTTTGCGGCGTATTCCTTGTTTCACCATGCCATTAATTGCATTAATGTGTGGCTGGGTAACCACTTCAGATGTGATTAACTGGTCCAGCTGTCCTGGGGGCAGGGGAGGGAGCTCCAGAACCACTTCTCCCTGCTCCAGCCACTGCCACAGTTGTCGGTTGTCACTGGCTGAACCTTGCTCCACATGCATCTAGGGAGTCGCCCCCCGCTTCTGCATCATCTGGGCACAATGGCAGTGGCAGTAGCAGTGACATGCAGGGAATGTTGGGGAGGATAGAAGGATACAGTAGAAGGAAGTGGGGAAGGGAAGATTTTTACCTGCTTAAGGGACTTAAAAGAAGTCCTCCATGGCTGCTTCTGCAGTTCAGTCTGCCTGCCCTGATGTGTTCAGGGAGCTGGAAACTCAGGTCACTGCTCCTTTATGAAATCCTGGATCCACCCTGGATCTGCTTATATGTTACAATGTTGTTTCCTTTGTCACTGCTACTCATAGCATCTATGCTTCTAACACCTTGCCAGGCTCATCACAATACAATATGCAGGCTGGTATGTTACAACAGTGGTTGTCAACCTTGTTAGCCCTTGTGTAGAACTGAGGGAGCTCAGAGGGGAGAGTCTCCACTCACCCCTTTTTTTTAGCCCCTGGGAGCTGAGCTATTTTTCTGGCACATGCACAAATGCCCACGGTCTATGTGCTCATACTGCTTTTTATTCTTAGAGATAGATTTATATTAGTTTGCGGTAGTTGTCCAGGGAGAAACTGTGCCCAGATTGGGCTGTGAAGTCTTAACAGTGGAAGATGGCAATCAGACTATGGAGGCCTGTGGTGGGGGTGTAAGGGTGGAGGAGCCCCCATTGTAGGGCCTTAGAGGGTCTTACCAGAGGCCATTGCAGACTATTGTCTGTGAAAGAGTAGCTCTGATGGCGGGGACTTCTGCCTCCTTTTGGGACAACATTCTACCCAAAATTACCTGCAAGTTGTGGCAGGCAAGTGTCCCGGGAAGGGAGGGGACTCTAGTTGATTCACAGCATGGGTCAAGCTGTTGAGAAAAAGGTTTGACCACACCATGCTATAATAATTACCCCTGGTTTCCCCTTGAAACTGTGCACTCTGAATTGTTTAAACTAGTGGCTCACAACATTTTTAGGCTCAAGACACTCCTTGACAGATTCAAGGTACCCCTAAGAAAACACCACTTTTCACTCATTTCTTGACTACAGGAAAATCCTAGAGCAATTCTTTTGTTGCAAAGAACTCAGGAAGACCACAGCGGGTCAGGATGTTTTTGATACTATAGATTCCTTTTTTAAATCTCTGGGTTTATCTTATGAATCATATGTATGTGTTTGCCCAACCTAACAGCAAAAGTATTGCATGACACTCTTAAGAGGATCTTGCAGCACTTTGGTTGAGAATCACTGTGTTCTACATTAAAGACAGACCAGGAGATGGTAGGTTGTACCGTGCATGAGCCCAGGGAACAGCAACATGTCTAGAAATGCAGAATTCTTTCACCATTCCCTATGAGCTATGAGGAAAAGCACCAGTCCACCTCCTTCAGCTCCATCTCAGCCTTTATTTTTCTCTCCCATAACTTCTGGTCCTACTCAAGTGCCCCTGACCTACTTTGCACATTAGCATGTTTCATCTGAAATGGCTACCATATTGGTAAAGGAATATGTACTCTGTTCCTTAGGGCTCAGTCTTTCCTCTGACAGTCTATGTTGAAATTGGCACTCAAGTTTTGTCCATATGCTTCACATAGCTGTCTTCATAAAGCAGTAGCTACGTATCTACATCCTACTCTGCATCTTTTCACAATTTCCCACACATGTATTTTTGTTTTGGCAAGTGTCCACTCAGCTAGGCATAATATTCAGGAAGTCAAGATCCCTTCTGCACTCATCAGTATAGCTTTGGGGAAATGTTCGTATTTTCATTATTTCCCTAGTAATCAAAGTGTACTGCTTGCTTTATAAACATCTGTGGTCAAAAACTCCTGTCTTAAAGAATCACAGTCTAAACAGGAAGGGAAAGCATTTAAAACATCTAGTCCAAATTTTATCATGGGAACCCATATACCCTGGAACAGGACATTTTGTGAGTTTGACTTGATTTCAGATAGATAAAGGGCAGGCCATCTATATGCAATAAACCTACAATATTTATTTTAATACACAGTCTTGCTGCAATAATTGCATATTCCCCAGTAGCCTAGCACCTTAAATACTCCTGACCTTTGGCCATTGTAGAAAACAAGGGAAAAAAGCTTCACCATTTCCTAGTGTTATTTACTGGACCCCCCTTGCAGCAGAGGCTTTTAAAGAGACACTGAAAGCACTTTCCCTAATAGCATGGCACAGCACCCATTCTTATTTGTCTTTTTGCATTTCAAATTCTAAAGCCTGAATTGTATCTCGTTTCCCCTCTTCCAGCTCTTCCGTGCTTCTGAAAAGAAACCTAGCAATCATCTTAACAATGGCTCTTTCTATTTTTGATGAGTCCATGAAGAAAGCTAAACTGCAGAGCTAATGAAAACCCAGCAGCCAGTCAGAACAGCTTCTTTGCTTTTTTAATATTCACCATATTCTGATTAATGCAAGTCAATCTATCCACTGAACTACGCAGGGGTGCTGAACCACACTGCTAAAGCCAACATGCAGCAGCTGTCTTCCTGTTATTTTCACTTCTTTAAAGCCTCCTGCTACCTCACCCTCAGGCTCCTATTTGAACTCTGCTTAATTCACAAAATTTAGAAAAAAAATTGACTTAGTTTAATGCCATCAATACTTCAGTTCACAGCTATTTTTATGCAATGTGTGTGAAAATCAGAGTGTCTGAATCATGGAGATCCACAGGTTAGACTGAAATCTTCCATCCAGAACAGTATAACCCATCCATTTCTCACTAAGGCAGCAGAAGCAAAACATCCCAACACTGGAAAATGCATAGGGGTTAGTATACTGCAGTGTCAAGGGAGCTGTAGAGTATATACCAGATGAATTATAAGGTCTGCAAATAATGTAATATATTCCTTTTTTAATTTACCATGGTTCAGATTCTGCAATCCTCCCTTTCACTGGGCACCACCTTGCTCTCCGACTACCTCCATTTATTCTAATGGGACTATTTATGTTGGAGATGCTTTTCAGGAGGGTAAGCATATTGGACTCTGTCCCTGTGAGGTAAATCCAGCTTTTCCTCAGTGGCAGTGCCCTAGGCAGGGGAACTCACAGGTTTGGAGCAAAGTGGTAGGAATGAGGATGCCCATGGGCTGTGGAGCTCAGTAGCTTGGAAGCCACCAAGGTGACAGTGCTCAGTTGGAAAGCCTCCTCTTGTGCAAAAATTCTACAGAATTTCACTGAAAATGATAGTCTCAGACCATCTTGTAGTTTTTACTGGAAATTGAAGACAATAGCTGAACCATCCTGCAGAAATTTCCAGCCAGGACATGAATTGCTATGAAATTCTGCAAGGATTTCACAATTTCCCTAGAACCCTGGAGAATTTTCCTGGTTCCATCCCTATTAAAATCTATAGGGAAATATAACCAAAGGGAAAATTCCATATATCTTAACACCTAACCACTATATTGTCCAGCTGTTAGGAGGTCTGAGAAAGTAAGACTGCTAAATCCTTGATCACATCAATAGTGACAGTAGTTCAGGTCATGAATCCAGTAGTAGTAAGGCTAAGAAGAACTGAGAAAAAACAGGTAGGGAATTGAAAATATTTTGCACCGAGTTAAATAAATCTGTTTAAGTAGTTAAAGGTTATTAGCACAAATAAAGCTTTTCAGGATTGGTGTTTTGTTTGAAAACACAAATGCAGCCAAATGGTTTGCTCCTATGCTAAACATGGTTACTAATTATATTACAACTATATTCAGAAACAGTAGTGGAGTGTTGTTAAGGATGTGTGGTGTATAGCAAGGATTCAATACCATTTTTCTAACAAGAGATCCCTGTCCCCTCTAAACATAAAAGTGCTGTTAACATGTGTGCTAGCTTTACCCCTTTTCCCCACACAGCTGTCAAGAACAGTTTTGCTTGCGTGTTTCTGGTCCTAATACGAACAGAACCTACAATCCCTACTGGGAAAAAAACTGCAGGTTCCATGTAATATATATGACTGAGGAGCAGTGGGAAAAGATTTTATCCCTAAATAATAGCTAAATAGTAAGCCAGGTTTTTAAAAAATACAAGCCTTATAAACTACACTGTAAATTCTAAAGTTTCTAAACCTAAATAAGTAGCCTGATTTTTCAAAAGTGCTAAGTATCCAATAAATGCCATTGAATGTCTTGTGCTCCAGTTAAAAGAAAAAGAAACAAATTATACTTACTTAAGTGCCTATGTGTGGATTTAGGGACCTAAATTTAGACTCATATTTTTTCTTGGATAGGGAGACCTGAGCATGAAGTGCAATCAGATGCTCAAGTTTCATTTCATTTCTCTTTCTCTTTCACATTGCTCAGTCTTGGCATCAAGTTTATTTGTTCAAGTAATATAGAAACTTATCTGGCTTTAACTCAGACTTTGTAGAGCTCATGTCCCACTGAAGGAAAACATTTAATTCAGTTCCTTGGAGCATCTTTCACAGTAGAATGGAAAAAAGCAATGAGGTATTAGGTTTCTCAGACGTGGCTCAAATACTCAACTATGAAGTCCAGAACATTAATGGAAAGGCTGATATCACAGTTCGGGCTTGTTTTTTAATGCTCCAGCACATTGTCCAAAGGGAATTCTCTGTTTTGCTTTCTTATTTCAACTGATAATAATAAAAATCTTTTGGAAATATTTTTTGTTGAAGTTGGCTTGGTCCCCGACTACCACACATTTAGGAAGCTATCAATAGTGCTATACGTGAAACAATTTACTTTGAAAAGCAGGATGAGGGAGGATGACAGAGTAAGGGTTAGAAAATATCCTAGTGGATGCCTACTGAACTGGTAGTCAGGGGACCTCGATGATTGGGCCGAGGAAGTTTTTTTATCCTTCTAGTCTCCATCTGTCTTGTGTCTTTAGAGTACCGGCTCTTCCATACAAGGGCTTTCTGAAATACATGGTGCCTGAACAAAGAAGTCCTAATTGTAATTGAGACTTTTTAGGAACTGCTGTGATATAAATAAGTATCAGGCCCTAAATGAGAATCTCAAGATATGATAACAGAAGTATCAAAGTAACAGTCAGAAATATCATCCATTGTATAACACAGCCCATCTACCAGTTATAAGGGATGAAACCTATGGAAAAATACCAGATCCCATATACAATCAAAGCCTTGAACACACTGGTGCTGAAGGCAAATACAACTTTAAACCATTTTGAGAAAGAGGATGGAGGACCTGCAGCTGGAGAGTCTGTTCCAGCTGATTTAACTGTTTCATTTCTCTGTTTCTATGCCTGTAAAAGTCAGCGAAACCACTTTAAACCAAAATGAGACTGGTTTAAAGTTAGAGGTTCAGCTTAGTTATCCCAGTAAAGACAGGAACAGACCAGTAAAAATTAGTACCAGTACTGCAGTTATGTCTGTCTACACCTGGACCTCTTAGAGTTTGTGATACGGGCTAACTTGAATGTAATATCTATGAGGACTGCAGGAAAAATATGTGGCTACCTCACAATGGATGGGACTGAATTAATTAGATTGCTGTGCTAGCAAAACTTGCTAGCAGAGCTCCTCTCTTGCTAGCTCATTTTTTTGGCTTGGACACTTACGGGAACAAGGGAGTAGGTATGAATGCAAGATGTGTTTAATGAGCCATTTCATATGCAATTTGAGTTTTAAAATGTTCGTGAGACAAAGAGACTTGATAAAACAAAAAGACTTCTGGGAGCAGCTAACAGTTGCTTCCTTCTTTTAAGAGAATATAGTCATCATTAACTTTTAATTTTTGCTTTCTGACTTTGTTAAGCCATTGACTAAAACTCCCCATGGAGGGACAGTACAAGCATCCCCCAGTGTTATTGTATCTTTCAGGCTATGTTAATTACCATGGCTTTATTTTGCTGGTATGCCAAGAAACCCTGTAGAAAGTCTGTCTATACAGACTACTGTACAAGAGGCAGGAGTGATTGACTTCCTTACCAAAGCACCTAAGTTCCATCAGCATTAGGTGCCTTATAAATTCATGACATATGTACCTCTCTGCCACCACATCTTCATTTTTCTCCTCTGCCTGACATATGGCATCATAACTCAGTTAAATCTGTAAGCAACGTCCCTTCTTTCACACAATTGAGAATTGGCTTGTATTCATTCTTGCAAAGGTACATACATAAGCTCTCCCTGCCTTTATTAATAATATATTTCAGCAAGAAAATGTTTCTTTTCCTCCTTTATAAACAGCTGGGCAATTTATTGCTGAATGACCTTATTGAAATGCCAAGTGCCTGAGTCCTTTGTTGAATTTAATATTGTACTGTATAGTGTTTCACAGTTAATACAGAAAACTTAATAAAAGAATTATTGAAGAAAGATAAGAGAGGATAGATTTTTCTTTCTCTCTTAACACTGCACTTCGGATTATTTTTTTTCTGAATGCAAACAAAACTTTCTGGATCTGATTTTGGACCCTTTCAACAGCTTTAATACAGCTTCTTATGTGCACTTGCTATTTTGCAGGCCCAATTAGTCATTTAGAGATTTTCAGAATAGTGAGAGCCTTAGTACTGGCCTCAGTGGGATTAGCAGTAGGACTATGTTCGGTACTCTTTAAAACTTCACCTGGATGTCTGCCTATCTGACTGTACCTGAAAAATGGGTAGCCTTACCCAAGTGAACCTGAAAATTACCAGGTGTGAAAAAGGACCCAGATTTAAAAGTTTGGCCCTACATGATTTTAGGGGTTTTTTTCATGGCCTTTGTCTTAATCCTCAAAGTCCCTCCATGCGGCCCAGCATAGTGAATGCAAGAGCTTTACAATTTAACTTTAACTAAGTCTCACAGTCCCTCAGTTAGTAATGTTTCACAAATGAGGAAATGAGGCATGGAGATATTATGAGACTTGTCCAGCATTTCAGAGTGAGTCAATGGCAAGTTTCTGAGCAGAACTCAGAAGCCTTATTTGTCAAGCTCCTGCTATTATTACTATCAGTTTGCTCTTGAAACCGCACACACTGAATTGTTAAGCCAGTGACTCTCAGCCTTTTTAGACTCAAGACATCCCTTGATAGACTTAAGGGATTCCGCAGAAAATGCTGGTTCTTAGTTTTCACTCATTTTTTGCCTCCAGAAAAAATAATAGAGCAATTCTTCTGTTGCAAATAGTTCAAAGACCACAACAGATCAGAATGCTTTTAACACTGTAGATCCCTATTTGAAATCTCTATGTTTATCTTGTTTCATGTTTGCACATCTAAAATAGTGTGGCACCCCATGGCACCCTTCAAAGGATATGAAGACACCCCAGGGTACCATGGAAGCATGGTTGAGAATCACTACTTTAAGTGCTGGAGTATAGTTTGGAAGAACTCATCACAGGCCAGTGAAAGGTCCCCGACACCTTTACTTTTGGAAGTAGCTTTTCAAGCCTGTTCATGCCAACTGTCAATGAATTTTGCTTCGAATCTCTTTTCATCTCAGTGTAATGCTTTAGCAATTATTTTTGCTAATGTAGTTACACACCCACCAATTTAAAGCCAACCGGCTTTAACATTTCATCAGGACTGAGACCAAATAGACATGAAGTGCTATGAAATAATATTAGTAATAACAGCATGTGAGACTGTTGGAAAATGGAATGAAAATGTGTTGGCTATTACCTGATATAATACACAATACGCTGTTTACTGTCATAATGACCAAACTCTACAGCAGATTCTGCAGGGCTGGGATAGCGTGATAATGCATTTACAAGCATTGTGTAGGAGTTGCCGCACTGAAGTAATTAAAGGCCGAGGAGTAATATGGTTAATTCTATCCCTGTTCTGATGCGTGGATAAAAGTGTGCACAGTGGGGAAATGCAATTATCAAGCAGGCATCCACAGTCCCGTTCCAGCAGCGCCATTGATGAAGGGCTGCCTTTTTAATGTCACTCTAAAGCAAGGTATAGCAGGATGATAATGAAGCCTTTTGGCTAGCTGTGCTTATCTGTGGTGTTAGGAAAGCTGCAGAAGTTCGTTCGTTCATTATGCCTTTAACCATGTGGACTGGAAGGAAGAATTCAAGGGCGAAAGACAGACACTGGCCAAGGTTCTGAATCTGATCTCCCAGACATTACACGCGGAGGCACTGCCGTGACATTAATGGAGTCACCTTCGACGTACTTCAGGGTAAATAGGATAAGAACCTGACCTGTAGTACATACTTTTCATTCTGTAGAGCAGCAGAGGGAACAAATGCATCTGACTGTCACTGTCAGTACGCACTCAATGCTCATTTTAGGATGTCTCCATAGTGCAAGCCCATTATGCAGCAGTGAAGGGCTAAGCAATACTGGCATGTGTATGGCTTGTTGGGAAGCTTTATTTTTCTTTTGGAACTACAAAAATAAACTCACAAACTAGAACTAGCCCTGAATCAGAACAAAACACTCGTAGCAAAACTTAGATTCAAATCTAAATGCACTCTCTCACACTTCTCAAGTAAAACTTGGCCACAAGTGATCAATCGAGTGGGAAACAGCAGAATACTTCCTAAGTAATCACTGGATCATTTATCGTTTTTGGATATTGTACTTGCCCCAGCACCATTTGAGAAACTCAGGGTGCGCATCATTACTCTCCCCTCTCCCTATTTTGCAAAAGGAGAAACTGAGGCAATGAAACGGGTGAGCAATTTGCTAGGAGCCACACAGCCAGTTAATGGAAGTATCAGGTAGATAACACTGAATTTATGACTCCCCGTCCCTTTCTGTCAAAGATACTCAAATATAGTAACTGAAAACAGGCTATTATGCTTGACACAAAACCTATTTTCATTGACCCTCAGAGACAAATCACCTCATTCTGGGGGAGGTTCAAGCCTGTGAACAAAACAAGGACTGCCACTGCCACAAATGCAAGTACCAGTCTGCTGAACTGAACTTTCAGTACTTTGTGATATGTGACTTCGATTTTCAGACACGCCTGGCAATTGCAACAAGAGATGCCTTTCTTAAATTAAAAAAAAAAAAAAGCAACAAAACCTAGCTCTTATTAAGCTATTATCAACTTCATGGCACCTTTTAGGACTTTGTCTGTGAACAGTATTCTGGAAATGTTAACATAATCTAAGCTATATAAGAACTGCCAAAAAGGCACAGACGTGATCAGTCACAGAGACTGCCAGACACATGTTAAATTAAAAGTGAAGCTGCAAAAGCTGCAGGAACAGGACCATGACACCTGATGCAGCATGTATCATCATCAACTACAAAAGGTATAATTAACTCAAGACATGATCCTAAGTTCCTTGCATACCATAACATTTTATTACAGTCAATAGGAATTTGAGGTATGCATAAAATACAGCTTGAAGCCCCTTGTCTATAAATCCCTGCTCACATAATGGCAAATCCACTCTTTCTAGCATTTAGTGTATTCCTTCACTTTTATTAGGACAGTGCAACAGGCTTGGTATCTGCACCATGGAGTCAGCCTTCGGGCATAATTCACTATATAACTAAGGGTGTTTATACACGTGATCTGGGAGTAGGGCAGGGGGTGCCCGGAGCATCTTGTGTATCAGCATCCCCATGCTTCAAACTAGTGGTGGGGTACTTTATCTAAAGCTCATCAAATGAACTTTAGATAAAGTGCCCCGCCACCATTTTGAAGTGCAGGTCTGCTGATATATGAGACACAGGCGGCTGCTGCAGCACCGTACTTGCCACCCTCCAGCAGACTTGATTAATCAGGTCTGCTCTGATGTGCTGGAATTACAGCACATCAGCACAGCCTCCCTGCTCATGTATAGGCACCCTAAATGACTGGTCATCACAACTAAAGACAGAGGTGAATGAAAGTGAGGATGAAACACTGTAGACTTGAGAGGACCCCTCAGTTTATGTATCTCTTTGGCCTACCACATGTACCAGAAATGTTATGGGGGGGAAAATTGGGAAAGCAATGGATATTGACAAAGCCACTTATTTTTGCTCTAAGCTCATCCTCAAAAATGGAAGGAAAATGTTGCTTAAAATTAAAATAAATAAAAATCCAGCCTGCAACAGGGAGGAAGCACAGGACAGTTAATATAACAGGGCCTGGCCTGTTACTATGGGTGTGGAGCACCCCCATGTCCTGAAAGCATTCCCCTAGACCCACCCTAGAGCTGGAGGGGCTCACCAGAGGCTGAGGACCCAAGGTCCCCAGGGATGCAAAGAGCCTCCCAGCAAGGGAGCTAACTCAGGTGTGAGGAATGAGGGAGAGCCAGTCACATGAACCAGTGGTGTGTGTGGTGGGGAAGATAAAAGATGCTGAAAGCGGCATCATGGGGGGCTGCACTGACAGGGAGCAAGGCTGCCTGGAGCCTGGGGTTAGCTCAGGTCTAGCCACTGCAGGGAGGGGCTAAGCAAGACTTGTCTTTTGATAATTATTTTGCACGAGCCCTGCAAGCCCCCAGTGCCTCTGAAAGATAACAGGCTACAGGGCAAGTGAAGCCTGAGAGAAACCTGGCAAGCTGGAGGCATGAAACTAGTGAAAAGCTAAGTGGCAGTTTATTTGACTCTGTTTCTTTTTGCACCTCTTGCAAGCCCAGGGTGCTGGTGCTATGGACGTAACTCAGCTGCAGCAGAGGCGAGGATCCTGGACACTGGATACTGAATACTTAGCTAAATCCAGCAGCAAAAGTAAAAGTGGTCAGCTTGGTTTGGTCTGACCATGGGTGGTGCCCATTTCAGATCAGGATGCATAGTCTGGAACACTTTTGAAGTAAGATACCTTAAATTACTGTTTTCAGGGATAGTAAACGGCTCACTCTTTCCTTTGAGGAAGAGGAAGCAGTATCTCCCCTTCTTTCCCCATTATGCACTGAAGTACCTTAGAGACGAACTCATTCAGAAAGGTATATGTTTTCCTAGGTGACACACTGTTCTGCTTTCTGCTGAACTTCACACTAACACAGATAACTACCTCTCTCTTTCCCCATGACACAAAGCTCAGTGGCTAGAGCACGCATCCAGAATGTGGCTGACCAAGGTGCTGATCCTTTCTCCATAAATGTTATCCCATGAGTGTCTGATGTATAATGTGGTGCGGAGGGGACGGGGGGATGACAATGTGGGAGCAAGCACCAGACCTTTGGTTTCTCCTTTGTCAAGTGACACTGTGCTATTGCATCAAGTCCCTCTTGCTCAGTATCGCTGACCAGTGAATCTGAAATCCTTGCATAAGTTTAAACAAAGTGGAACAAATTCAATAGGAGGGTTGATGAGTGCCTACCAGCTAGCAAATGTTTTCGAACCGAGCCTTCAAGAGGCCGAGAAGCGAGAAGTACATAAGCAGCCAACCCTGTTGGTTAGGGCCTCACCCAGGGACTGGAGTTAGGAGCCCTGAGACTAGTCAAGGGAAAGACCCGGAGTCAGGAGCCAAGCAGAGTACCAATTGGTTTCTGGATCCAGTTGGGTTTAGGTGGCTTGCTCCTGACATGGTGATGGCCAAAGTCAGGATCTGTGCTCAGAAGGAACAGGGAGTGAGAGAACGAGGGCTGGAGTTAAGGCAAGGTGCTAGAATTAGAGCAGTCTGCAAAGCCCCCAGAGATTTTTTCAGAAAGTTCAGTAGCCTCCCCAGTGGCTTTAGGGGCAGACCTGGTGTTTGGGGGAAGATGAGCTTCCAATAGGTACAGCAAGCAATAACTGACCACCAAGGGAATGACTTGCCCCTAGGTGGAATAGTGACTCAGTGTGGCATCGCCCCAGAACGAGCTATGATCATGTGGTTTCTAGGAGGTGAGCGATGTGGAATTAAACCACCTCAAGCTGAAGAAGAATTTAACTTTATCCAGGGTGAGTGTTTGAGCCATTGCTCTTGTGAAAAAGGGATGGATGATCATCCTTGCCATTTTTAATGGAAGAGGCTGTGGCTTCTGTGCTTTGTGTGGAGCTCATGGTTGTCGGTGTGTATTAGACATACTCTGAGTATGCCTAGCAGCCCAGGCCCTTAAGGAATTAAGGCAGAGGAATACGTAGTTTCTGGATCCAGTTGGGCTTGGACTGCTCATCCCTGTCACAAAGGTGCTAGTTATGGGCTTGAAGAGAGGCAACATTACTGGTGAAAACATAGATATTTACAATTCCTCAAACCTCTCATGAGGCTCTGCAAATCTGTACTCTTTGACTTTGAGCATACTTTAGGCACCCAAGTCTTTCTGGAGATGTGGGCATTACTGACTCACCCAAGGTCACACTCAAGAGTCTGTGGAGACCCAAGGAGGTAGCTGTGGATCTCAAGGCCCAGGAGACCATCTTTGTAACTGCACTAGCATTACTATATTTAGTAACTTAAGAATTCAGTACAACTTTACACGCACTTAACTACTCTTATTAATATTTGTGCTTGAAAAAACATTTAGCAATCATCCTCTGGTAATTCACATTATGATTACTACCAAATAGTTTTGCTTGATTTCTATTTTCCCTCAATATGATATTTCATTTGTTTCTTCAGATTAAGATAACAATATGGACTTCTAATTTAAACATCTTTCTCAGGTTGTCTTTCTATCTGAGGTCTTTAGTTACTGACACAGAATGATAACGATCACTCATTCTCTAACTAAAATGTACAGTTCTTCTAAAGACAGACTACTGGCTCTAGATTGCTAAAAGCAAACACATATTACCAGATCCAAGTGAACTCATCTGTTTGCAGTTAAAAATACTCCAGCAGACACTATCTAAGATTTTAAACTACTGTCATTACTGAGCTTTAGGGAGAGGCAGGGATAATGCTCAGGACTTGCTTTATATTCATAGTCTTCTTTCATATGGCTGATCTAAATACAGAATAGTGACTATAATTTTATATTAGGTGGCTGAGACAGGCAATTGTGTCAGGAGCAGCAGAGTGTATCACTGTGATACCTCCTTCATGTGTATGGATCGGGCATTGAGTTGTCATATGTTCCCTGGTCTGTTCTGGGAGACCACAATTGTACACTAGAGAATTTTTAATTTTCCATTTGTGCATCAAGTATCTGCATCGCTCATAATTTGGGTGGATATGGCTTAGAGTTGCCCATGAGTGTTGCAGGAGATCAAAACCAGGGACCTCACTGACAATCTGGAAGATAGCATAGAGTGCACCCTCAGCAAGTTTGCAGATGTTACCAAGCTGTGGGGGAGTAATAGATATGCTGGAGGGTAGGGCTAGGATTCAGAGTGACCTAGAAAAATTGGTGGATTGGACCAAAAGAAATCTCATGAGGGTCAACAAGGACAAGTGCAAAGTCCTGCACTTAGGATGGAACAATCTCATGCACTGACAGGCTGGGGGCTGACTGGCTGGGCAGCATCTCTGCAGAAAAGGACCTGGGGGTTACAGCAGACAATAAACTGAATATAAGCCAGCAGTGTGCCCTTGTTGCCAAGAAGGCTAATGGTATACTGGGCTGCATTGGTAGGTGTGTTACCAGTAGATCAAGGGAAGTGATTATTCTGCTCTATTCAGCACTGGTGAGGCCACATCTGGAGTACGGTGCTCAGTTTTGGGCACCCCACTAGAGAAAGGATGTGGACAAATTGGAGAGAGTCCAGTGGAGGGCAACAAAAATGGTGAGGGGGTTGGGGCACATGACTTATGGGGAAAGACTGAGGGAACGGCTTTACGAGCACTCATGGTGCTCTGGTGAGGTGCTGGAGGACTGGAAGAGGGCCAACGTGGTTCCCATCGTCAAAAAAGGGGGCCCCGAGAAACTATAGGCCAGTTAGTCTTGCCTCGACCCTAGGCAAGCTGTTTGAGAAAATTATTCTGGCACACATCCATGAGGGGCCAGCA
>NW_017728886.1:76122516-76124271 GCF_001723895.1 Crocodylus porosus
CTTGCTGGGGTCATTTGACCCCAGTACTCTTTGCTGCCATGGCAGGGGGTTGGACTAGATGATTTGCTCAGGTCCCTTCCGACCCTAGAAACTATGAAACTGGGCTTATTTAGTCTAGAGAAGAGAAGACTGAGGTGGGATTTAATAGCAGCCTTTAACTACCTGAAGCAGGTTCAAAAGAGGATGGAGCTGGACTGTTCTCAGTGGTGGCAGATGACAGAACAAGAAGCAATGGTCTTGAGTTGCAGCAAAGGAAGTTTAGTTTAGATATTAGGAAGAATGTTCTCACTAGGAGGGTAGTAAAACACTGGAACAGGTTTACCTATCCAGAGAGGTAGTGGAATCTCCATGCTTAGAGGTTTTTGAGACCTGGCTAGACAAAGCTTTAGCTGGGATGATCTAGTTGGGGATGGTCCTGCTTTGAGCAGGGGGTTGGACTAGATGACCTCCTGAGGTCGCTTCCAACCCTAATTTTCTATGATTCTATGATTCTGCATTGAATCTATCATAAAATGTTTGTTTGGGACTTCCTGTGAACTCTATTCAGTTTTTCAAGTTTCATGAGAGTTGAAGTCACATTGTTGAAAGTTGAGTGCATGGATCCAGAAACTGCAAAGGCTTCCTCACCCTGATGAAGGGTTTTTAAACCTGAAAGCTTGCTAAGAAAATGTTTTTCCAATGTTTTAAGTTGGTCTAATAAAAAGAGACAAAGTTCTTTGGGTGACTCATATTTCTGGATTCAGAAAGGCTTGCATAATTGTAGGCAATAGTGAAGGGCATTATTGATGTATGGGGAGATGTTTGTTTTCCTTAATTCGCTGGACTTCCCATAGAGTTGCTACTTCATGACAAATGGGTGGAGGAGTAATGTGCAACAGCCCGGGCAGCCAAGGTGTTGGGACCAATGCATACTGCCCCTCCCCTCCCCCAGCTTGTTGATCAGCTGCCAGGGAACCTCTGGTGTGAGTACTGAATCTTGCAGCAATTCATTGCTGAGGGGCTGGGGTGAGCTGACTTTGTCAACCAGGTGGGCACATAGCCACCTATTTCTCAGAATTGTCCACATCAGACATAGTGTTTGGTGGCAGAGTATAATTTGTGCAAATTTCAGCATCAGACTTTTAATCCAGACTGTGTCATAGGGTGATGACAGGACTACAAAGTTGCACCAATTTTGGAATTTTTTCTGAAAACCAGCCTCACTGTGCATTGCAAGGGCCAAAATTTGGTTGCAGCAACTTCGCTCAGGCCGGAATCCCACTTGTTCACTGGGGATTATTGGCTTGATTAAAAGGGCTGATTTTCTTGAGGATAATATATTCTAAGAGTTTAGTTGCAATGAAGAAACGAAAGGCAACCAGTGGGGCTGGTATCCTCCCAGAATTTCTTCATCATCTAGGCCCCAAGGGACTCCAATTGTCAATGAAACTGTACCAAAAATTTCATAGATTTCATAGACATTAGGGCTGGAAGGGACCTTGGAAGATCATCGAGTCCAGCCCCCCACCCAAAGGGCAGGAAATCAGCTGGGGTCATAGGATCCCAGCAAGTTAGCATCGAATTTGCTCTTGAAGGTGTTCAATGTAGGTGCTTGGCAGGCTGTTCCAGACCTTGGGGACTCAGACAGTAAAGAAATTCTTCCTTATGTCCAGCCTGAAATGGTCTCGCAGTAGTTTATGACCATTTGACCTTGTCATCCCTTGGGGCGCTCTGATGAACAAACGTTCCCCCAGATCCTGGTGGTCACCCCGATAA
>NW_017728886.1:76124826-76149457 GCF_001723895.1 Crocodylus porosus
TGTTGGACAATATGGGTCCAAGGACAGAGCCTATTATGGAATCCGGGTGCATAACAAAAGCACAGTGGGAGGTGATGGTCATTGCAATACCCAAACTGGGTAAGCTGATTGATGACTTGGGAAGCTATAGGCCAATAACACTCTTTTGCACAACCTACAAACTCTTGGAACGTATCATCCTCAGGAGAATCAGCTCTTTTATTAAGTCAGTGATCCCCGATGAACAAGTGGGATTCTGGCCTAAGCAAAGTTGCTGCAAGCAAGTTTTGGCCCTGGCAACATGTATTGACAGTGCTGTATATGTATGAACTACTTACTTTATCCTCTTAACAGCCCTTTTAAGGTAAAAAACCATTCATCTATATTAGCCCCATTTTAAGGTTGGGAAGAATGCAGATATTAAATGATAGAAAAAGGAGAAAAAGGACAGAGTAAAATAGCAGACTAGATAAAACATGCCTGCACTGCCTTTAGATGCCTCTGGGATTGTGTTTTCAATGATCATGACATCAGGGTCCAAACAAAACTTTTTGTCTACCAGGCTAATGTCATCCCTGCTCTGTTGTATGGGTGTGGAACTTGGATGACATATTGGAAACACCTGAAAGCTTTTGAACATTATCATTGTAATGTCTTCAGAAAAATCTTCTGTATCAATTGGAAGGACATAAGAACAAATACCAGCATTCTGGCCTATGCAAAAACCACCAGCACTGAAGCCATGTTTATACGACATCAGCTCCATTGGACATTACATACCACAAGGATACCTGACAACTGGCTCCCAAAATAGGTCTATACTCCCAACTCACTGCTCTAAAGGTGGACAAAAGAACACTTGGACACTCTGAAGGCATATCTGAAAACATACAATATTAACATCAATACCTGGGAGACTCAACCATTGAATCATCCCCAGTGGTGCTGTGATGTACAAGGTATTGATCATTTTGAACAAACTCACATCCCTATAGAGGCAGATAGATGAGAGAGACAAAAGGAAAGAGCTGGGACCCAACATCACCAGGATGTACTCCTTCCTCTTAGAACAATTTGCCATGTCTGCTGTCAAACATGCAGATCTCAAATCAGCCTCCTTAGTCATCTATGGATTCACTGATGACTTCCCTGTTTACTGGAATACTGCCATCCTTGTATGAAGAGACTGCTGCTGATGGCATTAGTCTGAGAAAAAACACAAATGTTAAGTGACAAAGACACAGTCAGCCATTGGGAATTCTTGGTTTCAGCTTCAGTCGGTCTGGTAGGCTTTGGCATCTCTGGTGTCTCTCACATGTATGGTTCAGCCATTCACTATAACATTGAAACTACTTCCTGAGTACTATTTAACATGGAATATTTTTTTATCTTTTCTCAACCTCCATCTCATCAGGCCACTAACCTGTGTTTATAATTTCCAACGTGTATTCACAATCTAGATTCTCTCACTTTGTTTTCTTTAATATCCCCCAAACAGGACCTTCCCTTTCTGTCTCTTCTGCTATGGCTCTTCTCCTGCCTCTTGTGCTCAGCTCCTGTCTGACCTCACAATCTCTCAACCCATTTCTTACTAGTTCTGTCACTCCTCCTTCCTCAAACCCCTGTACTGGTTATCTCTGACTGCAACCCATTTGATCTGTTCATCATTACTCGCTTAACTCTGTAGCACCTCGCACAACTAAACTTCTTCTCTCTTAGCCACCTTTTTGTCCTGCTATGTACACTGAGCTCAGTCATCGCACCTCACTCACCTCTCACATTGTTGCCATCCTGCTTTCGACTGCACTATCCTGTGAGCCTTGACTATTCTGCCCCCCCCCCCGGTCAGGACCTTGCTCTGTTCTTTAAGACTCACCTCTTCAAGCAGTACCTCCCCCTCCCTCTCTCTGTAATCCCACACCTTCATTCCCATGAACTGCTGTCCTGTATCTTGTCTCACATAGATTTTAAGGACTTTAGGGAACACACGCTATATTTGGCCTAGATCCTGCAACTGCTTACACAATTAAATCCACTGAACAATTTTCAGGCTTTAATGTTAAGCATAAGTGTCAGTGTTGGCAAAATTAGAGCTTGTGCACAGTAAATTAATTGCAATATAAATATTGCGCTTTCTTAACTTGGATTAATAAATTAGATACTGCATAGTTTTAAAACCCCAATTATTCTAACACTGATGTTTAATAACTATGTTTTTATTAAAACTTCATTATGCTTGTAAACAAGCAATTATTTTTAAGAAGGTACAATAAATCTCCGTAAATGATGATGTGGGACCTACTAGTTAAAGGAGTAGCTTCAATGGGAATTGATGACAACCCCCCAGTTATATATCCCTGATTTGAGACTATTTTTCAGACAGGAGCATGTTTCTTGGACATCAGTAAGTATGATAGATTTGACTGTTGAGGATGAGTAATAGGGCAAGAGGCCCCTGCCTTTCACTTACATGTCTAAGCTCAAGTTCCAGGATTTGATTTTTTTTTTAAGAGTGAGGAAAACAGACAGCTTTGCCAACTGGAGCAGTTTCACTGAACTGTAAACAGGAGATGCTTGTCATTGAGTCTCCAATCAAGAGCAAGCACAGAGCAAGCCTCCAGCAGTAGAGGGAAGGCACGCATGTACACTCATACATGGAGTGGGGAAAATTCAAAACATTCTTGTCACTCAGTTACTAAATGACAGGCTGGTAAATTGATTCCTCATCAGCCACATTATTACTGTACAGAAATGCAAAACTTCATCACAATTATAAGGACGGCAGAATTGTCAAACACTTTCGTCACTAGATATTAGCCAATGTACTAAACAAAAGTTCAGTGCATAGCCAAAGACAGATTTATATTTCAGTAGCATGAAGAAATGCAGGATCCCTGAAACTCTTTTCATTTTTGGTGCAGGGCTGAGGCAACATCCTTTCTTCAATATCTGCAAATACTTATACGATTAAAGCCAGTGCCTAGGCTTCAGATACAATACCACAGATGTGTAGAAGAGTCTGACATAACAAAAACCTTTAAATTTTATGTGTAGTGCAATCACTGCTCCAGGCTTGCAGCCTTTGGTCTCTGAACCATGATTTTTATGAATCCAAGACTGGCTGAGACACAGCATGTGTATTTCTGCATGTCCTTTCTCAAAGGGTAAAGAATTAAGAGGAGGAATAACTCGCATGCCACAGGCACCTTTTCCCCAAAAGCAAACCCCTCAACGTTGAAGTGCTTGTCTTAAGCAGGGAAACTGATTTTTGTTCCTGGAATGGAAACACCCGATTTTGATTCCTGCTCCACAGTGGAGCAGTAGTGGCACTACTATTCAGGTAGCTGAAGGAATCAATTGACTTAATGGCTCATTTGTCTTTACCAATGTTAAAAATTCTCTTTCCTAAACTTTCTTAAGGCAATTTTGCTGTCTGCTAGCTGTTCCTGGTCTCTCCAACTATTTCAAAGCCTCTTTCACACTTTTTATAATCACAGATCCACCCACAGAGACCAGTCTTCAGAAGCAGCTGGAGGTTTCAGGTTTTAATTAAGCAGGAAAGGCAGGGTGAGGCAGCTGACGATGAGCCTCTAGCCCTGTTCTATGAGACCAAAACTATGGAAAAAAATCTTGTTTTCTTTATTCTGCCTTCCCAAAAACAAGATGTGTATCATATTTGGGGGCATGTTGTATGTGATACAATATAATGTTTCAAAAATCAAACAGTAATTTAATTAAATGAATTATTCTTTCTTAAAGTACCACATAGGCAAAGATGAGATGTATTATCTTGGGGAGACACTTAGAAAGGAAATGGGGGAGAAGGGAGGAATAATCCTTTGTTTTGTTTCTCCAAATATTAGAAGTGACCCTAAACAGTCTTCCTAAGGCCTAACAAACTACACAAATTTGCACTACAAACTTTTACCAGCAAAATGCTGAACATGTCCATACTTTAGACTCCTGTGTCGTAGCAGAATCATCCTTTTTGCCAACAGAATTACTCTACCTCTGACAAGAAGAGAAAAGCTTCTGCAGAAGCATTAGGACCTGATGCAACCCTAGGGTGCACTTCATGCTCTGGTGACACAGCTACTTAGTGGAGCCACAAGACATCACAGCACGTGCATGTGCTCTGGTAGCTTGGCAGTGGTGACTTGAACTTCTGGCTGCACAGGGGGTAAGGTTTTCACGAGTTAATGATCCTGAGAGGAAATGGAAAGTTGCAATACCCCATAAAAGGCACAGCACAGCCATGTTAATCCACATGTGTCCTTTCAAAATCTTCCTTGCAATTTTTTCATAATTCTTAACAGAAGTGTCCCACTTTACTAATAGACTGAATCGCCTAAACTAAATTATGACTGTTTTCTTGTGCAGAGCAGTAGCAAAAGTTGCATGGAGGCTCAGGTCGGCACTTATTTTGCAGACTGTGTAGATCTATTTACAGATTTAGCACTGCAGAAGAATCTGTGGAATACTGCTTTAGCAGCTGCCACCTGAGTAACCTTGCCTGCTCTCCAGCAAGGTTACTGTCTTGTGTGCTGGGTGTTCTGGAAATGTATAAAAAATGTTCTATACGGTAACTCTATCTTACCTATAATAGATGAATCACATTGCTCTTCAATAGAGCAGCATGTTGCAAAGAAAGCCTCATCAAGGTTATTACTCTGAGCACCTGCACATTCACACAAAAATTTAAAGACCTAAAAAAAAAATCACAGAATTTTTTCTCTCGCTCTTCTCACATCCTACTAGAAAGATGAAAACTGCATCTGACTGCTCAAAACATTGTTAGTCCATGAAATGGGAAGCATTTTATACACAGCAGAGAGTGATATGAAATTTGTTTAACAGAAAATCTGTTACCCTCACTACTTGTCCTGCCCCTGCCTAGACCTATCCAAAGTTAGACTTTATACGCAACATTTTTGCCACAGGACATTATGCAGTGACATTTTTATATATAGCAATAAAGATTTCAATATATTAAGGCCAGATTTCCAAAGTATTTCAGTCAGGCAAATATTTAAGATGCTTTCTGTGTTCACATTAGAATACAAAAAAACCATTAAAACATTAGAAATTGTGTTCACTTTATGTATTGAATGCTTCCTAAGGGTGCTATTAATTAAGAGTCTAGGACCAGTCCAAGATCAGGAAACCTGATTCCCATCCAATCAGAAATATATCACGAGGCCCATATGTTCAAACAGAAATCGCTCAGGTTTAAAGTATGAAACACACAAAGCAGGTGACACACTGGTCAGTAGAGGAAAGTGGTTTAAAAACATACATCAGGCTGGTAAATTATTAGTTCTTGCATTATCAAACCCATCCTAAACATACTCCTAGCCCTGCCACCATACTAATTTTACCGTGATGTAGTTGCACGGTCACCAGCACTGTATTTGTTGATATTTGAATCTGATACTTTTAAACTTTACTGTTGACTCTAAAGCACCATATTCTAGGATAGTTCTGGGCCAACAATATTAGATCTCTGGCTCATACCTCATATCAGAGGTTGACATTAATGCACCATCACTCTCAGTCTATTTTGTCTTGCCTCATCTTAGACCTGTTCAACCTAATATGAGTTAATTGCCTACCCAACAATACTGAGAATCAGCTGTTGCTTTAACAGTTTGTACTTCCAGTTTTTCCTAATCTGAAATACACAGAAATAGCTATTAGGAGTCTTTTTTATTGCCATAGTTTGGGATTTGGCCCTATCTAGCTACAGTTAGATAAATATAGTTGTCTGTCTGTCTATTATCTACAGTTTAAATCCAGCACTCAAGTATCTGAACATTTCACAGCCTAAAATATATGTATCTATCCAATATATCTGTGGGGTAGGTAAGTGCTATTACCTTCCATTTCATTGAAGCAAACAGGCATAGAGACACAAAGTGACTTGCAGAAGGATCTGTGGCACACCAAAGAACAGAACAAGCCCTGAACAACCCCAGTACCGGCAGTACAGGTTTGGTCACCTGTTTTAAAGAGGTTTGTTGCTCTTATACAAGGCTCTGGAGTCACTCTGGCAGGTGTTTCACCAGCTGATGCCTCACTTGGTGCAGGTCTGTTGTCTCATGAGAGAGACACAGGCCTAATAAGACTGAGAACTTGAAACACAAGAGAAATGAATACATGTAAGTATCTACTATCAGCACAGCCTTTAGATTTGATTTACGGCATGCACAGATAAGTGAGAAAAGCTGTCTCCTGTTATTGACATGACTATTTTCATACATTACACTTAAGAACAAAGGTTTCTTTTTTGGGAGACATCAGAGGATGCTTCATGATGAGGTTTGGCAGGCTGTAGTAATTCGGTAGCTTACCTACCACAGCAGCAGGGTTTAACATGCCTCTTCACTTCCTCACTTTGCATCTAAGATGATAGATTTTATAACATAGCCCACTGAACAAACTCCTTGGGCTTTTTTTTTTTCTTCTGCCTTCCTCATAGGCCTCTGAGACACAGCAGGGCTCTACAGAGTATTATCGTTACCTTATTGGTGTATTTCATTTATATCCTGAAGGATGCCTGTAATCGATTCTCAATTTAATTGTTACGTTAGATACTGTTTCTACAAAAACACTAAGCATCACAGATCAAGGACCGCATTTTAAATGCATTTTGGCAGCTATAAAGCACCATGTAATGCGACATACAAATAAAGAATAAAGAAACATAAAACAGGGGATTTAAGGCACAACAGCTACACAGACCCATCTACCGCAGGTGAGAGATACTAATCAAATACAATTGGCAAATAGCATCCATGAACGGATGAGCATAGGGCCTAGGCATTGACAGGCAAACTACAGGTAATATCAAAAGAGTGAGTGGATGTGACTGATTCATGAAACAGGTCCATTTTCCAATTTCATTTCAAAGAGCACTTTGGCTACCATAAATCAGAAGCATTTTCCACTATAGTGGGAGAGGTGACAGACCCCTGTAGTCTTACCAGCCACCTTATTTAAAACTGAATATACCACTGCAGTAGTTATATTCTCCAATCCCAGTTATCAGGATGGAAATAGTTACCTGTAAACAATAACATCTGCAGCTCTGGGAAGACTACAGCTTATTCTAAAAAGGAGTGAAGTTGGTTTCCACACAAAATACTCTGGTAAATATAGGAACACAGGGTCAGATGTTCATTGATCCACGCAGCTGCTTTGTGTCACCTTGGTGACATAGAGCAACATAAACCTAGTTCAACTGGTCAGGGCTCTAGGATTGACCGCTGCTTTGCATTACATGAAGCTGCTACAGCTTATGGATCAAACCGCCCTGTTGTTTACAACATAATTCAAGTCAACAGAGTCCCTCAACTACCTCCGGGCCTGAGACCTTTGGAAGAGCTGAGTAGCATCCTTTTCATTGTAAACAGCTTTCATGTGGCCAAAATCTTTCCACTTTGTCACTTGCCTCTCATATGTAGATTAGTTATAAACATTTTCCACCTCAACCCATGTCACACTTATGCTATTAGGGTGTGTGTAGACAAAATGGGGACCCTAAATTGAAGTGGTGAGTTTTTAAAAAGACTGCTTCAATTTAGGGCGACATAAACCCCTGTGTCGTGTACACCCATGTCTTACCTGCCTCTCCAGTGGCAGGGAGGGGAGGCGAGCTGCCGGTGGGCAGAGCGGTCCCTGGGCTGGGGGGGCCTGGCTGGTGGTTCCCTCTGCAGCGGCAGCAGTGGCCCCCCCACCAGGCAGCACCCGCCTGCAGGCACCCAGCTCGGGTGGCCCTGGGGGGCACTGCAGCCGCGGAGGAAGGGACCGGGTCTCTGCGCAGCTCAGGCAGGCAGGCAGGCTCCGGGGAATAAAGATTGAGCTCATTGCTTTTTTTTCTTTTTCTCTTCAGTGGAGCCTGCTTTCCCAGGCTGCTACCAGCCTGTCTGCAGGGCTGTCTGCGCAGCCCAAGCCTCACACAGCCTGGTGCTTTGCTCCGCGGCTGTAGGGCAGCAAACTAAAACTCCTTGGAGGTGCCGTAGTTTGCTGTGTGCCAAGTCATTTAAGGCACATTACACAGCTGATGTGCTACAGCGGCTGGAATTAATGCACAATACACCGCCACCGTGTGCAAACACCAACACCATTAAAGAGGTGCAAAAGCATTTAACCCACTTTAGATATGATATGTAGTTTTATATTAGCCCCAACAGGCATTAAGCACTAGTACTTAAATATGGCAATAAGTAAATGAACATTCTTAAAAAAAAATCAGAGGCCATTCCCAACCAGAGTATAAAATCAGCATGCTGGGAGGTGAAATTGTAGATATAAACTACTTAGCAACCTTTCAGTTTACTACACTATTATTTGTTAAGTGCCAATAATACACACTGCACTGTCCGAGGTCAAATGAAAATATGAAAAGAAATTGATTAAATGTTTATTTTCATATAGTAGGAGAGAATTGCTGCAGTGCTATTTAAAGTTATCGTTTCATGGAAATAAACCCTTGTTGTTTATTTACTGCCTTGCGCTAACAATTACTAGATGGATATTTGACATTCTTCTGCTGTCATTTTGCCTTCAAGATGTAATGTATGTTTGCTATATTTGAATCATTTGCTGGTCTATTAACATTATGATGGACCATTCTTTTTCAAGCCCACTTTTGGTTTCAGAAAGCAGCAGCATTTCCAACAAATGTGATGTAATTAATGCTTTAAAAACTGCATGCCCCTAATCCTCATACTTTTTCAAATGGAGAAAACAAACTGGTAAGGACAGCAGACCCACGTTATTGTTAACTGAATGCTTTATATTTAACCAGGATCAGAGCTTCTTTATGTTAGATGTTGCACAGGAAAGAACAGCCCCTTCCCCCAAATTTATAATTGAAGCCTGAGGATCAGCAAACTCTTACTGGCTCCAGTGGGGTGACTCACATGAGTTGTTACACGTGTGTGAAGGAATGGGGTGAAACTTGGAAGTAACGTTGACTGTTAGGGTCACTATGTCTCATATTCCTGCAAGCTCTTGCAAGTGTCACACTTGGAAACTGCTGGAAGATTCCTAGGGTAACGTCAGAAGGGGATCTGGGAATACCGTCCCGAAGGGAAGTAAGGAAAGGAGCTGAGGAGGGTTCAGTAGCTTGGCTGTGTGCATGCCAGAGGAAGGAAACAGGAAGTATTTCTGATAAGCAAAGAGAACAAAGTATCAGGTCCCCAGACTTATACATATGCACTGTTCATTTAATTGAATATTGACCCTGAACACAGGGAGGGAGAAGGAGACATAGAGAGAGGGAGAGCTGGGTCTGGGACAAGACAAAACAGATATACTTCAAGTCACAATTCTAAAAACCACTCAGGACTTTTTTTTGGATGCTGTGTCTCACAATATTTTAAGCTTGGCAACACTGCAAAGCTGGTCCAAGCACCAGGGAAAAGCATAATCCCTCAGTGCATCCAGAAACATGTGCATGGACAGTTTCCGGAGACAACTAGCAGTGACACAAATACATTTACAAAGATGTGCCACTGCTAGTTGTCCCCAGGGAACACCCCTGCTCGTGTGCTATGGTGTGTGGCAAGTTGCCCCGGATGGGGTAGGGGAGGCTGGGGCCAACACCTGGGCTGACCCCAGCAGCCTTTCCTGAGGTCCTGGGGGTCTCCCAGGGCTCCAGCAGTAGTAATCCGGGCACGTGGAGCCTGGCCCGCAGCTGGAGGATAGCTCTGACCAGCCAGGCTCTGGTTCTGGGCAGCACACATTGCCATGTGCTCACCCTATTTTGTGATACTGGGATCGCCCAGTATCTAAATTTGGCTCCACGCTGCAAATATGTAGCATGGAGAACCAAATCATGTGTGCGAGGTGCATTTTGCAGCACCTCAAAACCCTATGAGGCACCACAAAATGCACGTGTGCTCATGTGGATGTGGCCCCTCTATTTAACCAAGGGAAGCAAGGGAAGCTGCCACCACCTTCATAACCCTCATGGTACAATAAACAAATAACCAACCCATGTATCTCCTGTAACATTTAAAAATATCTTTGGCCTTTTCCAAGCACAGACTGGCAGACGGGCTTAAATCACATGGTATTGATACTCTTGTGAAGAATTTCACTCGGTAAGATTGACCTTGCCTCTCTTGTACAAGTCGCTTTATTAATGAGACAAAAATCAAAGGGGCCTCTGGTAGTGTAGGCTTAAAAACAGTATTTGAAGGCCTGTTTTTAGGAAATTGGCTTATAGGTATAGATATATGCATTGTAAGGGGTCAAGATGGGCAGCAGGAGTTAAATGGATTTCCAAAGAGCTTGGGAGATGCACACAGCTTCTCATGGTCCTGAGAGCAGATGGGCTGTCCAGCACAACAAGGCCAATGGATAGACACAGCCTGAGAATTGAGAGGGGCATGCTATAACAAGGGATCATAGCCTTCACGGCAGACAGATTGTCTAATACAGCAAGGACACAGCCTGGGAACTGAAGAAGTATATTCCATACTGTCCCATAACACGAGATAAGTGACACCAGCTACAAGGCCCCAGAGCAGCAGGGGGGGCAAGTCCTGGTTTTGGGGAAATGGACCAAATTAGGACCGGAAGGCTACGTGGATGTGTGACCACAGAGAGACAGCCAACCAGAGCTAGCCACAGATGAAGAGTCATCAGGAGTCATGAAGGGGGAAGGAAAATACAAAAGCAGAGACTTGAGATTAATAAAGGGTCCCTCTCATCCCCGTTCCTTCTCATCCCTCCCTTTGTCCCATCCCTCCTTGCCGTCGTCCTCCTCCTCGAAAGGGGTTACTATCCCCATCCCCAGGGAACGGTCCCTGAGGCCACCATGAACAGAGGGCATACCAGCAGCCTGTCTCATGCACCCACTGGAGGGGGGCTCTGGGCCTCAGCATCCCACCTCCAGACTGCTGACATCTAGGAGACAGAGCTTCAGAGTGAAGCCTGTATCCTGACTAGATTTACCTGGACTCTGATGACAGCTCTAGGATTGGCAGATATAGAATTGCTTGATTGTTTGTTTTTGTTCTTACTCAGTATCCGTAAATCCACCTATTATAAATTGGCAGGTGTTGTGGTCAGTCTGAGGGTTGTGCCCACCCAGAACAAAGGTATAGGTGCTGGGTCCAAATCCAGTGTCAATAGTAGAAAACAGAGGCCATGAAATATTGTGAATTTCTTGAAGCCAGATGGAAGAAGCAGCCAAATACATGCTGAAACTCCAATCTAGGTCACAGTAACTACCTACATAAACACTCTAGTTTGTACTCCATCTTTCTACATAGTCTTTAACAGCACTTCAAGGGAAACAAGGCAGTATCAGATCCAAAATGCCTTGGGAGAAAAGATAACATTTAAATTGTTCATCCTTCTGTGGTAGAGACTGTACTTCAGATATATCTGTAAGATACAATGCACTATTCAGCAGGTGTTTCCATCCCACTTTGAGTCTGACCTACAGAGAATGCATGACTAACAGTTAGTTACAGGATTTCAGCATTTTGCTAGAAAAGCTCACACTTCAACTACAGCAATCCCCAAGCCCAAAGTGTAACTAGGCCACCAGACAACTGCCCTGGATACCATTTAGCAGGCATATAAAAAAACAAAACCCAGAAACCAAAAAAAAATCCAGCTTTTGCTGGCAACTAGATAATTGCATCGGCAACATAGCAGAAACTGGATATTGCTGCATTGCCCTTGTGCCCGACCACATCCCTGCACCACTGTCCAAAAGCCCTCACATGTGAAACACCTACATAAAGAAGACCTTGACTGAACAGATGAAAGGGGTAGAGGCTCCAAATAAACCAATGTCATTCATGTGCCAAGCCAGGGACCGCTTTAAGAGTAAGGATATTCTGTCAGAAATATATTAAAGCTAGCAGACTATGAAAGAGAACGGTATTTCTCTGTATCAAAAGGCAGGATATAGCTTTTCTTGTTTGTTGGTTTTAGATGGAATTAATCTCAGTATTAATTTCCTGAAACATGCCCTTTGATTCTCATATCTGGTAAATGGTCTCTCTCTCCGCTAAACAGGGGCATTCTCTAATTTGATGCATTTTTAGTTGCTTCACACTTAGACAGGCACAAGCAGCCACTCAATATTGTAATATTTTGTCTTCAAACCTCTTGGGGTGCAAGTCCTGGAGACAAACAGGAACACTTTTCACCCTGACCTGATCTGCAAGAGCTGACATAGATCAGAAAAAGGCTTCAAACTCTAAAGCAGTAAAGAAAGAAACTGAACAGGTTCTGGTGCTGTTGCTGTTTCTGAGAACGGTGCTGGGTGATCCGCTGAGTCACTTCAGTCAATTCTGCCCTGGACCAGGCAGTCATCTAATAACTGAATCGCAGGAATGCACTGGCTCTGAGATAGGCCACAACTGTAATTAGTTATGCAGCATGCTTGGGAGCTGACTTATGACAATACCTTGCCCACAGAGGACTTTGGCCCCAGGAACCAAACACATCCCTGCACCACTAACCGAACAAATTTCAGTTTTCTGTAACAATTAGAATACACAGATATCAAAGGTTTAAATAAAAACAGAGTCTTCACCATGACCATTACACCTCCTTGCTTGATGATGTGGTGAGCACTGCTCTTTCTGTTTTTAACTGCTTTAACCATTACAAATGTACCTTCCTCTAAATCTGTTGACACGAGGGAATCGCCCTGAGATGAGATGAGCAAGCAATCTCCTCCGGATCGAATCAGCTACTGAAGCTTTACACAGCCCTAGCCACCACCTCTTTTTGTGTTGCAATTGAAGGAGATTTACACTTTCAAAAGCATGGAGAACAGCCTTTAGGGCAGTAGTTCTCAATCTTTTTAGACTCAAAGCAGCACTCAGAAAATGCCAGCTCTTAGTTTTCACTTTTTTTTTACTACAAAAATATAATAGAGCAATTATGTTGCAAAGAACTCAGAAAAACTACATCAGGACATAATATTTTGTAATGCTATCAACTCCCATTTGAAATTTTTGGGTTTATTTTATGAATCATGTTTATGTACCTAAAAGTACTTATATTGTATGGCACCCCACAACACCCTTGCAAAAATCTGAAGGTACCCCTGGGTGCTACAGCAACTTGGCTGAGATTTAAAGGAGGATTTAAACTTCTTTAGCACTTAAAAACTTAACAACTTAGGATGAACCCATTTGAAAATTTAACTCATTGTTAATTGTAAGAATTTAGGCCATGGACATTTGAATAGAGTAACCTGTAAAAAGTCAATAAAAAACTTGCAACCCCTGGATGAATGTGAAAATGATATGTAAATTTGCCCAGCAGGGGAAAATTTACCCCTGGACAAATCACACATTAAAATGCATGGCCTGCTAGTTTGTGCATGGCTACCAGGCTGTGACTTACTCAAGGCGTTCATGCCTTACACTTATCTTGCTTTCCCTAAAGTTTAATGAACCTGAAAACTGATTTAAGTGGATCCACAAAGGTGTTTGATCTGGTTTAGTCAATCAGCTTAAAACACATCTTTTCTAAACTGGGGAAACACTCATAGATTAAGCCTTTGATTCTGGAGCACAATTCTGCAGCAAGTGCTGAATTCTGTAACAAATTCTGGAGCCACGGAATAGCGAGGGCCTTGGTATACAGTGCATGACTATGTGGGCAATTTTTCCACTAAGTTTTTAATCACCTTGGGAAGCATCATCAAGTATTAGGTACTCTCCAATTTGACAAATCAGAGACTCCACCTCTCTGAAGAGTTTATAACCTAATATTTTTGCAATTCATGAATAAGCATTTGCCCTGCAAGTTCATCAAATATTGTGGTATAACTAAGCTAAGAGAATATGCTTGTCCAGTGCTGAACAGTGGAAACCAAGCAAATGGATTAAGCCAGTTTTAGCAACCCCAAAGTGATATTCCAATATAAAGCATTCTCTCTAGGGCATGAGTACCAGATCCAAAACCCAGTACTATATCATCTGGTCTATGGGACTCCCCATGAGCTGTGACCCTGTATGGTAGATTCGGCATGCAGGGCGACATGAGGCCCAATCCCAACACACAGGATGGGACGGGGCAGCACTGGGCCTTGGAGTCTAATCCCAGCACAAAGGGCTACGTAAAGACAGCGCAGGGCCCAATCCTGGCACGTGGGGCCAGGCAGAGGTGGTGTAGCCTCCGAAGCCTGATTCCACCATGAGGGACTGACCGAGGGAAGTGTGTAGCTTAATTGTGGCACGTGGGGCCAGATAGCATCAGCATGACGCCCCAAGGCCCAATCCCAGTGGGCAAAAGGGGTGCAGGCTCTGATCTTGTTGGGCAAAAGTGGACATAACCCAGGGCCTGATCCTAGTGGGCAGACCAGCCTTGTGCTGCTCAACTGGCCTGCAGGGCCAAAAGCTTGGGCACCATGGATATATAGAAACATCTTCCTATCATTCCAGCACACCAGTGTAAGATGAGAGTAGGTCAACAGACAACCGGTATTGTACCCCTGTATTTGAAGGAATGCAACATCATTAAAATGTGCATTCAATGATCAGCTGTAGTGTTATGTTGCACAGACCTAGAGTTAGTTTCTAGTGGATCATCTTTTCCATTGTATATACATGGAAGTTGGGCAGAGGTTGAGGGAGCAGAAGGAAATCTTCAAATTGATTACTACTTCAAGGCACCTGCATCTTAGATCTTTTAATTCATGTTTTTTTCAGACCTAATCTTTAATATAGATCTGGCCTATAATCTATAATCCTATAATCAAGATTTGCTCAATTCTATGTTTAAACAGGACTTCTGTAAAATACATTAATAACCATAATTCTGTATTTCAGAGTATGTGTTATACATCTTATAGCTTAGGAAGAATTAAAAAAAATAATATTTTTTTTATATTGAATTTTATGCCAATCAATCTAATAACATACATAATGTAATGGAGAAGGTAGACCAAGAGTTGCCACTTGCCTTTTCATAATACAAAACCAAGATGACCATCAATGATAACAATGCACAATATGCCTATGGAACTCATTGCCACAAGCAAGGCTGAGACTGGTGGCCTGTCAGGATTCAAACAGAACTGCATACATTGGTAAGATTACCCAGAGTTAGAAAAATAAATATTAAAAACCTTTGGAAGGGTTTGTTGTTTCCCAACGGCCTCTTAGAAAACACTTATCTACATGACAACTTTTGGTGAGTTTCCCACAAATCCACCCCTTTTCAGGCAAAAACCCCACAGAGATAGAGTTCCTCTTCCTAACAGAACAGTGGAAAGTGATAATTGATCTAATTAGCAACGTATCTTAAGAATAAAAATAAAATACTGAAAACAAAGGAAGTGGTTCTGTACAACACAGCTTGGGCTAAACTCTGATAATTTATTGTTTAAAAAAAAGATGATTCTTTTACGAAAATTGCTTTTTTCACATTCTATGCAAAAGCAATAAACATAACATTTTAAATTTTATAAAAACTTGTGCGGTTTTATAAAAATTATTGAGGGATCTATCCTCAGTCAAGCTGCATCTATGGATGTGTCTATATATCACCACTTTCTCCTGGACAGTTAAGATGCACTGAAATAAATGCTGATCACTTGTTCATAACGTACTTCCTAGGTACTAGCCTAAAAACACTGACTAACCTGACTTAATTTGCCAATGGGGAAAGGAAGTGTAGTAAGAAGAGACCTGTTTGGTGTCCCTAATTTGCTGTTGTAGATACATTTGCCAAGGCTTTTCAACAGTATGGGTATTACCAGCTCACATCCCTGTCAGCTGTGCTTTAATACTACCAGTAACATCTCTCCCAGTCTAGTATAATTCCTATGCATGTCTAATTTGTGTAAAATAATATAAGCTTTTGAATATCACACAACAAATACAAAATACAGTCAATGAATTTCATGGATAGGTGCAGATACAGGTAAGATAATTGTAAATGGGATGATATTTCACCTTTGTGAACCCTGTTACATATTACTGTTGCTCTAAACACACAGTATTAAAAAATATTTTCATGGGAGATGCAAATGAAACGAATAAAGACTATGTCACCACAACCACAACATCATTCTTAACTGTGATGAAACATTTTGAGAAGACAGATTGTTTTCCCCCCTCATACCCTGTTCCAATTTTTCATATTCATTTTTTGTGAAGTCTTAAATTTGTCTTTCCAATGAAAGCATGTGATAGTTAACACATTCTATTTTATGTTTTATCAAAATTAGTCAGTATACTTCCCATAGGAGAAAAATACAATTTAGTTCCATTGGATTGTTTCAACTTCAATCAGTTCATGTTATCCACTTGATCTCAAAAAACGGAGTTAAATTTAAATCTTGGCAGCTTGCAAAAGAAAATGTTGCAAAAGCTATTTTTTCTATGTGAAAGGTTAGGTCAGAAGTACAACCACTGCTTTGCAATCCATCCCTCAGATTCTTCTACTTAAGACCACCTTCTGTTTTAATACAGTTCTTGGACACGTGGTGGCAGATCTTCCTGCCTGACAAAAACATCAGCACTTGAAATATTCAGGTCATTTGGCTAGATTGTAATTCCTGCCTACTATTGCTCAGCACAGCAAAATTCACAGAAAAAAAACATGACACCTGCATGCTCCTGACAATGTCAATAGCACTAAGTATATGTGACAGATGCATCAGTAAACTGGAAAACATCCTCATCATACAAGTCTTCTGGTAGCTGCTCTTCTCCATCAGCAAAAAATGTGGGGAATGGAGGATTTTCGAGACAGTGAGTAGGCAGATTTGTATCTGTGATCTAGAGGGGGAACAAAATGGTTTAATAAATCAAATGGAAGATTCAAAAGACAGTAATGTATTCAAAACATAGGAAATCTTTTTTTCCCCTCATGCATGAGGAAAGCCACATTTATACTACATTATTTATGTAAAGAATTCCATGTCCAACCATCAGTTATAGTAACAGTACCATCAGTTCATGATAATTTTGTTCTGGATCCACTAGAGTTTTGAAAGAAAATCAGTATTTGCTCAGCTTTTAACCAGGTTGTGGGAGGAATCAGTCAACCTCCAAGAAACCAAAGCATGAAATTATACCCAAAACACACCAATTTAAGTCTCCAGAATCTGATTATTTTTTTTACTCCTATTAAGGCAAGAAAAACGTAGCATCACTGAAAGAAGCTCAGTTTTTTTATCCTATGCATGCATTTAAGTTTATAGTTAGTTACACATTTCCTATCACAGCCAGTTTTCTACACTGCACCTGTATATTTCTCCACACAGAAACAGGAGCTTTTTTTTCTCTTTTAAATAAGAAAATGTAAATTATAAAATGCAAAAGTATACAAGGGTGAAATTACTTTAAAAATAACTGGATCTCAAGTTGGTTGTGTACCTTTTATTTGAATTGTGCTTGTATTTATAATTTCAGAAACTCAAGTGCTAGATAGGTAGTTTGCCCCCCTCTACTTCTCTAGACAAACGGTTTTATACACAAAGTCAGTCACAGGCTTATTTTGTGCATTATGTTTAACACCAGGTAGTATTCTCCAGTACCCAAGGATTTTTGCAGGGAAACCGAAATGCTGGGCTGAGGCCTTATAAACATTACGAAACATTTCATTCACTAGATCTTCATGCTGGGTACAGAGCATGGTTGTTAACAAGATGGTCAACCCTTAATTAAAGACAACCACTAACAATTTTTCAAGAATCAGGAACAGAAAAATCCTAAGGTCTTTTATACTTACTAACAACTACGTCTGTTAATCCTTGTGAGAATTTATGGCAAATATCTGTGATCAAAACAAGCTTAGACTGGAATATTACTCCCGAAGTGCACACAAGTGCTGAAATGGATGCACTACAAGCAGTGCTATTGGATTCTATGCAGCTGATTAATGTAGGGAAATTTAAGCACATAGCAGGCTGCAGAATCAGAGCCTAGCCTTCAAAGCTTTACAAAACAGCGTTTTCCAAAAGCATTTTTTTTTTTTTTTAATACTGACCTCTCAATATGTGAAAAGATTTTAAATCTAGCCTCTGCAACATCAATCTCTGCAGAAAATTAGTACTGAGAATTATCAGTGAAAAGCAGATATATTCTTGCTGCTCGTGGGTTGGATGAGGCAGATGATAACGACTTGATATCTCTGGAGAAAAAGGAAGTACGAACTCAAGGGGAATGAAATCCCAGTTGAAGTCAAACTCCTCATTTCTATATTGCTGGGTTTTCTGGCATACAACGCGCCTTCAGATAAAACGCATGCCTTGCTTTTGGAAGGCAGCATGTAGGAAAACAGTCAGCTGTGACTGAGAAAACGGGAGGTACACGTGACATGTCCCAGCTGATTCATTCAGTCTTCTGAGATTCCACTCTTCCTGGACAGTGTCTCCAGGGGGGGTTACTCTTTGGCCATGTACAGGTGTTATGTTTCTGCCACTCCCAATAGAAAGAAAATGTTCATCAGGTTTCTCCCACATGAAAAATACCACCTGTTAAAATGAGATTTAAAAGCTGGCAGGGGCAGGAACTGAGGCAGGGCAGGTGCTTCTGGTCCTCATGGCTTTAAATGCTGTGCATACAGCCTGCCTGGGCAGCAGATACAACAATTTAAAAGGCATGGAGCTGGGAACTGGGGTTGGGGATACTGGCCCGGGCCTGTTTTCCCATGCCTCTGGCTTTAAATCACTCTGTATATAGTGGGCTGGCACGCATGGTAATATAAAAGCCAGAGTCTACCTAGTGACAGTTTTCTAAATGAAAGTCTTCCATATGCTAAGACTTAAGGCAAGATTTGTTTCTGAAGACAAAATGGCTCCAAAAACATGGAGACTGTGTTAGGTAGGCGTGGGATTGTGTACCAGATCTTTGTCATTTGTGCAGCAGACTCCATCTTTTCCAGCAGATGTTCACTGACTCTGTTCTCCAGCTCTATACAGTCTTCACTGTACGCTAACTTAGGCAGTTCCTCTGAGCTGACTATGATTTGCATTTTTCGATCCTAAGTCAAACAAAGTTTTGGTATACACAGGTTGACGTCAAAGGGAAAATATCATTGCTGCGAGGACTCCAACCACTGGTAAGTTCACAGGAAAATAAATCCAATAAACTAAAGAAATCCAGTGCCAGCTGAACTGCTGCGACTTTGCTCTCACTTTTAACTGCATTGCTGTACTTTCCTTCATTATAAGAAAACACACCGCACTCTTTAACTGAGGAATCCTATTCTAATCTTCTATTTGATTTCTGTCCAGTTAGGACCCTTTCTTGTCACATCACTTATGAGTGTACCTGTTTTTGGAGCAGAAACTGTGTTTTTATTTGTGGCAGACAAGGTTCTTTGGGTAAATCTGATCTCTTTTATTAGACCAACTCAAATACAGTAGTTGGAAAAATCCTTCTTTGCAAGCTTTCAGCTACAAACACCCGTCGTCAGGCTGAGAAAATGTCTGACTTTTTATTTGTGGTGCACTTAGAACATTTTGGGAAGTTTAGAGCAAATTTTTGTTGTTGTTACTTTAATTTAGACCTTGATGATATACTATTTTAGACTGTTTCATTTTGTGAACTCTCTCACATGTTTATGTCTTATGGACTGCTTGGAATGCCTAAAAGTACAAGGAATGTAGATACTGGGGAACTACTTGTTTTACTTTGCTTTTTAATAATGTACAGTAATATTCAACTTTACCTTTCTTTAAATTACAATTATTTTTAAACCTCTCATCCTAGGACTTAGGAATAAAGCATCTGCCCTCACTGAAGGCAAACAGAGCATTAACTCATCTCTGTCCTGTGTTGGTTTACTTGAGTAAATCAAACAGGTCCATTTGGCTTCACTATTTTATCCCGCACATGAATGCCAAGTGGCATTTGGAAGACTGTTTCTTTGCGCATTCAGGAGGCCTCTTATGTACTGCAGAACATTTCAAAGAGGCCCACGTCCTTTGCAGCACAATTTAGGGACACAATTCCTCTTTATAAGACTCTCTTTGGATGGTTCCCAGGTTCCAGATGGACAAACTATATTTGATGTAACAATCATTTTCTTTTGATACTGCCAAAGATGGTACTCCTCTTGTGTCCTTTCAGGATTTTACATTCAGCTCTTTCAACAATCGTGGGTTGACTGAGCAAGTTTTCCTATTGATGTCATGGCAAAGGCTATTATATCAATGCCCAACATGGAGAGGAAAAAAACCCCAACAAACCAAAAAACCATGCCCTGTTTCCTTTTTCAGTTTAGAAGGCAAAGGTGGCTGTTACCACTTGGTATGAACAACTGAAAGGGGAACTTCATTTAAAGTAAATCTGATTAACTGTTAGAAAACAGTGCAATTACTGTTTCTTAGGAGGCCTACCAAACTGTTCCCTTGGTAATTATGAAGGGCAGCACACAGAAGGTTGTGAATACTGTATTACCGCAGGGCAAGAAAACACAGGGTGGACAACCCCCACCAGAGGAATCAGCATACTGCAGCAATTGCACACAACTGTGGCTCAGTAGTTGGCAGAGTGCCCACAACCTACACAAGGGTTAGGCAGAACTAACCTTGGCAGTAGCCTTATAATAAAGGTGGCGAGTACCTAAAGCACGTATCTTTCCTCAGAAACAGCAATGCTAAACCTCGCCAGTAACACGTTTCAAAACAGAAAGACCAAAATATCTGAACCTGGGGAGAACAACAGTACAAACTACAGTCTTTGATGCAGGGGTCTCAAATTTCAACTCTATGCTGTATCTTACTGTGTTATAATGGATTGGTTTGCATAACCGTTTTAATTTACATATGGAGTTAAACAAAAGCATTGTTTTGTCTATTATTTAGTTTAAGCTGGTGATGCTTAACCTTTCCCCTTACCCTGAAGGGGGCCGTGTTTTAAATTCAGAAATGGTCCAAGGGCCACAGAGAAAAAGCATTACAGTTCTGTACTTTGGCATATCCTAACATCAATATTTTAAGTAACATTGGAAAGGAAAACACGTTTTTAGTAATTTTAGGCTTATTAAATGCAAATGGGAAACTTCGGTATTCATAGTATTATTTTATATTTTATTAAATGAATTAAAAGCTGCGCAAAACCTGCAGCTCCAGCCAGAGCCCATGTTGCCATGTCAGCGAGACCAGAGTCTTCACAGAGCTCCAAAGTCCGGCACTGATACCTGGGCCCTTTTCCCTGCCGCTGAACTCAGCTGTGGGAGCGGAGAGGAGGAGGGTAGGGGGAGGCGAACAGCAGCCATGTTCATGTCCTACGCTCTGGAGTTGCGTGAAAGCTGTTTTCACTAGCATGTCAGTGTGGATGAGTGTGCAGCTGCCCTTCATACCTTCCTTTCCCCTCCATCTCTCAATTCAACTGGAAGGGAAAGGCGGGGAAGAGTGGAAGGAGTGCTCACTTATGCTGATGAAGGCCAGAGGTTGAACACCCCGACTTATGCTGTATTTAATTCTTTCCCAGGCCTGTGCACCTAAAAGCTTCTATACAGTTTGTACAATTAAAAGCACCAAAAAAAAAAAAGAAACAAACAAGCAACAAATCCTTGCTTCTTGCTGGAGCCTCACTACTGCAGCAACACTTCAACCTTACTATAAAATGCCAGTACACGCATTTGTACAAGATATACCATTACCACATTTTCTCATACAACTTGTCTTGGGAAGTCAAAAATGAAGAAGAGATTTTTCCAGAATCGTGGCTGAATGCAAGCCTCATGGAGCAGGAATGTAGTCTTCTCTTCAGCATCACTCCCTTTCTCCCTGGGGGTGAAGCTTTAACTCTGTAACAGCCACCAACAAAATGGCAGCAGCTTTTGGCAATGAAACTAGTACCCCATACCTCCATTCCAGCACAAAAATGGCCTTAAAGCATGCATCCCCAAAAGCCAAATCGGGAGGGCTAATTTTTGGGATGAGTGTGTGGTATGTGAGTAAATACAGTACATAAATATATTTACTACTAATATTCTACTATCCAATCTTTTGATGCAGCTGTTCTCAGTGTAATGCATCTAAAAATCCAAGTGCTTGAGACACCTTTGTATTTTTCAAAGGTGCAGTTAGATTGGATTCTTACATCATACAACTAACTTGCTATAGTGGACAGAGTTGTTCATTTTACCTCCATTTAACCACCTCTCTCTTAAACAACATCTCTCTTTGGAAAAATACTGTTCTCCAAGACTGAATGTTATTGGACCTCCAAGGGAGAGAATACAACACAATACTCCACCTACATAGTTTCATTAAGTTCCAATATTTCAAGTAGTTTATCATTATCACTGTGCAATTTTTAATCCTGTTCTATAACAGTAACATAATCAACTGCTAAAGTTCTGTTGACTTTCACCATCCAAATAAGAGTTGGATGACATAACTTAGTTTACAAGTGGCATACTGTGTCATAATGCATATCTTGTTTTGTTGGACTACTACATTATGTTGTTTGCATATTGTTTTTTATTAAAGAGCAGCTCAAACACTACATCACAAAGCTGAAATTGGTTTTGGTCACAATTTTGTCATTCAGTCTGTGAAGCAAAGTTAATTGACCTTGCATACACTCAATAAACTGTGCATATACATTATTCAAATACTGACAATATAAGTGACAGTATAAACAAATACAATCCAATTTCAGAAATCTATCAGCATAAGACACTGATACAAGTCTGTCACCCATTTCCAGTTTGACTGTCACAGCTCCCATTTGCACCTCAACAGGGCTACAGGCTGTGTCTGTGATAGCAAATGCAGCAGCAAAATGCAAATTATTGCATTTTTTTTTTTTTAAGGACTGCAAACTAGGTCTGACATTTTTGCTTCATCCACAAACTAATAAGGAAAGACAGGGAGAGTGACATGACTGATAGCACCCTTTAGAATATAGAAAGAAAGTTGTAAAATTGTAAAGTGCTACAGCTTTCCCTTTCTATGAAGGGAATATTTAAAATGTGCTAATTTTCCTTTTACTGGAATGCACACACTAAATCTCAGGATCCACAACATGGCACCACATGAGAATTATGAAGAAATGGTTCACATTTTTCATGCATATAAAAAGACAAGCACTAATTTATTAATTGTCACCTATTTAATAACATTAACGTTAGGTTAAAGCCACTCTGTTCTAAAAGGGAAAGAATTGAGCAAACATTTTACAAGTAAATGCATTGCACTGTTCAATTCCTCGTCCAAGATAAAAATAGCTATACTTACCAGGTAAATATAAATAAAATATGAATTAAATTTTGAGGATTTTTTGAAGCCAAGATAGAACATGACTTATTTATTCAGGAAAACTGACATGATACCTTATCAACAAGACCAAACTTAAGAACTTCTATGTAAACATCTAATCTTACAATATCACATACAAAAGAAAATTATTTATGCAAAACCAAATAGATAATAACTTAAATGCAGTGAATTTGAATTTTTTTAGGTCTAACAAGAATACAGTCATGTCTTTGTCTCACTAAAACGATGGCAAAATGGCAACTGATTTAACCAGCTCCGAGTTTTATTCCATAACTCAGTAAGAATTTGGGAGGTGTTCACTTGGGTTTTATATTATTTCTAGTTATTAAGAATATTGTATGGCATTCATTAAAAAAATATTCATGGCAATACAATGATCCAAAGCTAGGCTGCATTGACAATTCCATGCCTGATGGGCATAAAATAAAATTCCTCATGTTATAATAAAGACATTGGTTACAACTTTATAGTTAGGAATAAGTTCCATTTTGCCTTCTGAAAAAGACAGTACAACTTTTCTAAACATGTAGCATCTCTCTCTGAACAGAGAATGATTTTTCTAAGAATTTACAAATCAATCTGTGTTGTAGTTGGGTTGGAGCACAGTTATAGATGTAATGGTTGAGGAAATGTTGAAAGACATAGCTTTCTTGTGATATCTTCTATTGGATCAACTATATAACAGAATAAATAAAATATGAAACCAATGTTAAACGTTACAGAACCAAAAACAAGTTTTCGTTTTTTAAATGTGCCATCAGATCACAGCTGATTTTTTAAAAATCAAACTTAAACAACTCAAAAGTAATCTGTAGGATCTACTTGGCAGAAAATTAAATACGATATTCCATGTCTCAACAGCATATGGCTCACGGGTGATATGAACTACCCTGACATCAACCGGGAGGAGCAGTCGGCCAGGTCTAGACACTCATGACGGTTACTGACATGCGTACAGGACCTACACCTCATGCAGGAGGTACTCGTCCCCGTACTGGATCTGGTGTTAGCCTCTGGGGACGACCTGGTGGGGGAGGTGCTAGAACAAGGGAGGCTAGGGGACAGTGATCATGAGATGATCCAGTTTGCTATTCAGAGAAAGGTGGGGAGGGTAACTAGAACAGCGCAAATGCCTGACTTTAGGAAAGCTAACTTCAATGTGCTCAGGGCAGTAGTCAGGGAGGCACTCGGAGCCCACGGGGTAGCTAGTATGGGGGTCCAGGAAAGGTGGTCCTTCCTCAAGGAGGCTATCCTTGGGGCGCAGCAGGATGCAATTCCTCTACGCAGGAAGGTGGGAAAAGGGTCCAAGAAACCTTCATAGCTGAGCGCAGATATCTAGGCTGGCCTGAGGGCAAAGAAAAAAGCGTACTGGCGGTGGAAGCAGGGGGCAGGGACAAAGGAGGAGTACACCTCCCT
>NW_017728886.1:76149557-76159561 GCF_001723895.1 Crocodylus porosus
CACACGGAGTGGCAGCAGTGTGGGGTGGCAACAGCAGCTGCTGCCACATGCTAGCTTTCTACCCTCCCCACACTCTGTGGCCGGCTGGCACCTGTGCAGCCCACAAAAGGGTGCCGCTGTCCTCTCTCCAACCCCCCTGGCCCTGCTCCAGGGAGGCAATGGTGCAGGGTGGTGGGTGGCTGCACTCCATCCCTACCTACTCACACATATCCCCAAGGGTCTTCATAAGTACCCCTGGGAGTATGCATACCCCCAGTTGACAACCCCTGTCTAGACCAATCTCTCCCATATTCAATACCCTCCCTGACACCCACCATTTATTGGCTTAGAGATGCATCTCTGATCAATTCTGTTCAATTGTCATTAATAGACCATAAATGTAGTGGAGAAAGGAACATTCACTATTTCAGATGTGCAGACAGAAAGCAGAATCATCCTAAATTTGCCCTGACTACTGATATAAATGATATAATGTCCAGTACTTTTGGAGACAAGTTACATGTATTCAGAAAACAGTTTCTTTTGGATACACATTAACTTGCTTTCTTCTGTCTCTGAAAAAGTGAGGAGCTAATTGGGTAATCCATCCCAGAGACTGGGATAGGTGGTCATAACCAGTGCAGGCTACAAAGGATTATTCGTACTCCTAATACATGTTGGGAAAGAAGGTATCTACGTATGCAATGCCTATCTGATACATTTGATTGTTGTTGCTATCTATAGGATCCATCACCATAGAAACACTTTGATACCTTATAACTTACTATCAACCCACGAAGGAACTGACGTGGAGGAAATTAAGTGCTTATTGCATTTACCCAAATCCAAGATGATTTTAAATGCAAGACTTACCCCTAATTAGATTCTATACATGCAACATTATAAATGTGTAATAGTTTTCCATGTATAGAATCTAATTAGTGGAAGGGTGCTTTAACTGGAAAATTCTCCCCCCAACTCAGTTCTGACAAAGGGCCAGACCTGCTTCCAGCCTATGCGTATGCTTGCCCCCACCCCTTTACCTTCCACTGCAGCTCTGCCCCAGCTCAGAAGCAGGCGGCAGCAGCAGCAACAACCCTGGCCCAGTATCCCAGAGGCAGCAGCATCTCCCAGGCAGGCTGATGGGACTGAAGTAAAAGCTAAGAGTAGCTGGGGGGAAGGGATGGGGGAGGGGAGGCAGGGTGGCTTTATGGCATCCCCTGTACTCCCCCCACAGCCATGGAGGTGCACACTTGGGTCTCCCCCACATGCCCCCAGCTGTAAGCCCCCTCACCTGCCATACGAGCCACCTTGGCGCAGGACGGGCAGCAGCTCAGCTCTGGTTTCAGACCAAAGCTGGGGCTGAAGCCAGAGCCAAGCTGCTGCCTGTCCTAGGCTAATATTCAAATCTGAGATGAGGTTCTGCCCCCTACCTCCCATATTGTTTGGGGTTGGAAAAAAAAAGAAAATCTTATCTTAGATTTGCATAAATATGGCACTTAAAAATCCCTAAATGGAACAAGGTTAATCTATTTTGAAACAACCCCTAAAATCAAGTGACCCAGTCTAATTTCATTATTGTGGATTACAGAATTTATTTATACTTTAGGTGCATGTATTCAATTTTTTACTGGTGCTTTGAGCTTTGACAGATAGCCCTGAGAAAATTTCATGAAAGTCTGTGATTACTTAGTTCCTTAAAACTGTAATAAACAGCAAAAAATATGGTCATCCTGACCATGAAGAAGCTTGTTTTATTTCCACAGACCATGAACTCCAGCTGCTCCCAGTTTCAGTTTCATTATTCTTCAGATGGACAAAATACAATATACACTGCATGGGACTCCAGTCCCTTTGATCCCTCTGTGCAACAGAATGAAATGCTGTCCCACCATTCTGTCCAACTGCTACCATGGATAGGTAGGAGACTAGAAATATACCAGATTGCTCTTAATTTAGCACCCACCTGCATTTCAGGTTACTGATGACCAGAAGAGCCCTTAAACTAGTACTCTGCAAAGCTAGCCAGAAAGTCCAGTGACTTAGGTTAAAGTGTCAGGAAGAAGTGGTCTGAACCAAAGCTACTTATAACAACATAATCAGCGAAATAGTGTATAGTAGGCTGAAATTGTGGATTACAGATGAGTGTTAATGTTCTGAAAAGACAGCAGACATTAGATAAACAGCATAATGAAACAATTTGAGAAACAAACCTACCTTTACCAAGCAATTTCGGTGACCTGGGACAGAACCATTTACAAAAATGATGTTGTGTTTTGTATTGATCCTCCACACCTGAGGGTTTACAAAAATAAGGAAGAAAAATAAATACCCAAGCATTTTACTATTACTTTTTATATTTATCAAAATAAAGGTTAATACTGATTAACAAATCAAAGACAATGATATGTGGCTAGATTTTACACCATGCTAGCACATAAGCCTTCTGCATATGTTTGTCCTAAACTTGACCCAAAATGCCACTTTGAGTAGACATTTAATAGCAGTTTCTCTATCAACTTCAAAGAACTTTGGATTAGGCCCATAACAGCTAAGCTTTCCATCAAGTGGCACCAAATACCCAGGGATACCCAGCACAGGTTTACTGCAGGTAGGTCTTGCTTGACCAATCTCATTTCCCTTTATGACCAGGTGACCCATCACCTGGACAAGAGGGAAGAGCTTGATGTCATATATCTTGACTTTACAAAAGCTTTTGATACGGTATCCCATGATCATCTCTTGACAAAACTGGCCAACTGTGGCCTCGACCTCACCACAATCTGCTGGCTGGGGAACTGGTTCCGCAGTAGGACCTAGAGGGTGGTGGCTGACGGAAGCCAAACGTCTTGGTGCACAGTGAACATTGGGGTCCCTCAAGGCTTTGTCCTAGGGCCTATACTGTTTAATATCTTCAATGATGTAGACATTGGTGTCAGAAGCAGACTGGCCAAGTTCACTGATGACACCAAACTCTGGGGTAAAGCATCCACACCTGAGGACAGGAGGGTGATCCATGCAGATCCTGACAGGCTCAGGAAATGAGCAGATGAGAACCTGATGGTCTTCAACACCGAAAAATGCAAGGCTCTCCACCTTGGGAGGAAAAATCTGCAGCATGCTTATATATGCTGGCTAGCACTACAGATGAAATGGGCTGGGGGGTCATGATTGACCACAAGATGAACATAAGCTTTCAATGTGATGCTGCGGCTAGTAAAGCGAGGAAAACGCTGGCTTGTATCCATAGATGTTTCTCAAGCAAATCCTTGGTGAGGCTGCAGCTGGAGTGCCACATCGAGTTTTGGGCTCCACAATTCAAAAACGATGTGGAGAAGCTTGAGAGAGTGCAGAGGAGTGCCATGCACATGATCAGAGGTCAGGATAACAGACCTTATGAGAGGCTGAGAACAATGGGACTCTTCAGCCTGGAAAAGCGCAGGCTCAGAGATGATCTGGTGGCCACTCATAAATTTATCAGGGAAAGTCTGTTCATCAGAGCACCCCAAGGGATGATAAGATCGAACAGTTACAAACTCCACCGTGACCAATTCAGGCTGGACATAAAGAAGAACTTCTTTACTGTCCGAGCCCCCAAGGTTTGGAATAGACTGGCGCTGGAGGTGGTTCAAGCACCTACTTAGAATGCCTTCAAGACACATTTGGATGCTTATCTTGCTGGGATCCTATGATCCCTGCTGACTTCCTGCCCCTGGGGTAGGGGGCTGGACTCGATGATCCTCCAGGGTCCCTTGCAGCCCAAATGTATATGAAATCTATGAAATGAACCTCATGTTCTCTCTTCTCCTAACAGCAACAGCTGTAGAAAAAAAAGTGGCATGCGACTGGGCCTCTCCTAGGGACTCTAGTACCTTTGATCCCTGGGAACATGGTAGGCTTGGGCTTACAAGATATGGCCTCTTCCCATTTATTTCTTTGAGTTCATAGACCACCCCAGGTACACACTATCCTTGCTTTCTCCCAGGGCAGTTATATACCCAATATAAAAAAAATTACACTATTTTAGTGGTCTACAGCAGGAGTAGGCTACACCTAGCACAGGTGCTAGCGTGGCACACAAAGGCATTTTGCTTGGTGTGCGGTGCCTCAGGACAGATGGCAGGGCCGGGGCCGGGGTCAGGGCTGCACTGCCACAACAAGGATTGGGCCCCTCCCAGCTCCCCCACTGTCCAGCCCTGGCATGCCAACATCTTAGAAGTCAAGGTTAAAGGTGTTTTTGGCACTCTGCCCAAAAATACTGCTGACCCCTGCTCTATAGCATCCAGCCATCTCTTGCTTTTAATCACCATAAAAGTGTTGTTAAGGATCCAAGAGCATAATTACACTTTGTATTGGGACCTGCATTGCCCTCAGATACTAAGAGCTTCAGGCACTACTGACTTGTGCTGGATTTGAACACAAGTGGAATAAAAACAGGCAATTTAGTTGATGGTCCCCAAAAAAGCCAGTCTTCCCAACTTGCCACCTCAAAGAGAGATGTCAAGCAGGAAGACGGTGAGGAATTCTATATGTGGATAGAGCATCACCTAATGCCATGAGCTCTTATGCATTCTTCCTTCTTTCTTCACCGCAGGAAAGAAATGAGGAAGGACACTAGTTGTATGGGTCCTTTTGCCTTGCTTGCATCAAGAAGTTGTAGAGGCAGTCAGAACCAAGGTAAAGCCACACTGCGCTGGGGGTTAAAGGAACTGAAAACCTGATTAGCTGACTAAAATACAGTCAACTTCATCCAGATGTGCTCTGCTATAGTTTGAATTTACCTTTAATCCGAAAGCTGTCTTGTAGGTGTTACCCATTCTCCCAGGCATTTTCTTTCCAGGAAAAACTCTGCTAACTTTCTATACCAAAAGAAGAATAAAAAGTACACTGTCAAAGGTATCACTGCAAAGCGAAAGGAAGGAGAGGAAATAAATGTATTGATACAGGGAGAGTAAAATACCCAAAAGAAGGACAGGTAACTCATTAACTTACTCTTCAGATACTGGATAAAATGACACCAAGGGCCATCTTAAAATGGGGTTTACGGTGTTCACAATCTCTTACTTTACATTTTTAAATATTCCCTACTGATGCACAAGGATTAGTTCATAGGATATCTGAAACAGTTTGGATTTAGTATGTCACAGTAAGCCAAGATTTCCTGGGACATACCGACGCACTGACAAAGACACCCAAATGGAGGTATTCCAGCCCTCCCCAATATAAGAGGTTTACAGATTTGAGGGGGGAAAGACGCACCGCTTTCTAGCATCCTGCTTTTACAACTTTATACCAGGTAGAGGCATAAAACAGCTCTACTGGCCCTAGTTTCAGCCACTGGAGAATTCCCCTGGGCACAGGCACAGCATGGTCTTTAGGTAGTGTGTCAGCGGCCTTTTTGTGAACTCTGGGAGTTGGAAGCACACTGGGGATAGGGCTGCAGTGCTGCCATGGACGCCGCTCTAACTTCGATAAAATATCCCTGGGCCCATACAAAGCTCCTGAGAGTAGAGAATGCAAAATGTGGCTTAAAGTCACATTAAGCTACCCACTCCTAGTCTGTGGATTTTTTTTGTAGTCTCTTAAAGGACTACACAGAATCACACCCATTTTCTTCAAAGGTATATTATCAAAATGAAGAATCCAAAACAACAACCAGATCAAACCATACCACTCCAATCCCCTTTATTTGCACATCTACTCAGCTATCTTGCCTTTAGCAGCTTAGGCCCCATCTACACCTTGCACTTAAAAGCGTAATTAACCAGTGAATCATGCCTTAAGCTGGGACCCAGCCACATGTGCAATCAATTAACAGTGTGATAAAACAAGCAATAAATCACAAAGTTATTTCACAAAAAATGTCAAATAACTTTGTGGCTTGCTCTTACCATATCATTAATTGAACGTGTGGCCAGGTGCTACATCAACTACTCCTTTTTGTCTTATTAGTTTCCTCTACACATTAAGAGCCCCTCTTAGATGTTCAGGTAAAGGCACGATAAGATCTGATGCATGATCTGCACATTGCACATGCATGGCAGGAAGCATGACTGTAGGATCCAACATCAGACCCTATAATACAATATAGCCAGTGCAGACGGAGCCTCATTGCTACAAGCCCCACAGCTGATGGGGTTCACAGTGGTTCATAGATTCAATTCAAGAGCTGCCTCCACTGAGAGCCTCATAAACTGTAGAGCTCAGACAGACAGAAAGGGACACCCTCTCCCCTTCCAAGACTCAATCAGCTGTGGGGCTCACAGCAGGAACCGTGTGAGGAACACTGCCCCTCTGTAAGCCTCCTCAGCTGCAGGGCTGGCACCAGGGGCAGCATGGGGAATACTGGCCTCCCCCTCCCCCGCCCTTCAGCTGCAAGGTTCACAGTGGAAACACTGTGATCCCAAGCTCCCACTGCAACAACTGTATGGCATGACAGGATTTAATGCTGAATCCCAATCATGCCTTCTGCCATGCACATGTAGCATGACAGGAGGTGCAACTGTGTGGATTGTGCATCAGATCTCATCACACCTTTACCTAAATATCTAAAGAGAGGCTGTTAATGTGCAGATAAAACTAATAAAAGACTAAAAAAGACAATTTTCACTTCTGAATCACTATTTAGGTTCTTGTCTGCCATTTCCTTCTCTATCCCCCATGTATTTGTTGGTTTCTTGTGTCAAAAACCAAAACAGCCAGCTGCAATAAGGATTACAAGACGCTGCTTCCATATCAGCAATGTAGCATATTTGAAAGAAAACCCACAGAGAGGGGAAAAAAAACCTTAAAACAACCTGAACTCATTGGCTCACTAACTGCCAATCCAATGTCATGTGCAACACTTGACTGCAGTCATCTTTTCACCTTCTTTTAATTCCTGGTTTCCTATCTTTGCGCCAATTGTTTTATGGTGCAAATAGTGGCCTAAACTAGGATCAAATTCAAAACACAACACAGGCAAGAGTTGTTAAAAACCCTAAGTATGAAACAAAGCAGTATAAGGCCAAAAGGGTGGGGGGAGGAACCCCAAGAACTCCAGCATCACAAAGAACAGTGGCAGAAACAGCATGTTACAGGCAGTTTGCATTTGAAGCAAGAGAATAAAAATCAGTTCAAAATGTTCTTAAAGTCTCAAGCAGGCTATCATAGAAGCATGCTGCCATTTTGCCCCTGCTGTTCTCTCAAGTATCCTTAATTCTTCTGATTTTTTTAAAATAATTCCAGGACAATTAAAAGCATAATCAGGGAATAGTGCTATTGTGCGACTCTCTCAGCTAATCAGTAAGCCTAGCTTGCATACATTCCAATAGTCAAACATTTCCTTCTTAAATAAACTTAAAAGCTTCACAGAAATTTTAATGACAGGAAATAGTTTCAAAAGTCCAGACTATCCCATTAGAAAATGGGCTTTTGAAAAAAAAAAATAAAAGTAAATAAATACATTAAGAAATTTATAAAGAAGCCACCACACAAACAGTTCCACAATGGAGACTATAGCTGGAAAGATCTGTTAAATAAGATTTATGAAAGCTAGTTAACGTCAAGAAGCACATAAAACTGCCTCGTAAATTATCCACATCTTCAAACTAGCAGTAAGATTTTTGGAAGACAAAGCAAGTCAAAACCTTTTCAAACTATAAGGCAATTATAATGGAATTTCCTCTTAACATATCCCTCTTAACACACTACTGACAGAGGGCACATTATTTCTCCCAGCCACACTGCAAGCACATTATGACTAGTGGCAAGTATTTGTTTAGTTGTTATCTATGTTATTAAGATATAGAAGACCTACTAACTACTGCTGGTTAGAGAAATAAAACCTTTTCCTATTTATCTTATTCCATTTTGTTCCTTGTGTGCTTTCTTGAACCTTCCTCCAAATCAGATGATGGTGCTGTCAGAGATACGACACTGGAACAGATACTCGGCCTCTTCCCCTCCATCCCCCAAACTGTTCCTATTATGTACAGAAATTGTGAAATGGCTCATTTTAATATACAGTTACCTCTTTCTAAAGCGTGGCAAAGAAAGAATAATACCCCAAAATGAAAATAAAATACTTACACTAGTTCCTAATGCCCCAGGTCTTCTGTGCGTTTTAGTTTGGCCATGGGTGGCAAGCTGGCCTTTAAATCCCCATCTTTTCATGACTCCTTGAAAGCCTTTACCAATTCTGGGGGAGGGAAGGAGAGAGCAGGGAAAGGAGTGAGAAAAGAAACCCACAAAGAAAAATTAATTCTGCCTTACATAGATTCTGAGCAAAGTTCTTAGCAATAGACACTGGAAGAGCTCCAGTAAGGCTCCTGATCCTTTAACCAGAGCAAAGCTCAGCAGAAAATATTCTAAAACTGTTTCTATGTTTAGCAATTCCTGTGCTGTTTAGGGAAGTAAGAAGCAAAGAAGTAGTCACCCAGGCAAGAGTCATTTCAGAAATACAAGAACTGATCTCATCTCAAAATACTGTAATTAAGCACTACCAGATTAAACAAGGAGCAGAAAGAATAATAAGAACAATGAAAAAGGAGAGTTTCACAAGAGAAGGAAATGGGGAAGACCCATCAGAAAAGCTACCTTCAATTCAAGATGCAAGAAGTTGCTTAAAAAGTTGCAAAAACAAGCTTTTCAGTGTACAAAAAACACCTTTCCCAAAGTAAAATACACTTACCACTAGGTTTTGATAAGAAGCCCTAAGCACCAAGACACCTATCTGACTAATCTGACTTGGCCTCCTCTGAGAACTATGGGCTAGATCAATAAAAATTCCTAGTGGGCCTTTCCTTAATTATCTCTCATGAATGATTATTTTACATATTTTGAGGTTTACAAATACATAGAGCTTGGGGATTTTGTTGAACACTTTCAAGTGAAGAATCACTGCTTTTTACTTTCTTCATTAGGAAAAAAAGCATTAAAAAGTTTGCTTAATCTGTAATATTTTCAGTTTCCAATGATAAACAGAGGGTGTTTGATGCTGTACTAGTGTTTAAGAAAAAGTCAAGAAGGTGATTCTTTAATCTGAACATACAAGTAAACATATGGAAGAACTTTGGTGCTAAAAGGTCGAAGCTGAAATAAGAACCATTATGGCCTGAAAACTTATGCATTTAACTTTTTGTTCAATTAAATAAAATATTCCTTCTTAGCAAGATGCACCACACCAATTACTTTTCACATTCATCTGGACTTTGTACCAAAAAGAAGGACAACTCACTTGTGTTTTAGCATTGTAAAATGTGACAATGTAAGCTTAATTAGGCCTGAATGTAGCAGATTTAACAACTATGGTAAAACTGCTGCCCTGTGGGGTCAGGCCAGCTCTCAGGATCTCAATATTGTGCTGCTAGACAGGATGGTGTGACAATTGCACATATACAAACACACAAATCAATTAGGTGCATACACACACACACTCTACCAGCTCTGGCACATACACATCCAAACCAGCCTAGGCACATGCATACCTATCACCAATTCAAGTATATACACCCCAAAAGTTAGACACAGATGACTAATTCATATATCATGCACACAATGACATAAATATATACATATATAACCCACCTACACATACACACAAGTAAGTTCCTAACTTGGATGGTACAGTGCGTGTGTGGGGGTGTGAGACGTGCTTGGGGTACCAGGGATACTTGGGGGAAGGTTCAGGTAAGAGAGAGAGAGTCAAAGTGTAGGGAGTGAAAGTTGCCAGAACCGGGATTAGAACCGGTGGACTACAAAGAAGCTGGCTGAGGAACTGAGGCTTGGGGTTACTTAAGGTAGACTGGGGCTGGAAACTGAGGCAGACAGCTGAGATACTGGGGGGGGAAGATAAGTGGTGTCAAGAAAGAAACTGAGTATATACATATACATACACACACACACACACACACACACACACACATACACACACATATAATATATACACACACACATATATATTCTCTCTATACACACACACATACTCTCTCTATATACACACACACTATATACATATACACACACACACATACTCTCTCTATATA
>NW_017728886.1:76170093-76210504 GCF_001723895.1 Crocodylus porosus
AAATATACATAGATACCATATATATATATATATATACACACACACACACAGATACCATATGTGTGTGTGTATATATATACACACACAAATATACATACATACCATATATATATATATATATACACACACACACACACACACACACAATATTACTATGTTACTATATATACACACACACAAATATACATATACACGTACATAAATATACATACATACATATACACGTACATAAATATACATACATACCATATATATATATACATATATATACACGTACATAAATATACATACATACACACGCACACACCATATACATATATATATATACACACACACACACACACACACACACACTCTCTCTCTCTACATACACACACACACGCGATATACATGCACACACACACACACACATATACATATATATACACACACAGACACACACACACAAATAAAAACTGGGGGTTTTGCTACAAAACCAAATGCTCAAACAAGTCTCAGTGGATGTGTCTTGACATACCCCATTTAAGCAGGATTAGCATAAAATTGCCATTTTTAAGGTGCATTAAGAGTGCGCATCTACACATGCGTGCCCTTAAAAAAAATGGTAATTTTAGACCAATTGTACCTAAATTTGATACCTGCATAAAGCAAGTATCAAATTTAGGCATGATTAAGTCACTTAATGCACATTAATGTATCTGCATGTGAGCTAATGCAATTTAGTAATCGCAAATAAAAAGTTAATGTGCATACATATATATGTATTACATATCACATCACAATCACATTAGCGCAACAATAGGTAGACATGCACCTAAAGCAAAGGTGCATTAAGTTTGGGCATCCATAAATACACATGTAGACACGCCCAGTGGAAGGTAGTTTATTTTTAGCTAGTAAATATTTTCTTTACATTCTTCGACTTGAACACTGAACCTATCCAAAAAGCAAATGACATGCACTAAACATATTTATTCCAATGTTTTCCCATGTCAACCTAAATGACACAATGAGGTTAGAAAGAAACTGAAAAACTTCAAATCATAATTAATTTGAGACATATTAACTTGTTTAAATGTTGTCATTACAAGTGTAAGTATTGAATACTCAGAGCTCTAAGAAACCAGGAATTTATAACACTGGTTTACAGTAGCTGATATTTAAAAATATGTTTTCTATGACCAAATTGGGAAAAAACTCGCTGTCAAGACAAAACAGACAGGCAGCCATTTTAAGTCCAGGTTAGAAAATACACTTAAAACCATGGCTTATTAAGAATAAGATTTGGGGTGCACCAATAAAGATTTTGGGGGCCGATACTGATGGCCGATTATGAATGAGCCATATTGGCGGATACCAACCCAATTGCCGATATGCAGGCTGGCAGCTTGGAGCGTACAGTCTGGCTGGCAAGTCTGTTGTGGGAGGGAAGGGGCAGGGGAGGACAGATTGAGGGCCCCACAGTGAGGGAGAAGGGAGGGCTAGGACTGGGGCAGAAGTAAGTGCTGCCCAGCCGGGGCAGGGTAGGGCATGGGATGGAGTCGCATGGCTTGTCCAGGGGGTGTGGGGAGGGAAGAGTGGCTCCTGTTACTACACACCCCCCTGGGGGAGTTGTGGGGCGCATGCCCTGCATATCTGTGCACAGAACAAGAGTGGGCTGCCTGGGGACAGGCTCTTCTTGGTGGGCAGATGGGCTTGGGCTGTGCTCAGGGCAGGCGGCAGCAGCGCTGGGGCAGGGCGGGCTACAGGGTGGGCTGTGGCCACTCTAGAATTTGCCGCAGCCTACCCTTGCAGTGCTGCCACCAACCCTGAGTGCAGCCCTGGCTCAGCCCCTTGCCGGGAGGACCCCAGCACTGACCCTGGCTCCAGCCCATTGTGGCTCGGTCCCATTCCCATTCCCTGCTCCACCCTGGCTGGGCAGTGCCTGCCCCAACCCCCACCCTCCCTCACTGCACGGGCATCCATCTGCCCCCCTCCCCATACCTCTTCCCTCCCAACAGGCTTACCAGCCAGATGGCTGCTCTCTAAGCTGCCAGGCTAGCCGTATGCATGATGCAGCGGCACGCATGCATACAGCATTTATCAGCAACATTATCGGCCACATCAGCCAAAAAAAGCCGGCTGCCGATAATGTCAATTTTCCTTTTACTGGTGCTGATATGATATGGACCAATGTATCAGTGCATCTCTAATGAGAATAGTTCCACTGAAACCAAAGAATTGTTTGTGCACTTAAAGTATGGTATATGCTTGAGTACCTTGCCAAAGGCAGGCCTTAAAACCAGTAATTTAACATTCTTTTATCCACTGTATTCTGCACAAAAACAGCCATCCTTCCAGGTTACATTTTAACAATGCATAAAATGAAGTGGTACACTAATAATACTCATTACCTGTAACAATAGGCTTTTTGCATTTGTGACTATTTATCACACTTTGTATTCATCATGATTTAGAGGTCTTCAACACTTAAGGAAAGACTGAAATCAAATTAAATGTCATATTCCCGGTTTCATTTAAACAACTACAAATAAAGCATTAATTGATGTGTGGGGGAAAATCATCGGTACTTTACTATTTTAAAACGCAGCACCTTCTTTGAGCCTAAAAACAAGTGCTTCTGATTTAACCATGAATCTTGTCACATAAGATACTGTCAATTGTTAAGTTATCCTACATGACGTTTATACACTGTTAAAACACAGTATTAACAGAGTGAAATGACAGCATATAAAGAAACATACAATAAAGATAAAAGGCTCACATGCCAGACGTAACAGATATGAACAGTTATCTGAAAATTAAAAGATTAAGTGACTGCACATACACTGGGAGAGCCATATGTGCAGCAAGTTAATCTGAAATTTCTGAAATCTTTTAAAATTTGTGGTGCCCAATAGTTTGTATTTTACTATTAATTTCACAGAATTTGCATTCTAATATCCATACTGTACTTTTGGCAGATCTATAAAAACTTATAATGATAAGTAATCAAATTCACAGATGGAAAAAATGTTATTAAACCATGTTTAAAAGCAAGCAGGCCACAAAATGGTAATTTCACAACCCATGACTTTCTTTTGTTTTTTGTAGAAAGAAAGTCTGGAACTACTGTTAGAAGACAGTGGGAAAAGACAAATATTTTTCTAAATAGCTTGTTTTGTTTTTAAAGAAATATTAGGAATAATGAATTACTGTTTTCTTGTTTTTGGTAGAGGACTATGAAGAACAAAGAGATGAAGTAGGGCATTATCATCTCTCAGTTGAAGAGGCAGACTGTACAAAGGAATCCTTGGTCCAACCCTCTATAGGTCAGATGTTTTTCCTAAACAAAACTATATGCTCAACATTATACAATACGCTCGGTTCCTGTTTAGGATGGTTTACATTTAAAAAGATTGAATCTATTTTGATTGGAAAATGGTAAAAAACACAGACAAGAAAAGTTTGCAGTCTGATTACAAATCCCTTTTTCCCACTTATATGCCCTTTGTGGTGTCAAAATCTTACTAGTTCTTCAACTGTCCAGAGCCTTCCAGGAAAAATAAGTAGATAAAAAAAAAATGGAATGTGCATTTGTGTTCATGTCTTATACCTTGTCTAGATTTGAGCAACATTTGTGAATTTATGACTTTAAGAGGAACATTAGACGTGGGAGTGTTTGAAAACTCACACATCTACATTGTGCAGAAAATCTATTCTTCTCACACAAATATCTTTTATTTGACAGTGTTTTTAAAGTAAGCCATGCCCGGCATCTAGCTGTAAGACAGACATAACAAACAATCCCAAAACTCAACGCAACTGGGTCTCCAAATAACTGATGAACAATGACACCAAGAGCAGACTGGGACATAATTAATTCTTTAGCTGCAAAAATGAATTCACAAAAACCCCACCAATCTGTCACGTGAAAGTACTAATAAGCAAAAGAAAATGGGCCTGTCAACTTTAATCAAGCAGCATAATCCCTCGTGTCAAACTGCCAAGCATTGATCTCAATATTTCATTTGGATGGTCCAAATTTTAGATATGAAGTACAGTTCATACTAACATGGATGGTTTATAAAATATAACCAATAAACAAATTTACCAAAACATGTTTATGTATTTAAGCACCAACACACTAGGAAAATTATTTACTCTAGTAAAAGCTCCAAAACTAGTTTTCAACAGGACTGCACTGTGGGATTAAGTTTCCAATTCAACGACAACCTTTGCAGTGCAGTAGTATGCCATACTACATACTTCCTGCTCTCTGTTATATCAGAGAACCTAGTTTCCTCTGTTTAAAAGCTGCAAATTCTCCAATAAAAAAAAAAAATCACAAGTTCTCTGATTAAAAACACCTAACTCCCTCACTTCCCACCCACCGCCTCCTGGGCCCTGCCGGTGGACCTCACTTGCCACCCACAGCCCCCCATCCCGCACCCCTGCCAGAGGGGGCCCTCAGCTACCAGGATTATGGGGCCAGTTACCTGGGTCCACAGCTTCCTACTCCGCCAGAAATGCCAGAGCCCTGGCTGCTGCCTCCCTGGCTCCTGTCCATGGCAGGCAGCAGCTGCTGTGGCGGAGCAGAGCCTGGCTCCCCCACCCCCATGGGTGGCATGGCCAGAGAGAAGCCCATGGGGGGAGGGTAGGTACAGGCTGCCCGCTGTGGGCTTAGGCTCTGTGCCCTGCTGCCCTTCCCCCAGAGGCCTGTGCAGCCCAGCAGGCAAGACCCAGCGCGGCAAGGAAGAGCAGGGTGGGGAAACTCGATGCTGCCACTTTGAGCCAAGCACTGCCATAGCAAAGCACTCCCTGTCTGCCCAGCAACAGTGGGGGTGGTGGCACAAAGTTGTGCCTCCCACTGCTTCTGGGTGGGCAGGAGACACCTCGCCATGGTGGCTCAGGGGCTTGCAGAAGCAGCATCAAGCTTCCCTGCCTGGCTCCTCTCTGCCCTGCTGTGCTGGGTCCCATCCGCTGGGCCCCAGGGGCAGGGCAGCAGGATGGGGAGACCCAAACCCACAGCAAGCATCTAGCACCTGCCTCATGCACAGCAGCAGCCCCAGCCCTGCCCAACTCCCTCCCTCACTATGGGGGCCTCAATCCCGCTCCCCAGGATGCCTGGCAGTCATATGCATGCCCCCTACCTGGTCACCCCCCTTCCACTCCCCGCAGGTTGGAACTCTGCCAGCCTGCAAAGGGAAACTCACCATTCCGTGTTTTTCTCCTTAAAAGGAGAAAATCTGGTTTTACCACGTTTTTCCATGACTGAAAACCCGGCTCCCTGGTTACAATCCAATTGCTTATTTATGGTTTTGGGTTTTTTTTTTCCATTTTGAACAAATGCTTATGACTTAAATCTGTGTTTTGGTTGAACTAAAATATAAAAATATTCACTGAGGTTTGACAAATTCTTCTTTCCTTTGCACGAAACATGCTCTGTCTCTTGCACCGAGACTGAATTAGACATTTAACTACAAGTTAACTGTATTTTTTAAAGAAAATCTAAACAATTGAACTTAGTGAACTTAGTTTTTGAAAATGGGGAGCTATTAACAAAAGTTTAAATCAAACTGTACAAATCAAGTATGTAGTACTCTATTTCACACAAAGATTAGAACTAGATGCAACCATCACATTTTCACTTCTGAATGGACTGAAAACTCTTGTAACAATTAAAGAACTGATAGGACTTCGAGAGACATACCCACAAAAAATCCAGGACACTTACTAAATCTGGCATGCAGGATTGATCTATGGGTCTGACCTGGGCCATGGACTGGTCCCATGCTACTCATCCAGCTTGAGCAGTCACATGAGTTTGACACCCCTGTCTTAGATGATAAACTCTTTGGAAAAGAGATCTTTCTTTTAATCTGTGTTACAGACAGTATCAGTGTGAAAGAAGTTGCTGCAAGCCATTTATTTTATGAATTGCATCACTTGTGTTCCATCAGATGAACTGACTACACCACAATGCTTTTTTTCCCCACAGTGCACCTTAGCTCCACTAAAGAATTTACCCACATATTCCTAAAGTAGCCCTACAGAGCAGTAGAAGCAGTGGCATTTGAAGCAAGGACTAACATGGAGGTTAAATAAAATGAAAATAATGGTCAAATGGAATTAAAAATAGAGTTTAATTAGACACAGTTGTCCTGGTCACCTGAAGGAAAGCAGCTGTTCAAGTCAACCATGTAATTTTGTGTAACGCCTCATTTTTTTAATTTTGATTCAAGTAAAATGTCAGTATGCAATGAATTTTTTCTTTAGAAAGCCACTTGAATAAAGCATCCTAATTAAACTAATATTTAGCTTGTAGCAAAAAACACTTCACTTCTAGCAGATCTAAAAGGCAATGTTACTCGCTGTGGTATTTTTTTGGGAGGGATGTGGGGAGATTTAGATGCTGTAAATGAGCAGAAACATTTTTTTTTTTTTTTAGAAGTACAGTGCATCTTAAGGCTTGAGTTACTAAGTTAAAAAAACGTGAAAGATGGTAGTAAAATACACTATTGAGTCTGAATTTAATTTTGCTATTCAGTATTAAACCCTCCTCCCCCACTATTTATCTTTCCTTTTTTTTTCTTAAAGTGCTAAGATCCTTGGTCTTCCAGTGGTCAGGCTTTTCCAAATGCTTATTACAACACAGTGCAAAGTTGTAGAGAAGTTAAGCACAGCACAGGATGTGCCCAACGGGCACTAAGAGCACCTTTCCAGGATCACACCATTTGCTTCAAAGCATGGCAGGGTTAAACAAAACCCATGCATCAGGCCAGAGGCATCCTGCAGTTTACAACTAACTCCAAAAAGTATTGGAGCAAAATCTTTACAGATTTCTTGCTTCAAAAGATGCTGAAAACTGAAACCAGAAGCTTCAAATTGTATTTTCATGCTTAGAAATATGCATGCGCTCCCTCTCTGCAATGCTCTTTTATCAGAAGACTACTAAATTCTGGTATTTGGTTCTACTGAAAGACATTGAAAAGCAGTTTTAAATACTAATAAAAACATTTGTGCTAAACTCTACACAAATATGAGCATATTTCAAAATGCGAGTGATTACCAATTGAAAATAATCACCAATTTATGACCATTTTGTCATACTAAACAAGAAACTGTACTCACAGAACATTTTAAAAAAAATAAAATATGGATGCTTTCAATGTGTGCAGGTTATTTTCAAAGGCAAAAACGAAAGATTAAAATGTTAGAAATATTGACAAAAAAACCCAGAAAGGAATCCACAGAGTTACTGTTTAGGGCCCATGTTGATATTCTAGTTCCCATTTAAGTTGCTTTGTTGTTCCCTGATTGATATGTATCCTGTTTCTCTCACTGTATGCTACCTTGAGCATGGGTAGGAAGAGCAGCATATAAACTGTACAAGTGTCAAGGAAATGCGGGGAAGAACGACAGTAAATTTGCTTTCCTTTAAAAAAGGTTCTACCTAAATCTTGCAGCCATCTCATCACATATTCCAGATGAACTTGAAATTAGGTTTCCCAAGGAAAACATTTTCCCCTTTGCTGATGCTTCTAGCAGCACCTCCACTAAGTTCTCAATGTTATAAATGAACCTCACTTTATGATGCATATCTCTGCAAAACATTGCAAAGTGCCAAGCTTGCTTTTAAATTACATTTCTTCTTCACTAAGAAAGCAAGATCACCTCCCTACACACAAGTAGTCTGGGGGGTTTGCACCAAAAGTTTTGGGGGCTTGCTCCAAAACTAATGGTTGTTTGGGGGCTGAAAGGGGGGAACTTTTGAGTACAACTCTGACCTTTCAACTACAGAGTGCAATAAACTGGCTATGACTACATACAGAACATTCTACTTCTTTGTATAAAATGTTAATGGATTATTTTTGAGGGGATTTTTGGTCAGACATATGTTTAGGGAGGGATATTTTAAATCATTGTGAAATTTAAGATTAACTATAGTGTTGTATCCTATGATTTCTGTTTGTAACAGACTTAAAGTATCATTATATTGAACCATTTTAGCCGCTTAGGTGAAAAGGAACACATTTAAAACAAACTTTTGCTTTATATATGCTTCTATGATGGGAGCAACACCATTCAATTCAGGCACCCTAAGTTTTGGTGCATTTTTATGCAACCTAGGAGAAGCATTACTGTGAGTATTCTGATAGTTAAGGAATTCTGATAACCAAGGAAATTCTCTCTAAGATTGAAATTAAGACTTCAGAAACTTTTAAAAACAAAATAACTTCAGCAGGCATCCATTTAAAATACATTTTTAAAAAGCATTTTTGCTGGAACAACTTATTGGGGAAAAGTAGTTAATGTTGAGAAATTATTGGCTTTTTAGTCCACAACAGTTTTAGGTAGACATAAATCAACTGATGGGAGGGAAAAAATTAAGGACAACCACTACCACCAGTTTTCATCGTTTGTAATTCACAAAGCCAAGATTTTAGTAGACAATACCCAAGATTTTTTAAACCACCCTTTGTTTCTCTCTCAAGCATGGTAAAGGAGGAACTACCTCTGGAGGGACTGAGAATCTAAAACTGAAACAACCAGTTTTTTAGTTATGCAAAATAAATACCAAAAAAAAAAAAAAATCTACAGAAAAGGACACTTAACAAAAAAAACAGGTATCCTAACGAGGAAAGAACTTCTGTTATGGGAACCCAGCATAACAGAAGAAAGAAGCTCTGTACAACCAGAAACGTTCCAGACAAAGTTCAACCGCCAAGGCCACAAGTGAGTTTCCCCCACAAGCAGACTGGTAATGACATTAATTATGGTACAGGGAGAGAAGTATCCCATTCTAACTTCTTACAACTTCTTACAGGGGTCATCAACCAGGGGTACGTGTACCCTTGGGGGTACTTGGGAAGGCCCCAGGGGATATGCAGCAGTGGCATGGAGAAGCAGGGGCACTTCTGGTTTCATGGTTGCATGTGTCCCCCCCTTCCACACTTGTCAACAGGCCACCCCAGCTTGCTGACCGGCTCAGGGATTCCCTGCTTCTCGACCTGTTGCCAGGGGTACACCAAACAAAAAAGGTTGAAAATCCCTGCCTTACACACATGATAAGAGTTCTTGAAAATCTTGGATTAAAAAAGTGTGTCACTAGTAAACAACTGCATTTATATCAAGGCCTTCTGGCTGCCACGCCAGCTTGGGCCAGCTGCTAATACTACAGGCATTTTTCACCAAAGTTTGGACCAAGAAACTCAAAAGGTTTCTGGGATATTTTTATGCCATCATATAATCTCTCACCATCATAGGCACCTACAAATGGCAGGTAAAGGTGTTATTACCCATTAAAACTTCAGAGTGAAACCAAACACTGTTGCCAGAAATTGAATGGAATAAAGTAAGAGAAGTAAAGGGCACAAAGGGGAAATTGAATGTGCTTGAAGATAATTTAATGTATGCTCAAGGATTATGAGGAGATCTAATGATAAATATAGAGTTACAGAAAATAGGACAATACAGATGGAGAAAAATAATAAAACGCAGGGAGGAAGGAGGAACAGAAAAAAGTATAAAACATCAGATACAGAGGCAGACTGGAAAGATTACAGAATTGCATTGAGAGTAAAATGTGATAAGAACACCAAAAGCAAAGAACTAGAGTTAAGCAGCTAACAGTAATTTTTTAAGAGATGTGTATATTAGGATTATATGAAACAGATTACCAAAAGCAGCAGGAGGAGCAACTGAGGTTAGATAATTTTACAAAAAGCAATGGATGCTGTTGGAGAGAAGAGATACACTATGGATTACAACTATTACCATCCTTGTTTTGAGGTATCTGTCAAACCAACTGAACTAGACCATGAAAATAGCTCTAAATTTTAGTCTTCTAATATTTCTATATAGCACTTGGCATGACCTAGAGATAAAGTTGTATGAGGTGATTAATTTTCTCACAACTCTATAAAGAAACTTTTTAAAATTTTCAAAAATTTTAAAGTTAGTGTTGAAATGTTAAAATAGTACCAAACTACCTATTTTATAAGACAAATTATTAATTAGCACTTTGGGAAACCTACCAAGATATAGAAAAAAAGGCATAGTTCTTGGCCAAAGGAACCTTAAAACCTGCATATTTAAGATGGTTTCTCAGAAGTTAAAGGGCTATTTTTAATCTACTAAAAAAGAAAGCAGAACCCTCAGACTTTGGTAGAAATTTTCTAAGACAATTTTCACCCACGTTCAATTAGCGTACTAATGATACAGTGCTCTGTTTTAAAAACAAGCTACTTACTACACAGTAATAGGGCTAGACTTCCAAGAGATTCAGAAGGAGAGCTCAATGTTATGCTGGGTCCAAATTAACACAACAAAAGCAAGGATTTACTTTCCTTTTGATATTAAAACAATATGGATTCCCAGCTGGTATCTTACCTCTCTTAGATGTTCTAAGGGATGTATTTGGTAGCTGTGTTGGTCTGAGACAAAAAGAAATGCAAAAATCTAGAACTCCTGGGTCAGAGATTATACATTTTATTAGACCAGCTAAGAAACTGCAAAAAAAATACAGTTAAAAAACAAAAATCTTATTCTGCAAGCTTTTGGGCTTACACGCCCTTCATCTGGCTCAAGGAAAATTAAAGATGATGTCTATCTTCAGCTTCCTCCATACAAAAATGAAGCTTATTTCCTACCTATGAGGACTTTTTACCATCTTTAAATTTTCCTTGAGCTGGATGAAGGGCTGGTGAACCCGAAACCTTGCAGAAAAAGATTTTTTTTTTTGAGATTTCTTAGCTGGTCTAATAAAATGTATAATCTGACCCAAGAGTTCTAGATTTTTGCATTTCTTAAATGCTCTGAGTGAATTCAGGAAAAAATATCTATTATTTATTGCCCAAGCAGCAAGATATTCGGGAAGTTACACATACAAAATTAAGACTTCTCACACATGTATACTCAATGGCCTTCATTAAAGCCCACATTTATCCCAGGATTCAAACAGCCATGCATTTGCCATCACTAGACTGGGCACCTAATAATTTCATGGCTATCCAGTGTTGGTTTGTGGGTTTTTTTTTGTTTTTAAATATACACAAAGAAAGGGTCAACCCATACAGAGCAAGCTATCTTACTGCAGGTATCCCAGAATAATTCCCTGCGTGGGCTCTTTGGACACTGTCTACTTGGAATAAACAGGGAGTTATTCTGATGCATATTGCAAGAGAAGATTTTTTTTCTGCTATAGCTGTGCTGCTCAATTGTTCCCTGTTGTCAAGCCTTAACCAATAATACTTAGTACTTCCTTGTCTAGACCAGTATTCTCCAAACTTTTTTGATTGCAAACCTCTATCAGTAAAAAATTTTTGAGCATGCACCCCCAATATATGTATATTTATATTCGTGCACCCCATCAGTAAAAAATTTGAGCATGCACCCCTAATATATGTATATTTCTATAAATATAAATAGAAGTTCTAATATTTTCTTCCCGCACCCCACTTTGGAGACCACTGTCGACATATTTGCTTATTACACCCCACAGTACTCCTAGGAAGACAATTAAGTATTATATTCCTTTCATAAAAGGGAGATGGGAATAGTCAGGTTCTACTTCAGACCACAGTGAGACAAAAATGTACTTAGAGTAATAAGGGGATTGGGGATTTGGTGGAAATTATGCAATGGGTGGGGGGTGGAGGGGAGAAAAGACAAATGGTTCACAGGGCATGACGCAGGCTATTTTCTGACACCCACTATCGCTTAATCACTGATCTGAAAGAAAGCCACTTCTCCCAGGGAAAGACGTACTGATAGTTTTTTTGGCAAAGGAGAGGAGCTAAAATGTGGAAAAGCATAACAAAAACATCATGGAGGCATCTGACAAACCCAAGCCATTTCTCATGCTTCAAATTATGCAAAAGACTGCTGCTAGAGTCATCTTTCTACCTTGTCTTTCCATCCCATTAACCCTTTCAAACAGTTTTTGCATTGAAAGCCTGTCTCTGTTCATCTTCCACAAAAGAGATGGTAATTTGCTGCCTTTCTTTTGTTCATGTTGGGAACCTCAACTGCCTGGCTTGCTTCTTAAGCACGTCTCGTGGTTTCTCACAGACCAATCACACATATAGGAAAACTTCTAATTACAAAGAGTCTGCCTTATACTTCTAAATCCCCCCCTTTCTCCCCTCAAATGTTATTTCAGTCGTGATGCTTACAAATCACATAGCCTTTGTGTTGTAGCTGGATTTTCTAACCAATTTCTCTTTGCAAGAACTGTTTTCCCAACTTGAAAATATCCCAAGACTATAAAGTATTTTTCCCTATAATGTATTTAATGCACAGATTTTTCTTTACATTGCATTCCTTCTTTGAAGATAGCAGCTTTTAACTGTACAACAAAATCTTTTGGCCTTGATTTATATGTCAATACACCTTCAGAATTAAAAAACCCACATGGGAGTATAGCAAGCATTACAAAATACTGCTAACAACTATAAGTCAGCATGACTCATATCTGTATGTACATCTTAACCTGACCATCAAATGTCTTTAACAGTAATAATGAGACATGCTTGTGACAGTGACTCATTTTCGCATATGACTGTGCCCACAAATCCAGGCAGTACATCTTTCTTTGAAACTGGAATTCAAACAACTTGCCTCTAGTACCTTCATCTATTCAAAGAGCTACTTATGTCATGTGCCAACACCTGATATACTTTCCATATCAAATGTAAAGAGAATGAAGTTGACATTCCAGAAAAAATATATTTTCCTAACAACTGTTTTGTCTGTTAAGTGTCTAAATTTACACTGTGTTTGAAAAAAGGGAAGATCTAGCATACATGATAGAATGTACCTGATAGAAAGCACAGGATGAAAACAGAAAAATGTATAAAATTTTATATTAAAAATTAAGAACTTACGTTTTTGCAGTGACATCCACAAACTGTCCTGGTCGGAAGTGTGCAGCATACAAAGGAGTACCTTGAAGAGAAGATGAAACATCTGTCTAAGTCCCAAAAGCAATACATAATTATGCAGACATTATTGTACAGCATGGAATTAAAAAAAAAATTAAAATAAAAGTCCGACAAATGTATTACTACTATGTTCTGAAACGGATGCCTTCTACTTGTTTCTTACATTTGTTTTTCATTTATTAGTACAATAACTTTTTTCCTACTACAAATTTTCTCACTTAAAATGATGAAAGAGGCTAATCTACCGTCACAAGTTTATTTTCTGTAAGGCTATAGCAAACTCAAAATGCAAAATGAGACACCATTACCATCCAACACATTGTGGACACTTTTGAAAATCCTACTCATACCAAATTTGGTCTGGATATTCACAGAAAATTCTCACCGTTATCACACCCAATCATTTTTGTCTAAAAAGTATATATTGTATGCCACTAAGTTTTGTTAATAAAGTACAATTTTTAATGTTGGTGCTACAGGCACTTATGTATACAATTAATTTTTCCAGTAAGTTACTTGACTCACATGAATAGACTACTTGAAGGATGAAAGCCTTACCTTGTAATAGTTTATTTCCTTATAGCAGCTTAACCTCCCCCCCACCCCAACAAATTAGTATATCAAAAGTGGAACTGAAAACTGAATTACCAAACTGACAATCTATTTTACTACAATGCTGCACCAACAAACAAACAAAAAATGAATTAGTTCTATAAAGCTGTAATCGGCTTTATACCATTAGGAAAAATCATTTTAATCACTCTGCCCTGTCAGTTCCATTCTAAACCCTGTTTTGAGACTTGTGAGTGACAGCATGATGTGAACTTCAATCACTCACTAAGCAAAGAACAACCTAAAGTATTTTGTAAAGTAGCTGAAAGGGATGAGCCCAACAGAAGCCAATCAGCCAGCCAGAAGGAAGCAACTGGGACAAAGGAAGAAAAGACGTAAGATAAATTTATCTGCACACACACACACATACACACACACACACTACTCATTTGGGACTAAAATCTGTTCAATGTTCAATTATTAGGCTGGACTCCTATTCCATCCTGAACACTAATACTGAATGGCTGCAAAAGTGCCTAGGATGCACTCAGAGGCTTTTTTCCTGCAGCTTTTGGACATTAAAAGTCACAGTTGTTGTAGTTTATATTCTTTTAATAAGTATAAAAGCACATGAAGCAAAACTAGTGATGGAGAAATGAAAGGAACCCAAATCCACACACAATTATCCTGAAAAATGCAAGAATATTTCTTATGAATCTTCTGATTAAGACAGCAAATCTCAATGGAAATCAAGGCAGTATATTAAAGAATCATTTCTGTCACTGCCTGAAATAATAGGCAATAACAATAATACCTTCAGAGGTCAGTCAAGAAGGGGAAAAGCAGTGAAGACTAAATCCTACTAAATTGTAACTTTCTCCATCACTGAAGAAATATGGCCACAATGCTCAAATTTCCTCATAAGATTTCCAAATGCCAAACAGAAAAATATATTCACATCTGTTTCCTATACTACAGGGCAAAATCTTTCTTAAATTGATTTGCACTTTAGCAAGCTTGCATCTCTCTCAAGTGATAGAATGATTTTCTACAAAAAGGATAGCTGAAGGTCCGTGGCTCCTACCCAGCCCCAACTTTTTCTCCTTTTTCAAACACTTTGTTTGGACTCAGCACCATACTAGAAAAAAGTATATCCAATTCAACAGTTTTCATATCTAAAAAAATAATCTTGGTTTAGCCTTGCATCAAGGGAGCATATTAAATAATCACACATGTAACTTTGTCTAGCTCAGAAAGATTACCTGGTTTAATTATAGCGTTATCTGACACTTTAAAAGTTGAAAGTTTCTGCTTTGGTGGAACTCCAGCTTCTTCGTAAAGCTTGCACCTAGACTCTGATCTCTGGAAGAAAGAGCACCCATTAAAAAGTGATCTTAAAATAAATAAATAAATAAAGGAACAGATTTTCATACAAATGTTACAAGCCTGACAGAATTTAATTTTCTTTCCCTCCTCTCTCTCAAAACACTCTGGTCTTTAACTTTCAGATAAGCATTTTAGTTTTATATGAAATTAAGTTAATTTTCTGAATGCAGGGGCTTCTCCCTCATTTTACCATACATTTCCACTGTCATTAGGGAATCTGAAAAGACTTCAAAGCCAGTAGAGGAGGGCCTGTCATTCTTTTTTTCATGTAAGCAAGCTTTCCCTCTTATTTTAATGCATTTAAATACACTGTAATGCAACATGTCTTTTTTTTATTCGAATACTGCTTCATTTGCATGAATTATCCATTTATAAAATAATACAACATGCACATAGTTTCACAGACCATGCCCTTACTCCAAAGATTTTACAATGTAATGCCTTCATCATGCAAAGGCTCAACTCTATGGATTTTGAACAAGTGAATGGGTTTCACACAGGCACAAGAATCTACCCCCATGGAGTTGCCTGCACACTGAAAACCTGAACGTGAAAAAACTTGAAGATATTTTTTTAATTTCTTACTTTTAATTGAAATGCACCAAATGTATTTCAATGAAAAAAAAGATGCAATTAAAAAGAGCCGTAATTTTACACCAATTCCAGCACAGACAAAAAGATTAAAAACATTTCAATTTGTTTACAGCTTTTCTTTGAGAAATACTGGAGCACTGAGTGAGTACCAGTTAAATATGCATGAAAACTGAAGCTGGATATTTCTTGAACACTCCTAAAAAGCAATTTGACATGACAACATGGTCACACTTGGGAATAACACCTGAGGGGGGAGAAGGGGTCACTTTTTATAAAAGGTTTCTACAATTATTCTTTGCCCATGAAAACCCTTCTGTACATTTTCCAATGAACTGAAATTATCATTTTTCAAAGCTATTTAGCTTCACTTAAAATTTTGCATATTTCTCTTCATTTTGTTTTTAATGAGCTATATATAAATACCTTTTGCAAGACTAGCAAAACCCTCATAAAACATGTTTAGGGAACACAGTGGCTAAATGCTTGACCTGAAATTCATTAAGGCAAACAGAACATGCACCTCTATAAACATCCTTCTACCAACCAAAGGAGGAATATTAACCCACAGTTTTATAGTCCACTTTTGTTTCAAAAAGCTGATTTTTTAACTTACACTGATGTACTAGAGCATTTAAAATTAATCACGGTTATTTAACTAATCTTTTTTTCTACTCATGTTTTCAAAAAGTCACAGTTCTTTGTATTACTGACATAATGGATCACAATATATGTGAACGTATTGAATATTATGTGAAGAACTTAAAACGCAAAACATCTCTCTCCTTTATCAGATGTATATAAACAATTCTGCTTTAAATAGGAAGTAAAACGACACTTTTTTAGTTGACAAGGAATTGAACAGTTACTAGTACATTCAATAAAGATTTCTGAGACGATCTATCATATCATAAAAATATATTATGGAATTGGAGGATATGAAAATCCCTCCCCTGCCAAAAAACCTGACTATAGCAATCCACTGTCTTACTTTAGAAAAGGAAATCACTTTATTCAAATGACCTGATGGAAAAGAGCATAGATTACTATTTCTACATGAGGAATTAATGGAAGATAAAAAGGTAACATTTCTATGATAACACAATACAGGATGGTTTTCCACAGTTCAACATTCTTCAGACCCATCTATTTGGATCTTTCACATAAGGAAACATGAAAGTGATAAATATTAGAAATCGAAAGCATCACACTTTTTTTTTTATGTAAACTAGGAAAACTATCCCTTTCCAGAGCCCTTAAGCTAAAAACTATACAGCAATGAGACTGTGACAAATTATTCCTTAAAATTATACAGTTAAAATTCATTCCAAATTCAAACTTGAACATTAAGACTAGGTACAGACATTACACTTTTACTGGTATAAGTGATCATAAACCACTCTATACCCATAACAGAACAGAAGTTTAGCACACACAACCTCTATATTAGGGATGTGCAAAATTTAGCCAAGTATTTTGCTTCAAAGCTGTTTCGATGCGTTTCGAGCTCGAAACAAAACAAAAAGCTTCAAAACGGCTGCAAAATGAAGTGAGGGTAGTTGAAACATTTCAAAAGTTTTGAAACTTTCTGAGACTCAAAGCAGCCCAGTGGCGGAAGACAAGGGAGAGCCAGGGCTGCGCTCTAAGCAGCTCCATGGCCCCTTGGAGCTCAGCCCAGTAGCGGGCAGCAGAGCACAGCACTGGCTCTGCCTGCCTCTCACTACTGGGCTGCACTCCGACTGGCTCTGCAGCCCCACAGAGCACCACCTGGCAGCAGGAGGTGGGGAGAGCCAGAACTGTGCTCCAATTGGCTCTGCCAGCCCCATGGAGTTCAACCTGGCGGCAGGAGGCAGGCAGAACCAGGGCTGCGCTCCACCTCCTGCTGCTGGGCTGAACTCCACAGGGCTGCGGAGCTGCTCGGAGCGCAGCTCTGGCTCTTCCCTTTGTCCCACCACCGGGTTGGATGACAGGAGGCAGCCGCTGCTTCCTCGGGCCAGCAGCAGCATCAGTCTTCCCCAGCGCTGAATGCAGGCTGCTCCCAGCACTGGTCCCTAGCAGCAGCTCCCCGTCATCCAGCACAGATCTAGGGGCCCACACCACCAGGAGGAATCTGGCACTGCCCCACAGCCCTTCCGGGGATGCATGCCCCTGGATAACAGGAGGCTGCCGCTGCCAGCAAGTGTCACGAGTTTTTCTTTTTGAAGTTTGAGGTGCAGTTTCTGAGAAACCTCTGCACTGATCTCCTTGAAACTTGGTAGGCTTCATGACCTGAGAAGGGGCTACCATCCCTGCAGTTTTCATCCAAATCAGGCAAGAAATGACAAAGTTTTAGGCATTTTCATGATTCCCCATTATAGCCTATGGGCAAAACATTGAAACATGTAGAAACAGTTTCGATGAAATAAAACGGGACAGTGCTTTGAAACTAAGTAAAACACTGTCCCTTCAAAATGGTGAAACAGACAACAAACCGAAATGATGGTGTTTCGCACAGCCCTAGTCTACATGCGTGACAGAACAGAAATTCACATGCACAAAACTGGTTTTAAAGTGGCAGAACCCGGTCTAAGATTTGGTCCCCCCACTAAATGGTGAAAGTGTGCTCTGTTTGCTACTGATCTAAACTATGCTGCGTTACAGAAAACTGTGCAACTTAGATGGATTCTGCCTTGGGCTTTCTGAATGTCTGTACCTAGCCTAACAGTCAAGGTCTAGACTGTTTTCAAATGAAGGTACAGTAGACTCCCAACTTACACGAGTATTGCATTCTAGGTGAATTTTGGGTAAGCCATTTTGCATAAGTCGGGACAACTTTCTCCATAGGAAATAACAGAATAGTGAGGGATTTCATATCCCAGACATATCTTGGTCATAGCTTTTTTCCCCCTTGTTCCTCGGCAGAATCGCCTTTAGGAGGTGCATCTAGCATCTCATCTATGTACCTTAAGATGCCACTACCACAATGGCAGCACAGCTCTGCTTGATTCCGCCTGCAAATCTTGCGAGGCGTTCGCATATATATATTAATTTTGCAAGCATTCATGTATATGCGCAAATGACGCGCATCTCAAGGGGGCATTTTCCAGTCCAGACCCTAATAAAAAATTTGCGTAAATCAGAATCACATAAATTGGGGGTCTACTGTATATAGTCAATTTTCTTTCTTAAATAACCAAATTAATAAGAATTATGTGGGGGGGGAGTGCCTAGTGAGTAATACTGTTTATTGAAGAATAGCAACATTAAAGAAACCTTTGACAAGACACTTGTGATCATTTTGCTTTGAGAAAAACTCTCTCAAGAGAAGAGTGGTTCAAATTGGACACATGATCACAAAAATCCCTTATTTCCCCACGCACACCCTGTGTTTTGTTGCTCACGCCATCATATGCTGACATTCCCATGGAGCAGTGATTCTTTGAAATGTTGCAATTTGATAATGATTTAGAGTCTCATCATTTAATCCACCTAATAATGCTGGGAGCAAGGTTATAACATTTCTCCACATGAAAAACAGCCCTGGAAATAAGAATGCTCCACAAAGACAAAACAGGCACACGGATGTGAAAGGGAATATTTGTGAGATGGGCACACATTAGAGGTGCATATCGTATCAGCACTGATAAAAGGAAAATTGACATTATTAGCAATCGGCTTTTTTTGGCTGATGTGGCCATTAATGTCGCTGATAAATGCCATGTGCATGTGCACAGCTGCAGCATACACACAGCCAGCCCAGCAGTCTGGAGAGCAGTGTCTGGCTGGTAAGTCTGTCGCAGGGGCGGGGGACAGAAGGTGTGTGTGTGGGTGCAGATCAAGGCCCCCACAGTGAGGGAGGGAGTGGGGCTGGAGCAGGGACAGGTGCCATGCAGCTGGGGTAGGACAGAGGTGGGGATGCGAGTTGCTAGTCTGGGGGCCATGGGGCAGTTCCCGCTGCTGCACATACCCCCAGGGGAGACATGGGAAGCATGTGCCTCCTGGATCTGTGCGCAAGACAGAGGCAGGCTGTTGCTGTGGGCTGGGGCCGCAGGCAGCACTGGGTTCTTCCAGGCAGGAGGGGGTGGGGTTGGAGCAGTGCTCAGGCCAGGCAGCGGTGGTGCTGGAAGTAGGGGCTACAGGGTGAACCCCCTGTTCTCTCTCCTCCCAACAATGCCACTGCCACCTGCCCTGAGAACACCCTGGGCCCAACCCCTCTGCCAGGAAGAGCCCAGCACTGCCCCTGGCACCAGCAGCCCACCTCCAGCCCATGCAAAGATCAAAGGGGCACACCCCCATGCCTCCCCTAGGGGTGCAAGCAGCGCCAGGAATGGACCCCCCCCCCACCCTCCATGAACTACCTGGTTGAGGCTCCATCTCACACTCCACCCCAGCTGGGTAGTGCCTGCCCCAGCTCTAACCCTCCCTTCTCCCTCACCATGAGGCCCTCAATCTGCCCTCCCCACACCTCTTTCCTCTACTCACCTCTCTCCTCCCCTCCCGCCCCACCAGACTTACCAGCTGGACACATATTAGCAATCAGATCAATATCAGCCAATATAGCTCATCAATAACTGGCCATTGTTACCGGCACAAAAGATCTTTATCAGTGCACCCCTAGCACACATAACTGTTAAATAAAACTAAGTTCTGTAAAAATATAGGACTACCCCTCCTACCCACCTGAACTAAAGAGACTTTTATTTGGAAGTCTGAGAAGAGTCTCCGCTAGAAAAACTGGAGTCCAAGTCCTCCGGGAAAAAGCAAACAAATCAGAATGGTAAGCTCTGACAGGGAGCCCATTTTTGTACTTGTCCGAGTCAAATTGACATGACTGTAAAGCCAATGCAGAGAAGTGCAAAACTCTGTTCTTAAAAAACTAACGAATCAAAGAAAGCATAATCCTTTGAGGAAAGGGCTGAGCATTTCCCGCCTTGATCTATAATTCAATTTTTTTTCTCCCTGGGATTGACTGCACTGCAGGCTGTCAGAGCCACTGAAAACAGGCTGGGAATTCCACATTCTGGAGCTATCGAACAAATTCAGGGTTTTTGACACCTTCATCTGAAAGCTATGTTCATAAATGTCTTTACACCAAAAAACTTCCTTCATCAAGACTATTAATTGCACAATCTGATAAAACTGGCAAAATTAAAACCAGAGTAAAATGAAACAATATGCGCAGGCAAGTATGTTATGAATCTAATCAAATACCAGAGTTAGAAGCCTACAGAAGTTAACTTGCAATTCAAAAACCCAGGTCCCAGCCCCACAAACTGGAAGAGGCTGTGTCTCCACCTCCATCTATTTCTATTACAAAATCTCCAGTTTCTGTGGGTCCAGTCTTTAACAAAGGAGTACTGTGTAGCTTTCAAGAATACAAAATCTTGCTTGTCCCAATAGCCAAAAAAAGACCTCAGTGACAGTTGGCCTTACTTCCCATATTTCAGGAAAAGCTGGAAGAGACACTCCCCTCATCCCCCTGCCCACCAGTGAGAAAAAGAGCATGCAAGGATGAAGGCAAGAAATCGGTTAGAGAATCAACAGCAGTTTGACTGTAAACTCATCTTTGACTAACAATCTGTTAATGGTACTGTGCTGTGTAAAAGCATCTATCATTTGTATTCCCTATAGAAATAACTGTTCCAATGAAGAAGATAAACCAAGAAGATATGTACACTTACATAAAAAGGAGATACATTTTTCCCTCCAACTAGTAGAACAGCAGATTTTTCATTATTTTCCCCCTTTGGTTGATACTTTATAACATGGCAGTCTTGTACCTTAAAAAGCAAATTACAATAAATATATGGTCTACAATCGGACATCTACACAAGTTTAAATTAAAATTATTAAGAGAATACCAAACACCTTAAGTGAAGGCAAAGCTCCTACTTAACTGCAATTGTGTTCCTTTAAGAGAAAATAAAAAGTACAAGTGAGAGAACATCTGCATCTATAATGCAAAGGGTAACTTCTGTCAGAAGACAGTACTAAAATAAAATTTTCATGACAGGCCATGTCCATTTTTATAAGCCCTGTTTTCTAGTTTCATGGTTATACCAATCACCACAGCAATATCTGTAGGACATATAATATTCCTGTGAGCTGCTTCAGGAATATGAAAAATGAAGGGAAATGTGGCTTTAACTACCAGCTGGGGATTCCCTGAGTATACAAAGGTGACAAATCTGGTTCTGTATCGCACCCATTCAACAGAATCCCTACCTCAGGGTGCTATTTATTAAAGGTGCTATCACAACCAGTTTACTGCATGCTAACAGTAATAAGTCAGTAGTGTAGCCACACTAGAGTTACTGCCACCAAAGCAAGTTAGATTACATGGATTAGTTGTACTTGTTACCAAGATCAAAACAGATTCCCAGATGCCTTTGGGACAGAGGAGAAAAAAAAGGGGAGGGTGTAGCCCTTTATGCAAGTACACCTACAGCATTTCAGTTCGAGTATCTAACCCAGAATGAAGGCAATCTAGTCCCTGATGAGCTTGCAATCTAAAATTGAGAGTTTGGGTATTACACACCCAACCTTCAACTGCAGGTTTTTTCTTGCTCAAAACTTTTGACTAAAAATCTAAATCTAGGACTGGGGCTGAAAATCCAGTACACTTGTCCTACCTGAAGCAATGTGACAACATGTCTTTCACCAGTCTTGGTCCATAACGGCATCATTCCCAGCTTTAATCCAACAAGGCCAACCCTCTTGGAACCTTTTGATCAAAACACAATGAATCTGTAATTCAAAATGTAATCATCAAAAGACCCAATCTGCTGACCTTCAAGGCATACTGCAAGTCCAAGCTATTTACTCATATTTTTCCCCAGAGAGAGATTGAGGAAAGGAGATAGACTGTTTTGGATTCTGCAGGCAGGCTGGGAATAGCTGAGATACCAGCAGTCTGATTTCTGTATTTATTTATTTATTTTTACTAATTGTGTGTTTATGTACAGCAACACATGCGGCCAGTGTCAACTTAAGAGAGAGAACATTTCTTGTCTGAATAGCACTTACTGAAAAATGCGGTTAAAATATTTCTTCAGTTTTTGGAAGGTTAGATAAGCTAAAGCAAAATTAAATGATGCAAATAACAGAAAAGATTTTATTTGGCATTTTCTTCTTAAATATTTAACTTTCCTCTCAGCCACTATATGCTTAATGCATCCAGCTATTTAGGTTCATAGCCTGGAAAACAGAACTGGGAAAGGGGGAGATGGGGAGGGCAGAGAAAGGAAAGGAAGGGGTGGATATAGAAATGCCATATTTTCTTACATGACCTCCCCCCCACAAACAGCTGCTGTAAATTGGGGTACACATTATAAGCAAAAAAAAAAATATATGATTCCAGTAGTTTCTGCCGCTATACAATCCACAGGGAGCAGAACAAGTAGGTTCAGCTCCCAGCTTCTGCTACTCAGTTGCTTACTACAAAGAAGGATCTTTTTTATCTTCATCCTGCCTTTCAAAAACAAGGGGTGTAAGTTATTCCAGGGTGTGAAGTATGCAAGAAAATACAGTAAATGCTTGTAACATGTGAACAAGATGACCTTCAATTACATTTTACTTGCTTACAGTATTAGTCTCTTACTTGCCTCTCAAAATACTACATGGTGGGCCATACTTTAAACACTAGAACAGTATTACCTAGTCCACCACCTTTTCTATGCATTTATTCTAGTCCCTCACAGGCCAGAAAAGCTTCCCACTCAAAGTCCTTGTCCCACAGCAGCCAACAGTACTAGTTGTGCTGAAAGTGTATTGACACTGAAAGATGATAGAGGAACTTGGAACAAAGAAATATTTTGTTATTTGCAGGTGTAAAGAAAGCCACTAATGTAAAAAGGAGAAACTGTTCACAATATAAGTCTGATATTATTTATGAATTGCAACCCTGCTATAATAACCATGGCTTGAGCTACACCTGCTTGTGTACTCACCTGGCTCCCAGGGATGCAGTGGCCATGGCTCATCTTTCAGGGGACACAGTTTACTGGCTGTTTGAGCTTTGTATTCCTCTGAAGTTATTTTCGTAAGGAACTCAACGTTCTCTTTAGAAAGATGTTCGTTCCACCAGGTGTTGTTATTAATATGCCTGACCAGAGAGTACCACTGTCCCCTATCAAATAAAAAGAAGGGTTGGTTTGGGGTTTATTAATTTAGACAAGCCTTTTGCTGGTCAGAGATAGCAAATTCATTTTCTGTATCTCAGAAGTTGAAACAAAAAATCCTCTGTAATGAGATCAGTCACACTGCCCAACCCTGACCACCATTTTAATAAATCAGAGTTATAACTGGCAGATTCCAGATTACCAAAGCCAAAACAAGTAACAGCCAAAAACGCATTCGAAAGCAGCCATGAGCAAGTTCAACAAAGTAAACTAATCCAATGATATTTCCTGAAGCTCACCAATGTCAGGCTTCTGTGGATCTCCAAGGAGAAGCAAATTCCCCATAACTAACTGAGGAAATTATTACGATTTCCTTAAAAATCTCACGAGAAAAACTAATCGCCAATTTCTTAGCCTCTCTCAACTGGATTGATAAAGGAGAAACAAAATACTGACTCCCAGATAAGCGATCTCTTACCAGCTCGAGGGGAGACTACCACCATCACCTTTCACTGTACCCAGACAAAGACACCACACTGAAGATCAGTCAATTACCACGTGCTCAGAACTGATGCAACAAATTCAGGAATTGCCATCGCCAGCTTCCGACTAGGTGACAAACTTCTGGACAGGTTCAAGCCCAGCCTAGGGCCTTTGGAAATGGGTAGAAAACCATTTTCCTGTCTAATTAAAAGTTTTTGAAATTTAACCCTCGTCTACAGTAGTGTCAGACTCATATAGCCGTGATGATTAAATGTTGACCTTAAATGCTGGAGGCTGCAAGTGGGAGAGGAACAGTGAAAAAAGCCCTGGTCGCACCCAGTTCACTCTCCCTTTCAGTATCCACTTTCTGCCACTGTGTGACACAGGAGGTTCTGGAACTGAGAGTTTAGCCATCAAACCCATACAAGTTGTAACCCTGCCGCTTTAGTGTGTAAATCACATCCATGGATGGTGGTCATAGTGTTGTCCTTGGCATGCCTGGTGCAGGTGATGACATCATGGATCATATTCTTGATGAAGACCTTCAACACCTGGTGAATCTCCTCGTAGATGAGGCCAGAGATGCAAGCCAGGTGGTGACATGATGGCTTGGTGACACCCTAGATATTGTCAGGGGAACTCTGGGGTGGTGCTTGGCACCTCCTTTCTCCAGACCCTTGCCCCCTTTGCCATGGCCAGAGGTGGTGGAGCATGAGCTGGCTGCAGAGTGATACTGAGCAAGATGGACTTAGGGACTGGCCCAGTAAATGCATACAGTTCAGAAATTACACAAATGGTGAGGATTTCATGAAGTTCAATAAAGACACAGGCAAAGTAAAGGTGCCATATCAGGTCGGCACCGAAAATTAACATTATTGGCTAGCAGCCTTTTTTGTAATATGCCTTGTAGCCAGAGCCCCAGACACCATGTGCAAGTGCGCAGCTGCACACATGCATGAGGCCAGGAATGCAGCTGGGCAGCAATGACAGCAGCACCCTGCAGGTAAGTCTGTGGATGGGAAGAGGCATGGAGAGGGAACGGATGTTGGGGGAAGGGGGGGCAGATTGAGGGAAGGGAGTTGTGAGGGAGGGAGTGGGGTGGAGGCCTCACCCAGCCATGGTGAGGGAGGGAGTGAGACGGGGGCTGGAGGCACTGCCCAGCCAGGGTGGTGAATGGGACCCCGGGGCCAGGGCAAGGAGCAGAACAGAGCCATGAGCAACTCATCCAGGGGTGCAGGAGGGGTGGGAACAGGGACAAGGCACTGGCTCCTTGCTGCTGTGCAGCCCCAGGTACAGCCCGTGCCCTTGTCCCACTTCCTTCCTTACTGTGCAGGCCTTGATCTGCCCCCCCCATACTCCTTCCCCTCCACAGACTTGCCTACAGGGCACTGCTCTCCATGCTGCAAAGCTGCATTCCTGTAAATTGGTTGTCCGATAAGTATTGGCCAATATGCCTGGTGAATAACTGGTTACCGGCATTGGCCAAGAAAATGTTTATTGATGCAAAGTCCTACACTTCTATTGCTCCACTACAAGCTGGGGGCTGAGTGGCTAAGCAGCAGCTCTGCAGAAAAGAACTGGGGGTTACAGTAGACAGTAATCTGAATGCGAGCCAGCAGCATGCCCTTGCTGCTGAGAAGTCTGATGGCATACTGGGCTGCATTGTAGGTGTATCACCAAGGGAAGTGATTAATTCCCCTCTATTTGGCACTGGTGAGGCCACATCTGGAGTACTGTGTCCAGTTTTGGTCCCCCCACTACAGAAAGGGTGTGGACAAATTAGAGACTCCAGCAGAGGGCAACCAAAATGGTGAGGGGTCTGGGGGACCTGACTTATGAGGAGAGAATGAGAAAACTGGGTTTATCTGGAGAAGAGAAGATTGAGAGGGGATTTAGTAGCAACTTTTAACTACCTGAAGTGGGGTTTGAAAGAGGATGGGCATGGACTGTTCTCAGTGGTGGCAGATGACAGAACAAGGAGCAATGGTTCCAAGTTGCAGCAAGGGAAGCTTAAGTTAGATATCGAGAAGAACTCTCTTGCAAGGAGGGCAACACAGTCCTGGGACAGGGTGTTCACAATGACACCCAAGGGGGACTGGATTCGGGGCCAAAACCCCAGGTGCCTGTCCCCACCCTAGTGCTGACCACCGCAAATCCATTACTGGCTAACTGTATAATCTGGAGCCGAGGCAGCACCCCCACCCTGGGAGGTTTTTAAGCCCCAGGAAGGCAACACAAACCGGGATGAGGTCGCTGGGGCCTAAGGGGGACAGACGAGGCGAGCTCCCGCGGGCCCTTCCAGCCCGGCTCCCAGGGACTGCAGGAAGACGTCACGTTTATCACGCAGGCTTCGGGGGGGGGGGGAACAGAAGCGACCCCCCCCAACCCAAACGCCGCTTTCGGGGACGCCGGCCACAGCCGCACGTGGCTCCGGCCGCAGCTCCCGCCTGCCCGGCCCCGCCAGCTCCGCACGCACCTGCGCCCAGTGACGACAGCTGCCGCCTGCCCCGGGGCCTCAGCCAGCACCCGCGCCGCCGCCCGGCCCAGCACCCGCAGTGCTGCACAACCCGCCATGGCCGCCGCCGCACGCCGGTTCTGAGGCGAGAGCAGTCCGCGCCGCAGCACTTCCGCCCGGCCCCGCCACCCGTTCCGGGCTCCCACAGTTCCGCTCCCGGCTGCGCATGCGCCTGGCTGGGGAAGGCGCCGGAGAGCGCGTTGCGGGGGCGACGGCAGAGTGGTTCGGTCCGTGTCCCCCCTTGCCCGCGGGTGTGGTTTGTCCCTTCAATGGGCTGAGGGAGCCAGAGAATGAGGGGTGCTGCAGAGCCCTTGCGGCGGGCTTCGGTCACTGCATCTCGGCCCCTAGGTTTCCGTGGTCAAACACGAAGAATTGGGAGCCGCGATTCGCACCCGGGATCCTAGCCCATTGCTAGGCAAAGTAGTTCACAAACTGCCCAGGGCCTTTGCTCAATCCCTTGGTATTGCATGGCAGGGGGCCGAACAACCATGGCAGTGCAGTCTACAGCATTTGACCCCTGGCCCCACCGACTTCTCATAACCCATCCATGCCACTGGCACTTCCACAGGACTGCTCTGGTCAGCACAGCTACAGCTTCACCACCTTATTGCTCGAGTTGCCTTCATGGCTCAGATAAGCTGAGCCTCCAAAGCTCTCTCAGGACCCAAGCCATTCCCAGTCAGACAGTCATGGCCACAGCAGGACGTAAAAAGTAACCCAACCAGGGGCCTGATTGTTGTAAGAGGATGTTGGTGGAGGGACTTAGTGTGGATCAACCGCAGCCACAGATCTGAGACAGCCAAAGCAGCTTGCAAAGATCTCAGAGGCTGGAGTGTGGACTCATTTCTGAGACCGATTGCACCACCTCCCAAGTGCCATAGGCTGCGTGGAGCCATAAAGCAGATGCACAGAGCTTGAGGGGGAATGGAAAATACACATACAGCAGCTGTTTGGAACGCACCCATAGCCACAGTTATTTAGACATATATCCCTTCCCCTTCATGCAGAAATACTGGAGATGATGATAATGCTTTACCATTTAAGGCACATTGGCACAGGGTTTGGAGATATGTCCATCATTGGCCAAGAGGCCTGGTCTTTCTTGCCTAGCATAAATAGAGATGCAAACATACTGATTCATCAGTGCTGTGGCCCATCTCATCCTGTCTTCTGACTTGCACAAAAAGTCAACACCAGATGCATCCCGAGACAGTATAAGTTTTGCCCTCATAAGCAATTGTGTGATAACCTCTTCACAGGGAGAAGTTTCTTCTGAATCCCAAATGATTAATGTTTATATTATGCCATCATTCATGAGAGGTTTATTTCTTTTCCCCTCTTTGCTTTGTACCTAATTGCAACTGTGGATGGTTTTAGCTATATAAAAGTCTCATTTGCATCCTGCAAAAAGCATTTATGTTCACATTAGAAATGTAATTGAGAAGCAGATAGGATGACAGTGCAAGTTGTCCAAAAGACTCCCTTTTGGAGAAAGATGAGGATAACAGAATTTTTACAACATTATCACAAACTCCTCAACTTTTACTTTAAAAAAAGTACATATATGGGCTGCATTAGAGCACTTGGAGATGCATACTCCAGAATAATATGGTAGATACAGGCCTGAGGCACAACTATTGGACTTACTGTGCTAGAAACCAGGAACATTCACGCTTAAGGATTTTTTTTTTTCAGACCTCAGTAAATACAGAAGCCTAATACATGCAGTTTGGAGGCAGATCTAAATTTCCGTGGAGTTCAATTCATATTATTCTGGTAGAAGGAGGAAAGAAAAAGCTGTTCATGCTGGTCATCAACTTATGAGTGAAATTTTTTTTTTGTTAAAGCTATTTAGAATTTATATTTATAGTCTATGGCAGCTCAAACACTCACTAATTGTAGTAATTTAGGCCTCAGTTCTTCAGTGAGAACATGTGGATGCATGATCTCTTCTTGGGTGGCACCTTTGATCACAAAGAATATTTAAGAGATCAGAATATATATTGGCTAAAGTTCTTCAAAACGAGTCTCTTGGAACACACAGGGACTGGGAGTCACTCACTGGAGTCATTGACCCCTTGATTCAGTGTTCAGAGCTTGTGTTACTGTTGTAAGTCATTATTTTGCCAATACTTCTACAAATGGGGTTCTCTCCCTTCTCCCCTTGATTAAAATGGTTGTTAAAATATACTAATGTTAACTACACTCCAAGAGAAACACGGACAAGAGTTCCATACGTTTAGCTTCCAGAGAGGGCCATTATGATCATCTGATCAGACCTACTTAACACAGGCTGGAAAGTAATTCCTGCATCAAAAATGAAAATCTGGAATTTATCTTATAAAAGCATTGCTCTCCCAGTCTTTCTGCATTTGAGATACATGTTTCTCTCCTGCTCTACCTCATGCTATCAAGATTATAAACCCATGCTCTGTGTTTTTGCTGAAGGTCCAGACAGGGGAATAAAATATTGTCACTAGCTGTTCCTATCTTTACAACCTCAGTCCTTCTAGAGGAGGATGCTACACTTCCTTTTCTAATCCAGCTCTAGCATCCCACAGCATTAACATGGTTGAGGCACACTGATTTTTGTCATCCATATGGGAGGGACATAGCTAGTGCATATCTGGCTGCCTTTCATTGCCCAACCCAGATGCCCAAGAACCAACTTACAGTTAGATCAACTAGCTAAGTCCAAAACAGTGTTAAGCTCTTTTCATCATTTCCCAGCAAATCCCCTAACCCTAGACAGTCAATCCCACCCTCAGCTTTAGCATGTCTTTTAATGAGATCATTAAAGAAACTTGAAGCTATCTGGCTTGCCTGGCTGATTTGCTAATGAGTCTCAGGTGTTTTGTGCAAATCCATGCAGATTGGAAAGTGATCTGTAAAATCTAGCTAAAATCAAGAAGCTTTAGTCACACTCTTTTAGGTAGTTTACTGTATCACTGCTAGTGCTTTGCTCTTAGCCTAAAGGGTAGTTTCTGGTTCCTTGAGCTAGAATGAGAGTATATACTATAACACCAGGGCAGGGGAGACATCTGCTTCCTGTCTCTCACACCCAAATGCAAGGTCAGGGTCTCAGCTTTTTCCTAGTAAATTAAATTAAATGGCAAAACTTCCACTGTAGCCCAAAGCTACAACTCAGAGAAAAAATTGTCCCCCTTCCCCCTCGTCCAGCAGCCCTGGTATCCCACATAGCTCCGAACAGATCCTGGGGAAAGGCCTGGAGAGAGAGCACTGTAGATTTAAAATCATTATATTGATTGCTGAAATGCAGCAGAGACATAGATTTAAACTGACATTACTCCTGTGTGGTTTTATCTCCTGGCAAGTGGCCAGAATAAGTTCAAGAGCTTGTGTTTAACACTGAGCCTGCTTGAATGAACAATTTGTTTTTGATTGCAGGCTGGCTGTCACCATGTCCAAAGAGGAAAAAAAAGGATGGCACTTTTTCTTCATCTTGGCAGTGAGAAAATACTTATATTCAGGATGGCTCATTAAGGGAGATATTCCTCCCATGGTTATTTACCTTTAATCAGTAGTGATCATCTATTGATTTGCATATAACCTATGACAGCACTGTTCTGGCTGACCCCACTCCCACCTAGTATCCATTGGGCACATCTTACTCTCAGCAGCAAAGATGGTGGAAGCTTTGGGATTCTTCCTTTTTCCTGCTAAGTTCCCCACTGGAGTGAATTCAGCGTGCAAAACAGCAAATGCGCTTCTCCTGTGACTGCCGTCTTGCATGATGCACTTGGAAAGCTCCCTGTTCTAGTGGTAGAGGGATGAGGTTAGCCATGTAGGTTTTACTTGGTCCTGATGACAGCTTATTGTGCAATCTACTTTGTCAGTTGCTAGCCAACATTTTAAAAAATATTGAAGCCTGGCAGCTTGGAAGTTACTCGGTGAGGTTTTTTTCTGAGTCTTTAAAGAGCTTGCTCAAGGTGGCTGCAGGAAACAAGACACAGGAATTGACTACACCATAGGGTGGCCATCATAGAGGACAGTCCAGTTGTCTTCTGTCCTCTATCAATATGAAACCAGACACCTTTAAGACAGAAAGGCATTGGTATTGATAGAGGAGAGAGTAGCAGAAAACCAGAATGTCCTCTGTGATGGCCACCTTACTACACCAGCTCTACACCCTTTGGGCCTGCCCTGGCCTATGTTGGGGGACTCCTAAGTTAGGGGTTGTCAGTCCATGTTAATACATTAAATCTAAAAATAAAGCTGAGGTGTAAGTGACCTGACTAGTCCAGCTTCCTCCCTCAAGCTGCTCAGGATTCATCTGATAATCAAGCACAGCAGAGGCATGGGAAAAATGTGAAGGATTTGCCCATAATCTAAAACATTGCTAGTAATGCAGAACAGGAAACTTGTTGTTTTTTTTTTTTAATACATCATCTTTTCTTCCAAGATTACCCCATTTTTACTGCTTCATACCAAAACCAATTTCTGTCGTGTACTGCTTGTCTTCCACACCGCTCCCTTAAAGGACAATACCTCTTCTAAGGAACCAGCTTGTTTCCTCCCACCAGTCTGGTAAAAGGTGGCACAGGGATGGGAAAACTCAGTGCAGCCTTCATTCTTCAGTGAGGAAAGATAGATATTCCTTATGTAGTTGTTGAAGGGGCACAACTTGCAATACCCCAGTCCCATCCTCTTCACCCCTTCCTCAGGCACAGATCCAGACCCACACAGGGTCCAGGAGATCCTGGAGCCCTGGTGATACCTGGGTGGATGGTTGCATGGAGACATGACTGAAGACCCAACTTCTCTACAAACAAGAAAGGTCCCTTCATGGAAAGCCTGAATCTCGGGCACACAATCTGTTTAGGAGTAGAGGGAATATGAAGGAATGGGTGCTGGGGGACATGGGGAGAGAGAACTACTCAGCCCTGTGGCATGTCAATGCCCCAAGGATGATTTTGCATATTTAGTCAGTCCCCTCCCACTCTCCCCCTCTCACTCCCCTTGGCTAACATGCTGACAAGCCAAATCAAGGGACAAGTAGTCTCTCTTCAGAGAGGTGCCAGTAACGTATCACTTCTACATCATCCCTGGCTCACCTATGAGCCATCCTGTCTTGCCCTGCGAGATGACTCTTGAAACATATCCATGAGTAGTGCCTTTCCCATCTGCCCTTCAGCCCTCCTTACAGCATCAGCTGTAAGACAAGATATCCTCTAAATCCTGGGTTCTTGCATTAATTAAAATGATGCATCCCAGTCCTTGAAAGCAGCCAGAGGGACGTGACAAGACTTTTCACTTTCTTTATATCTTCTTGTTCTTGTATCCTAGCCACGGGCTTCATCATTCAGGGAAAGCACTTTAATGCATGACAGGAATATGGGAAATATCGAAAATACATCTCCCTGGTTTTTGCAGATGACATATTACCGTGCCAAGTCAGAATTGCCGTGTGTCCCTACCAAGAGCTCTGGAAGCAGCTAATTAATTTGGAGATGTTTCAGGGTTGAAGATAAATATATGTTGGAAAAGGTGAGGTTTTGAAGGTAGATAAATAAAAAAAGCAAATATCAATAACAGGATTGAACAAAACAGGGGGTTATTCTCTACTGTTATTCTCTATGAGGGTGTATATTGGAGGTTGTTAGGTGCCAGGTATCTGTGGTATATGTTAAATGTAAAGAAGAAATTTATGAATTAAATCATTCTTTTGGTATTTGTGCTTTATTAAAACACTGGGCTTAGTTACATATGTGCCTCATAGGGTATAGATGTATGGAACTGGTATGGTTGGAGAAAAGTCAGGCAGTATCATTCTTACCAGAGTACAAATACAAAATGACACAACAAGAGGAGCTATTAGTTATTAGCAACTAAGAGGCAGGTTTAAGGTACATATTGAGTGTTTGTTTCTCCCATTTCTCTCACACAGCCATTAGTGAGCATTGTGTGGGGGACAAAGGGCACAATATTTCCCCATATGTTTCTCTTCATCAGTGGTGGCTAACTCATCTGACCCTGCAGTTTGGAGCCCATGTGCAGGGCCAGTTCACTGGCCAGATTTGGAGCATGAAGCTGTGTCATCTGACCCTTGGGCTGGAATTTGGTGGCAGAAGAGTTAATTGCTGCAGCTCCTGGTGCCACACCAGCCACTGTTCCTCCCACCACCAAATTTCTGGCTTCACAGGCAGTCCTGCAGGCAAGATGACACAGCTCCATGCTCTGGATCTGGCCCATAGGTATGGAAATTTGGCAGTGTGACACTTCTTTTAACAATCCTCCACTGCTAAATTTCTGGGCCTGTGGAGAGCCCTGCCATTACCAATCTGGATTTGGAGGTTGAGTTATTGTCTCATTCCCCATGACAGCTTCTGCATAATGCGGTCACGTTGAGGAGGCAAGGTAAGAAACAGCTTCCCCTGTCTCAACTCCAAGGAGAGAGGGCTCCAGTCTTCTAGACTGTCAATCCAGTGTTTGAGACTTGTAAAAAGGATATAGTTCAGTTGGTTAGAACATGGTGCTAATGACACTGAAGTCACAGGCTTGATCCCTGGTTGGACTATATGATCTTTTGATGTTTCTTCCAGTCCTTCTCTAAGAAAATCACCAGTCAGAAAAATGCAATTACTGTCAAAGCTGAATGCTGTATAATAGCAAAGTTTGAGTCAGATCCTCAAGCTGGTGTACTTCCATTGACATTCCTGTAGTCATACTGATATACACCAGCGGAGAATATGACCTTCTCTCCCCCAGTTGTTCAAGGCAGCCCTATTCTGGTGGGATTAGGTGTGGGGGCTAATACATTTTCACCTAGCATGAACCAATGGATTAATCATATTCTCTGAAGTAGCTAAAAGTCCAAATAAGCAGGAGTTCATTTTTAATATTATTGTAAATCATTACATCTTATAGAGTGAAATAAATGGAATCCTGATGTTATTCCTGGTACTAAATATAAAATAGCTTCACTTCTGGGAAAAATGCATCACTAGGCTGAGGAACAAATGGCTAAATTCTGGTCAGTATGGAATAGTAGTGTTGGGAAGGGTGTTTGGATGAGAAATAATGGAGTCCCCCATGTTTCAACTGGATCGAATACCTCTGATCTGTGGGGCAGTTTGGATCTGGACGTCTCACTTGGACTTATGATAGGCCAAACTGAAAACACAGATCCCAAAACCTTTTGAACTATGAAAGAATTCAATTCTGGATCTGAATGTTGTGGCCTGGAACAGTTTGTATTCTACCACTGTTGTGCCCTGGTGATCCCCCTCTTAGTTATACTTCTGGTAGGATTTTCTTTGTAACATGAAATATATGTAAAATGGTCAATAGTTCTTTCAAGATAGAAATGTTCTGGACTGCTGTAATGCATCTCTTCCTTCTAATCTATTTTTTTGTCTTCCATTCTTTCATTATAACATCAACATCAATTAAAAATGAATTGGGGAAAAATGAAGGAAATGCCTCCTGGCCATGAGGGAGCTGATATCGAGCACAGTAGGAGTGCAGCATGTCCCAGAGATCATCCATTTGGAAAGGTTCAGTTCTTCTTCAGGAACATCAGGGACGACTGGCTCCATTGCCTGCACTTCCATATTCTGCCCCTGAGGGCTTCCAACAGGGAAAGGCAGTTCAACCTGCACCTAGAACCCCACTGAAGCTTCACTGTTAGCAGCTGTCTAAAGCAGGGGTGGGCAAAATATGGCCCATGGGCAAGATCTAGCCTACCAACTAATTGTATCTGGCCCAAGGCTGCCCCCAACGGTGCTCTTAATGGGTTCAAGCCCCACCTGCTCCCACCTGGGGCAGCCTGCAAGACGCTCCCGCCCGCACTCACTGGCAGCCCTGGCCCTGGCTCCAGCCCCAGGCCCAGCCAGGGCACACAGCTTCTAGGCAGAGCTGCTCCCAGTGTGGCTGCAAACACCTGGGTACTGCTCAGCTCCCTGCATCTCCAGCAGCTCCTTCTTCTCCTCCTGACCCTGCTGCACCACTCTGGGCAGCAGGTAGTGCAGGGAAGTGACAGCAGCCATAGAGACATGCCCTGGTGACCACACGCCTAGCCAGGTGTGGGAGAAAAGCTGCAGCTGGGTGGTTCCTGCCCCAACACACGGGGCTTCAGCTCCCTGCTGCCTTCCAAGGTGCAAGGGAGCAGAAGCAAGGTGTGGGCTGCCCCGCACAAGAGCAGGTAGGGCTTGGCCACATGCAGAACACCATGGGGGCAGCTATAGGTCTGATGCTGGGGGGGCAGACTGCACTGCACTGCCCAGGCAAGCTCCACTGCACATATTCCCTGCCCTTCCCTCCATCTCTTCCCTAAGCAGTGGCGATGTGTAGGGGGGTGCATGTGCACTCCCTGAGAGTGCTGGTGCACACCCTGACAGGCCACACCCCCCGCTTAGGTGATGGGTGGGGTGGGGTAGGTGTGAGCACTAGTGTCCCCCTTGTGAGTGCTGGCCAGTTGGTGAGATTGGCTGCAGGGGGACCACCCTTGTCATGGACTGGTCGCTGGGGGGGCATGTGCCTCCCCTGACTAAGGTGGCAGCAGGTGCCCATGCCCCTAACTCCCATCAGCTCCCAGGACCTAGTGCTTGGGCAGCCCCACATACACACGTGCACACCCTCCCCCTCCTAAACCACCCTCTCCATACACACCTCCCCACACACAAGAGTAAGACTTTATTTTGAACTATTATGCAATTGCCTCTATATACACTGCTCAAAAAAACATAAATCAGGACAAAAATTATATTTGAAATAAAATTATAATATGTTATAGTAAATGTTTGATTTTTAGTTAGTATACAATTTTTTTAATCTATAATTTGTTAAAATAATATCTTCTGAAAGATTTTGTGTGTGGCCCTTGACAGCTCACCCAAACTCATTAAGTAGCCTGCCAGCTAAAATAATTGCCCACCCCTAAAGGATGCTTAATCCTTTGATCCTTGATCTCTGCCTGATCACTGACACAATCAACAAAGGGCCAACAGCTCAGCAGAAGGAAACTCATTAAATCCTAGCTAATCTTTGCTGCAGCAGTTGTTTCTTGGTATTTCCCCAGGTCTCTGCACAGCTTATTGAAACAATACAAGATATGATTTTTTTCTTTCTTTCTTTCTTTCTTTTTTTTTTTTTAACTGTTTTTAAAGCCAAAATGGGAGAAAGGCACGCTATAAACCATAGCAGAGCCACTCCAGACAATGAGACAGGAACAAACAGCTGTATGCTGCAGGTACATAAAGTATCAGAGGGAGAGCAAATGAATGGAGCAAATTCTGCTGATCTGTCAGCTGAAAAAAGTTATTGACCATGTTGTTAAAGTACAGAGCCAAACCCTGCTCTCATTTCTATGTGAGAGGTTTCCAATGACTAATTCTCCCCCTCCCCACCTGCCCACCACTCTTTATTGGAATACTAGCATGTACAGGAGCTGTTCTTGTGGCTGGTCTGGTCCTGGTGACAGTAACTGTTCTAGTTGGTGAGCCTGGTGTTATGGCTGACACAATGGGATTTTCAAAATACTCATTATTGAACTAACTCTGCTCCCACTGAAAATAATGATAAGGTGGATGGGGAATTCACTGGGAGCAGATGGACAGTCCCATGGCAAGGAAGTCTGGTGCCTGGGGTAAAGCCCACAGTGGCAGCCTGCCCTCGCACCGCACATAGATCTGGGTTCACCTCCCCCCCCCTCCCCCCGCCATGCTTGCCTGGAAGGGCACACAGCAGTGGGAGCTGCCCTCCCCCTGTCCCTGTGCCCCCCCAGACAGGCTGCTCAGAGCTCTGTCCTGCACCCTGCCCCAGCTGGGCAGCATCTGTTGGTGCCCCTTCATTTCAGCACCCGGGGTGGTTGCCCTGCTTCTCCCTTGCTACAACACTACAGATAGGTCAAAGCAGAGTGCTTTTGGCAGCCTCTGTCAGATAGAGGTTCTCCCCATTGAAGCCTATGGGAAGCTTTGTTATTGGCTTCAATGAGATCAGGATTTAAAGTGTTTTCACAATTGGGCAATCCTTATCAGTGTGATCATTGTTGAATGCAACTTCAATCACAGCTGAACTTGATCTAGGAGGACAGAATTAAACCTAAGCCTACTCTTTTTACAATATAAATGCCTTTTAAAAAAATAAATAGTCTAGCTAAATGATTGACTGGCAATCTTTAGGTCACTGTTTCTATTCCTTTTATGGTGTATATTAATTTTCTTTTCCCTCGTGATGTATATGAGCTTTCTGCATTCAAGGCTAAAGGTTTAAGTGGCTCACATAGAATATGTATATGTATGGAGCAGGCAAGGTCCACGTTAAAATGATGCCTCTATTTTGAAAGTTAATTTTAAAAAATCCAGATTCCTGTATGCCAGGAAAGCTGAGCTAGCACCGATACCATGGTTAGAGTAAGTATCACAAACCAAAGCAAGGATTTTGGTTTTAAACATATAAAAATGTGCCTACACAGGAGCTTACACCAGCTTAATTCGACTGGTACAAGTTTGTTTAGCAAAGCTGTAACTACCTGCAGGTTCAGCAGGGCCTAAAACATGCAAGTAATGTACCAGGACAGGGTGTGGATGCAGAGAATGAACAGACAAGAAGGATGAAAAAATGAGAGGTAGGAGAAATGGATTGGGAGAGGGGGAAGAGTTTTTCTTCCTTTCCATTAACAATGAGTTATTACACCATTAAAAAAAAATCTTGAGTCTGAATAATGGCCTGTTACTCATCTATCATAAATATTCCAGGGTGTGCTATCTCTTTGCTCTCTACACAGTGCTAAGGATGTGGAAATCACAGAGGCAAAACTGTGTTCCAAATAGCTGTGTTTACTAACAATAGATTAACAGGCCTACCTACCCATGAATGCTCCAGCTCTGGCAAGGTTCTGGTGACTTCTGACAGAGAAGATACAAAGGCCAGCTGAAGGGCTCTCAAAACTGTTTGAAGGGACATTATTCAACTCCCAAACACTACAATGACTTCTTCAGTCTTAAAGTATTTCTCCTTTCCCCACTACCCTCCCTTTCTCCTCAGGCCTCTATGATGTAGCAAAATACATTGCATTTTACAAATGGGTGCCCAGGATAGAGAGAAACCATGAAGTCTGCCCAAGGTCATACTGGAAGTCTGGTGGAACAAGTGAGCACTCTGAGCATGGGAACATCCTTCCACTCACTTCCACTTGCTTTATGCTCCTGTGATCTGATGTAACATCTTTGAAGACAGGAGACTGAACCTTGTGTGTATGTACACTACATAAGCACCACTACATAAGCAGTAAAGTGATACCACTGATGTCTATAAGCTCGTGAGAGTGAGGGTTTGTAGGATGTGTTCTTCTAGGTTTTTGACCATAGATCTAACTTTTTTCTGTCTGAGTTACAGCCAACATGCTGATATGACTTCATGAATTTTTTTTCCAGATATAGCTAAAGACATATAATCTCTTTTTGACTAGACGACTCCAGCTTTGTGCAGTGTAATCAAATTACGAATTTGCTGCTATATAAGAAGTCAGGAATATATTCCATGCTCTGTGAACGTGGAATCTAAAGGCTTTTTGCACAGCTCTAAAACAACGAACATTTTTCTGGGAGAGGAAGGGAGAGGGTGTAGAAGAAAGCATCACCTAATTAAATTAGGCACATGACCACAAACACCACAGCCCTCAAATATACTCTTGTGCTCTGGGTGTGCTAACTTTCAAACAAGAAGCAGTGTAGTCACCTCTGGGTACATCAACACACGCTATGAATGTGACTGAATAAACTCTGGCACATTTCATGCTGGAGCTTATTGCTTCTGGGCATCATATTTACATTTGTGCCTGGGACCACAGCATATTGAGCTGGGTTGGAGCAGCCCCAACTGGCAGGGGACCTGCAGGGGGTCATCTTACCGGCTTGAAGTTTTTCTGACCCAGCTCAGCATGCTGGCTGGGACATAAGGGGCTCCTGTACTGAAGCACCCTCGTGCCCTATTCAGCCCCATCAACATCTACATGTGCATTGCAGTGCACTAAATAATGCTGCTGCAGGATAGTACTTGTGTTTACAAGTACTAAACTACGGCAGTGTTTATTAGTTTACTGTGGCCTAATATGGTCGTACATGTAGATGCTGAGACTTTACGGTGAAGCTAGTTAGGCAACTTCACAGTATACATCTCGTGTAGATGTACAGGGTAGGTCAATTAGCACTCCTAAGGTTCAGAACTAATTACACGCCTCCTTCTTCCCCATACTATGTAGATGCAGTTACATTGCTTCCGGTCTAGGAGTTATTGCATGTGGCACTATGCAGGTCAGTCTGAAGTCAGTGCTGCCAAGTATTGTAAATTCATAGCCTGAGCATGTCCTTAGTTTCTAGTTAAATACAGCAATGTGGATATTTTCCAGAACCTAAGGAATAGGAAAAAAGAGTTTTGTTTTTGGCAGCTGCTCGTTGAAAGTAAATTCATTGCTTTCTTTGTGAGATAACTTGTTTTGTTTAGAATTATTTGCTTGTGGGATCTTTAAGACTCCTCAATAAAAACTGAAAAAACCAGAGTACGCAGGGAAGAGTTATTCTGGGTAAAGCAAACAGAAGAGCAATCCATGTTAAAATCAATTGATTTAGGACATTAAGACCTCATCACTCCTGGTTCCTCCCTCTCCCCAAAGCAGGAGCTTCTATAATACTTTGGTTTGTTGTTACCTTAACTATCTTTCCCCTCCGTGTTATGATATAACAAGAGGTACAAAAACCTGAATCAATGAATGTAGTCCCTCAAACTGTATGCATGCTATCTGCAAACAGACTTTGGTTTTTACAAATATTCCAAAGTTGTTGTTTAATTTAATTTAATTTAATTTAATTTCTTACTCAATTCATTTGATTTCTATTTGGAACTTCCAGCACCCTTCTTCCGAAAGAACATCACATTGTGTTGGATACAATGGCATATTATAAAACTAGATCATCACTGTAAGATGATATACATGGGCACAGAATTTGACACACGAATTATGGATGTTAACATGTATTAAACCAACAGTGATCTTTTATTATTCTGAGATTCATGCCCAGTGGGTAGAATGATGAGAAATAGATAATAGGGATGCAGTAGACGAGGGAGCGGTTTTAAATCATTTGAGTGCCCCACAAAGACAGAGTGCAGGCTCTGACAGAGGCCCTATCAGATTAAAGTGATACACATAATAGGCACATCCACATATGTAAACACATGCGCTTGTAACAGCTCAAGTAGAAGTAGTGCAAATTTGAGCCAGGGATTTTTGCTTCAGCACACGTGCTTGGACATGCACTTTGTTATGGAGCAAATTGTGCCACTTGGTACAAAATAACCCTGCATGGCTCCTCCCAGATCTTCAGCCAGGGGGAGTTGGAGCCCAGGGCCAGCATCTGTGCTGTCCCCAGCAGTATAAAAAGCCACCCTGGCAAGTAGCTCAGGGCTACTAGCTCTCAGGAGCTTCTGGGGCCCAGCTAACTGGTACCTGGGGACACTACTCCTTGTGCCAGCTGGACTGTTGAAGCAGCCCTGAGAGTTCCCTGCACCCTCTACCCACTGCAGCAGTCTGGCGGAAGGTGCTGCTGCCTGGCTGTGACCCACTGAACACCTGCCAGACCTGGATGGGGACTGCAGAACCAGTAGAGTCATCTGCCCCTCTGGGGCAGTTGCCAGTGGACTGAGGTTGCAGGGTTGGCCTTTGGGTGGCACTATTGCTACATGTGCCCCCTGCCCAGCCATCTGGGCAGCCATCACCAGGAAGGTGTTATGGGTGTGGTGGCCTGCTTTGAACTGTCAAAGCATGTCTTCCTGGCCCCATTTGGCCAGGAGGTCAGCCACAGGGTCCTGCCACTGGGCTCCCTAGCAGGAATTCTGGT
>NW_017728886.1:76211880-76238368 GCF_001723895.1 Crocodylus porosus
ACCCCTTACTCACTGGCACCGGAGCCCTGGTGCTGAAACACATGGCCTTGCTGGCCGTGTTTCAGCACCAGGGCGAGGTGCCAACCGTAGAGACACTTTGGCAGCCAGAGCATCTCTATGGAGGACCCAGCCTGCGGTTGCCTCAGGGCATGGTCCCCCATGCCCTGCACCACTTTTTGATACTTCTCTTTTTTTAGACCCCTGGACTTCCAGGGGTCTAATTTTCTCGCTGCATTCCAAGTTTGCAGCATGGGGAACATTTTTTTGTTCCCACGCATGCCTGTTGCCCTGCCTCAAAGGGGTTTGAGGCGGGGCAAGAGGCGCATACGCACTTGTGTGGATGAGCTCAATGAGTAAGGATTGTGGATGAAACTTGTCAGACTTTGCCCTAAGGATCTACAAAGAAATCTGTCCTAGCCAGTCTGCAGTCAGTATGGTCACCATGAAAAAAACCCTAATCAAATTAAAGGAAATGTAAGAAAAACAAATTTGTAAGTTGTACTTGTGTATTTAATATTACTCATCACAAAGCCTTTAATAACTTATTGGACTGTATCATTCAGAGTAATAAAATAAATTTGAAAGCCTAATTAAAAATCCTTTTTGCCATATGGCTAATTACACTTTTAGTGCACCATCTTGTAACAACTTGCACATTCATTATGTGGCTGTCTTAAATGCCAGAGTCCCTGTAGGGTGATGGACTGAGGGGGTTTCCAGCTGATTTTCCAGTAACACGAATGTGCCTTTTTCAAGACTGTGTGTGCATTGTGTTCCATGCAGAATCAGAAAAACTTTTCTGTTTGAAAACTCAGTGCAAACTATTTTTCATTCAACCAATGGTAATAGCAAATTCTGTTTTAGAATACAAAATGTGTACCCTTGGTTGTATTCAACCAATAGACTTTCTAATGAAACTTACAAGTCTCACCGGCATACGCAAAAATGATGGATAACTTAAGTAGCATACTATATTACATACCTAGCATCGATCTGCCTTAATTACCAATTGTTGAAAACTGGATTTCATACAGTGTGAAGCCTATACATAAACATGTAGCTAACTTTATATCTTAAGCAACTTCTTGTGTGAAACCAGATCTACATAAAACTTTGGTTCAACGAAAAACCACCTCTAGCAGAAGGTAGATTCTTGTTAATCCCGAACGTTTTCTGCCTATTTGTATATAGACAAGAGGAAAATACTAGCTAAATGCAATACTAACTGAAATCTAAAGAGTTGAAAGCCATGCTGGACAGATTACTTATGAAGTAAAGGGAAGCTATTTGACAATTCCCAACATTATGAAATAAAATTACTAGAACTTCAGATGTCTCAAATCATTCACTTCACCTCAATTTCCTAGTACTTTAAACACATGTTTCTTAAAGAAAACCAAAAAGATAAGATTATAAATGCCTGAACAAGCTGGGAACTGTAATTTGTGAGTAATTTTCAATTTCTTTCATTCCAATTGGGAAGGAAGCCTAAGCTTTTGAAATTGCTCCTCTGTCCTTCCCTCCTCCCCCATCCTCCCCAATTCAGTTCAGGGCCTTTGGAACACTTCATTTTGCTAGCATCATTTAAAGAAATTGATTTTAAATTGTATATTTTATTAAATACAATATATCATGGGTACATTACATTAAAAATACACATATAATATTTTATCTCACTTAATAGTCACAATGAATCAAAATGACATTGGAACAAAATGTTTTAAATTCACAACTATAGAACAGTAGACCAATAGAATCAGCTGCCTGGGTAAGCTGTGATAACTCCTTCCTTGGAGGCTTTTAAGAAGAGGCAAGATAGCCCTCTGCCTGGGATAGCTAAGGAACAGTAATGCTTAGTCTGTGGAAGGGGAAGGATTAGAAGATCCTTGAGGTCCCTTCTAACCTTATGGTTCTTTTGTTTTATAAAACATTGATAACCTTTTCTTGTGAAAACTGGCAGTATCAACAAGCTCCCATAAAATGTTTCTATTTTATCAAACAACATTGTTTCAACAGATAATTTCTTTGTGGAATTTTTTTTTGATCAGCTTCAACAAATGTAAAAATCCTTGGTTCCCACCCATTTCCATTGTGTTCAAACTGAAGAATATTTTACGGTTTTCTTTCCCATCTCACCATAAAGGAGCCAAAATAAGTTGCAACTGTTCCCTGGATTCATAACTCCTCAGGGTAGGAAACTATGATAGAAATAAAAAAAGAAAAAGTAAATACTATCCTGAACTTTTCTAATTGAATAGTAACTTCCTAAAAACCAGTGGAGGTTTAATTATCCAGAGCAGTGCTGCATGATATCATTTGTAAGGCAGAAGAGGGTGGTTTAGCTAAATATGCTCTAAATAAGACTAAGTAATTGTGATGGTCCCTTTTAGCTTTAAAATGTATTAATCTAAAAAAATTAAGAAACACATTGAAAATAGAAAAAAATATCCCAGTAAAGATTAGAACAGACTAACGTGGCCCATCTAATCCTTAAAAAAGGCAGGGAGGAATTTAATCTCTTGGTTTTAAATCAAGTATCCCTCTATTCCCTGTTAGCAGGGATATGCACATTGTGTCCCAATTAAGCAGCAATTGTTTCTTCATGAAGTCACTGTGGCACTGAACATTGTTAGTGATAGATCAATGAATGATCCTGACAAGAAAAAGCAACCAATTGTCAAATAATTTTTCATTTTGTGGTAAAGTATCATATGCTTTGCGTATCTATTGTACCTTCCATCTCAGGCTCTCAAAGAATTTTTTGAGAAATAATGAATTAGACCTCATAAAACCTGCTTGGGGCACAAGCCAGCCACAGTTATCTTCCATTTTACAGATAAGGAAACTGAGGTACAGAGAAGTTAATTTCCTCAGTATCGTACAATAAGGCACTGCTAAAACTGAAATACAGAAACACTGGTTTTCGGAACTTTTCAGAGCTTTAATCCCTAAATTTACTTTTTCTAGAAGCAGAAAAGAAGAAATTAGGAGAAACATCAAGAATAGGAAATCACAGGTGTTTGAGGTTTGCATTGGCAGAGCTGTTTGAGAGATGTTTGGAGAAATCTTTGTAGTTTCTTGCAAAAATACATCCATATAGGGAGAGATATGCTGCACATTGGTGTTAGCTGGTATCAGTTGACACAGACCCTGAGTGCACAGTCAACCATTAAATGAAAAAGTGGATTTGATATCTATCACTTGGGACATCTATAGACAATTTATGCCTATGACCAAGTAAAACTGGCCACCAGATATCTCTGCTGTTCAACATCAGATCACCTGAAGAAACTGTTACTAGAAAACTGGAGAAATAACTGCAAGGAAATAGATGAAATAGAAATGCACGTGTTGGATAGATAACCACACACATCTTATACATACATTATCTTCGTACTATGATACCAAATTATCCATCAAGACAATTTCTTTGCAAATCATTTTAAATAAGAACAAGAAAGCGAAAGATTGATATTATACATGAACTTATTCTTTAAATACGTCTCCTAAAAATTCTGTTTTAGGATAGTATTTTACAAAGAACTAACATTGGCCAAGTTCTTCTTTTGTTGAAATTAATTAAAAACCCTGCTGCTTGCTACTGAAGTCAATGGGAGCAGAGTTGGTCTGAAATTGACAGCTTTAGAAAATGTCACTATCATCCTCTCAGAGGTTATATATTTTATTGCTGTGTAGTTTAAAAAACCCAAAAGGTAGAATTCAAACACTGGAAATCATCATAATCTGTTCTTTTTTCTTGTAAAAATTGCAAGATTCTGAATATACTCACAATGTATTATTACTCTTTCCTCTCCCTGAAAAATAGTCTTCATATTTTGTCATCATAAACCAGTTTTTCTATTGTATACAGACAAACTGTGTGTGAATGAAGCCTTCAGGCTACTTGGTTTGTTAAACTAGGCCGTGCCAAATGTGTCTCAGAGTGCTCCACACAGAATTTGATATTGTGAGTGAAATGAAAATTACAAACAAACACAACAAAAAACCCCAAAAGACAACAGCTTATAAATCGGGGTGGCCAAAATCCAGCCCATGCAACTGTCAGCTATACATGATATTTTGGAAGATGTAGTTACAGTACTTTGATTTTGAACTTAAGCCTTTAACAAGACCATAGTGGGCTGGCTAGGCACCCTTGTTATAAGCAGCTGTCATTTAGAAATGTCCATGCTTAGGGTGCATCTGCCAATGCTTTTGCTGTTTTTCCCCTGAAATGCAGGTGTTGACTACAGATTTAGAGCAGGCATATTTGTGGCAAGGATGAAATAAGGACAACAACTGCAAAACTGTGCTGTTTTTATTTTAAACATGCAAAATACAGTTCATGCATCTGCCATTTTGAAAAATCTTTCAGTCCATAGCAGATAAAACCAAAGACTTTTTGGCTATCAACTCTCAATAAATGTTTCAAAATGCTTTACAGTGTAAAGATAAGAAATTTAGCAAAATTTCAACAAACCTGTATAAAAAACAGATACAGATAACTTTTTATTTCAAGGCGACATGCTGTTATGTAAAGAGTTAATTCCTGTTTTCTCATAAAAAGTTTTCAACAATACAACTGCTTGACAGATTTAAGCCTTTAAGGCTACACATGCAAAAAAAATTATTATTTGAGTTAAAAATCACCAAAACGTGCTATTTTTTGTTTGTTTTGTTTTAAAGTACAGTAGTTGTCGTTAGTAGCTTTTTTTTTAATTCTGTAAAAGTGTGCGGGGAAGGTTCATGGAGCTAGTGTCCTGGAAGACTCATAATCTGACATACATTTTGGTTTAATCCCTTTGCCGTTGTAATAGTCCACCACTTGATTTGGAACTTCAGCCAAAACGCTTTTTGCTAGCGCAGCTGGGGATGCCTGCAGGAAATGGTAAAAAACACAGCATTAACCCAAGACTATGCAAAAGGTGCTGACTGGTTTTATAGCCATAGACATCATGAGGTCATGGTGATGAGTGTGGCTTAAAAATGGAGAAACCAATACCAAACAAGTGACTGTTTTAGAGCCTGATCCAGCAAATGCTTTGGTGCTGGCAGACCCCTTCATTGGCATCAAGCCTCATGGAAGACCACATGACTCTGCACAGACACAAGAGCCCATCCATGCAGATCAGAGCATAGGACTGAGGCGTTACACTACAGCTGCTGCACCTGTGTATATTCTTAGCCTGGCTGTGCAACAGAAAAGAGCCAATCATAATAAGGAGGACTGTCTCATCAGAAGACTGGGAAGATTTATGTTAAACAAATATTAGACAAAGTTGAACGTGTCTGCAAAATCTTTGTAAGAAGAAGGGCCTGAGTGTCAGTCATTCTCTAGCCAGTGAATACTGCAAGGTTTAAGTTTTAGGGAAATTTTACCATATGAATAAAAATACTGTATTTATTCAAATGTGAATGACTTAATTAAAGCATTTCACTAATACTCCATAGGGCTCGTCTGGTTATGGCTTCTTGTTACTGCAAGTCTCAGCCTCCCTTTAGTCTTGGACCAAAGGTCACCTCCACTCACCCTAGTTGTAATGAGCATTCAGGTTCTCAGGCTGGGGATGTGAGGCTAGCTGCATCACTACCTCATGTGCTGTTGGCTATAGAAAAGGCGATGCTAATGGACTACTAGGTAGAGCTTTGACTTTTTTATGGGCGTTGTAACCCTGCCCTCCCAATATAAATTATGAGTTTCAGCTCTGTTGCATTAAGTATGATCTACCATATTTTAATCTGAAACTCCTTGAAGGCAGAGAGAGTTACAGCTATGACCCTCTGCAAGCATGTGGGTCACGCATCATTGGGACTACAGATTACTGCCATTATTAAGGCCCCCTCTGCAAGTTACAGGTATCATGCAATTAACTGGTTAATTGCACAATTATCTTAAGATTAGCTACACGTGAAAAGTAGCTATCATGCCATAAAAAGCTCCAACCAGCTATAAAGGTAGACCTTAAAAATATGTACTAACTTTAAAGGTGGTTGCTATTAAACTTTAATTTGCACATGTAGCAGGGTCTCCCTTGGGCTGGGAGCCCTGTCAACTGACAGGGTTTCCAGCTGCAGGAGCGCACAATGCCCAGCATAAATCTCCCAAGCCTGGGGGACTGTGCTTGCTGCAATTTCCCAGGTTCAGGGATGTGTGAAATCCCCGGGCCTGGTAGAGCATGGCAGCTATGATCCCCCAGTCCCAGGGTGTGCATGGGCCTGCTCTCAGTTGAGGGGCTTCCCACTGTGGAAACCTGCTTCTTGCCAGTGTAGGGGGGAGCCCAGGATTAGGCTCCCTTCTGCACCAGCAGTAAGGTGTAATGGGATCTAATGCATGGTCCCACAATCACACCTCCTGCCACATATATGCAGTATTGCAGGAGGTGCAGCTGTGTGGACTGCATATTAGATCCTATCGTGCCTTTACCTGCATGTGTAGAGGGGGGCCCTAAAACCAGAAACACTGGCTCACACCACTACAAATTCTTTTCTTTAAATATAGCATGTCTCTGACTGTGGATGTCTGGGAACATCACAGCTAATGGCAAAGGACTTGTCTGGGTAGGCTGTTGGTCTGTTGTTAAACTGTCAAAGTGAACTTAATATTGTAATTAGAGCCCTAGCAGTGGACTCTTGTGACTGAGTTGAGTCCTGTTGGTCTACTCAGGCAAAGAAATGAATCAGCAATCGAAGAAGCCCTGTGCTTGGACATGACTAGCTCCAAGCGTTTGAATATATCTGTTTCCAAAACCCCTCAAGTGTTGACAAGATGTGCTAATGAAAGAACCAGCTCCAGCTCCCACTGATTTTGAAGGAAAGGCTCCTATTTGACTTTGGTAGTTGCAACGGGCCATAAATCACATTACTGAATGTACATCAACAGCTAAGCTCAGTTACAAGTTCCTTTCTTTTTAAACAACTGACTCCTGCAAGGCAGCATTCAATCATGTGGTTACTAACTACTCAATACAGGATACCTTGTTTTTGCTAGTGGGCGCTTTTAACCTCGCTCTTTCTAGGTAACACTTTTGATTCAGAGCATTAGTTGCACTGCCATGTATAAGATGATAAGAATACCTACCTAATTGATTCTTTTCTTATGTCACTGGGCTGAATGCTTCTCTCAAGAGAAACTGAAAATTTGTTTCATATAGGAAATGAACTGTATGTTTACTTAATGTATTTATAAAGGCATGAATCCAGAAGCGTAGAAAAATGTATTTAATTTACATATATTTAATAGTGACTAAATATTATAAAATTCAGGGAAGTACTAGCAAACATTAGAGGAAGCAAAAATATCATTTGTACTGTAAGCCTCATACTTCATTAGTCATGTGAAAAACTGTGACAGTGAAAAAGAATATATTTTCATATTTAGATTTTGTTGCTGAAATCTGCAGAGACATTAAGGCACTCAATGAATGAGAAACTTTTGACAAACAGACAGGGCAGGACATATCCTTCTGATGACTGCACATGTAGATGTTTTTTCCCCGTTCTTGAGCTCTTTCATTTTACTCTTTTTAAAAGAAGAGTGTGGGATTTTCACAAGTGCTCCCATATGTCTCAGTAGAAGCATTTTTGAAAATTCCAGCCCAAATGTGTAAGAACTGGAAACACATTACCCGTGCTTCTGTGTCAGCTGGAAGGAAAATACACTTCTACAGAAAGGAGTGGAAAGGTAAGGGAAAAAACACAACACATGAATTCAAAAACAAGTCACCAGGGGCCCCAGCATGGCTCATTTTTCATATATACTGTGCACCAGCAGTTCCCATTGACTCCACTGGGATGTATGAGCATTCAACAATTAAGATAAATCAGATCAATACAGCATGACTCACCCAGTACTATCATAGTGTATAACCATACAGATAGTACAGGTGGCTGCCTAGGGTGGCAAATTGTACCGAGATGGTAAAAACAGCACTTTGGGCAGGCAGGCAGCTTGCCAGTGCTCTCTGTGTGCAGGCAGCACACACATGCTTGGTCAGGCTGGGCTTGGCATGATGCGTCAGGTGGCAAAAATCTTTGCACTGGGCCTGGACCTTCCTATCCCATCACACAGCCAGTCAGGGCCAGATTAACGCATAGGCAAACCAGACACGTGCCTAGGGCCTGAAGAAGGGGCCCAGTTGTGCTTATATTACATATTATAATTACTGAGTAAAAAAAAAAAAAGAAATATAAATATACAGTATTAAGTAGGGGCTCATGAGTTTATTTGCCTAGGGCCCAAGAAAGGGTTAATCCACCCCTGCAGCCAGTCCCATCTTACTTTAAAAAAAGCTTTGATCTTTTAAATCAGGGGCAGGCAATTATTTTGGGCGGAGGGCTGCTTACTGAGTTTTGGCAAGCCATTGAGGGCCACATGACAGGCAGCCAGGGGCAGATAAATATTAATTTTCTAAATTTTTTAGGAGCCCCATGGGCTGGACAGAATAGCCTGGAGGGTGGCACCTGGCCCCCGGGCCGCATTTTGCTCACCCCTGCTTTGGACCTTCTAACAGGGACCATTACTGCTTTATAGAACTCCTTTCACTTGAGTGCAGCTTCAAGTATAGTCGTGCAAGCTGGTGGATCTTATTCCAAAATTGGGGCTGGCTGTGGTAGAGCACTGGACTCATTCTCACTGCATTGGAAATATGCACCGACTCTAATGCCCCCTTTTTGCCAATTGTCAAGCTAACATATTGTGAACTGTTTTTAGTGTAAACGTGACTAAGACCCTACCCTTTGTTTTGTAAAGTGTACATGTGCCAATGGACATTCTAAAAATGCTCTTAGGAATTTAACGCAGCTGATATATTCATTTTGCTACACAATTTTTTGCTGCATTTAAATGTGATGCCTGAACAGCAGAGCAACAAATACACTGAGATGAATACTTCCTTAACTGAGGTTAACACAAAACAAACAGATCAACAAGCAGTAGAAAAATAATCCCCTATGATGATAATTGGTATATATTACAAATGACTGTTGATTCATTTCTCAAGCCTCACCCTGCCTAATCCTTAATTACAAAGTACAGTGGAAAACATTGCTCCTCGCTGAGGTAAGAGCTTAGCTTTCGGCACTCATCCATGGTATGTGTTATTAAATCACACGTGTTAGGCTTTGTGATTAAACACAAAAGAGAATAGAATATAAGCCATCCATTGCATTAGATTTGTGCAGAGTAAATCTGTCATGCCTCCAAAAAGCAGAAAAATTCAGTGTTTAAAATACCCATTGTAGAATGGCATTTTGTCACACACAGTTTTTATATTCTTGTACATTTACCCATTGTCCATGGGCATCGTTATTCTACCTTTATAAGTGAAGGAAAAACAAATTGTTTGAACAATGATAATTTTGAAGGCCAGAAATTCAGTTCAATTCAGGGAAAACACTTTTTCTATTTTCATGCTACTGTGTAGTAGCCAACGTGGAACCCAGTCAAAATGCATAACGCTTTTTCTATATGGGACAATTACTTTTAATGATAGTGATTATCTGGATGGTTAAAACCCACCAAAATTACCATCATTTCTACAGCTTCAAGAGCGTGCCTGGTAGAAGGATACTCAAGAAGGTAAGCTTGCTGTCTTGAGAGATGCTTATTCTACAAGGGTCTTATCTTGCCAAGTTATACTTGACACCTTGCAGGGTGATCGTAGCACTTCACAGCTTTAGGCCCTTACTTCCTATTCAAATCCTAATTCAGCAAAGAAAGTCTTTAAGAGCACATTCAGTTCTAAGCATATGTGTAATCCTAATGAATTAAATGAAACTACTTGTGTGCTAAATTATGCACATGCTTAAGTGTTTGCCTGCACCTGTACTAAACTCAATCTTACGAAGTAGAAGGATCCATTTTATATGCTTATTTAGAGTGATTCTTTCTTTCGTTCTTAAGCTCACAAAGCTTGTGAGTGAGACTGATTCAAAAAGTAGAGCACGGCTGTCCAACTGGTGGCCTGCTGGCTGCATGCAGCCCACAGAGGGTTAAATGGCAGCTCCTCCAGGCTGTCACTCTCACTGCATTGCTCCTCCTTCCACCTCTGGCTTTTGCTCCTTGTTCCTGCCCAAAGGGGCAGGGCAATGCAGCACAGTGCAGGGAGCTGAGGGTGAGGCTGGGTCTGCACAGATGCAGGATACGGGGGTGGGGTGGTGCCTGTGTGGGTACATGGTTTAGTGGGGGGGCGTCTATATCCAGGGGGCCGGTGACTTGCTACTGTGTGAACCAGTGGGGTATGCAACCCATGACCGCTTAAAAGTTGGGCAGTCCTGAAGTACAGCAATAGGACTACATAATTTTCAGTTCATTGGATGAATTTTGGTTTAACTAAAATAGGGTTTCTTTTAAAACATTTCCAGCAGATGGGAGAAAAATGCTTCATGTTGAATAAAACATTTCACTTCTGAGCTTTTTAGAATTTATATGAAAGTCCACTTATAAATGAAATGCCATATTTAAATGAAAATTCAAAATGTTTCATTATATTAAACAAAAAAATGAAATGTTTTTAATTTTTAGAGGTTTTTTTTAATTGTTTATTTGGCAAAAACAATTGGAAAAAATTGACAAAAATTTCAAAATGTTTCAAATGACCCCCATTAACATTTTCCTGAAAAAGACAACTTGAACAACAATAACAATCTCTTGACTTGATTGAAAATGTTGTGTACATATTAGACACAAAAGGGAAAGCTTCTCAGTTAAGCCTGTATTAGATAGGTAAGATATTTGAGGAACTTCTCTTTCTGGTCTTATTCTGGGTGCTTGCTGTACTAACTAGATTCATCCGGAGATAGTTATCCTCACAAGCTGGTATCTATTACACTGGCACCTGTGTGCCTTATAAACTGAGATGTTCAAGATCTCAGTGAAGAGAGTACATAACAAGTTCTGTAAGGTATGTGGGTTCTTCTGATATAAGGGGTACTACCACTCCAGGGGCATGAATTAGAGTGTTACTCCAGAGCTGAGCCAAAGGTAAATGTTATCGATGTCTAGCGGAAAGATCAAGTTTCTCTTCTTTAATGTATCTAATAACTTTCCAAGCTTGTAATCCTTTCACATTAATGGAAATTAACCTAAAACTACTAAAATAATATATACTAGTAATTTAGCCACCATTAGCAATTAAAATCACACAAAGAACCACTCACAAGTTGTCAGTAGCAGCAAAATATATTCACTGGTGTTAACCTATTAAAATCAAGGATGATTTCAACTCTCTCATAAAGTCACAATGTGAAACTAAAAATAATGAATGCAGCTGGCTTTGCCAGTCCCTGACAGAAACATATTTCAGCTAATTTAAAGTAGGTCTAGCACCAACTCATAAATAACTTGCTTCTCAACACTTTTACAATACATTACACTTAAAATGGAAAGCTGCACACTGTGATTATCTGTAGAAAGGGAATAATGAATTATGAGCAGGTCACGCTCAGACCTTGTTAAAGCTGGTACTTAATAGCCAGCCTTGTAGCATTGCTGACGTGTAAATGGATATATGTACAAATTTGGGCAGACCCTCAGCTGACTGTCATCATGCTCTTAACTTAAATGAATTGAATAATGGCAGTTTTACAAGAGCTGGGAATCTGTCTCCCTGTAATTCCTGCAATAAAATGGAGAGAAGTTAAGAACAAGATAATCCTGTGAGGATGGGGCTAATGCTTCCAAAAATATCTCATGTAGATGTGGGAAGGATGTGTGTGTGTGTCAGTAAAATATAGCAAAGCAATATTTGGAAGAGGAAGGAGTTAAAATAAACAAAAGTTCAAATAAAGTAAGAATCTCCTTGTAGTAATAAAAAGGAAAGGCTACAAAGTGGAAGAGGGAAAATCCACCTGAACAACTCTTAACGTGACATGACATGACCCTAATGCTCCTGAAATTCAAGTACTGTAGACCACTAGGACATGGGCACTGGTCAGTTCCACAAGAAAAATAAATGCCTCTATAATGTAACATAAAGAACTATGCAAAATCAAAACCTGAAAACAGTTCTAAGGCTCCTTGATGCAAAAATTCAGCAGACATGGGTAGATAGGCTATAAAAAGGTAGGAAGGGGAAACAAACATGGAAGGCGGGAAGGGAGAGAAATGGAGCAAAAGAAAGGATGAATGAGGGTCAAGGAAAAGAGGAGACAAACCATTCACAGGTAAAAGTACTTTGGTAATAGATATGCTATCTGCTCCACCCATGCCAATAGAAATGAGAATCCTGTAAAGACTAGCTGTGTGTGGGAATGCTGGTTCTGTGGGATGGTGCTAACCTTTCCCTGCCCCTGTAAATGCCCCTGAGAGATGGAGCTGCAGTGTAGGAGGTGATGGCAAATATCAATTTTCCATTGCAACATTCATCCATCAGATTTAGCAGGGAAGCTAATGCTGGTCCAGTTCACTTCACTTCTTTTCTGATCTACCTCCTTCCACTGCATCCCCAGAAGGTAGGCTCAGGGGAGCTGTGGCTGGAAGGATGTGCTGTGAAGTTCCTGGTAACACAGCTCTGTTGGAGCCATATAGAACTTGGAGAGTCAGAGAGGGGGAAGGTTGTGGAGGGAACAAGGAGCACTGGGCCTCATGATACATAGACCTGTCTCTGCTGGTTAGGAGGTTGAATTTTTCAAAGAAATAAGCTCAAATTTGAACTGCAAATTCAAATTCATGGTGATTCTAGCCTATACATGGAGGTAGCCACCATGATGGATGTCATGACCTTAAGGGAAGAAACGGAAGTAGAAAAAGGAATAAAAGGAAAAGAGGTAAAAAACAAATTGGGGAAGGCAGACAGAAATAAAGAGGGGGAGATGGAGGAAAAACTGACAAATGCAGGCCTTGAGGCTCAGATTGTTTTAAAATCCACATAAATTGTCCACTGAACCAGCACTTCTATACACTCTTGTTTTTCCCTTCACTAATAGATCTTAGTTTCCTTCAGTTCTTAATTTTCCCCATTTCTCGTTCCTAACAAATAATGCCATGTGGCTAGCACTTCCAAAGCCTTGTTTCAGTTAAGAGCAGTTTAGCCTCTACACAAACAGACCCAAAATCTGGCTTACGTGTTTGAAGTTCCGAAATGGCACAAATTGGACGATGTCCCGAAGAACTGGCTCACCCTTGGGGGACCTCAGGATCCCGTCATCACCATCTAGCATCTGCATGTCACTGAAATCAGCATTTCCAACCCCAACAATGATGACAGACATAGGCAGGTGGGAAGCGTGAACAATGGCTTCTCGGGTGTCAGCCATATCTGTGATCACACCATCCGTCAGAATCAGTAAGATGAAGTATTGCTGGTTTCAGGAGTGAAGAGGGAGAGGAAAAAAAAATATTCGTTCATTATTTTAAGCACCATGACTTTTACACTATATCTCTCTCTCACAATCACTAAAGCAATAATGTTGGACCATGTCTGTTTTGAAAAAGAGAGCTTTCAAATGCTCCCAGAATATAGTGTATTTTCCTTATGAACAAACACCCCTTGGGTACAAGTCCTAGCTGGGTTTACATGATTAATTTCTAGGAATTAGGGAAAAGCCAAGGGAATTACGTTGTTGAAGAAAAGGGCATACTTCCAGCTGCTAGGATCAAGACTTCTACAGTCTTGTGGTGCCCAAGTCTATATTGTGTCACTTACTCTCCTCTACTGGTGGTTCATGGATACATTCTTTGGCTGGGAATCAGAGGAAGAAGAAGAAAGATGGAGACGAAAGAATCACCATGGAGTTATAGCAGCTCTTTGCAGAGTGCCAGCTTTGCAGCTGGGGAAGGTGCAGGTTACCCATACCTTGGCATCCATAAAAGGACTGGTGGCAATGGAAAGACCCCTTTTGTGATCTGGAAGAATGACTGAAGCCCTACCAGGGAAAGGGTAAAATGGAGGTGGAAAAATGAATATGGAACTCACTATATCCATTTTCATACTCTCCAGGCAAAACTCCTGAGGACAGGTTTTCTCATTCTCTACTTTCTGAGGGTGAGTAAATGTTTTGGTGTCTTGGGATATAAGATCTTCATTTGATAATGAAGAAGAATTACTTGTAGTTGGTTCTTTTTTGGGCAATAAGAAAGCTGAAGTACTGGAGCATAAAGGATTGTACTTAACAAAGAAACTGTTTCTTATATAAGGAGCAGCAGAACTGTTACTGTATGCATGGTGACAACATAGAAAAATGGAACAAAAGGAAGCCTTGTTTACAATATCATACAGACATACATAAAAAAACCCAAACACATGCATACATGTTCACTGCCTTCTGCATGTGGAAACAAAAGAACACCAAGAAATGTTTATCTTTAAATCATTCAGCAATATAATTCCTTTTTTGTATAAAAGCACAGATCTAACCGAGCTTAGGTGTGCAAAATACTGCCTGCAGTTTCCTATATTTTAGTCAACGAAAGTTCCCTTGAATGTGCCTCTCAGATACTCAGTGATGCAGTTATGACCACAAGTTAAATTAAAAGCTAAATAAAATGCATGCAGCACTTTTCATTTAGAGATGTCAAAACTCTTTACACAAGTGGCTAAACATCAACATCCCTATTTAAAAGGTAAGGAAACTGAGGCTCAGAGAGGTGGAGGAACTTGTCCAAGGTCACACATTAATTCAGCAGCAGAGTTAGTTCAGTACTTCCCTAAATTATTTCAGTCACAACTGCATTTACAGGCAGATAATTTTGTGCAAATTGCCCAAGTATAGTAGTTGTATGCACAGAGCTACTACTATTAACGTGCCTGCGGTCAGCAAGGAGCAGAGACTTACCACGCCTCAGTTACTCTGTAGGACTTCTCCTTGTCCTCTCCTGCAGAAACTGTCAACTCTCAATGAGGGCTCAACTAGAGCTTTTACTCCTAGTGTAGAAGAGTTAAATTGACCCATACTGGGTCCTACTTACTGAAGGGCAAGTGTGGGCACAAAAATAGTTCCTAAGGCAGCAGGTGAGGTCCGGTAATGCTCCACCCCATTAGTGAAGGGCATACAGGTAAGTGCGGCCTTGTGGGATTTAGAAGATCTCTGGGAGTCACGACCTGACTCATAACTACCACAGCCTCTAGTTTGGAGACAAGTGGTCTAATTTCTAAAGGTGACATCATGTTATAACTCACCACTCTTTCTCTTCTGCATTAAACTACTGTATATAAAAATGTGCTAAGAGTTGTGCTAACATCCTGCAGACATATACCAGATAGAGGAAGAAAGCTTAGGGAAAGACCCAACTGAGATGAAGAGCATGTACCACTGTATAGACCTGTCCTAGCATGATACATAATGCAGTTTTCTCCTCTGCGGCACGCAAGGATTTCTTTGACTTATGTCTCCAACAGCTTTGCTAGACCTGCAAATTGTCAGAGCCAACTGTATTAAGGTAATATATTTTCTCCCTCGTTTTGAGTCATTTTGGATAGTATGAAAGAGGAAGAATAAGTACATTACATTTCTACCATATGCATTTAAATCGTTCAGCTTAGAGAAACTGCCATGCATCTCAGGCTTACATACTTATTATTAGTTCTAAAGTAACCTAACTATGGCAGCAAGAGCAAACTAAAAGCTCTATCACCATAGTTTCCAGACTGAGGAGGTGCATCTACATATGCGCTTTACTGCGGAGTTGACTAATTAATAAAGCGTTACTATCTACATGTGCACCCATATTAGGGCACAGTACATTAATTAACTCTGCTGTAGAACAGTACTGTCCAATAGGGCTGTGCGAAACTTCAGCACCTGTATCATTTTGGAGGTGTTTTGGCCCGTTTTGGTGCCTGAAACACCTAATCCAAAATGAAACGGAAGGCTCTGAAATATCTCTGAAATGAAACAAAACCATTTGAGATGTTTTGGAAAATTTCAGAGTTTTGGAGTCGGGCTGGCAGGGAAACAGAAACTAAGAAGAGGGTGGGGGGGAAGAAGCAGGGAAGGACTGCTCTGATAGTTACATCTGTAGCTGTCCAGTGTCTGCAACCTGTCCCTGAGATCCCTTCCAATCCCATGCTCTGGGCGAGGGACAGCATCCTGCTGTCATCCCGTGTGCAGATCCGGGGGCCCGCATCCCCCAGGAGGAGTCTGCCGCTAATGGCAAGTGATATGAGTTTTCCTTTGTATAGTTTAAGGTGGAGTTTCATACAACCTCCTGCACTTATATCCTTGAAACTTGGCAGCCTTCATGCCCTCGGAAGGGGCTACCATTCCTGAAATTGTCCTCTGAATCAGGCAAGAAATGAAAAAGTTATAGGCATTTTAGTGATTCCCCATTATAGCCCATGGCCAAATCACGGAAACAGCGTCGAAACTCCAAAACAGATTTGACCAAATCGAAATGGAACAATAATCTGAAAGACCAGAATGAATCACTGTCCCCGTGAAACAACTGAATCCGAAACTGAATCGAAACACAGCCGTTTCGCACAGCACTAATGTCCAGGACAAGTACTGTCCTATAACAGAGTAATTTATACTGCCACAATGGGCATGTAGATGGTGATCAGGGCTGGCTGGGACATAAGGGTGTTACAGTGCTAGCTGCCTAGCCCTGTATTATAGCACCCTCATTCCCAGCCAGCCTCTCTGCCATCCGATGCTGCCACCTGAAGCCCGGGGTTGACCTGCCTCCCCTGCCCCAAGCTACCTGCCAGCCCGGAGCTCTCTGCCCCAGCTGAACATGCTACAGTCTTGGGTGTCGCGCCCCAAAAACCGGTGTACCTTTTGACCTGCAAGCCTAGGTCGGCACGACCGGCTTGACGCAGAAGGGATCGGTGATCGGACAGGTAGGTACTAACGGCGAGCAGGAGTCAGGTAATTTTAAGCGTATTGGTTACACAGAAAGTTTATTTTATTTACGCTACTGGTGGTTGCAGCGTAGGCAGAAAAGTTGATTTGTTCAGTTACAGCATACAGATGTTCTGTCACCCAACAAATACAGCGTGGGTTACAGGTTTGCTTAATACAGGTTCTGAGTGATTCACACAAGCTGCTATGGTCCGTAGACCTTCGAGAGCTCTTGACGAGAAAGACGGACAAGCCAGCAGAGACGGGTATGCCGAGAAAAAAAAAAAATCAGAGGCGGGGAGATGTCTGTGAATGGCCGGTTCACAGACTGTGTCTCCTGAGCGTGCATGGAGTTTTCCGCTTTGGGCGGAAATTCTTCCAAAGTTATAGCTGGCAGGGTGGCCTATTACTGCACACCAGATATGCATAATTAAAGGACTGCCAATCATGATTGTGAACAGACTTTTCTTTGTCTGCTCAGGTTTCATGCTGGATTGGCCGTACGAGGATGCGCATGCGTTTTGCAGTTAAGCTCGGGGGGGGCGGTAATGATGCGGAACTATAATCACAGAATACGTTATGTTAGCCTTTGACCTTTGGCCATTGGCAACTGAGACCAAAGACTTTGTTCTTTGACATTGGGCACACATGTAAGCACTACACCCATCCTAATTGCATGTATAGATGCACCCAAGATTAGATATGATCGTGGAACAGCACAGAACTGGAACAAAACAAGTTCCTGTTCACTCTGTGCAGTTTGGTCTAAATGGGTTGTCTGCAGAGGAATTTTTCTTAACTATTCATGTTCATCATCTAAGACAATGGTCAACAACTTGTGGCCCATGGGACAGATTCGACCTATAAAGAGACTGAATCTGGCCCACAAAAGTCTGATCTTAAGTCTGCATTTTACCATGGGCCTGGCAATCCCCAGCCATTTGATCTGGTCCGTGTTTTGCTAAGGGCTCACAAATCACCTTTGGTTGTTCCAGCGAGCTGCTCCAGCCTCTGTTTGCTTTCACTGGAGCGGTTGGAGGGGAATGGTAGCTGTGGCACTGGCTAGGTCACAAGTTGCATCTTGCATTAGTAAGAGGTTGCTGATCCTTATTCTAAGATCAATACAGTTAAAGCAGAATCTGTAAAATTTTGTATCTTATGCTGTCATTTATGCCTCTGAAAAGTGACTCTACAGAGCTACCATACTGATTACTGGTATTCTTTGGGTTACCCTAGTTATGGCAACAACACTGCAACACTACTACATCCTGATTTGAAGCATTTTTCACAGACATAAATGACTGCATGAGGTGAAAGGCAGTGGAAAAATCAAACGTTTCTTTTTTCTGTCCAGCTTACAAATCAATAAGCTTTTCACAGATTTCATAGACATTAGGGCTGGAAGGGACCTCGGGAGATCATCGAGTTTAAACAAGATCTTTGTAATGTAGTCATTTGTAAAGTGTCCATCACTACGATGTTGACGTAAGTGGCATTTGCAGTGTTAGCAATCCACAGAATATCAAGTGGCTTCACAGAAATTGTGATGTAGCACAGTGAAACAGAATGTGAAGAGAAACATATGACTCTTCAGAAACATCTTTCAAGGAATCTGAAAATAATGCCGCAATCTGAATGTAATTATAGAAGATAAACAAGGCCAGTAGGAATGGGGAGGGAGGAGCTTAAAAGGGATTTATATTTTAGTAATAAGTAAACAAATTGAACTCTGCATCTTCTCTATGGTTATCTTTGCTGAAAATTTAAAATAAGCTTACAAGGGTCACTGGCGGCATAATAGCCATGAATAAGTTGCTGAAGGCCCTGCACAAACCATTTGGCTTTCCTGTACCACTGATAATTCTTCTATGAAACAATGGTAACAGCACTTTGTCTTTTACACCACCTCTTGTCCAAGTTTCTCAGGAAAACGCATCAGTTTCATAACACACATCAGACAAATCCCTTTTTTTTACTGGCATCTCCATTTTACAACGGAAATAGTGGCCTTAAGCAGTTTACTGACTTGCCCAGAGACATACGAGAGATTCGATTTCCAGAAGTTGTTGGTGTTGCCTCCCACTGAAGTCAGTGAAGGACAAGTGCTTTTGCCAGCCCTACCTAAGGAGTTTGCAGCACAGACAGGAACACAACCCACTTCTCCTGGCTCCTAGCACTGGACTTTGCTTCAAGGTCACTGCTTTTCTTTGGTTGAGTAAAGGGTTTTCAAAGCTTTCATAATAAGGTAATCTGTGCTATGTTAATGCCAAGTATTATTATTGTTACAAGAGATATTATTATACAAAACATACATTATTATATATGTATTATATATTATAGATAATAATAGTAGTGATGTTATTGCAGGGGTCTAAGATGCTTTGCAAAGAAGGAAATGCATATGACAACCGTGGCTTTACACAGTCTAAAATCCTGACAAACTCATGACGGTATATCTGATCCTATCAGATATGTCTAACAAAGAAGGGTTGGTTTGGGTGAACCTGTGCACATAGATCATGAAAGTGCCACAGGAAGGGGTGATGGTCACTTACTAGAAAACACCGCAAGTCACTATTGTTTTGCATGAACTTTCTGGCCGTTTTCTAGAGAACTCATTCTACTTTTTGCCAATTAAACATTCCCTTTTTGTGGATGAATATCTTTCAAATGGAGATCTTATATGCCACAGATTACAGAAATAAGCTTTAAATAATGGTCTCCAAGTCTCTCTCATCACAGTTTCATTACTCAGTGTGGCTCAGTGACCATAGACATGGATTTAGACATTGTATGGTATGGTGAGGTTGCAATACAAATGATAGAATGAGAGACAAACAGGGATCTCAGGAAATCATTTGGTCCAACCGCCTGCCCAAGGAAGGATTATTTCTGTCTAAAATGTTGAAAAAGCTGAAATTAAAAGTTGGGGTAGGAAGAAATAAGATAATGTTCCTGAACAGGACATCTTCTATACTGACAAGTCTTAATTACCTGAGATAAAGGAAAAGATTATTGGATTATTCTTAGTCTAGGTAAAGCAAACTCATGCTTTACCTAGCATGAGTATGAGCACTAGTATGTACCTATTAATTTCTTATATCTAAGCAAGCCATTTTGGCTAGGGACAGACATTACACATAAACTAGTTTATGTTATCAGAAACTGGTTTAAATCCGTAACCAAACAGAGGCTTACCGAAGCCTCCTTTGTGTTGGTCTCCTCTGATGCTGATTTAGCCACCTTCTGGATGATGGGAGCAATATTTGTCGGCCCGTAAAGCTGTAGCTTTGGAAGGCAGCTCTGATATGCTTCCACAACTCCTTGTATCCCTTGGAATAACAAAGAGAAAATAAAAAGACTTTAGAGGCAAGTTAATAAGCAGCGTATCCCTGGTATCATGTTTGCAGTTGTAAATAGAAGTTAAGCCCACTTCATCCTATTTTTAGATGAATTTAAGATTTCATGCAGTTCTAACTCAAGAACTAAATGGCTCCATTTTGTTTCAAAGAAGCGGTTGTTTCTGCCTCATGAGCCTTTCGCTCTTATGCAATATATAATTCATTGTTTCACTTTCTCCTTAGCAGAAGCATTTAAATGTACATTTTGCAGGTATTAGTTCAACTACAAGGAGTTAGCAAGCACAATCTGTGAATGCATTAGACTCATGTTTGCTAGAGGCTGTAAGTCATCAGTTGGGCACCGGTGAATGTTCACGCTAAAGGAACATAAATTTTTGTTAAGAATCCCTTTGATATATTTCCTCTTACTCTGCAGGCAATTATTTTGCATCATCAAGCTAGCTTTTGACCCACTCCCACTTTGTTAGAACAGACCCACATTTGTTAAGAAACCAGAACATATACTAAATGCCTTACTTTCTGATGTTATAGAAAATGTTTTGGGGTGAATTTGCATAATGACTCTCAGGGTAAATGTGAAACCTGAGCAAAAGTTTTAGAAGTGAGAAGAAATAGAAGAGCACTTGGCTGTCTCCAGAACAATAAAATTCAATCAATAGGTCTTGATGAGAACTAGCCATTCTTAGCTATTTCATCTCAGGGCATTCAGGCAGACGAGAGAAAATTGCCTTTTACAGACACTTTTACAGATCAGAGCACGGGGACTGGTTATATCTCAGCTCCTTTTCCTTGGAAATAAGAATCTTCTGAAGTGATGTGCATTAGCTGCAATATTTAGAACTTCCAACCTACCTTGAAACCTAAAGCATTAAAGACTCAGTGTTAGAAAGTAAAGAGTTGAAGAACTTTGAAGGAGGATACTAGACAGTGAAATAATTTTAGTAAGATCCTAATATGGTCTTGATTCACAGTGGAATTCTCACTGATGCCAATAGAATTTGTGGACACAAACGTAATTCACAAACCTACCAAACCAAAGGACTCCATAATTACATTATAAGGGTATTGCCTTCACTTGCTAGATTGGAACGATCAAGAGCAGGCCCTCTTGATCTTTACCTAGTGTTATGAAACCAGGGAGCTTATTTTCCCTGTACAGCAGTCAAAGGGAAGAGAAAATGCTTTAAAGCTAACTGTGATTAGCTGTTCAGGTTGGAAATTTGCAGCAATATGTGACAAAATGTCCACTGGCAATTCCAGTGATTAAATACCATAAAATGTAACGGCAGATTTTCTCTTGTTTTGGAAACCCTTTTGCTTAAATCCCAGTTGTGAAGCCATTGAGGAGCTCCTTATATACTTGTTCTCGCATTAAGGCCTGCATATCTATGTAATACTTAATTAATACTTTTATTAATTAAAATAGTGTACAAAATAAATCCCTTTCTCCAAGTTAGTGTGATATATTCTGAAGGATTTATTTGAACCAGTGAAGGAACTTCTTATACAAATGCATCATTTTTGCATAAAACTACTGGTGATGCCTTTCAAAAGATATTCACTTTTCTGACATACTATGATCAATTATCTCTGTAAGCCTATAAAGCCTATTACAATTTGGGTAGCTCATCAGCCTTGAACATCCCTTTGCTTTTTAAGTTACCCAGTTAACCAATGTGCAACTTTCTCCATGTTAAATTAATAATCTTCCTGTTTATAATGCACTTTGAAAACTGTGGATAAAATACTCTAGTCTATTCAACTGCAAAGTGCGATTGTCTATGTGTACCTTCAGACAAAAGTAATTGCTCAGAATACAGGCTGTGCAATTTTACATCTGTTTTACTTTCTCAAACAATAAAAACCATGTAAGCACAATCAAATGCCTGAACAAAAATTATGTAAAGCTTGTTTCTCTAAAAAGTGCCTATATAAAAACAGCCTCCTGGGTTTCCATTTTTATTGCAGCTTAATAATTTCTTTATCAAAAGCAGTCAGTCTACAGATAAATATTTTTTCCTAAGTGCCAGGCCTGCAAGCTCTGAAGGCATGCCTATCTGTGACTTGTGTAAACATGTTAAAGTTAATCTTAACAGTGTGGTAGTGATGGAAGCATGGGATTCAGTATAAACTCCAAAATCCATCTGGGACCCTGGGTAAATACTAAGGTAGTTAGACCACCCTAAGCTTAGTGCTACAACTATTGGAGCTATCTACTTCAAAGCTACATTTACATGACCTGAAGTCACAACAGGGCGGCTAGGATCTGGAACCAACTTCCAAGGGAAGTGGTGCTTCCTCCTACTCCAGGGGGTCTTCAAAAGGAAGCTAGACAATCACCTTGCTGGGGTTGTTTGACCCCAGTACTCTTTCCTGCCATGGCAGGGGGTCGGACTTGATGATCTGCTCAGGTCCCTTTCGACCCTACCAGCTATGAAACAGTGACTGCAATGTAGACATACACTACAAGTTAAATCAGGCTCTATTCAGCTCATGAATGGCCACCAATAAAAGAGGTTCTACAGGCCATGCAACCTGAAGCCTTCTGAGATCTGTTACCATATAGTTAGTGATGGGAACTTAGTAAGAAAATCTGCTGGTGTACAAATTTAAAAAAAAATCAGTTTCTGTTTTCTTAGGTCTGATGGTAATGAAGTACTAACGGGAATACTGTCACCACATGCACACATTAAGCCCTTATTTTAACAAGTGGTTTCCTGAGTCAAGAGGTGATACCTTTACATAGAAGCTGTTCAGAGCAGCATGATGCCTTACTGTTCACCCTGATATTAATGTTACATAGTGGCCAATGACAAGTTTACTTTTCATATAAAATAGGATTTCATTCTTCAAAAGAAAAACAGAACACCAGTGAATCAAAAATATGCTTTTTTATAACAGGAGCTATCCATTTTAGCTTGAACCAAGCAGCAATTCACCAAAAAATATTGTTATCAAACTTACATAGTTTTTGAAAATATAACATCTATTATGTGCAAAATGCTTGCTCAATACCTCTCCCAACTAGAGTTGCCTCAATAAAAGATATCACAAAAACCCTTGCCTCTTCTGCCTTTAAACTCTTTCTTTCACCTCTTTTTTTTCCACAGGAACATTCATTTTACAGAGAATGTATTGGCCTTGTTATGTTTTGTGCTATCTAATTTAACTAGGGTATCTGTGAAACTTAAAGAGAAATCACAGAATAATTGGTTTAGGAATTAAACAACAGACCATGGCAAGCAATTCATAAGCAAACTGCAAATAATGATTAAACTGCATGATTTATGCTCTCTTTCTGGCCTTCACTCAGCTCAACATTATTTTAATGGTACCAAGCAAACTGAATAAGAGAAGCACTTTTGATAGTTCCTTTTGAGTCTGTGGTTTTAAATTCTCCCCCAAACAGTCTCTCTCATGCTGCATCACAGCTTTCTACAGCTTCTTAGCCCTAGATATCCATGCACTGGAAGTGTTAACTGATCAGATGACTAAGTCTTGAATACAGAAGGTAACAAATTTAAATGAACAACAAAAAACTAAGCCAATGCAGCGTTCAAAAAACAACTAAGGAATGTCACAGTTCCTTCCTTACTTTTTCACTTCTTACCATCCCCTTTCCTGAATTTTCTTTTGTATACTTTTGTTTCTTTTGTATACAAGCTCCTTAGTCTTAGAACTTTTTCTTGTATCTGTCAAGCATGAGGCACCCTGTTAAGTGTTATACTCCCTGCTGTAAGTCATGGCACTTCACACAAAAGGCACTATAAATTAAAGCAAACCTGCCCCCCCCCTTCTCCCCCACAAAGCAATAGACATTTGCTGCAGGGTCCAGGAGGGTGGGGGAGGAAATTGAACTCCACTTTGCAGGAAGGGAGGGAGAAGAAGGGAGGGAGCTGTGGGCTGGAGTTTGCCCAGCTTGAGCTGGAGGAGGAAGGGGAGAGCTGAGGGCGGGGCTCCAATCCAGCCACCCCCCCCAACTCCAGCTCAGGCTGGGAAAACCCCAGCTCACAGCTCCTTCCCACTCCCTTCTTCCCCCCTCTCTTCCTGCAGAAAGCACCAGGGACAGGGCTGGGCTGTATTTGCTGAGCCCCAACTGCAAACAGAAGTTCCCAAAGTCACTCCATTTTGGAGTGACTTCATCTGATCCCTCACTAGATGAGGGCTAATTTGTCATGCAATTGGGCACTTTTAAAGTGCTCAGCAGCTGTGCGTATGTGTCATGGCATGGCTGTAGACTGCTTTGAAGAGGCCAATCATGTGACGAATGTCATTTCTGTATGCCCCCTTTAACTTTCCTTGGTAAGCTGATGAAAATGCTGTGCTAACCCTCCAGGTTATCCAAATCAAATTGAAGAACTTGAGTTCCATAGGCTGATTTTTTCACACTTACCAGAATGCACATAAAGCTGGATTATCTACTAGACCCATATTAGAAAGACTGGGTTAAAGATGCATGACGGCTGAAATAAATAACATGGTGAACAGAGGAGTGCAGACCTTTACTGCCATTTTTTCCCTTTATCACTTCCTTTTTTCTTTTCTGAACTCCATTTCCTTGCTTGTTTGAACATGCAGTTTACTTCTGGTCCTGAGCCTATTTTCCTTCTCCATATCAGTTTTGAATGAATACTATGGAAAACTCCATAGTAGCATAAATTAGCAGTGGAGGAGACAGAGGGAAAAGAGTATTTCCAAAGGGCTGTTTTATTGATCAGAGAGAGGAGGAATGACCTAGCATAGTAATACAAGCCTGAAATAGTGACAATCATCCAGCAAGGTGTTTTAACAGTGTTCTCATGGGAAAGCCTCTGTATTCCCAGCTCTGATATAGAGAGAGAGCACTTTTAGTTTCTCATTCTCTGTAACACTTGTGCAAAGTAAGCAGTGAGTTGTGTCAGAAGAGATTAGTGTCAAAGCATCAATCATTACTGTATGTCACTTATAACTACAACACATTTATCCAAATCTAGTCAACAATTTTAGCCTCTTTAACTACTGTTATTAGCAATCAGTGCCAATTTTTAGTTCAGCTTTCAGATAGAAAAACAAAGACCAAATTCTTTGCTGCATTAAGATGGGCTTGTGGTGTGTGGCTCACCTAGCTGGGAATCCTCCTGAGACACAGAGCATGCCCCTCAGCCAGAGTTAAAATTTTGGGCAAACAGAATGCTGCAATTTTAAGAAGTGACTAGTAATCCTGGGTGGCTGAGTTACTGGGTGTTCAACCTGATGTACTTTGAGGGCCTGCTGTTCAGAAAGTAGATGCTTGGCACTTTCTAAAAATTAGGCCCTGTTCAAGGTGAACACTGCAAACACTGCATCTAAAATCACTAACTAGTTAGAAATTTTTGTCCCTTCCCCTCAGTGGGCATTCTAAACAATTACCAGTACAAGCCATGAGAAGTACAGTGGTACTTTGCTTATGGCAGAAGTACAGCAGTTGATTTTCCTTAATGTAGGTATTACCTGCGCATTCTGGGTTGTCTTCATTGAAGTTGATTGCAAAATCATGAGAGACCTACATAGACACCAAAAAGAAAAAGAACAAAGCTTTAGAACTGGAAATTGGCTCCAAGTTGCCTTTTGGCTTTCAAACAAATACCCATCGCACTCTTCCTGTTTTAAACCACACAATTCTTGGATCCAGTCATGCAAAATTCAGAGTGAGCTGGAACTCCCCACAGAGCTGCAGTGACATAAAAATTTGCTGGAATCAAAGCAGCATCTGCCAACAAAAACAAACAGACAAACAAGAGAGTATAAAAGAACACTTAAGCGTACAAAATCTCAAGTAAATATGCTGCCCAAAAAGTGGTAGTAGTGTTGGCCATAAAAAAGCAGCTTATATTTCGGAAAAGCTTTAGAAGCATGTTTATAGTTCAAAAGTACAGTCTGGATGAGAGCTGAAAAAGGTTCATCCTCCAGACATCATTCCCATTAGCTAGCAGTAACGCACACAAAACCAATCGGCACTGCCCTTCAATGTGAATAAGCAGTTTACAATCTGGCCGGCTACAAGGACAAAAAAAAATGTAACTGACTGCATTCATAAAGGTAAGAAGAACAACTGGTGCTTAAATTTAAAGTGGGGAACAAGAAGAAAAATCCAAGATTAAAATCCCAAACATGCAAGATTTTCTTTTTTTTAGGACTGGAAGGGACCTTGGAAGAGCATCGAGTCCAGCCCCCCGCCCAAAGGGCAGGAAGTTAGCTGGGGTCATAGGATCCGAGCAAGATAAGCATCCAATTTGCTTTTGAAGGTGTTCAATGTAGGTGCTTGAACCACCTCCGATGGCAGGCTGTTCCAGACCTTGGGGGCTCGGACAGTAAAGAAATTCTTCCTT
>NW_017728886.1:76238468-76250773 GCF_001723895.1 Crocodylus porosus
AATCCCTCCTGTACAAGGTATAGCCATCTATACCCATGGTCCAGTCATGGGTGGAGTCCCACCAGGTCTCCATTATCCCTATGACATCATAATTACTTGTATTAAACTTTAATAGAGTTGCAAATACCCTACCACTCCCCCAAATTAATATTGTAACAAAGTACATGCAAGGCTCCCCTTGCTGCTTTTTAAAGAGAAATTACTGACACTGTAAGAAGAGCCCAGTTTTATAACTAAAAGAAACTTTTTATTTAGTGACATGGAACAGCTATGCACATCATAGTGCATCTCAGTCACCTAGTCACTCTAGGTTCTCTGGCACTCCCCATTCTGAATCCTACTGTGATGAGCTATCAGGACTGGTATCATCTTCAAAGCCACTCTCCATTTCTGAGGCACTGAACCTTCTCTCTTTCTGGACTCCATTCGAATCCCTTTCTGCCATCAACCCTGTAATCCTTACCTTCTGCTAAAAAGACTTCTTGTTACTCTCTTCAACTGCCCTGTCTCTTAGTCCTAATGTCTATTAGGACAGTCTATTATACTGATTTAAAGGTGATGGCTCAAATTCTGTGTTGCAAGGGTGGTAGAAGGGGATGCTTTGAAACTGCATCTGTGGGATTTTTCAGTGTTTCACTGCTGATCAAAGGATGGAATAATTAATTCATGCTTTTTTAATCTGTATGACCCAACTTGTCATAAACAATGTACTTATGTAGAAACCCCACCCTGAAGTAAACTGATTTTATAAAGCCAACAGCACCTGTTCATGTAAGCAAAGAAATTCCTTCCTGGAAAAAGTCAGTTGGTGACTAATAGGTGACAATAATATAATGCCCACAAGAGAAAGGTCTTATTCACCACTATCATGCTTACCTTTATTTTTGATATTAAACCAAGCAGATCTTGAACCTATGTAGCTATCAACAAAGAGGAGTTAAGTTAACATCTGTTAGAGAGCCTGTGAAGTTATCTCAGCCCCAACCACAAATTTGGTATGCTTAGATCAGGTACTGACTGTCATTTTCATGACCATTCATGCAGCTTCATTCACTTTGTAGAAGACAAAGCAGTCTGCCACTACACATCTTCTCAGATGAGTGGCCATGTAATAACAAAACTGTCTGACATGTTGGAGGCGTTCTAGAGCACAACTGGTTGGCCGCTCTACGTGCCTAAGGGCGCAATCTGACCAGAAGGCCAGCTGCTATCTCCCAGTATGATGACCAACTGCAGGTCAAAGGTAATTACAACTGCCAAGAACTGTTATGTGAGTGATGATTTTTTCTGTTGTTCCCGCGCCTCTTTCTTTCATGCCTCCCATATTTTTTGTAGCTATATCTCAATCAACAGCAATGGGATGACAATACTGCCAGCTAGTTCATTAAGAACTGTGCCTGAGATTTTTGAGTTCTAACTGCCCTTATTCCTCATATATTTGAAATTATGGCAAGATAAGTATAATGATTCTCATCCATAACTGCACATACAGGTTTTTGTTACACTGTGTAGGTGTGGACCTGATGTCTTTGTTGCTTTAACTACTTATAGCTTGTTGTGAATGACATCATTCACCTTCTTTAGTGCTGTGGCAATAAGGCCAGTCTATTTATTTCATATAGATTGCCTGGTTTAAGCTCATGAGGAAACCACAAGTCTAACAAGTGTACACAAAATTCAGAGAAAGAATATCGTCAGTGCAGCAGATGCTATTCTTGAAAAATGACTGACAGTCATATTCTACTGTCCTTACTTTCAGTGAATGATACTGGACTTAGAGAAGAGGGTACTACTCAGTAATCATGTCTACATGAGACATTTGCTGCACAGTAGACTAATTAGCTGTGCAGTAAATGTCTCAGCATCTACACATGCCTGTATTAGAGTGGAGTAGATTAATTTACTGTGTAGCAGGATAATACTTGTAAGTACAAGCACTTGTAAGTACAAATACTATCCTGCTGCAGAGTAAAAAACTCAGCAGCACATGTATAGATACTACCCTGGCTGGCTGGGACATGATGGTGCCTCAGTGTGAGTGCTGCCTGCTGAGTAGGCCTGCAATGAAGCATCCTTATACCCCAGCCAATGCCTCTGCAGCACTGAGTCTGGGGGAGCTGCTCTGGGCTGACCCCCTGGCCCTGCCAGGGCTGCTTCAATTCATCTCAATGCACTGCACTCCTGGCAGCACATTCAAATGGGAATCAACTTTGAAGTTTATTGCTCCAGAGTTTATTGCTCTGAAGGATATGCTCAAACTCCAGAGTTTACTGCTTTGCATTCATTGCACATGCAGACACGTCTGATGTGAGAAAAGTGGAAGAAGAATCTGGCCTTAAGTTAGGGGCTACAAATATGATGAACACAAGTATTTGGCACCTCTCTACTGTCTTTTAGCAGTGTGCTATGAGGAATAGTGCACAACTGTGAGATTGTTTTAACAGTTAAGTCATGGCTTATTGCAAGGAAAGCATCACCTATTGCGGGCTAGAGATGGCTGCGACTAAGGCAGTGTTTCCCTAACTTTTGAAAACAGAATTATCTATTCCCATATCTTGCAGATCTACTGAAACATAAGAGGGCCCCAGTTCCTGAATAGGGCTTTTAAATTTTAGTACATTAATAACAACAATTAGGATTTTGTCTTACCATGTATCATTACTGTGACACTTAAGGCAGCTTCACAGATTCAAAATTGAGAGACAATTCATATTCTACCTAGTAATGATCCTATACTACCCTGCTCAGGTCCCTGAAAAACATTTGATGTATCTAGTTTTGTAATGAGTCTTCAACTTTGCTGTAAAACTGTCACAAAAATGAGAGGACAAACCCTCTTTTTCGCAGTAATGGTCCATTGAAGTGTTGCAGTCAAACAACCTGATAACATGAAAGGTGATATTTTATCCCATATACTTTCAAACAATATAGGGACAAACTAGGTTTACATCTAAAGGTAGACAGCAGCACTATGGCTTTGTACTTTTGTCACTGTGAAGAGAAAGTCACGCTTTTCACATGATGCGACTACAAACTGCTTTCTGGCCAGCATGGAAGCAAACCTTGCTGTTTTCATAGTGGGAACAGGGTAATCACCACTGGAATTGCTTCTGTCATTTCTCTGCCAAGATCTGCTCTTAATTTTCAATAGGTCCAACTCTACTGAGCTGGAAAAGATGAAGGTGTCTAAATCCAAGCAGAAACTGGCTTTAAACACATCACTGATGGCAGCCAAGACCTGAGAGAAACTAAATTTGCAGGGATTCTAAGCAGGTAATATTAGTAACAAATTTTAATTAGCTTGGACTCCTATCTGGCAGGGTTGCTGTGTACTGAAAAGTCTTCTGGTGAAGCTTGATCAAGTCAGTAATGTCTTTCCACTGATTTCACTGGGCTTCAGTTCAGCCCCTAGCTGCACTTGCTTTCAAGATAGTGCATTTAGTAATAGTACCTTTAAAGGTAACTTGAGATGAGATGTCTGCTTGAAAGATTTTAGAAAAGCAGATTCTGATGTTTGAAAGCCGTACATTGATAAACTATATGGTACCTTTTTCAATATGGAATAATATGCTAATCCTACTTTACTATTTAATAATAATTTGGAACAGTAATCTAGTGCCTGGAATATACTTTAGACATACTGCAAACTGAGAAAGTCTTAAAAATGGCTCCTTTTGAACAGTAAAAATGCCATTTGGCAGTTCAAAAGCAGGCTTGATGCTGTGATCTACGCTGAAGGGCACTGGTGAATTTTATGTATTAGGTCTATTTGCAAAGAGAAAGGAAATCCTAAGCAACATGAAATCCCAACAGAGGATGAATATAGTATTAATTTACTTATATTTCAAATGCTCCACATATGACACAAAAAGCTCTGCAAAAATGAAAGAAAACATTTTACCTGCATTCAACTTCCATCAATAAGGAGTTTCACTAAACAGCTGTCATTGCAAAAATGAGCCCTGACTGATAAATGAATAAGACTAGGGCCTTCTGCTCAACACGAATGAGTGAATAACTACATCAAAGAAAAAGACAAAAGTATCTTTTACTTTGGGAGTGATGAATTTTTGAGAACCTTAAAGGATATTAGTTAGATATTGCTTAGATTGCTGAACAAAACACCACATTGCCTCCTTAGGGCAGTTACTTACTGTATGACTATGCATTAAAAAAATTCTTTTTCCAAAATTCAAGGTAAGTTATTAAGCATCTCATTGTTCAGATGTAAGACTGGAAATGGGATTATTAAAAGACAATTGTTGAGCAAGCAGCTTCTCTTACTAGGAAAGAGACTGCTCTGTCAGGTAACTGCCTCCAGGATTTCACCAACAAACATGGAAAAACACAATAATGTCTCTGATGGAAAGAGTGCATCTCAAAAGGACAAACAGTTTCAAATATTGTTGCTGAAGCAAATTAAACTTGCATTTCCTATTATCATTCCAACTAATTATCATTGGTTTTATATGCATGATGAAATGTCATTACACACAGCAAAATGACTGCCTACTGTCTAGAGTGGGGTCTAAGGAGGCATGCTGTCTCAAGAATTGGAGACCAATTTCCTACAGACTTGCATTATGGTCAGTTTAACTTTAACTACAGACAAACTGCCTGTATTCCAGCAAACTAATTGTTGCCAGATATGTCATTATTAGGACTTTAATTCTATGAAAATATTTGAGATTCTAAAAGGGAAAAAAAACCTTATCCTGATTCAGGACAAAAAAGAGTCAAAACCTCAAAAAAAAGAAAAAAAATTAAAAGTCTGAAAAAACTTTAGACTATGCCAAAATGCTTTAATAGTTTTAAAACATTTTATCTGCATTTTTTAAAATGTCTTTTACTTCTTTTTCCAAAATGTAACTTCATTTAAAACAAAAAACAAAAAACCCCAAACATTTTGCACCCAAAAGGAACTTGTTATTTTACAAATGTTGAAATGGGATGATTTGCTGGTTTTGAAATTTTTTTTTTTTCCAGAACAGGAAATGTAGGTGAAGTGATCCCTTCCTGAAATCATTTCAGTTTTGACAAATTGCATTATCTGACAAAAGAGACTGCATCAAAAAATTCCTGACCCTCGAGTCAACTGTCAATCAGGGGTTTCTTTTGACCTTAGCCTATACGTGAATGGAATATTCCAAAAAAAAAGTGAGTCTTGCAAATATGGTAGCTTATTTCTAAAAGGCAAGTATGCATTGTATGGACTGAGCATACAACAATTATCTACCAACTATTTCATTCTGAAGCCGTGGGATTACTAATTCAGTATTGCAGATTCAGCCAGACTGTAGCTAAGCTTTGCAGAACATAGTTTACTCATTGCAGGTTTACATTAGCAAGATGTGACTGCTGCATCAATACACAGTTCCTAGCAACACTGTATATATCATGAAATCATGTAAAATACTTGTGTGCAAAATGACTTGATTGCTGCAGACAACACTTAGCATACTGCTGTAGGAACCTGATACCTTATTACATAGCTTTCTGGGAACTTGGTTACTTGACAAAACAATCTGCCAAAATAAGTGAAGTTCAGGCACCTGCTTTATTACTTATTTAAATAAAGGTGATCAAGAAAAAGTGAACAGGGAACAGTGTATTGGATACATATAACTCTAAATGCTGAGAAGCAAGATATTTTATACTTAATCAATTGATAAAATGAGGAATATTAAGTCACTGACAGACTGAAAATTAAATTTCATACCCAGGAATGCATTTCTGTAGTTTGCAAAATCTTAATTCAAAGACTCATCCATCAAACTTATTATTTCCCATATGCATATTAATCAAATAGGCTGGAAGTTGGACAGAGTGCTTATCTGGCTAAATATGTACTGCAGATATTTTTGCTAGGCAAAAGGTTGTGTTTTTTTAAACTTTATACTTTACTTATGAGCATCTTGAAGAGTTTCCATGGTCAGGAATAAAATGATAAAAGACAGTTCTCCCATTTTTCCTTAGTCTGCTGTCCCTCCACATCCCCAACCTTTCACTGGATCTTATTTTAGGTTAGGACATTTTGTGTCTAAGCTTGTAAAAACAGTACAAATGTTATAGGTCTCAAAAAATTCAGTGAAACAAACAGCTAGCAACAGGGATAGTCATGCTGGCTTGCTATTGACTTTATCCCTACAATTTCAATGAGGTTTCCTAAAACAGATCTTTGCAAATATATGCAGCTGGGATGCTGTTTCATTAGGGAAGCAGGAGGAATGAAAATATTAAAAAAAAATTAAACCAAGCACTCTATATCCCCTATTCTTTCTATGCAACTATTCAGACCTCTGTCTATATTAATATTTTTGGTCAACTTTTGGCAATCTTCTCATTATGAAGGTGACCCAATTTTAACAGCTTTTTTACTTGAATGATGTTTTTATGGTGGTGTGTCATTTGCAAGCACTACCCTGATTCTTGTCTTCCAAGAAATCTGTGTTGTCCTCCATCTCCTCTTCTTCCTCATTAATGCTGTGATCTCCTGTGATTCCCTTTAAAGCTATGTTATTTGCCCTCCCTTGTTTTGCATCTTCTAAATTGGGTAAGGGACAAAGAGAACAGGTTACTGCCTTGGAATAACTTATACATGCTCCAAGTTTTGTATGTTTTTACTTTGGTTGGTCCTCTCCTATCTGAGGGATCTAACTGTTTTGCTCAGCTACAGCAGCAATATCTAGCTCTACTTGGCAGACACCACTACTATCATGAGCACCATATGTGCAGAGTTGCTTGAAACCTCAGATGGGGAACTGACAGATTTACTTTACTCAAAATTTAAGTGTTTCTTGTGTTTACTGAAGTATAAGAGCTAGCTCACTGAGGTGAAAGACCAGAAGGATGACTTTTTGAGCTGTAGAGGAAGAATTATCCTGTTGCAATTCTGGATACTATTCCAGATTTGAAAAATATTGTGCATGACATCTTGTTACCTCTACTAGGATTCTTTCTGCCACTGGTAAAGCAGCTGCTTCTTTGACTGCTGCAAGGTTTATTTGGAGTAGAAATACAGGCAAAGAAACATAGCAGATTAGCTCACCAACTGGAAATACAGCAGGCACTGTACACAAAAACATGTTTTTAAAAGAGCTCATATACTTGACAAGGTTATGAAATGCTCAAGGAAATGTAGACTGCTACTGTTTCTACATTTCTGCAGAATGGAAGATGTACTCTGTCAATAAGGATTAACAGCACATCAGGCACTACACTTAATATAGAAAGTGTAGAAAAAGGTGAGTAGGAATTATTAGCATATTGTCTTCCTACGTCAACCACAACTACCAACAGAAATGTGACGTACTGAAATTGAGGTACTGAGTTCTCTAGCTCATGGAACTCTATAAACTCTTGATATACTGTTCCCACGAAACACCAACCAAGAACACTGTTACAAATTATGGCCATACTGGATTTAAGAGACCTACAATTAGTTATGGATGTGTAAACTACTTCATTACCCATAATGAACACTTAATGAGTTGGGTGCAGTTCTTCTAGTTTGTAACAGATGACATGCATAAGACCTGTGTTCTGTTCACTCATCTTGTCCCCTGCATTTACCATCTATTCTGCCCTGGTTCTCTCTAACCAGGGTAATGCACAATGAATGATTCCATAGCTCCTGTTTAGATCTCCTTAAGGTTATATTGTTGCATGGTTAATGTTGATGTGTCTGAGGAATACTTGGGCAATGGGTGATTTTATTGTCCCCAAGTTCTGGCCAGTTGTCCAGCAGTGAAAGAAATGAAAGTTAACTGCTGGTGTGAAGAAGCCTACATGCAACAAACAGGTTAAAGCAGCAGAGGCCAGCCTTTGTGACAGACATGCTGTAAATTAATCTCCACACCCTCTCTGAAGGCCTCTCTGATCCCTGTCCCCTGCCTGATATGCTGCTCTGCTTTCTGCTCCCTTCCTCCCTGCCCAGCCTGTGTGCACCACACACAAGGCAGTGCCTGTGACAGTTGTGGCACATGTGTTATAGGCAGGCCACCCCTGTTACTGTGGTTTCATAGTAGGGATATATTTAAAATGAAAAGCAGATTTCATGAACCAAGCTACATGGTTAGTGCTTTGAAGTATGATGATGACCAGTAGGGCTATACGAAGCTTCGGTCCCCGATTCAATTTGGGGGAGATTCAGCCTGATTCAGTGGCCAAATCTCCAAATCCAAATTGAACCAGAGGATCCTTTAATCTCTCTGAATCAAATCAGAACCCTCTGAATGGATTCAGAGAGATTTGGAAAGATTCAGAAATTTAGGCATAGAGACAGCTTTAAATGTTTTCTCTACATACCACTAGCTCACAGGCCGCTCATGAGTGCTGCGATGCTGGGGCGCACGGAGTGTCCCACAAGAGCGCGGCAGGCTCCCTAGCGTGCTCGGCAGCAGACCCAGAAGTGGACCAGAAACACTTCCAGTCCACTTCTGGGTCCGCCAGGGAGTGTGCTGGGCCCCCCCCCACGTCCTGCCAGCTTGGTCAACTGGTGCCTCCTGGTTCTGGGCGGGGGGTGGGGAGCACCCAAGGTCCCCCTACGGCCAATTGCTGAGCCACAGAGGCACGAGGGGGGCCCAGCATGCTCCCTGGCAGACCCAGAAGTAGACCAGAACTACTTCCAGTCTACTTCCAGGTTTGCCACCAAGCATGTGGAGGGCCCCCCGCACTCCTGTGGGATGCTCCATGTGCCCCAGTATTGCAGCGATCACAAGTCACGCCTACTACCTCAAGGTATGCAGAAAAAACTTTTAAAGCTGTGTCTATGTCCGAATCGCTAATTCTCCAAATCAGAATCAAATCTTCAGATTCAGTTTTGTCCAAATCAAAATCAGGGGCAGTGATCCGAATGAATGAACTGAATCACCATCCCCAATTCAGGCTGAATCCAAATCAAACAGGGCCCAGTTCACACACCCCTAATGATCAGTACCGTATCAAATACCAGACCTTCAAGTATGCTTCACAGAACAATTGACACTGATATTTCTAATAATAAACCACAACTTGCTTTAAAATATCTTTGCGACTCAGTGGCACTGATGTTGATTAGCAGACAAAAATGTTATGGTAAATAACATGCAACATGTATTACTTCTCCAATGTTTATAGCATTGGCTTATTTTTGCAGGAGTGGATGGGATGAGCAGACAGTCTGGTAAGTTACCTAATTAAGAATACAAGTTCTGTTTTGCATTATTTGAAATTTTCCCTGAAATTAATTTCCTCATTGTCTCCAGTATGTCAAGGATATATTTTTCATTAGACATTAATCTTTTTTTCAGTAAACCCTGCAATAATTATGTACATTTAAATTAATGCAATATTTTCAGAGTTGTTGGTCTTGGTTCACAAAAAAATTATACTTCGCAATATCTTCAATAATCCTTAATAATGCCTCAATATTGACACTGATTCCACATTTCCTATGGGACATGGGTGTTAAGAAACATAAAAAAGCAATTAAAAACAAGCTGAGAATAAGAGCAGTATGTATGGGATAACCAACTCTTCGATAGGGACTGTGCAGAAAACTGGTCCCTATCAAAACTAAACAGCAGTTTTGATGACGGTTGACATCCTTTTCAGCTGTACATGCATATGCTATTTAAGACTTACAGATGCATACTCACATGGTGAAATTGATTTTTTCCTTTCTCATCAGTGATTTGCTCATCATCCAATGTTGACATAACTTCCTTTTTCATTGGAGATAACACAAGTTAACTTCAGGTCCTCCATCTGTTGCTGCAGCATAGTTATTCCTTTCCCCAAAGTTTCATTCCAGTTGTTAGTGGAGATCTTATCATCTTGTCTCTGTGACCTCTATGATAACTTTCTACTGAGCAGACCCTAGATGCTGCTTTGGTACCTGTTGTTTTTATCTTAATGTGTGTGTGCTCTGTGGATCCCTTTGCTTTTGTACAACTATGTAATGCATACTCACATTCTACAATTAATGCTATTATCTCAGATTTAAATTACCCTAACTCTAAACCTATTGTCATGTCCCTTTTTCTGTCACTGCCTGAGTGGTTGCCACCATACTACCTCTCAAGGATGCTTTTAGTGCTGAGTATGAGACTTTCTATGTTTCTCGACCTGTAAAATTCAGTACAAATCCTCAACCTTCCTAACAGCATTTGACTGCAACTTTTTCAACAGAACTTGCAAATAACAGTTTTGTGTAGCAGGACATCAGCCAGGGCTGGCTGACTAGAGGAATATCTGTTCTCCCTGTGCTCCTGCAATCACTTCATGATGGTATATCTGTCTTTCATTTCATACCTGGGATTCCTTTGAAAGTCAGGTGAGTATGCTACTGCTGAGGACAAATACAATTAATACGTTGCCAATATGCTAGTCAGACTGGAGTTCCCCGTAGCACTTTTAGGCTGATTATTTCTTCTGGAAAAGGAATACAACTTTGTCAACAACTTCAGTCTATTACCATCATCAAATGTCCTCTCAGGCAATTGCAATCAGCAGAGTATCATGTTCTACCAAGTAGCCAGTCAAGTAGGCATGCCTCCCTGCAGCTGAAAGAACTGTAGCCATAGATACATAACACGGATGCAGAACTAACATCTGCTGTAATCACCAGCTCAATGCCTTGCACTGGATGGATGATTATATTTGTACATCAGAATAATTGTCAAGGATGTGTTGCTGACAGGCATAAAGAATGATATCCTTCCTCATAAAACCACTGGTTGTGATGGACGTGTTGTGCCATCTAATCAACCCCGCTATGCAGATTGGGTATTGTAAGAAATGAATAGTGAACTATCAAACATAGTTAGAGATGTACAAATTTGGAGGCCCTATACAGCTCTAATTCTAAGGGTGGTAGAGGTCATTTGATACCATTATCCACACAAACATGAGGAGGATGGCTACCAGATGCTGTGGCTGAAAAGGGCACATGATTCATATACATATGTCTGAATAATGATTTTTCATAAGCATTTACTCTCAATAACAGACAAGAATCAAGTTGCTCTTTCTTTGGACTTGGGTCATCTAGCAGTTACAGGACACTACAGTATCTTTCCTTATGTCCAGTGTACTTTTCCACATCAGAACTTTTTAGGCTATGGGGAATTGATCCTCCTGAAAATTTTACCAGAATATAGTATAAAACAAGGTGTGAAGCTGCTGTGAGCACTGTAGTATGCACCACATGTAAACCTGCTATTAAGAGATAACCACTGCCTTCTTAATGTGGACACCTGCATTCGAGCACACAAAAGTACTTTTTCCTTAACTGGTCAATGCAGGTATGACGATGTTATGTAACACAACATCTACATTTCCACCTCTTTTAAACTTGCAAGTACAATCCTCACAGTATTTCTGCAACTGTGAGGCAACCCAACTGCTGGCGACTCAAAGTTGTAGCATGGTGATGCCACATCAAATTTGTACTTTCTAAAGCATGAAAGCTACTGATTTGCAGATTGACCTTGATTTGAACCAGTGAAGAATCCCTAGGTAGCATAATTTCATATTGCTCCCGACCCCACTGTTTCATGTGCAACACAGAATTTTGACACCAATTTTTGTTTTTAGGCCTTTTTCTGTTCTTAGGCCTTCAGGGTCTGTTCCTGCTTTCCTATACTGACTTTACCATTTCCAGATCTTATTTCCTTAAGCTCCCCTTCTTCTGGTTATAATGCCAATCTGGACCTTTCTGCGTCTCTTTTGCTGCTTCTGCATTTCTCTCTTGTATGGACATTTTATTTCATTCTGGTTTTTACAATTGTGATGCTCACCTGGGCACCAAAAATGGCCACAAGGTAGAATTCTGCTAAGACCATTATTTTCAGAAATAGCTTGAAATACTTCATCATAAAGCATCTATGGAAGCTTTCATGTTAAAAGGCAACATCCAAATGTTAGTTATACAACATCATGATTTACAAGTATTCAAAATTTGCTTTAAACAAATTATTCAAAACCTAACCTGAACCTTAAAAGATAAGGTCTAAGGTTATCCTAATGGGACACGAACATAAAAAAATGTGGATTTGCCAATGCCATTAACTTATATTTGATGTAATAACTTTAATGTGAGCCTGATACTTAAAGCTGGATGTATAATGACATAATATCAGAAAGTCAACTGAACACAGAAGCAGAGGGAAAAAAATGAATGAACCATTTCTGTTTAGTCATAAACTGTAGCATAGAAATCAAATACACTGGAAAAATTCACCTGTGCACCTACTTTATATTCCGGTGGTATCCTTGCTCCGAAGCCAAAGGCTGGGAACATTTTATCACTGAAATCAAAATAA
>NW_017728886.1:76253113-76281482 GCF_001723895.1 Crocodylus porosus
CTGAATAATGATTTTTCATAAGCATTTACTCTCAATAACAGACAAGAATCAAGTTGCTCTTTCTTTGGACTTGGGTCATCTAGCAGTTACAGGACACTACAGTATCTTTCCTTATGTCCAGTGTACTTTTCCACATCAGAACTTTTTAGGCTATGGGGAATTGATCCTCCTGAAAATTTTACCAGAATATAGTATAAAACAAGGTGTGAAGCTGCTGTGAGCACTGTAGTATGCACCACATGTAAACCTGCTATTAAGAGATAACCACTGCCTTCTTAATGTGGACACCTGCATTCGAGCACACAAAAGTACTTTTTCCTTAACTGGTCAATGCAGGTATGACGATGTTATGTAACACAACATCTACATTTCCACCTCTTTTAAACTTGCAAGTACAATCCTCACAGTATTTCTGCAACTGTGAGGCAACCCAACTGCTGGCGACTCAAAGTTGTAGCATGGTGATGCCACATCAAATTTGTACTTTCTAAAGCATGAAAGCTACTGATTTGCAGATTGACCTTGATTTGAACCAGTGAAGAATCCCTAGGTAGCATAATTTCATATTGCTCCCGACCCCACTGTTTCATGTGCAACACAGAATTTTGACACCAATTTTTGTTTTTAGGCCTTTTTCTGTTCTTAGGCCTTCAGGGTCTGTTCCTGCTTTCCTATACTGACTTTACCATTTCCAGATCTTATTTCCTTAAGCTCCCCTTCTTCTGGTTATAATGCCAATCTGGACCTTTCTGCGTCTCTTTTGCTGCTTCTGCATTTCTCTCTTGTATGGACATTTTATTTCATTCTGGTTTTTACAATTGTGATGCTCACCTGGGCACCAAAAATGGCCACAAGGTAGAATTCTGCTAAGACCATTATTTTCAGAAATAGCTTGAAATACTTCATCATAAAGCATCTATGGAAGCTTTCATGTTAAAAGGCAACATCCAAATGTTAGTTATACAACATCATGATTTACAAGTATTCAAAATTTGCTTTAAACAAATTATTCAAAACCTAACCTGAACCTTAAAAGATAAGGTCTAAGGTTATCCTAATGGGACACGAACATAAAAAAATGTGGATTTGCCAATGCCATTAACTTATATTTGATGTAATAACTTTAATGTGAGCCTGATACTTAAAGCTGGATGTATAATGACATAATATCAGAAAGTCAACTGAACACAGAAGCAGAGGGAAAAAAATGAATGAACCATTTCTGTTTAGTCATAAACTGTAGCATAGAAATCAAATACACTGGAAAAATTCACCTGTGCACCTACTTTATATTCCGGTGGTATCCTTGCTCCGAAGCCAAAGGCTGGGAACATTTTATCACTGAAATCAAAATAAAAAGGCCATTTTTTTCCCCACAGAAAATATACATCATTACACAAAACATTTATCCCTTCATAATTTGTGAAAAATATAACAAAGTAGAAGAGTACACAAAAAGCTGACCAAGAGTGTCATTTGACCACTATTATTATGTTTGCAAGAAGTCACCCCCCAACCTATGATTATGTTCCTGCCTTAAAACACATACATTACTAGATTCACAGAACTTTATTTTTGAGATAGAATATTATGTATTATATGCCTCTATATTGTGACACAGTGAATAGCTTATTTTTCTTGTGATTCAGTATATGCCTACTACCGTACATAGATGATTAAAATTCACTCAACTGGTTAGCGTTAAGCAGTATGAGTAGTCCCAACAATTCCTATATTTAATAGTGTCACAATCCTCATAATTCCAATAGTCTCATCATTAGTCACATGACACATCATTCCTGGGAAGCCTGAGTTTCTGTTTCTACCGCTGTCAGTTTAAAAAATTCAGTTTTGTACAGAGCTCTTAACTGATTTTGTAGATTAGTCCTTTCCACTCCAAATATCAAGTGAATAACACATTGCTGCAGACATACTTGAGAAAGATAAGAGCACCCATTAAAACTGTCAGGCTCCTCAAGCTGCCATACTGCCTGAAAGGCACCATGATGCCTTGACTGATCACTTGGGAGCTGAAGCAACGTGGTGAAAAAAAAACCTTTTGAAGTTGTACACCGGCTGACTCAGGGAACTGAAAATGAGTTATAGAAATATCCTCCACCTTCAAATCACTGGTGCACAATATTTGCATGTCAGCAGTCAGTACTATTTGATGGCTAAACTCCCTGGATTGGGCCCTGCTGTATACCTCCTGTGGAATGTACTATTATGTATCATATATGTTGTGCTATATGAAAATCAGTCTTATAACAAGGAACAGCATTGCTTGAATGATAATAAAACATCCCTCCCAAGCAATATCACAGAAGAAGTATAGTGACATTTTTGCCAATTACCTGCTGACTGCCTTTGATTTTATTAACCACTGCTAGAAATGGGGAAATCCTTTTTAATAGGTGCAAATTAGAATGCAGGTATGTACTAAGAGAAAGGAGAAGCCAATAGGAAATAATATGAAAACATGCTGTGCTGCATCAATAATTAAATATGGTTGATTTATGGAATTAACACAGTATTGCTGTGAATTAATAATGTGATCTTCCTGCATGACACAGATCTTAATTCCTGATATAATCCTTGCATCACACTCCAAATCCTGTGGCTGAGCTGGAAAAAGTGAAGAGCTGTGATCTAAATAATATCCTTCCATAATAAGGTATTTAAATCATCTGAATGTAGCATTTTCAGATAAAGGAGAATTGTAATTGAATTATTGCCATTTTGCTAGGGATAGACATTACACATAAACAGGTACAAATGATTGGAAACCAGCTCAAATCTGTAACGCAATAGAAATTCAGTGCACAATAATGTTTTCAAAATAGCCCAAATCAGTTTAAGATAAACCTGGATGGATGCAGTATTAGATTTAACTGATTTAGGTTAAATCGGTTCATTGAATTTCTTTCCCAGTTTCCTTCTGGTGTCAATTTAACTCACAGTTCCCCAGCATCCCTGGATACTTTGCGCCTCTCCTGCAAACCCCTCCTTCCAGGGTGGACAGGCAAGCCTTGGCCCAAGCTGCAGTATGCACATGCTCTGGCCTGCATTAGATTTATCTGATAAACCTAAAGTAGGCAGAAATGCCTGCTTTTGCCACAGCCCTTCCCAGTCTGACCCTGCATGGCATCTCATGGAAACAAAGGTGCACAGGACCAATGGAATGCCCCTGTTTCTGGGAGGACCATGGGGCAAGGCAAGGGCAGGCATTCCTGAGCACGAGGTGCACAGGGCACTTCTGTGTGGCCACAGCAGTGGCAGAGGCAGGACAGAAATAGGTAAAGTTGGAGAGGGAATGTAGTGCATCACAAGCCCCAAGCGTGGCTCAGGATTCTCAAGAAAGAATAAATTGTACCATGGACAGAAGCATTAAAATACTACAAGGAAAAACGACACTGTCAAATTCACTTCAGAATTTTTTTTTTTGCAGTTTCTCATTACATAGGTGACAGGAAAGGCCCCACTGAAACTTGAAAGAAGGCATAATTTGCAAAACCCTGAGTTACTTGACATCAGGGAGGGTAAATATTGTGAAACATACTTTTCACTATGAATAATAGAAAATCAATGTGAACATCAGCTTTGACAAGGATCATGCATTTTGGAAACTTGTCTTAAAGTTCTGCAATTTGCATAATGAGAATGTTGAGTTTGAATCCGTAGAAACAAGTAACTAGAGAAACCAGTGAGGGTTGTTGTAATATCTTGATAGGTTATATAAGTGCCATAATTGTGTTGTTTCTAATTTGTGTGCAGAATTATATGGCTCTTGACATTTCATTCTGCCAGTCAGATGAATGACACTTAGAAATACAATGGACTGACTGAACAGATGTGGGGCTTACGTCAAATTGTACAAACAGGGTTAGGGTTCAGGTTCAATGGACATGATGTTAGCAAATGTAAGACAGTATATACCTAAAGTACTGAGGTATTATTAGGTTTTTAAACTAACTGTAATACTCAGGGAAAAGTCCCAAGTAGGACAGTAAAAAAATCAGCTTAATACAGAGCAGAGATTTAGATAGAAAAACAAGCCAAGGATGAGGATGTGTAAAGGAAGAGGCAGAAAATAATACAGAAAATATACCATATCCCCACTTCCAACACAGTAGTCATTTCTGGTTAGCATTTCAAAATAACACAGCAGAAAGAGAAAGGAATACAGAGGAAGATAGCTAAAATGATAAGAAGCATATGGAAGGCCAGCATATGAAAAAAGATTTAAATGATTTAGACTGTGTAGCATGGAAAGGATGCTATTAAGAGGAAATGAAAGAATTTTGTAAAATAATGAATGATAAAGAGAAGGTGAACTGGATGCTTATAGTTACATTTTCTCAGCTGCACTGGGAAATAAAATGAATGTAACAGGCAACAAAGGCATTTAATACTGGTAAAATAAAATATATTGTTAGCTTGTGTGCAGGATATTAATGAAGCCAAAGGCCAGGTACAGACATTACATATGGTATAAGTGAGTGGAAATCAACCTATATCCATAACAGAACAGAAATTCAGCACACACAGACTTTGTAAAAAATGATGGAACCTGGTCTAAGGCTTGCTCCCCACCGAGGGGTGTGCTCTGTCCATTGCTGAGCTAAACTATGCCGCTTACAGAAAACTGTGCGATTTAGATTGATTCTGCCTTGGGCTTTTTAAATGTTTGCACCTGGCCAAGAAGGATTAGTTATTTACATGGAGAATAGGAATGTCCAGTATGACATTAAATTGGATTTAAACTACAGGAAAGAGAAACCATTATGCTTTGCGGTTGAAGTCAGCCATTAACTGAAGACAGCTAGGACAAAACATCTCCTCTGGGTAAAGTTATTCTATAATTATTCATTATAGTGACTCTTACATTTTCCTGAGAAGCAGTTGGTCCTGGCCAACGTGGGAGATAATGGAATAGATGTCTTGTTAGTCTGATAACTGCCTTGTTCCTGTGTTCACACAAGTCAATAAAAGCTACCAGAGATCATCAGCAGGTCTAAACATCAGGCTAAAGCATCCATAGTAGAAAAAGATTACCTGAATGATTCTGTACGTCTTTTAACCAATCTGTAAGATGATATTATTATGTATTGCTTCCTCCCCACTAGATTGTTGTAGGGTTATTTTTATTATGGTTTATAGAAGCACTTTGGCTTCAATTAAGCATGGTATTTAACAACATGCTTAAACTTAAACAGTTGATGGCTATGGAGCTACACTTCTCCTTCAGGTTAATCATGTGCTGAATTAAGGCACTAATGCACTTAGAATGTAGCTGCAAAGCGGACTCAATAGATTAGTGACTCAGGGGATATAAAATGACAATGACTGTTTTTCCTTTTAGGTGACCACTGAGCAAATGGACACAGACAGGGTATATGTTCCTGCTTTGCCTGATGTTGATCAAATAGTTGTTATGAATAGGTCCAAAACAAGCCCCTGGAATTTCTTGCAGGGATTCTGTCTCATCAGAGCCCTTGGAACCGAACCTGTCTCTAATTTAAGTGGTGGGTCAGACAGCTCAGAACTAGAAGAAAGATTCTTTCTAAGTTGTAGTCTGGAGGCAACTGACATCATTTACTGTGCCTTTCATTTCCAGTCTAGCTTTAAAGACAAGGCTATGAACTCTCTGTGTTACAGTATAGCTTTCCCAAGAGAAAATCAAATATTTGTCTTTCTTAAAAAGACATTTCAAACTGCTAAAATAAAAGTGGAACACGTTTAATTAAAAACATGAAAAATAGCATAAATATATATATCCCTTTAAACTCTATTACAATTATAATCTTTCACCCTCAGAGAACGACTAGCTGAATTAAGTATTTTATTCCTAATACATATAAATGAATCATGTGCTTAAGTGTGTTATTTAGTACTTACTTGAGAGGCTCTTGATGACAGTAAACACTGAATCACAACAGTTTACAAGGGATTACCTAAAGCTCCAAAGGAAATACGGAAATCTTCAGAAATCTCTAAACATTGCCTGTTCTTGCATCGCAACTGGAGTTCGGAAACTTTAGTATATCTAGGGGTGAAATGCATGATCTAGGAGAGGCAAATAATGATGTCCTTACACTGATTGAATTATGTTCAATTGTTCCACGCATGAGAGTTGCAAGACACAAAGCGCCCCTATGCTCCCAGAAGCTGGCACAGGAGGGGAAGTCGTCAGTCATAGTCTAGTGCAGTAGGGGCTAAGGTTTTTGCCAGGCAGGCCACAAATGAGACCCACACTCTCCATGAGTGTCACTCTGACTCCCTTTCTCAGCCTAATCTGCTGCTCTGCTTTTTCCTCTTTTCCTCATCTGCCACTGTTCTGCATGTCCCCTCCCTGCTCTACTGCATGCCACTTCTGGCACTGGTGCTGCAGGTTGGCCACTGCTGGTCTAACACCTGGTTTGTACCAACCATCAGAGCTACTAAATGTATTGGTGTGGGCTGGATGAAGAGTATGTTGTATGTCTTGCAGAAGCCCCTAACTACAGAAAGGATGTAGACAAACTAATGAAAGTTCAGAGGAGGGCAACGAAAATGGTTAGGGGGCTGGAGCACATGACTTGTGGGGAGAGGCTGAGCGAACTGGGTTTATTTAGTCTGGAGAGAAGAAGACTGAGGGGGAATTTAATAGCAGCCTTCAACTACCTGAAGGGTGATTATATAAAGAGTATGGAGCTAGATTGTTCTCAGTGGTGGCAGAAAATATAACAAGGAGTAATCAATGGTTTCAAGTTACAGCAACAGAAGTTCAGGTTAGGTATTTGGAAAAACGCTCTCACAAGGAGCATAGTAAAGCATGGGAATGGGTTACCCAGAGAGGTTGCAGAATCTCCATCCCTGGTGGTTTTTAAGATGCAGGTAGACAAAGCCTTAGTTGGCTTGATACTGTTGGGGATGGTCCTACTTTGAGCCGGGGGTTGGACTAGATAACCTTCTTAGGTCCCTTCTAACCCACATTTTCTATGATTCTAAGTGTGGCAGCAGTAACTTTTCCTTTGTATATGCTCAGGATTGTGGCACCCTTCTGGGGCAAATGCATCACTCCAAGGGCTCGGCAGTACTGTGAAATACAGCAGAGTCCTGAATTTTTAGTAAGTTCCTGGGTCAAAGAATGAAGGGGTTACAGCACCAGTAAGTCCTTAGTTAGCCAAATTTCCATTGAAGTAAACAAACCTCAGGATCTGGCCCATAATTTGCAGTGGTTTTCCACAGGGCAGTAGGAATTCTAGTGGTAAAATCAAAGGAGTTGCTGTCCTGTTTCGTCTGTTGGAGGCAGGCATTCAATGCAATCACATAATACTTGTTTAAGATCCAGACATTAAAAGTCAGGCCCCAGCTTTAATTACAGCTCTCAGTCACCTTCAGGGAGCTGGAATTTGCTGAATATGAAGAAATATAGATAGTTATGTAATTGAGTTTCAAGAGTATGAAGGTAATGCCTGTCTCACCTGCAAGGGAAATAATTAATGAACAAAGGGAATACAAATCCCCTGCAGCTAACTGCTGACAGGCATCTACTCCCAAAACATCTAACAAAGCCAATTCCAAATCCAATAGCCTTAAAACTTCTTCCCATTAACTTTAAACAAATGCGTAAGGAATTCTGCAGTGCAAAAAATGCCAAATGAAATATGAAATGCATCAGCTGAGGGAAAAAATACCCAGTGAAAAAAGCCATAAGTAAAAAAGCAAAATGGAGCAAAGCAAATGGTTAAACAAAATGTGATACTAATGAGGTGTATACCTTACTGGGTGTATAGCCTAGTAAAATGGCATTAACAGAAAATCTAATCCAAAATATCCAGCCTCTCTTGTAAATTAGGAATAAATTGAAATGACCTGATGTAGACTTGCAGGAATGAAATTTTTTACCTTAGTACATGTACTCTGTATAAGTAATGGGTTTCTATGGACTGGAAAAGTGTGTGTGGCTCAGGAGAGACATTATTAACCTTTGAAATACTAGCATTTTCTAGATTGCCAGTCAAATGAATTCTTAGGGGGATGTGTATATGTATGTGGTAACTATAAAGGGGTAAATTTAAATTTCATTGGAACATCTATGGAATAACATAGTTTGCCAAAACCCAAATAAGGTCATTTTCACAACTGCTGTAGTCTTACAGGCTTAAAACTCCACTTGTCTTGCATTGGACCTTCTGTCCTGCAGAGTGACTACTACTGAAGAATGATTAGATCCCACAGAAAAGATGCTATCTTCTTACAGCACCAGTTCAGTTTAAAAATTTGAAACTGTATATCATGCTGGGCCATCTTAAGTAGGCAAAAGAGCAAAAACAGTGCTACATGTATATCAATGTTTATTCTTTTTCATTTCATCATAATGCAAAGAGAAGGAATTGCATTATTATAATCAGGGATCTGTGAGACGTGGGATGTGACAGCAGAGGTGTCAGTGCTGCCAATGAAGTTTTCTGCCACGTTTTCATTCAGAGCTAAAATTCATTTATGTTGGGGATCAAGGGAGCACAGGGGTGTTTACATACATCTGCACTGTGTGAGAGAGCAAAAGAAAAGTGTTTTATGTCTACAAAAAGGGGTCACGCAGGGATAAGTGAGAGGGCCGGGAGTCTAACAAATTTTTGTTAAGCCCTGCTGGTACAAGTGGCATTCACTTTCAGTAGGAGATGAAACTTGCATAAAAGATGCCAGAAAATGGCTTGTCTTTATGATCTGATAGGTTTTTAAACAGGACTAATTAGCAGCTCAGCTAAATGCTAATGCTGGTGTAGCTTGTATAATAAGTAACTAACATATATACAAGATGTAGGAGAAAAATCACTATTCTGAAATCTTCAGATAATTTATAAATCAGGCCATGGCAATGATCTACTGGCCTACTAGTTCTCAAATGTGCCTCAAATGTGTTGTGTGCCACTTTTTACATTCATTGTACTGCTGTGTGTGCCTCTGATTCCTTGTTATGGGTAATAAAATAGTAACACTTTGGGTTGTTACAGCCACACTGCAACCTCTCCAACACCCTAAGATATAGTGTAGAGTTTTTCTCCACTTTTCATTTTCTTTCTTTTCTTACATGTCTATTCCCCCCTTTCTCTTCTGCTTGTTTCCCATTCCTTCCTCTCACATACACTCTAGAAGTTCATCACATATCCGCACTTAAAGAAAAACAGTACCGGTACCATAAGTCCATTTCATGGTTATGAAAGATCCATTAGACACTAAACTGATGCTACCCTTGAAGTTAGCTAAAACATTAAGAGCTGTCATTATTTGTGAATCTGTCTAGTTTTTAGTATCAAGCACTATATAATACAATTTCTGCTATTAATTAGAGTCTGCACTTCAGTACAGGTCATTTCTTTAAAGAGAATCACCACTAGATACCTTACACATACAGCTTTAGTTGCTAATACTGACAGAGTGTTAACCATCGTATAAGATGCACCTTCTGTTGTGAGGTGCTGACAACCTGAAGAGAGGATAACACAGAATATACTGAAATCCCAGGAGCACAGATATATATGTACAGGAGGAAAAAAGGGTGTGCGCAGAAAAAATGTTTAAAGAAATGTGACTTCCCTTTATACCAGTGTAAATATAGATCCAGATATACAGGTATAATACTCAGCCCTAAAATGGTGAAAGTAGCTTACTTTGGGGCTACATTACTACTTGGAAAGTCGGTATTATATATACAGTGATATAAGTTACTCTTATATGTGTGTTGTGTGTCTGCAACACTAGTTAATTTAATCTTTACTAGCTCTTTACTCACTGCAAATAGGCTATTAATAGTTCCCAAATAGTTGCTGAAAGTTCAACTGATTTATCTAGTTCAATTTACTATCCAACTTCAGGATTTGCCCAGTATAACTGGATTTGCTTGTTTGCCAGTATAACTTCTAACCCTGACTCGCCAAAGTTTTTCAGCACATACTTAAATCTTATTAAATAAATAAGAAGTGAGGATTTTTTGTGGATGATATATTTTATTGGGCCATTGGCATAGGTGGCAGGGACACAACAGAGTTTCCTGTACCGTGTACCCTTTCTTTAGATCTCTGAGAAAAAAGGTAACATGGCAGACCTAAACAGCAGACAGAACAAAGACCTGTACAGAACTCCACGTGTAAATAAAAACAGGATATATTACCAGGTTTCAGGGGTGTTGGTTATAGCTATGTTGGCCTAAGGACATAAAGCAGACAAGGTTCTTTAGGTAAATGAGATATCTTTTATTAGATCACCTAAATAGTTGGAAAAATTGTTCTTTGCAGTAAATGAGCCTATGAACTTCATTTAATAAATCTACTGGACACAAAAAAAAATCATGGACTAAATATAGACATTGGATTTATGGGACATTATAGCCTGTCTGGTATCTGACAATCCCAGGTAACTTTTCTACATTTTACCAGCTCGTTCTATCACCAGGTTAACATTTCCTCTCTCCCTCCGCCATTACCCCACCTCTTTCTCCCTACCAGTCTCCCACCTATCATCTCCCATCCCCTCTCATCTTCCCTGCCATGCATTTGCATTTTCACAGACCTGCATTTTGCATATTTTCTGTTCCACCCAGGAGAGCACACAAACACCAGGAGACTCTCCCTATGCCTAAAGAAAGGTGTTTGTGCCTTAAAACTTGCAAAGAACAATTTTTTCAACTATTTAGTTGGTCTAATAAAATATAATTACATTTACCCAAAGAACTGTCTGGATGTATTACCAGATAGGTAACAGACAAGAGACAATGTTTAGCTACCTGACAATCTCTCTTATATCCTGTTTTCATTTACATAAAAAACCATTATGACTACAACAGCACCCCAACACCACTATTACGTCCACACTTAATTCTAAGCATGTGGTAAGAGATTTGCTAGTCTGGAGATTGCAAGGGACCGGTTTTTATACTTCTTTGCTCATCTTCCTGGTATGTGAACTTTATTTTCTTCCTGTTATACAAGAAATTCAAGAAGTATAGAAATATATTTTCCTCATAGTTCTTAATTGTGTCTAGATATGCTAATTATCTTTTTTGCCTAGTAGCCTCCAGAAAAGTTGTTTCTATAATTAAAATTTTAAAGAGACATGATTAATAATTTAAAAAATTTTAATTTATTGAGCTGCACTGGTGATTTAATTATGTCACACTCATAGCTTCAAGTAGTTAATTTATGAACAATTTAGTGTTGAACATAGTGAACTTACTAATATAAGCAATATTCTTGTGCCCCCAAATTAAATTTTTACTATTAGTACCTTCTCAGTGAAAGCAGGCCTCTGCTTTCCTCCTTGACTCTAAATACATTTTCTTCAGATAGCTACAGAAAAGATAATTCACTCAATTCCTTTATCAATAATTGCTAGCTAAATATAATTGCTAGACAATAAACTACCTGTCGATTTTAATATATTCTGAGGAGTGAGAATAAGATATAACTGGAAACTAGACCTGAAGATCTAATTCAGGACATTCTGTTTCCCTTTCACGAGCTCTGGCCCAAAGCACTTAATTTAAGTATGTATTTAACTTCACACATGGGAGCAGAACTAATGATTCCAACAGAACCTGTGTAACGGGCTTAAGGTTATATCCATGAAGTGCTGTGTGGGATTTAGATCTTTGTCATCTTAATTTTCATGTCCATTCTAATAAATCACTAATCACCCCTGAAGACACTGGGTGGCCTGGTTTTTGGCATGGGATGTTTTCTTTTAGATTTTTTAATTGTGTATATGGGTTTATATGGTGGGGAATCTGATTCATCCAGTTCAAAAATATCAAGATGAATATTATCAATAATAGTCACCAGTACTAAAAACTGTTATTAGTCACCAATAACTCCACCACTGGAGTTAGCAAAAGTTAATGTCAAAACTTGCTGTGTTTTCAGTGGGTATGAGATCAGAACCGCAAATGCTTTCAAACCTTTTGCAGAACATTGCTCAGTGTTTGAAACTGTGAAGAGTTTGGTATTTACACTATATACATTTTGCACAGCTCTGCATGAATTATTCCAGTACTTAGCTGGAATTATTTATTGTCTGAACATTAGGAGCCTTTTGGGGAATTGGCTACACACCCAAGTTTTAAACATACAACATACAACAATTTATCTGCTAACATAGAGGCTCAGTGCAAAACACAGTATTAAGGAACATATAGATTTAGAATTAAACAGGTTATTTCCTTTAGATGAAAACATGAATGGATTAAAAACAAACACTCTCCCTACTCCCCCCCACTTCCTTCTATTTCAAGGGTACTTTGAAATTGAAAAATATAACTACTATCTTTTAAGGTTTAATAAAAAAGAGATATGAATTAAAAATAATTCCTGGTTAACTCTTGATCTATCAAATGTCTAGGATGAGTAAAATGGATACATTTTAAACAAACCGCTTCACAAATTTCTAAGACAGAACATACAGCACAATGAAAATGCCCCAGACAGAGTGTGACGGACCATGATTCTGTAATATGACAAAATATTTAAAATATTTTAAAAGTATATTTGCCCTTTATCTTTTTCAATTTGTGTATGTTAATTTGACTATATATGGCAGAGTCTAATTTAGACCAAGTCTCTTTTCTATCACATTGTTAGTACAAAGGCCCTAAAATTGGATGTACATGTAAAATATGTTACAATTAAACATAAAAGAGAATAGTTTCAAATTTGAACATAGTTTCAAATTGGGAACAGATTAAAATATAAAGGTCCTGATTCAGCCAAGTATTAAACAGAGCAGGAATTAACTGTATCCTTAAGCAAGCACCTTTATACATGTTTAAGTTTGATTTCATGGAAACTTAATTCTGGCTATGTTCTGCCCTGATTCATCAAGAATATTGAAGGAAAATAAATATTTAATTGAAAATACAGAAAATCTGATTCGGAGGCTAGAAGATTATACACAGAAAAACACAGATTTCTGTATTTCAAACATAGGGCCACAGGCTAGATATCCAAATTCAGATTTACTCCCTTGACTTCATTCATGCTATCATCATCAAAATCCTACATTAACAGAATCATTTACAAAATCATTTATCAGGCAGCTTGCAGGTGTATCGGGAGTCTAAGCCAAGTAACTGTATCCATGTCCTTAAAACAATCACTGTTCAGCCAATATATCTTCCTCTTACAGAGCCAACCATCACTGTGTAATGATGAATGGCATTCAAGGTTGGTGGTTGGTTGATCATTTTCCAGCACTGTCTCTTGTAAAACAAATGACTGAGGCCATCAGGTGAGCCATTTTAATATACTATATATATATTGTGTTGCTGGGATTTCTGGCAATGACTTTCAGTGCAAGGATTTTTAAAACACCATAAAGGATACATCTTCTATATTATTGTACAATTATGAGTTAACAATTTACACTATCTAGAAGTGCTAATGTGGGCCAGTGGTGTACAAAGGTACTCTCTGATGATCTGCACCATAAATTGTGTTGTGTGTTTCTTTATTGTCCAGAACATTAGGAAATACTTTTACAGTGTCTTGAATGGGTTTGCAGTACTGGAAGTTAAAAAATGTTCTTTTTCACTTGTGAAACAAGAACACTAGATATAGACATCTCTGAATGAAAATAAATATGCACAATTACCATGTATTTCCTTTTCAGTGGTAATTTTTTCTCACAATAGTCATAGATGAGCCTACTATTAAAAATAATAATTTCTATTGGTGAACAATGAAGTTTCATTCATTTGGTTTCTTATTTCATTCTTGTATCTGTGGATAGACTCATACATTACAGGGAAAAAACCTTTCACACGGATTTGACCAATTTAAATGTGGTTAGATTATACCAAGAGTTCTCTCCGGGAAGAAAGCGCTTGCAAATTTTTAGTTAAAATACAGTCTGTTTTATTGCATTATTTTATCTATCTCTAACTTTATACTATGTCATTTTTACTAACAATTTATTTTGAAGTACAATTGCTTCCATAGATCTATAGACTTGTTTTATCTAATAGCTTTTATAAATGGTGTTTAAAGTGACTATAATCGTTTTACTAAATCTTGTATATTTTTAGAACCTTATTTTTTATATAAATTGAATGCTTCCCTTTCATTTATAACCTATTGCTTTTTTTTCTTAGCCACTAATTATTTCATGTATAAAAATTCATCTTTTCTATCCCTAATGACAATGGTTAATGATGCCATGACTTGAAGCAATTACTGTTAAGAAGTTTTCTCCGCAAATGAACACCTATTCCTTTTTTCCATTCCAGTATCAGACTGAGTTATGTCTATAGCATTGAAGCATTTTGCAATCAGTTTAACAATCAGAGACTATTTCTCATTGTCTGAATATTGGTGATGAGACGCAGAATCTTACTCTTTCAGACTTTACAATACTGCTCAACCCCATTCATTCAGTCTCTGAAGCATACAGTTAAATGAGTTTTCAGATGAACTAGAAATATTCTCTTGTACTAAAGCAATAATGCTCAACCAGGGTGTTGCTGCACCTTGAGGTGCCTTGAGATCCTTGTAGAGGTGCTCTGGGGTGCTATACAATGTTAGCACTGTTAGATGTGCAAACACGATTCACAAGATAAACCCAGAGATTTCAAACAGGAATCCACTGCCGTGTCTAGATGAGTGCAGATGTTTGATTCCCTGGGGACAAGTAGCAGTGACACAACTTCTATCACTGATGCTTGTCCCTGGGGAACGCCTGTGCCACATACACTCTGGTGCACAGCAAGTTACCCTGGATGTGGTAGGAGAGGCTGGGGCCGGCAACTGTGCTGGCTCCAGCAGCTTTACCTGGTGTCTTGCGGGCTGGATGCAGGTTTTTTTGACCCCAGGATCTCCCAGGGTCAAAACAATCCATCGCACTACAAGGTAGCGGCACAGGGAATGCTTGAATGTGCAGCATGTGGCACCGCAGATGGGTCTGTGGCACCACATACCACGGCTGCGCTCATTTGGAGGCAACCCACGGATGTGTCCTCATGAGCAGGAACATGCATTCCCCAAGAAGAACTTGCAGCAGCACATATTTGCGCTGCTGATAGTTGTTCCCAAGGAACACCCCAGCACATATGCTCTGAAGCATGGCAAATTACCCCAAATGGGGTAGGGGATACTGGGCTGGCCCCAACAGCTTTACCTGGGGATCCAGTAGTTGCAATGCGGACACACGGAGCCTGGCCAGCACCCAGAGTGTAGAGTATATAAAAGAAAATCTTGCTTTCTGTTTTGCTTGCTAGAGATGTGACTTGCTGTAACATCCAGTGACTCCAGGATTCCTATTAATGGACTTATTAGATATAATTTTTTAAATTTAAAATACTCTAATATCCAAACCATACTATAAAAGGGAGTCTCTTGTTTCAGATCAGGTCATGTTACAGATATCGTTGCAAACAAGATGAGCTATGCCAAAGTCGGTTTCATTTAGCAGAGGTTTGGGTATATATTTTGTGTTTCACTTAACTACATCAAAGAGCTCCTTTGATTTTTTGGTTCACTGAATCTGTGAGGCTCAAACCACACTACTGTATTTTGCCTGCTTTTGGACCAAAACAGATGAAATCCTGATCTCTTCTGCTTTTCTTTTGTGAAATAAGCAATTAAATTTTCCATGGAACAGAAATTTTAATTCTCACAGAAACCTGGGTTATCAGGATATCTGGGCTTGATGTCAGCTAAATGAATGAGAGCATACAGATGAAAACCTTATGTTTTGTTTGGGCCAGCTATAGATGTGACTTGCAGTGAAATCCAGTTAGTCCCTCCCCTAGGTAATTGTAATTATTATTAATTAACATTTTTATGAAGCTTCATAAATGTGAATACTGCGTTAGATCTTCTCTCATAACTTATTGGTGATATTACTGAAAACCCCCCCAGGAAGATGACTGATTGTAGCATAGTTTTTATATTTACAGGAATAAGCCATACAGAGACAAGTCGATTTATAATGAATAACTATGCCTACATAAAGTTGTACTGCTTTAAGTATTTCAATTGTTAAACTTCTAGCAGTGCTAACACTGTGTGTAAATGAGTCCTTAAATTCTTGTCTCTTTCCTTGCTTGAATGTTCACCAGAAAGTAGTACCAGTGGTACTAAATAGTAAATATTTATACATTTTTTATGCTTAGATTCATAGTCTTAAGGCACCTGCCAGATGTTACATATATTATGCAATTAACTGGTTAATCATGCAATACATTTAGACTGACCACATGTGCAAAGTAATTATCATGCCATTCAAACGTCCAGCCAGCTATAAAAATAACCAATCAGCTATGAAGTTGGTGCTTGAAAATGTATAAAAAACTTTACAGCAAGTATCTATCCAGCTTTAATTTCAACATGTGGCAGGTCCCCAGGTTTGACCATCAAATGTTCTGATACGAACATAACAGCACATCTGTTCCCTTCACTCCTCTTTGACGGAATGTTTCACTAGCCAGCAAATGGAAATGTTTTTAAACAAAGTACTGGGCATACACTTATATGCAATATATATAAACTCCTCCCCCTTTATAGCAAAAATAAAAATGGCACTCACTATCACCTTTATGAGCTTTGGCATTTCTGTGTTGTTACAAAATGTATGCCACATATACCAGGATTGCTGTCTACCGTTACTTTTGAAGTCAATCACTGTATAACAATGCTATAGAGAGCCAATTAAAAAAATACCTAAATGAAGTTTACAGGGTACTCAGATAAATAATGACCAATTTATCTGAAAGGAGGAGGAAGATATTTGAAATCAATAAAATATTCATAATCAAGACTAGGGCCCCAAGGGATTTTATTTTACTGATTTTCCCTTTGTTTTTAGTTTTAGTGAAGTTTTCATTTAATTTAATATTTATTTGCAGAGAAGTATCAATGATGATTATACTGGGAGAAAACAGAAATATGGATAAATAAACAAACAGATATATCATATGCTTTTATTGTCAAGGATGTAGCTGTCAAGCAGCTTAGGTCCTTTACAAAATCCAGTTTCAAATAAAGAATCATTTGTAAACTGTTATAGAATCAGGTAGAGTTAGTTCTATGCACACAAGCACACCAGGAAAGATGCTTTAGTTGCATTTGTAAATGCAAGTGTAATGAAAATAGCCAGGCTTTGAAATATGCAATTCAGTAAGGGCCATGAAAGAATTCATGGGCATACTGATGATATTTCTTGGCAAAAGACACTTCATTACTATACAGAAGTCAATTTAAAATGATTGATTTGTTCAAGTGTGTGTCAAGTTATTTGTAGATCAAAACTTTCTTTACTTGCAATGATACCTGCAGCTAATATTGAACTACTGTAGCCAGCAGCATGTAGTCATTAGTATCATACTGTTAAAACACCTTCTTTAGACAATGCTGTTAGCAAACATAGTTATTTACCTGTCATAGTCTTGGCAAATCTCCCCCACAGCTACCAATGCTTTCAGGTACTCATTGGGTTGATAGGGGTGAATATAGTGCAGTGAGCAGCTGTTCCTGGGATCACCGTTTGATGCTGTGAAATCTATAGCTACCTGGAAAACAGGAGGAAGAGTCGCATTAGGTAGTTGTTTCATATATAGGTATCAAGATTATATTTCTTTATCAGAAGCAGGTGCTGTATAAAAAGCTCTAAAAGAAAAACTGAACTTAATCAATCTAAGCTTACAATAACACTTTAATAGCACCACCATATATAGAACTGAAATCAGCATCAGCAGAATGATCGTTCTGTATTACAATATGTTTTTCTAGCTAGCTATAATAGGTGATGTACAATATCATACATAAGTCCAGGCTGCTTTTTCTTGAACTGCAATACTTTGGTTTTCTAGTTTACTTTTAAATTACATTATAAAATCAACTCAAGCAAATCTAACTTTTGGTATTTTATTTAGAGAATTCTGCACTATTATAAATCTAACTAATCAGCCTTACGCTCTGGAGTTCAATTAAATTTTTCCCATTCACATGCTTCCAGAGCCATACATCTGTGCCTAGTAAAAAGTCCCAGAGTCAAAATCCCTATTAAAAATATAAATTACAGCTCCAGATAAGGTCAAATTCCTTCCTTCATTTTTAGTTGCTGCTAAAACTTGCTATATGATTTTAGTAATAATGGTAATTAGTCCTTATAGAGTTCTTTTCATCTTCAAAGAATTCCATAACCATTAACTAATTAACTCTCCCTATTTTGGAGATAACAGGAAGCTTGAAGGTGAGCTTCAGGGCAAAAATAAAACTTGAGTTAAGCACAGATTTTTGCGCTAAATGCACTCACCACACATTGTATGAGACATTCACCAGAACAGAATTTTAATAAACATTTTCAAAACTATTTCTTTTTTGGAATTCTCTTTGTACTTCCTAAATCACTAAGGATATCCCAGAACACATCAGTGTTGTGACACTGCAGTCATTGGCTGCAAGAGCTGGAATGGCATTTCTGATATTTGTGATCCTGCACTCTAGAATCTCTTAAGTGAACCAGTAAGAAAGAAAAAAACTCACAAAAGTAAAGAGCAATTTAAAACAATTCTATAATTAAAGCTTATTTCTGTAACATTTCTTTTCTTCCCAAAACCTGTTATTTATATGGATATTCAGCTCTCAATTTGGTTTGTACTGTTATTTTGCAATTCACCTTTACATGACTCATCCAGGGCTACAAAAGAAATTGCTTCATATTTGAATCTATAAAGAGAAAATTCCTGGCTTCCCTCTAGGTCGCTCGCTTAACATGCCAGATTCTTCTTCTTTCAAAAAGAAAGATCTCTCCTGCATGACAAACCTTCTCAGATAGGAGCCACTCCTGGGGACAGGAGCAGATGAGGGTGATGGTTTGGGAAAGGCATGGGAAGCAGAGGAGAGGGGAGGTTGTAGGCTGGAATACCTGTTCACTCCCTCTCTCAGAAAGATTTCTAGTACTATAAATTTCTCAGAGATTCACAGTGCTAGAAATGAACACCTGTCCACGCCTATAACCATTCTCCATCCAGAACTTGGCTTTTCCATCATGAACTCCTGCAAGTTAGTAACGGGGGGAGTTGAGAGAGTACTCCGTATGGGAGAGTATGCTTATTAGGGCTGTGCGAAGCTTTGGTCGCTGATTCGATTCAGCCTGATTCAGTGGCTGAATCTCTGAATGCAAATTAAATCAGGAGACCCTTTAATCTATCAGGAGACCCTTTAATCCCCCTGAATTGAATCGGAACCCTCCAAATCGATTCAGAGAGATTCGATGATTTAGACATAGACATAGCTTTAAAAGTTTTTTCTACATACTTCAAAGTACCAGGTGCCTCATGAATACTGAGATGCTGGGGCGGGTGCAGCGTCCCATGGGAGCATGGAAGGGGTCCCCAGCTTGCTTGGCGGCAGACCCAAAAGTGGACCAGAAGAACTTCCTGTCCACTTCTGGGTCTGCCACAGATGGTGCAAGGGACCCTCTCTCTGCCCCCCACCCCTCAGCTTGGCGACTGGTACCTCCTGGGTCTGGGGGGGGCACCAAGGGTCCCCCCCACAGCAAATCACTAAGCCGGGGAGGCATGGAGCCCCCCCACACTCCTGTGGGATGCTCCATCCACCCCACTATTTCAGCATTCATGAGCCATGCCTGGTACCTCAAGGTATTCAGAAAAAACATTTAAAGCTGTGTCTATGGTCGAATTGCTGATTCTCTGAATCAGCATTGAATCTTCAGATTCAGATTTGTCTGAATCAGATCACTGTCCCCTGATTCAGGCCGAGTCTGAATCAAATGTGGCCTATTTCACACCCCCCTAATGCTTATTGCTTAATCTGTCTTTGTCCAGCAATGGTTTCTGCTTACATTTGGATGTATTCTAAAAAAACAGTGTTTCTTGTGTGACACACAGAAATTTGCGGGATCAAGGCCTGTGGAACAATATTTTTAAACGCAGCTGTATATAATTAGGATTCTGTAGCTGTATATAGGTAGCTCATTCAGTGGCCTGACTTTCAAAAGTACTGAGAGTATCACAGCTCCCCCTTTTTGTGGGTACTTAGCACTTGAAAAATCAGGCTACTGATGTAGCGGTCTGTGGCAGGACCGCCCCTAGGGGTGCCGTGACCTCCCCTAGTGTCCCTGTCTACCGCGCCAAGTTTGGGTCTTTCACATCCTCCGTCTTGCCTGCCACGTCTTTGATCTTGTTTGTTCAGTGAAGGAGGCTGCCTTCCTACCCTTCTTGGCATGGGGCCGGTTTTACTGTGCCGGAGTTTCCTCTGAGTCCCAGTGCTAGTGCTATTTCGGGGCCAACCCAATACATGCGCCCCCTCCTGGGGCAGCTCTCTCTGACTGCGCCCCTTCTCGCCCAGTCCGGAACCCACACAGGCTTACTCCCCTCTCAGTGTTTTGTATCTCTCAGGCAGCGCCCCACTCGGGCCTGCCTCCCTTATACTCCGCGGCCACTTGCGTCCTGACCTGCGTCCCGTGCTCCCCGCGGCCTCTATGCCCGCACTCGGGCCTGTGGTCGTGCCTCCCGAGCTCGCTGCCCACCCTGGGGCCCTTGCTCGCACTCCTTATGTTCGTCGCCCGCACTCGGGCCTTCTATGCCCCCACTGGGGCCCTCGCTCGCGCCTCTTGCGCTCGCTGCCCGCACTCGGGCCTTCTATGCCCCCACTGGGGCCCTCGCTCGTGCCTCTTACGCTCGCTGCCCGCACTCGGGCCCATGCTAGGCCCCCACTGGGGCCCTCGCTCGCGCCTCTTGCACTCGCTGCCTGCACTCGGGCCCGTGCTATGCCCAACTTGGGCCCTTCCCAATTGGCGCTTCCAATTGGGGCCTGTCCCGCTACCGCCCACGCTGGGCTGGGGTCGGGACCCCCTACTTGTGGCACCCTCCTTGGTGCCAGGAGCTCTCCCACCTTACTGGGGAGCTCCTGCTGAGGCCTCCTCCACCCCTACAGCCTCCCCCGGTCCTCCGGTGTAATACTCACAACTCCACAAACTAGGAGCCAGCCGGCTATAACGCATCATAAGCCCCGAACTCATAATGCCAACTCCACACTATGCTGGCTTTCTCTCTACCCCTGCATCATCGCAGCCGGTCAGGCTACAACCACTGACTCGGGCCGCTCAGCTCTCCCACAGAGCTCCTGCTCCTGCGGCTGCCAGAGGGGAACTGTTTCTGGCCTCAGCCTTCCCCTTCCTTATGAAGGCCAAGCCTCACCCCCTGGCAATCAGCTGACTTACTCAGCTCCAACAGTTAACACCTGCTGCCTTGCTAACTGGCAGCTAAGCCACTTCCTATCTTCAGTAGCAGGCACCCTAGTGCCCTGCTACACGGTCTCACTTAATTTAGGAACTTAACTTTAGGCTTTTACTTCTGAAAATCTTGGTTCATATGATTATTTACTAACGTACTTGCATTTACTCTGGAATGCAATTAAAAATATTTTTCATTGATTTTAGGGCAATGATTATTGTTTCTAATCCCTGTAAAACACAAAAATTTTCCTGCGTAACAGAGAAGTTGGGAACAGCTCTTAAAAAGTTTTTGTAGTGGCTTTTTTCATGGATAATCTCAAAACAGATTCTTAATGAAGCTGAAGTAAAGTGCACCAGAGGGAACTGAACTAGTCCTGCTGTCTTGCAATGGCTGTTTGCCAAAGTCACATGGTGCTTTTTAACTCAAAGTGATAGCAGCATATAGGAATGAGCAGTGAGTTCTGTGAGCAAGGCAGAAAGTCTGTGGTTAGCGTTTAGGGTGAGAAGAAAACCTCAATGTAACATGTTACTTTGTTGGAAAGTGTCTCTGTAGTATATATTTTCTCAGTGCCTGTGTATGTATAAACCACGAATACCCTAATTTCCTATTGGGATGCTTTTATGCAGCTGATCATTCTTCTTCATGGTACAATCTTCTCAGTACATAGAAAAGGAACACATCCTCTCAATTCCATCACTAACTACAATTACAGCTCTTTTGCAAAAGCATTATATATTTCCTCTGCATACAGTGAGGTCTTTAAAAGCAGTCAGGCTTGTAAAAAATGAGCCTCAAAGGATGCTAGGAAGATGGTTCCCTTCAATTTTCTGCAAGAAACAAGGCTACTCCTTTCTTGATGTATTGCATTACAAATGTTTGGTTTTGATCCCTTTATATCTTAGCTTCTCTAGTGGAGAACTTCTAGGGAAGGGTGGAATTATATTTTCAATGGTTCCAAACTAATAGCATGTAGCACCTCTAGCCTTGCAATGCTTCAGGCTGAAGATCAGAGCTATGTGTATGCATGTAGGGAAAAGATTTGTGATATTCAGCTAATGTATCTAAGAAGTACAAGGAAAAGCAGGCCAGTCTAAATCCTCTGTCAAAGCAGGAATTTTCCCTTCAGTGTATTCACTAGGTTTTCATAGACATGAGGGCTGGAAAGGACCTCGAAAGATCATCGAGTCCAGGCCCCTGCCCAAGGAAGGAAGTCAGCTGGGGTCATAGGATCTCAGCAAGATAAAGATCCAAATGTCTCTTGAAGGCATTCAAAGTACGTGCTTGAACCACCTCCAGCACCAGTCTATTCCAAACCTGGGGATGGGCTCAGACAGTAAAGAAGTTCTTCCTTATGTCTAGCCTGAAATGGTCATGGAGGAGTTTGTGACCATTAGACCTTGTCATCCCTTGGGATGCTCTGATGAACAGGCGTTCCCCCCAGATCCTGGTGAGCACCCCGATAAACTTATAGGTGGCCACCAGATCACTCTTGCGCCTGCACTTTTCCAGGCTGAAAAGTCCCATGGCTCTCAGCCTCTCATTGTAGGGTCTGTTTTCCTGAACTTTGATCATGCGCGTGGCTCTCCTCTGCACTCTCTCAAGCTTCTCCACATCCTTTTTGAATTGTGGAGTCCAAAACTGGATGCAGTACTCCAGCTGTGGCCTCACCAAGGATGAGTACAACAGGAGAATGACATCCTGGGATTTGTTTGAGAAGCATCTATGGATGCAAGCCAGCGTTTTGCTTGCTTTACTAGCTGGAGCATCCCACTGAAGGCTCATGTTCATCTTGTGGTCAATCATGACCCCTAAGTCCCTTTTGCCTGTAGTGCTAACCAGCATAGCACTGCCAAGCCTATAAGGATGCTGCAGGATTTTCTTCCAAAGGTGGAGAACCTTGCATTTTTTGGTGTTAAACACCATCAGGTTCTCACCCGCCCATTTCCTGAGCCTGTCCAGGTCAGTTTGGATCGCCCTCCTGTCCTCAGGTGTGGATGCTTTCCCCCAAAGTTTGGTATTGTCAGCGAACTTGGTCAGTCCACTTCTGATACCAATGTCCACATCATTAATGAACATGTTGAATAGTGTAGACCCAAGGACAGAGCCTTGAGGGACCCCACTGGTCACAGAGCACCATGATGATTGACTTCCATCAACCACCACCCTCTGGGTCCGACCACGGAGCCAATTCCCCAGCCAGTGGATCGTGGTGGACCCAAGGCCACAACTGGCCAGTATCACCTAGAGGTGATCATGGGATACCAGATTGAAGGCTTTTTTGTACCTAGTTGGAGTTCCATTGCAGCCTTGGCTTTCCTGGTTTGCTCCCTGCAGGTCCTTTTGTCCTGTATATCTTTCAACGTTCAAAGTATTTGCGTTTCCATAGCTTCCCACTGTGCTATATGAGTATTCCATACTTGGGGCAGTGCCAGCCACTTCCTGGCGGGAGGGCTGAGGTGGGCTAGACAGAGAACTTGGGGGCCGTGCTATACATCTTCTGGCCAAAAATACTTAGTCAGTCAGGCCAGGAGCACTACACCTCTGTGGGCTGTGGGTGGGAGCATGGTGGGCTTAGCTGTGCAGGGTGGGCAGAGATGGCTCTGGGAGGAGGAGTGGGGTTTGGACAGGAGGGCTGGGAAGGGTGGCTACAGGGGGCTAAGGTAAATTTTGGGGTGGCTATAGGCCCCCCCAAGCCTCCCAAGCACTGCCCCTGATTCCATAGTAAAAGATTATATTCAAGTTTGGTCCTTTCAGATCTGTCAACAAACAACTAGTTTTTCCTATTATCATAACCTTTTGACACACAAACTACCTGTATATGCCCTGTTACTTAGAATTCTTCACATTCTTTCTGCTATACATCTTAAAGTGAAGATAATGTCTTCTGATTACAAAACTATTAACTTTGCCAACTTCTTCTGAACATTTTTCATATGACAGGGAACACAGCATTCTGCAATAAGAGCCTCTTGGAAGGAACCGTGTGGATTCTGCACTATTGATTATCAACGTCATAGAAGAAAGCTTCTTAACTAATAGTCTTATAGGGAAAAAAGTTTACTTCCGGCTTGCTGAGGTATTTGATCTAACCAAGAACTATATGCCCAGAATGGCTGTGCAAAGTATCCCAAGAGTTCACAGCATGAGGTTACAAAAGCACTCATTACTGCTTTAAATTAGCAGGTACACCAGGCTATAGCTTTTTGTTTTCAACCCTATGCTTAGCATCCAAGTTTCCCTCCCCCATCAGATGCTTTTTCAGATCACAGCTGCAGTGTACAGCCTATACACTGCGTGAACTCAAGGAAACATAATTAATTCTGAGACAAAAAAGGGTTGGATGACTTGATATGAATTTGTGAGCTCTGCAAGTGTCTTCAGGAAAAAGAGGAAAGAGGAAAAATAGTTGTAGTTCCTAAAAACTATGGCAATATTTCTATGTTGATAGTAACTTTCCATAATAGTTTTCAAGAATTCTAGAAAGCTGTCCTATGTGTTCATTTCTAGCACTGTAAATCTAGGTTACGGGGGATGGGTGTTCTAGGCATAGAGTATTTCAAGAAAGTGCCTTGGACAAGTGCAGTACTAATTGATTATGAAATGAATGCAAACGGTAAACAACTTAACTGCAGGCTGCTGGGTAATTTGACAAGGCTGCACTAAGTACAGATAAATAATCGGTACACATTCCAAAATGAAACAGTATGGCATATTTCTGGTATTTTGACTCTCCCCCAACCATGCAATTGAAAGTGATAGTGTCAGAATGTACATATACAACACCCATTTACACACGTGTATGGAATACACGTTATTTTTGTGAGTAAATTAAAATATTTGTGCACATAAATAACAGTTTCCAAACGTTTCACAGGAACATGCTGAAGCTAGGTTGACCTCTGTTAAAATGTTGATGCAACAAAAATTATAACAAGGATTGTACTGGGTATCGAGACAAATAATACCTATGTTAACTTGAACAAAAAAAATCGGAAGAAACATTCAACAACTCATGAAATAATGGAACACCATAACATAGTAATAGATATTCTCAAGACCGTTTCACATTTATAATACTCTTCTCATCTCATGTTTCTATCAAAATTTTTGTACAACCATATTATCTGGTATTCATATATGCACAAAAGAGCTGCTTTGATCAGCCTTCTAATCTTTAAATGCTGTTGAAGAAAAGACTGCATCTAGTATGGATACTTAAAAACTCTAAGCTACATAAGGTGAGTACACAGGTTTGGTGAAGTGGGTGTCAGTGAGGAAAAATTAAGGAAAAGGTCACAGAGGTTTATTGTTCATGCTGTTGTAAGTCAAGAAAATCGGACCCTCCCTTTCAACTTACTCTGGCTACGTCTGAGGAGAAACGTCTTGAAAGCAGCCAACCTCTGGGGACATAGCCCTGAACTCCTCGGACCTCCAGAACCAGAAGTTGTTGGTACCGCTTCCAGCTGTGGAGAATGTAGCTGCCTTAGTGCAGAGCTGTAGGTGGGACCAAATTAGGCTGGGAGCAGCACCATGTAAATGTGGCCATATTACCTCCTACTTTGGAGGAAGCCTAGAGCCATCTCCAAACTGGAAGCAGCATAGCTGTGTGTATCTGGCACCAGGCAGTGTTGCTCTGTCTCTACTCGACAACATGCTGTCTGACCCCAATTCATGACCTGTATTTCAAACTTGGGATAAAAGTAACAGTTCAGGCTGTCCTCGGGGACACTGGGACATAGAATCAAAATTTAAGCTGTCCCAGAAAATTCCAATACTGTTAGGTACTTTCTTTGTTATGTGTATAAATTAATCCTATTGACTGGAATCCAGCAACTCTCACTTGTGGTGCTGAATAAGAATTAGTACAGTGCTGTTGTTATAGCAGTTCCTCAGTGAAAGTGTGTGGGAGGAGGAAGGACCTAAAGGTCGAGGAATTAGAAGTGGCTGAGTGTAGGTGGGTGTGCAGCAGTTTGGCAAGGGATTTTTTTTTTACTTTGATAGCAGGCCAACCTTAGGGGAGCTAGTATTTATGGATTTCTGATGTGTAGGGGCTTAAAAAACTGCATCTGTTGATATATTATGAAAGAAGTTGGTAACATCACTTATATATTTAAGACTGCCCACTCCTTCCCATTATAAGACTGCTAGCAGCGTGTGCTGAAATCTTACATTCTAGGTCCCTGCTTCAGGCTGATTTTTTTTTTTTTTAATTTCAGTTTAAATGGTCAAATTATTTATGAGAACAAGATTAAAGAAGAACGTATTGTTTGGTCCCTGATAAAAAAAATTTCCAACTATTAAATTACAATATTTGAGAGGGGGCAGGGTGAGGTTTGTTGAGCTAACCTGCAATATTTTTAGATAATTTCACAGGAAACAATAGTGCAACTCTCGTAGTGCACTCATAATCGTAGCTTCCATAGGTACGTCAACTTCCACAGCCCTTCTGTACAGCAATCAGAGAGGAGATGATGTTAGGTCATGGGAGATATGGACCGGGCTTTCTGGGCACACTTTTAGACAGAAGGAGGCACAAGATACTCAAAACTAGCACTCCCATGAAGCAATGTGGCACTACAGGAAAATTCAGGTTAAAGATTCTGGTTGGCTCAGCAAACCAAAATTTGATTTGGTTCAAACCTGATTTCAGCATGAGCTTACATGCTTTCTAGAATCAGGCTCTGAACAATCATGTGAAATTCTCAGGTTAGAGCCTTGCATACAACTACAGACAGCCCTGGTAAGCCAGCGTAGCTCATCTGAAGTTGATGGAAGTACCATGATTTACACCAGCTAAGGATCTGACCATACATATCATGCTGTTTTCAGTTGTTATGGTGCGCCTGTCACTATAAAAGAAAAACATTATGTTTTTGAAAACCTTGCTGTGTTAATAGAGTTCACTTTCCAGTCACAATGTATTTTGCAAAGAGAGCTTAATAATTTATCAAGAAATTTGCAAAACAACATGACAGATTTTCTTTTTCCTTTGAAGGTGATGAATTTCATGTCTGAAAGGACTTTGTTGTGTTGCAAAGCATTGCAGTAGAAAGACACTTACTGTAAACTGTATTTGGCATCCACCCATGATGTAATCTAAGAAAGAATGCATCTTGTGGATCTGGAAAAAAGAAAGCAAAGGTCCTTATTTGTATCACTAAAAAAATTCAGACTGCAACAGCTTGTTTAAAGAAAAATAAAGTGTTGGGGAGGGGTGGAGATCTGAATGGGGAGACAGAGACTATCATATAAGAAAGGAAGGAAGAGAAAGCACTGAAATGTATTTTTAAACTACTTAAAGCATGTACCCACATCAAAGGCAACGCAGAATATCAATCACCTCACAGAAGTCAAGAAGAATTTTGTGATTGCTTCAAGGAGAAGGACCAGGCATTTTTTGTGTATTCAAAGGAAGAAACTTGGATGAATAACAGAGGGACACACAAAGACATTTTTCCTGGGTGACTCTTATGAGTAGCTTATTGAACTGCATATTTTATTGCATGCTGGTATTACCAGAAAACACCTGCCACTCTATGAGCCTGCAGTTTCCATTGTCTCTTTATTTTTCCTTAGCTCCCCAAAACCCTTGTTTTTTAAAAGAATTCTTCACAAATTATTTTACAAAGATGTTGTTAAATGCACTGAAACATGCCTTAAAGTCTGAAACCTCTGATAATGAAACATGTCAAACTTCCCAGACAAAAACGTTGACATTATAGATTTGTGGTTGAGAGTATACCTCAGTAATGCAGGATACTTGGCGTGTCTACATGTGGCCATATGGTGCTGTTGTTACGGTCCTTCTGGAAGTCCTGAATGACGGTGCAGTAACACCCCGTATTGCACAGATATTTTTAGCTGTTATGTTGCTGTAGCAGCATGCTATAATGACGGAACACGTTGCTATGGCAATGTAGCACATTGCTACAGCGACATAGCATTACGTGTAGATGCGCCCACCAAGTATTATTTGGTTGTCATAATCTATCCCCCAGACAGGCATAAGAAAACGAGAAAAACCAGGAGCACAGTTGGAAATTTTCTGATGGAACTTTTTCCATTGGAAAGTACCTGTCAATATATAGTTTCATAGTTTCTAGGGTCGGAAGAGACCTGAGTAGATCATCTAGTCCG
>NW_017728886.1:76281874-76342863 GCF_001723895.1 Crocodylus porosus
GCCTCTGTGCTGACAAGAGGGGAGTTCCCTAACCTGTAGGTATGGTGCCGGTTGTGCCTCCCCAGGTGCATCACTTTGCGCTTGTCTGTGTTGAATCCCATCCCATTACGTAGAAACATGCTGATGTTGTGAAATCTTCTGATAAAAATCAGTCAGGCTTTGCAGACTGCTTTCTTGCTCATTGTGCTTCTTCCCAGATTCCTGCCTAACAGGATTTAAGATTGTTAGGAACTTGGAAGAAGACATCTTCTGCCAGGGTTTTAAAAGTTTCCAGTTTCCATGCTGGGGAGAAGGGAACTTAGTGGCCTGGGAAGCTTTGGGGCTGGATACAGACAGTGCACATTTACTGGTGTAAGTGAAAACCAATCTGTACCCATCTGTACTAGAACAGAAATTCAGTACACAGACTGGTTTAAAAATGGAAGAACTGGTCTAAGATTTGCCCCCCATCACAACGGGTGAATGTGTCCTGTTCACTACTGATCTAAACTACACTGTTTACAGAAAATTACATCGCTTAGATAGATTCTACCTTAGGCTTTTTGAATGTTTGTATCTAGCCTGGGTGTCCTGACCAAAAGACAGATTGGCAGAGTCTGACCTGTTTGTGAAGGAACTTGGAACCAGGGCTGCTCAGTGTCCTCACTGCTTGGAGATGCTTAGCAATTTTGTTTGGAAAAGTCAAAACAAATGGCACTTTGATCTTTTTTCAAAATGAAAGCTGGGAATTCCCATTCCATGGGAGATTTTGAATTTTATTCCTCTATGGATCTAAACTCTATTTTTTTATTTCATCATTTCCCTCAAAGTAATTGGACCCTTCCTTTGAGGTCAGAAGTCAAATACATATTATTTATAAAGCCACAATTGGCAGCACTGCTTTATAAAGTGAATCTGTAAATAAGGCATTAGAAAATTCCATGTTTATTTTCTGTTATGATTTACATATCTCCTGTGCTTTATTTACAGGTACAAATACAGTTTTACAGCTTCCAGCTTCAGAAACAGCCTGGTCTTCTAGGCTAGAGACGGAAGTTACACATAAATCAGCTTAAATGATCAGAAACTGGTCTAAACCTGTAAAAGAACAGAAGTTCAGTACACATAAACTAGTTTCAAAATGGTTGAAACTGGTTTAAGATAAACCTGGTTGAATGTAGTATCAGACTTAACTGATTTGGGTCAAACCGGTTTATGAAACTTCTGTCTCAGACCCCTTCCTAGTTCAAGTTAAGTCACAGTCCCCCAGCATCCCAGCATTTTGCAGCTCTGGGCTGGGCTGTGCTGTGCTGTCTGCTCCAAAGAGCAGGGCTGGCCTTTCCCCCCTGCTCCCTAGCTGGAGCATTAAGGGCTGGCTGAGAAGGGGGCTGGAGGGCAAGCCCAGCTGGAGATGCAGCCCAGTCTGTGGGGGGGAGGGGTGAACGCCTTCCCCCCTCCACCCTTAGGCAAACCCCAGCTGGGGTAGGGGGTTGAACACCCCACCCCCTGCTCAAACTTACTGCTGGCTGCAACTGTGGACTACAAATCCCAGATGCACCTGGACGCAGGAAGAGGAAGTGATGAGCAACCCTGTAGAGTCCTGCTACTGTGATTCTGGACTGCAAATCCCAGTGACCTTGAGGGCAGCAGGAGGAGGAAGTAAACACAAAGCCAGAGAGCCATACTGTAGTGGCCCCTGGCTTGTGGCCTGAGCCGCTGCAAACATGTGGCTGCATTTCCTGAATCAAAGGTAAATGTCTGTTCATTTCTGTTTCAATTTAACCTGTGCAGCTTAAACTAACCTGCAAAGACTTAATCAATTTAGCCTCAGGCTTTTTGGCCATCTGTACCTGGCCCTAGAGTCAAGTTGGGCTATTATTTCTCCTTCATCATCACCAGTAATAAATATTACATTCATATGCTAGTTACACCTGGTTAATGCCATATATTCAGATGAAATCCTCTGTAACTTCTGTGCATTACTGTGGGCTTCTGTGCACTTCCTCAGGGAGACCTGAAATTTGTAAGCAATTGTGCTGATCATGTGCAAGGAGATGAATTCAGACAACTTCCTCCAGCTGTGGTGACTTCATAGTGCTAACAGGAATGAAAAGCAGTGCAATTTATTTCTGTTACTCTAGTAGGGGAATTTGACTTTGACTACAAACTAAGATCATTTCTGTTGAGCAAGAAGATGCCACAAGCAGAAGGGCACTTGAAGCACCTACTTTAAAGCATACCTGACAAAGCCTTGATCCATTTTTACCTAATGATGACATCCTCTAGGCAACTCGTTTGTTGCTGGTTCCTTTAGCGGTAGCTTATTATGACAGGTTTTGCTCTATTTTTATAATATGATGATGCCTAAAAAAGAGACTTGTTAGACCCAAAACAGTTTTCCTTCGTCCTTTCAGTGTTATCATTTTTAGTATCACAGTTTGACTTCTTTCTATTTTTTTGTCATCTCCATTTCCAATAACTCTTTAAATATGCATTATTAAAAACCGGGAATAAGAACAGACAAAGATTCTTCTTTCAAATATAAGTACCTTGCATTGGTTAAGAATGACAATGCCTGAATTCTTGTAATTCTTCTTCTTTGCTTTATACTTGGGATTTATGCACTCCCACTGTACCTGTGAAAATAGCAGACACTGCATGAAACACAATTCATGTACAAATGTATAATTAATTATGATTACACAATATGCTATCTACAGTTGACTCAGGTCCCAAGCTGGGGGTAGTAGAAGATATACTGGAGGGCAGGGCTAGGATGCACAGACATCTTGACAAATTGGAGGATTGGACTAAAAGAAATCTCATGAAGTTCAATAAGGAGAAGTGCAAAATCCTGTACTTAGGATGGAATAATTCCATGTACCAGTACAGGCTGGGGACAGACTGGTTAAGTAGCAGTTCTGCAGAAAAGGACCTGTGGGCTACAGTGGACAGTAAGCTGAACATGAGCTAACAATGTGCCCTTGTTGTGAAAAGGGCTAAAAGCATACTGTGTTCTATTATTAGGAATGTTGCCAGCAAATTGAGAAAAGTGATTATTCTTCTCTATTCAGCACTGGTGAAGCCACATCTAGGCTAGGGACAGACATTTAAAAAGCCTGAGCCTGAAATGATTCAACCTTTGCAGGTTAGTTTAACCTGCAAAGCTTGAACCAATTTGGAGGTGAATAGACATTCCCTTTTCATTTCAGAAATGCAGGCACATGCCTGCAGTAGTTCAGGCTAGAGGCTGGGGGCACTAAAGCAGCCCTGCCTTCCCTTCCACAGTACTGAGCTGAGGGAGGGCATGACCAGTCCCAGCAGGACGCTCTGATTAGCCCAGCAGGGAATTGATAATACTGTTTATCGCCCCTAATTCAGTGTTTACCACCCTGTTAAGAAAACAACAGAGGGACATTACTAGCTACCTGTTCATTCTGCCTTTGTCACAGTACAGACCGTAGCCAGCATGTGGCCTGCTAGCTAATACACAGATACCTCTCAGCAAGGCAGACAGGAGGAGGGAATTCCTGCTTAGCAGGGAGTGGGGTGGGGGAGGAGGGGAGCAGCCTGCAAGTTTCTGACAGAGCTGTAGCCAGGGAGAAGGAGGGGGTGCAGGCCAGCTCTGTTGTGGAGCACACAGCCCCACCCAGCCCTGAGAGTATTCCAAGATACTAGGGGTATCTGGTTTAACTTAAACCAGCAAGGGGTCTGGGACAGACACTGCATAAACTGGTTTGACACAAATCAGTTAAGTCTGATACTGCATTCAACCAGGTTTATCTCAAACTGGTTTCAGCCATTTACAAAATGGTTTATGTGCACAGAACATCTGTTACAGGTTTAGCCAGTTTCTGCTCACTTAAACTGGTTTATTGCGTAATGTCTGTCCCTAGCCCTGGAGTAGTGTGTCCAGCTTTGGGTCCCCCACTACAGAAAAGGCGTAGACAAATTGGAAAGAGACCAAATAAAGTGCAATGGTCTTCAAATTGCAGCAAGGGAAGTTTAGCTTAGATATTAGGGAAATCTGTCTCATTAGGAGAGTAGTAAAACACTGGAGCAGGTTACCCAGAGAATGGTGCAGTCTCCAGTCTTGGAGGTTTTGAAGACGGGGCTAGACAAAGCTTTGGCTGAACTGATCTAGTTGGGGATGGTCTTGATTTGAGCCATGGGTTAGACTAGACGACCTCTTAAGGTCCCTTTCAACCCTCATTTTCTATAATTCTATGATTGTATGAAGTCCCATGAAAGCATCCAAGGACATAAAAGGCTACACAGTAACCATGCAGGAAATGATTTTAAACTAAGTGAAGCCGAAATAGAAACATTCCAGAGAATATACACAAAGTACTCAGACAGATATCTACCTATCAAGACGTGTGGACACAAATGGAGATTTTACAAGTGCCAAGTTTAGAGACCAGGGGAAGCAAACTGATACCCTATATTAAATAAGGGACTCTCTGTCTACATATTTACACTGGGGGTTTATTTCAAACAAAAGTAAACTCAGAACTTCTAATTGGAAAACTAAGTGCTTGCCTTAACTCGCTTTATTGTAAGACCTTTGTGATAGCAATATTATAGGCCATATGTGCTATACAAAAGTAAGCAGTTAAAAAAGTCAGGAAGAGGCATGTAAGCAATGGAGTTAAATTACTGCTCTAATTATGAGTTCAAAGTTTGAAAATTTGGTCCTAAAGCCTGTCCTAAATCAAAAAAAACAACTAAAGTTGAAACATAGTCCATGTGTCTCTGTAAAATGTTTTGGCTTTGAGAAAACAGGATGTCTCAATGAAAAAAAAAAAATCGAAAAAGTTAATATTTAAAAGTAGAGTTTAATCAGAATTTTTTGACTAAGTTATTTTTTTCACAGAAACACTGATTTACAAAAAAACCATTTTGTGGAGCTGCATTACTTTAAACCCACATCTGTATACATAAGTATTCATTTGCATTTATAGCATCCAATTGAAAATGTTCTGCTACATATATGCATTTAAGGCCTATGATTTATGAATATTACCTTTAGTGTTATTTCAGAGGTTGTTTATTAACAATGGGGGAAAACGCTTAAGAAAATGTGTAAGCTCTGATACAATGCTAGGAAAAAAATGTTTAAATCTCCAAAAAGGGCCAGTGTGGCCTATTATTGTAAATAACTATTTAATCATTTTAAAATTTATGATACTGACTTAATTTTGTTACTGTATTTTATATATTTGGGGGGACACTCTTCATTTGAGGCCTGACTGAGCAAGATATTTAAGCATGAGATACGTTTTAGGCATATGAGTAGTCCCACTGACTTCACTGGTCCTTAGACCAAGTTGTGGCACAACTACTTTCAACAGATAGAATTTCAAAATCAGAGTTTCTTTCCAAATGTCAAGAGGGGTAGAAAGCATATTGCTTCAGAACAATGTGTGAATTTCTCCCTGCCGTGGAGTAAGTGGGCTGCCTGCACAGAACTCCCAATCCCTGTGTTCTGGAAAACAAATGACGTAGCTGAAAATGGAAAAAGAAAAAAAGGAAAACTATTCGTAAACTGTATAAAGCACAGCTGCCTACTCCACAGTCTGCCCCATAGCTCAATTATTCGTCTTGTGAAATGAATTTTCCAGCTGAGGAAACAGGTAGACACAGGACCACATGTTCCTGGGAAATCCTCCAGCAACTATTTTTCTGTGCTCAGAGGATAATGAAAGCTCAAGGAAATACCACTCCTGAAAAAAGGACAGCCCTTCAGATCATAGTATGACAGAGCCATGAACACCTATTCATGGTCTGACTATAATGTACAAATACTAATTACTCAAGGGTGGATACATCGACACTAGGGAAGATAGTTTAATGTACAGTTATCCCATAAATGTACTAGAAGCATTTATAAAAGGACATTTCTTAGTTTATAAATTACAGTAGAGACAAGATGATCTAGTGGACAGAGCAAAACCTAGTAGTCAGGAGAACTGTTTCCAGCTCTGACAGTAATTACACTGAACAGGCACTGACAAACATCTCTACCTCTTTTTCTCCCGGCCCCTCCTGGATGATGTTCATATATTCTGGTCAGATATGTGGTCTACAAACCATATAGAAAAGACTAGGATGTTGGCCCTTGGTCAAGTTGTTTGCCTTTTCTGTGCTAGCTCTAAGTTGTTGATTGCAATGTCTACCTGCGTTTGTAAAGCACTTGAGATCCATGGGCATTTATAGACATGGTCCAGGAGGATGGGTGTAGGCACAGCTCTGAGAGCCACATTAATTAAAAGCACCCGGAGTGTCATGTGTATCAGCGTCCTCACGCTGAAAAAAGGTGGCAGAGCGCTTTGAATTGAAGCTCATTGACCAAGCTTTAGTTTAAAGTTCCCCACTGCCATTTTCCAGTCTGGGGACGCTAGAGTCTGTTGGAGCACAGTAATTACCACACTCCAGCAGACTCTATTAATCAATTCTTCTCTGATGTGCTGGAATTACAATGTGTGGAGCAGCCTCCCTGCACATGTATAGGAGCCCCATGTGACAAGCTCTATCTAATGCCTAAGCACTGGTATTCTATGTACACTTAACTAAAACCCGAGTGACTGGTGTCACAAGCTGAAGAAACAGAAAAATTAGGAAATCAATGGCAACTGAACAAACTGAAGGAAAGAACAATTCCGCAGCAGCTAACCCATTAGCTGATGCATTTATACTACTGCATTTATACTATTTGATGTACTATGGTATACTGCAAAGCTTTTTTTAAACACTGATTCTATGCTCTCAGTTCCTGCTCAATCAAAAAAAAGTCTTAAATATTTTGAAACAAGCTTATCTCTTTTCTTACTTACCTGTCAAGGTCTGGTTCCAGAGCTCTGCTTTTCTACAGCAGGAGCTGAAGATATGACAAGAACCATTTCCTAAAATTCCCTGTACAACTCCTGCCTAGTCATCAACTCTTCTAAAGGGAAGAGAATCCTCTTGCCATCTAAGTCTTGGCATATAAATTATGAAGAACACTGAGTTTCAGCTATCTTGCTTACAATGGAAAACCAATTTTAAATTTTAGCCTACTCAATTCAAAGTCCTAAATTCTGACTTTGACTTGAGATCTGTCACTTTGCTTTAATGATTCATTTTCCTTTTTTAAATTAACTTTTCAGCAGAAAGGAATTTAATACAGACTCTGTAAGTCTGACGTTACTGTTAAGCACTATGAAATTTAGATCAATCTTCCTAGCAGAGTACCAGGAAGTTAACATTTATTTTGGATTTCTGGTGGCTCTGGGCTAGGTGAGCTCTTTTGTCAAACAACAAAGTGAGTTTGAAATAGAAAGCAATATGACTCCATCACTGCCTACTAACTTAGTAAAGGTGTTGAGTCATATGTACAGTGAATTCAAATATAGATTCATTTGGGATTTCTTTAACAACAAATTTAAATCAGGTTGAAAGAAACTTTTGGAGAAAAATCTGGATCAGTTTTTGGTTTTTTTGTAGGGATAACTGGTGAAACAACGTTGATGTTTGTAAGATTCTAATTCTCCCTTCACTGTAACATGGGACACAGTTTCCAACAAAAGACACTAATCCCTAAAACCATAGGTTTTAATTCATCAAGCCTCCCTCTTTCCTCTCGTTTCCTAGAACAGGAGTTAAAGATTGTGTGTCCTACTGGACACAATGCACATGTAAAGAAAGGTATTAATGATGACGCTTGGCTCCCCTTGGCCTAACATTTAAAGACCTGAACTTTGAACAGAAGATTCCCAATTAATGGCATTGCATTAGCCAGTGCATCAGATAAAGATACATGACTGAGGGAGCCCCACGTATTCTGAGGCAAAAGAAATAATGACAAAGAACAAAAAATAACCCTGTGTGTTTTCTTCCTGATGATTCAGAAGGAGCACTTGCCTTTCACAGCAAATTTCATCTCTCTATGCCTGAAAGGGATAGTTCATTCACAAGGCAGCCCTCATTTCCCCACAACACCTGTAGGGCAGGTCAAGTTTTCATCACTGCCGTCTCCTGGAAGTGCCTGCCAGGGCAGACTAGCTGTTTTTGTCTCTGCCAGGCGCTCCACAGGAGATTTGCAGCTAGGGGATTCATGAAAATTAGCACATCTTCTGTTTTTCTGACCAGGATTCTAGAGGTTTTGGAGTTATGGGGCGCTTGTACACGTGACGCCGTTACCATGTACATGTCACAAAAATGTCTCTGTGTGGTTTAATGATGTCGCACTCTACATGTGCAAGAGTTTGGGGGATTTTAAGAGAGTCTATATAATTCAAACTAAATTACATCCTAACGTAGTTTAGTTTGCAATGATACACTGCAGCTATTAGTTAGCTCACCTCCCCCCCCAGCCACGGAAGAGTTGGGGACGTGCCGCAGATTAAAAGGACTGGGCCCCTTGCCACTTCTTCTTCCCAGAAGCTTGCTGAAGGCAGAAGAGTTGGATTGGGGTCAGGGAAGAGTTGGATTGGGCTGGGTGCTGCCTCCAAGCTCCCCTTGCTATGGCAGTAATGGAAAAATAAATCCCCACTGTTTCAATTAAAACCCACCATTTCAATTTAGAGGGCATAGAATGTGACCCTAAAGACTAAACCCCAGTCATGTGTACAGGCACCCATGCTGACTGGGATCAGGTTACTTAAGGAGCAATAGCTCTCATGGATTTGATCCTCTGAAGCTCAAAAAAGAACTCAAGGTGTCCACTAAAGCTGGGCATAGTCAGAACATCCCTGGCATGTCACCAAAGTTAATAACTGCTTTACCATTTTACACATACCCTTATCACCTGAATGTCCAGGGGAGGGGCTCAGAACAATATTCAAGAGGTCTGACAGAGGAAGGACCCAGACCTCTACCACTGAGGCTTCCTGCCATATCTCCCATATTGTTTTTGTCTGATGAAAGAGACTCACAAGTAAGATAATAACATTCCCATAGGAAACTAGTTTCCTGATCTGGAACTGACACTAGAGATACTCTCTCCCCCTGCCTGCCCCCCCCCTTTGGTTTTTTTTCCATAATTCAGAGACAAATCTTTCTATTATATTCTATAACTTCTCCAGCTGCTTTAGAGTCCAGATGAGTCATATTTCTGTGTTCCCCCCCAGAAATCCATCTGGTTCTATTGCCTTTACTTTCAAAGTTGTATGATTTGTTTTGTTTTTACTTAGAAGAGGATTTCTCCATTCAAATGTCAACAGCTTTACCAATTAATCTTTACCCTTCCCTTCTTTCTGCTGTAAAAGTTGTCAGATTGATTAATGCCTTAGTAAATGCTACATAAAAACTGCACAGTATGAGGCCAGATTAAGGAGGGTATCCCACCAACAGACAGTCCACCTCTAGTGAGAACAGAATTTAAGCATACACTTAGATAGTCAAATCAATGTTATTCTGAATAGTAATAGACTTAGCATGTGCTTAAAGAAAGGAAGGCTATGACTAAATTGTGAAGTTTTGGAATGACAGGACTCAAGGAAGTGCAAAGTAGCGGAATGAGATATGTCTCAACCTATAACCATTCTGTCTTGGAAAAGAGCATCATGAACAATTGGTGACCTCTGACCAAAAAAGCTTAATGTCTCATTCAGAGAATGAACCTTCCCTTCTGCAAACACATGGAAGTCTGACCAGTATTAAAAAAAAGAACCACCAATACATCAGTTCCAGCCAGTCACAAGTCCCTCATTTTGAGCTGGGTTGGGGCAGGGTCTGGGCAGTCGGGGGCCACATGAGCCAGAGACTCAGTGGTTGCAAGCCACTTGGGCTGCATGCTACGTGTGCCAGGGGGCAGACAGCCCCCCTTGGTTCCCCCTGTCACATTGACAGCCCTTCCCTCCCAGCCATGTGTGACACCCCCCTGCAGTGTAGACAGCCTGACTCCCTCTTTTGCTGTACATGCATAGCACAAGCAGTACAGTCTCTTCCCACAACACTGTGTAGCATAGACACTCCATCCCCCTCTCACTTCGTTTCTGTTCCCCCAGGAGTGGGGGGCAGGAAGTAGAAGCTGGAGGAGGGAGTGGGAGCCTGAAGAGCCCAGCCAGCATGGCAGGAGAAATGTTTCTTGTCCAGGTTGTATGCTAACTCTTCAGGGGCTTCCTGCAGCCTGTGTGCTGCCAGTTAGAGAAAGCCAAATACAAGCCTGTCTAAAAGAAGCACATATCCTATCCTACCCGTGTTCACATCAGGCTGGGGACTGAAACTACCCTAGTGTTTCATGCTTGATGTACTCCTGGCAATGGAGGGAGGACAGACATCTCTTCTCACCCTCCTAGCTCTCTCTACAGCATTTTGTGCTATTGGACATACTGGTTCATATTGGACACTGAAGAAAGGTGAAGGTCCCTGGAGGAATATGTTAAAATGGTCTGAAAACTTCCTAGAGATTCACACCCAAAAAGAAATGATACGAAACCACATTGCAACCAAGGTTATAGCTGAAGAAGAGTCAGCTGAACCTCACCAAGACAAAAGTGGTTGCAAGTGGTGGTGATGCAGCCCCAGTGCAGCCTCTTTGGGTTGAAGGCAAGTGGCTGAAGCACTTGTACAGAAAGTTGGCTAGGGGACTGTCTTATCCTGGTGGGTAATGGATTAGCCTCAGTTACAAACACTTTCACTACCTTTCAGCTGAGCTACAATAATGGAACATACCTCGGCGTGAAGCCTACAGCACTTTTGAAATTCCAGCTGGTACTAAAATCTATGTTATCTCTACTCATCAATACAAGCCACTGAGAGGACTTCAGACCTGTATATAGCCATCTGTGCTAACTTCCCATAGGATCCTGAATCAAGCTGGAATTCAAGGTTTCCCACTGCCTAAGTCCAAGATATCTAAACAATACCTAAAGTGCCAAGCTGAAAAACATAGCTCCACTCCTCTGGCTCAGTGGAACTCTTTGCAACAGAGCAAAACTACATAGAAAACAGAGTTTTCTTAAGACCAGACTGAGACTGGTGCAGGGCTCTGGGAGAGGGTGGCTCAGGAATCTTATCCTATCCCCAGCTGGTGCTGCTGCTGCTGCTTTAAGGGCAAGAACCAGAGCAGCCAGAGCATGCAGCAGTGGCAGCATCAGCAGTAACAGCAGCAGCTGGGGATGGGGCAAGATTCCTGAGCCACCCTCTTCTACAGCCCTCCTCCCACTCTTCCATAGGGCTTGCCCAGTGCACAACCTTGCTTGTTATGCCACTGTAAAATCAGTACTCTATTGTTTATGCTCTCTACTTGGTGAGAGGATGAGGTTCTAAACAACACATCATACATGTTAATCATGTCACTTAATTCACTACTGGAAGGTGCTCAAATACTGTGGTGGTGAAAGCAGCATATGAAACATCATAGAATACAGTAAGTACTGGGAAATGGTTGTGCTAATGCTATGTCTGTGGCAATACAACTCCCCGTTCCTTGCTGGGTGTGAGAATGAACTTAAGATAATTGGTAGCGTAAGAAAGATGTTGTAGCCATGATGGTCCAAAAATTACATGAGGCAAAAATTTTTAGGGTCATATCTTTTATTGGACCAACAATGTAGACGGGATAAAGTTAAACAAGCTTTTGAATGTGAGACATTCTTCCTTGGGTCTCTGAGGAAGCTAGGCACAGCAAGTGAAGCACAGCCTAAAGGAGGGGCTTAGAGAAGTTCCTAGGTGTAGCAGACATAGTTAGTAAAAGAAAAGAAGCTGAGTACTGAGAGATCAAGGCCTATCTAAAGGTGAAATAGGGGTCAGTCTCATCTTCCTTGTGTGGGAAGTATTCAGGAGTTGGATAAATTATAATGGGCCATAAATCCAATATCCGTTCTTAGTGTCCAGCCAGTTTATGAATTTTTGTTCCCAAGTTAGCTTTTTAAAGGTATTAGGTAGATTTCCCTTGAGCATGATGATAATGAAGTCAGAGATGGAGTGGTTGTTCTATTAGAAATGCGCTCTCTTGCTGCAGAGAGGAGGATGCAGACCAATGGCTTGAAGTTGCAGCAAAGATTAGATTGGATAGCCATAAAAAACTTCTTAATGGTTAGAATAGCAAGGCAGCAGAACAGACTGACAAGGGAAATTGTAGAGTCTCTATCACTGGTCATGTTCAAGGAGAGCTGGACAGCCACTCACTGGGCACGATCTAGGTGTAGCTCTTTTCTACCATGAATATTTCCCATACTTATGGGCTTTACTGGTTGCCTCCTCCTCTCTCCCGTCACCCCCGCCTTTCCATTACATGTGTCAGTGTGTTTTTAAGCCTTCTTTAGAGGCACTGGGTATTGGCTATAGCCAAGGCTGGGGACTTTGACTGGGGTGTGCTAATGCTCCTGCTGGGACCAAAGCCAGAGTTCCCTGGCTTGAGAGTCTTGCTCCCCCACTCAGGGTCAGACCAATCCCCATATTTAGGGTCAGTTAAGAATTTTACCCTATGGTCAGATTAGTATGGGCTGTGGGGGTTTTTGACTTACTCCGTAGGGAGCGAGGGCCCTCTACTCAGATCTCTTCAGTGTATATTGACAATATTTCACAGAAGCAAGACATTGGCTGCTTTACCTATGGCAGGTTAGGGTGCTAGGTCTGTACTGTGTCAGGGTTGATGGTAGAGTTGATATGTAGAGTTTAGATTATGGTTTATATAGGGATGATCCTGCATCAGACAGGGGGTTGGACTAGATGAGCTCTGTTGCCAGATGAGTGTAGCTGTGCTGTATGTGGTGCTGCAGACACATCTGTGGTGCCATATGCTATGTGTTCAGCTGTTCTCCATGTTACAAGGGAGCAGCACTGGTGAATTTTTTGAGCCTGGGATATCTGGGGGTCAAAAAAAACATGCCAAAAAGAAAAAAAGCAGAGTGGCACACACAGGGGCAGCGTGTACCGCTCAAAAGCAGAACCTGGCCAGTCGGAGCCACACGCGGCTGCTGGCCAGGCTCTGAGCAGCAGGATTGCCACTGCTGCAGCCCTGGGAGCCTCTCAGGGCCCCAGGTAGAAGCTGATGGGACCAGCCCAGTGCTGGCCCCAGCCTTCTCTATCCCACCCAGGATAATCTGCTGCATGCTAGAGTGCACATGGCATGGGCATTCCCCAGGGACAACTACCAACAGCACAAGGTGCACTGCCACTAGTTGTCCCCAGGGCACCAAATGTCTATGCTCATCAGGATGTGGCCTGCAGGTCCTTTCTATCCCTACTTCTCTATGACTCTAATGGTGAGTGCATGTCTTCCATTCTTTATATTTTTTCTGTGAGAGTTCATTCTCTTACAGAGTTGCTGTTTAGTTTCACCCACATAGTTGCCTTGCGGGCATTTAATACAATCGATAAGGTATATGACATTTTGGGAAAGGCATGTGTAGGAACCCTGGATTCTGATGGTTTCTTTATGGTGGGTGTTGATAGTCTTGGCAGTGGAGATGTGCTGACAAGTTGAGCATTTCTTGCCAAGACAAGGCTGTTCCATCTGAGGTCTGTTGGGCAGGGAGAGTTTTCCTGTGATGATGAGTTGGGCAAGGTTGGGGGTCTGTTTGACAGCCAGAAGTGGAGGGGCTGGGAATAGCCAGAAGTGGAGGGGCTGGGAATATAATTGTTCACTATTGTTCCTACCTTCAATGTACAAAATGCTTAATTAATTCCTCAGGATAACTTCTTAGATTTTGAATGCCATGTTCCCTATATTTTCTTTCCTCTTGGTTCTGAATAGCTATGAAGATTCCTATTTCATTTTCTGAGACAGAATATCCATATTTGAGTAAATCTGATCAAGAATGTGCATGCTATTCTTGCACGCTTCCTTTCCCATCCAGAGACACTTAGGGAAGAATGGAGAATGCTGGCCTCACCAACGTACTTCAGCTGTGAAACTGCCATCTTTTTGAGAGAGCTTTCATTCCACTCAGATTCACTTTGCAATTAATTTTTGACAGGCAGGAACTAATGCAACCTCAGAAATAAATGCTCTAAAATGTATAAAAACCTTCAACCAGGGTATTAACAGGTCAATGGACTCAATTTGGCCCTGGGAGGACTAGACTGGATCTTACTTTATATTAAAGCTCCACTCATAAATGATTTATAAAAGGTTAGTAAATGATTGATAGCTGTTAAGAAATTTTCACAGATGTGAATAGCATATGTCAGACTACAGATGGGTTATAAGCACATTGGGATAAAGTGTTATGGGTGATTATAAGCTTATAACCTTGGTCCAGATTATAAGATTATAACCTGGGTCCAGATCCTGAAATGGATTTAGGTATGGCACCTGGCTCTGGGAATGAAATCTACATACCCAGGTTAGATGTGTCCTAAGCCCCCTGTACTTTAAAAGGAGGGAGTAAGGCAATTAATGACTGCGATTCACAACAGTGAGCATTCTGGGTGAGCAGATGCCTCTACAAGACAGTAGGAATGGGGACTGTCTGAGATCCCTCATCTCTCCCAGATTTAGGTGTCTACTCTGTGTTGAGCCCTTTTGTGAGACTAGGATTCAAAACCTAAAACTCCTGCCTAGACTTTGGTGCCTAAGGACACTTCATGTGTAGGCAATTGGCTCATTATTTTTGTTTATAGATTCATAGATTGTAAGGGGTTGGAAGGGACCTCACAAGATCACCGGGTCCAGCCCCCTGCACTAGGCAGGACAGACAACTGGGTTCAGGTGACCCCCAGCAAGGTAACCACCCAGTCTCCTCTTGAAGATTTCCAGGGTAGGTGATTGCACCACCTCTGGAGGGAGCTTATTCCACAGTCTGGACACCTTAAATGGAAAGAAGTTTTTCCTAGTGTTAAACCTGAAACAGTCTTCCAGGAGTTTGTGGCCATTACTCCTGGTTTTCTCCAGTGGCGCCCTGGTGAACAGTTGTTCACCAAGTCCTTGATACATTCCCTGATATAGTGGTAAGTTGCTACCAAGACTCCCTCAGCCTCCTCTCTTTTAGGATGAAGAGACCCAAGTCCCTCAGCCTTACCTCGTATGGCTTGCCATGCAATTCTCTGATCATATGGGTGGCTCTTCTCTGGACTCTCTCAAGCTTTCCCATGTCCTTGTTGTAGTGCAGCACCAAGAACTGGATGCAGTACTCCAGCTGCGGTCTCACCAATGCTGAGTAAAGTGGAAGAATAACTTCCCTGGTTTTGTTTGAGATGCATTGGTTGATGCATGCCAGAGTATTGCCTTGCTGGCTACAGCATCACACTGATGCTCATGATGGCTCATGTTCATACTGTGGTCTATTATTACCCCTAGGTCCCTTTTAGTCATGGTGCTAGTCAGTTTGGTGCCACTGAGCCTGTAAGTGTGTTGTGGGTCCTTTGACCCCAGACACAGCACTTTACATATCACAACGTTAAACTTCATCTAGTTCTGATCTGCCCATGTTTTGCATACACCTACCTTTTGCATATGAGTCTAGTGGGAGGAGTACTTGCCAAGGAAATGGGAGATCTGGATTTTAAACCCTCCTCAGCCTGTGAGGACTCAAACACACATCTCTCACTTCCCGTAAGTGTCCTACCTATCATGCTATTGAATGGTATCAGGGAGGGCATACTCTCCCCTCCTGCTGAAGATGGGCAACTGGGCCGCCAAGAATGAAAGATTTTTGAGGCTGGAAGGAGAACAAGCAAGAGGGAGTGTGCTTCTGCAGTCTATCAATGAGAAGAAGAAGCAGGGAAGATGGAAAGCAGGGTTCTGATCCCTGCTACCAAGCTTATTTCTGTTTCTTAGCCATTGACTGTCTCTTGTAGTATGCACAAACAGTCCTGGCAGCAAGAACTGGAACTCAGATCTCTCCTCTCAAGGAGCATCTTCATCACTGGGCTATAAAAGCATGCTCTGTCTGCTTGTGCTCTCTAGCCCCATAGCTGAAAGGGATGGAAAGTGCCCCACTGAGAATGTTCCAAGTCCTGCTGGTTAGAACATTATTGGGAAGTGGGACACTTTGGTTTGAATTTCCTTGGGCTGAGGAGATCTAGGTCTCCCAATTTCTAGATTATTTTGCAAAAGATGGGCAGCACCATCATTGTCCTTGGAATGAGCTCCAAAGTCCTTCCTGTCATTGTGCATTCAGCATGTTTTGAGTGCTCTCAGGAACCCTCAAGGAACTTTGCTGTCTAATCTGTGAATCCCAAGCAGCCTAACATAGGATTTAGCTGCTTAAACAGTTGGCTCAGCCAAGATGGAGGTAGTTTGGAGTACATGCTAGAGCTGAATTTTGGTGTCTAATCTAAGTCAATTTTTAAATAAAAACTTAAGTGTTAGCAGTGTCTCAACATCCACAGTGCTTAGGCAGGGAGTTTGTGAATTGCTCACCTGGAATGTTGTAACTAAATTCTGCTAGAAGTACAATTAAGGTGCATGAATCCTCGTTTGGTGCGACTCTAAACCAATTGGTTATTCATCTACTAAAGCACGGAATATCTCTTAGTTAACGGCTTATTAACCCTTTAAAAATGGAATCTTAATGCCAGAGCCAAGCTTGTTTTGCACGTTTAGGGTGATTATCATGAGATCAGCCACAACCACAACCCCATCTTCAGTCCAGAAGTCCAATGTTTTTAATTTCTCCTCAGATAATTTATCAAGATTAATGACTCCAGGATTAAATAATAATAGGAAATGACAACTTCTAGAATTAGATATGCCAAATCATTTATCATTTTCAATAACTGCCATCAACCCCAATTTGCAAGGATCAAACTGACAGAAAAAAGTGGAATTATTAATGAGCTAATAATTCTATTTCTCTTAGGATCTGTAATTCATGATTCATTTAAGAAACTGATTAATTACATCCTGATGGTTTCAAGTCAGCCTGGGTAGTGGCAAAGGCAGGGCAAGCACTGGGGTTGAGGTACAGAGAGGAAGAGAATTACATTCTCAACCAGTGAAAAGTCTTTGGCCATTAGGTGCATGCTCCTGTTATCCCTCTTGAAAGTATGCACTTGTTTTGCCATTATACTCCAGCAGTTGGCAAAACCTATATGCATAGACTTATATGTACCTAAATAATTGAAGGAGGAAATAGAACTAGAAACTGAGACTAGTTACTTCAGGTGTAAGTAAGAGCCACACGTCCTCCTTTTGGCTGATTTTAATTTTCAAAACATCATGTCTAGATACCTACATAATAGCACTACAGAGTGGATCAGTTGTTCAAACAGCCTTCCCAGAAGCAAAACAGTAACCAACATAGCTAATAACTCAACCTCATCACCTACTTTGGGATGGATACAAACATTGGTCAGAAATTCCAGATAAATGTAACTCAATCTTAGCTTAGATGCTGAAAGCTACACTGCCTTTTAATTCAATGTAATTCTTGCCATAAGAAAAACCGTCACTGGCCTCTGCTGTCAAATAATGTCTTAATGTTGCTATTGATAGACATTTTAGCAGCATATGACAGAAACACAAGGCATTACAACAGTATTTAATGAACCGGCTACCTCCAGAATTCCATAAATATTTATTTATTGCTATATGATAAGCTAGTAAAGATCAAGGTGGAAATCATGGTGCCACTGAAACTGTTGGAGGTATTCTCTTGACTTCACTGAAGTCAGAACTATACTCCATGGGGAAAAAAAAGGGTAACAAAAAATTCCAGTGCAGAAGTTCAAAGGCGTTTCTCATATATTCATAATTACTGTGTTATTAAATCAATAACATCTTCTTTAAGATAATAGCCTAGACAGTGTACACTGATGCTTCAAGTTGTTGTGCTCCATTTTTGATGCTATACCAAAAGCAATTTAAACTCATCATAGGCAAAAATAACTTCTGATTTCCCCTCCATACACTGTGGCTGATCTTCCTCTCTCTTCCACTACTGTAGAAGATACATTCTCCTAGTCATTCAGGCCCATCTTTTTTGACTTGGCCTTTATGCTTGACCCACAAGTTTTGTTGTTTCAGCCTATATATCCCATCATACATATATTTGCTTGTTTAGAATGTCAAGGTTATGTACCCAGTCTCCTTCTCTCCCGTACTGCTACCTGCCACCAGAGGCAGAAGGAGAAAATATTATTTGGGGGGGCTGAACGCACACACTTACACCCCCCCTCCCCGGCCAGCAGGTAAGTCAGTGGAGAGGAAGGGTGGGAGGCAATCAAAGTCCCCACAGTGAGGGAGGGAGTGGGCCAGGGGCTGGAGTGAATGGGGTCCAGGGCGGGTTGTGGGATGGGAGGCTCATCCAGGGGTGCGGGGCAGCTCTCGCTGCTGCTTGCACCCTAGGGGAGGCACAGGGGGCACATGGTCCCTGGATTTGTGTGCTGGGCAGACACAGGCTGCCACTGTGGGCTGGGACTCTCCACCCTACTGCCACTGAGTAAGACCTTATTTATTTATTTTTTTACCTATTATGTAGTCATCTCTGTATACACTACTGTAACAGAGGGTGCTCTGTTACTATTAGGGGCCTGAGTGGCATCCAGGCAGTCCACAGCTGCCTGTTGTCCTAATCAAGAGGAGTTGCCTGATTGGGGAAAAGAGCCCAGCTTGTGTATATAAGGGCTGGGTCCCTGAATGACAGGGGCAGCAGTTTGCTGCTACCAGCTAAGCAGGCAACATCCAGCTGACCTGCTGCCTGGAATATCGTGGAGGTAAGGGCTCGGGGTATGGGGAAGGAGGTTAGTAAATGATTCTGGGCATGGCCTGAAACTGCACCCTGCTGGAGAAAGGTGGCCTGGTGGAGCTACCTATGGTGGGGTAGCTCCCCAGATATGCCAGGCCAGTTACCTCCCTGGTGAAAGGTGGGTAGGGGTGCCTGAAAACCACAGCTCCCAAATCCCTGATGGGTTTGATCACTGAGGCAGGGCCCAGGTAGATGGAGGGACCTGTGGCAGCACCCAGTCTTGCAGAAGAGCCTTGGAGCATTACAGAGCCAAGAGTTAGGCTCCAGGGGGATGTGGCCCTGAGCCTTGGGGGCAATTAGGGAAGCTCCTGGGGCAAAGGGATACAGGTAACTTAGAATGTAGTAGGACAGGGCTTGGAGCCCTAGTCCCATAGTGAGGGGCTTGGTGCCCAGGGACAGGACTGGCTTGCAGTTCAGGCATAGGGCTTATGGCTGAGAGAGTCTTGTGGCCCATGGACAGGGCTTGGAGCCCAAGGACAGGGCCTGGAGCCTGAGGAAGGGGCTCATAGACCCAGAGAGAGGGCTGGGAGCCCAGTATATATAGAGAATGTAATAAGTCCAGGTGTGAGGCCAAGTTAAAGAACCTGGCCTCACCTGTGAGGGTGCTGGGACCTCAAGCTCCAATGGGGAGTGAGAATCCCACGTGAGACTCTGGAGATTGTGCCCCAGTGCTAGCTAGTGGAGGAAACATCTGTGAGGCATTGGATATGTTAAGGGGAGCTTAGAGTGTGTACAGAGACCCTTGTCATCAGGGCAGTCTCCCGCCTGCTTAACATCAGATAATAAGAACATCAAGGCATGGCAGTAGAGATGGGTGGGTGGTTAACCTGGAAACAAGTGGGCAGGCCTACATTGACACTGGCCTTTGGACACCCACTTGTTACAACTACACTGAGATGAATCATGACAAAAATATTTTTTGCAATAAAATTAAAACATGTTATAGTAGATGTTTGCCTCTTAGCATATGACCAGTTTTTTTTCTGGTTCAGATAGCAGCCCCCGCTCCCAAAAGCAGTACTTCTGGGAGGCAAGAGGAGGGACTTCCAGTGGCAATAGTCAGAGGTTCAGCATAGGACTTCCATTCCCAAGGTAGCAACCAGAGGGCAGGGCACCTCCAAAGGGTGGGGCTACCTTTGCAACCCTCAACAGCCCACCAAAACTCATTAAACAGCTCTCCAGCCAAAATAATTGTGCTTCCCTGCTTCAGAGCACGTAATACTTTCTGATGCCCCAGAACAAGACTATTTCCTTCTCAGGTTTCTACTTGTTCATATGTAGTACAGCACAAGCCAACTCACTGTAGTTTTGTATTCTTTCTGGGTTTTTAAAAACTGATGATGTCAGTACAGCTCTGACATCAGGTAAGCTTGACTATATAAGGTGTTTAGTCCCTCAATTTCCATCGATTTCAATAGGAAATCAGTTTGTACAAAGTGTCTTTAAGTGGGCCTCACAATCATCAGTTCATTAAGTCCCACAATAGCTTAGCAATTTAGTAGTATTATTGCTTATGCAGCCAAATAAGTTGAAGTACAGAAAATTATATATATCCTGATTTTCATAAGCACTAAGCCTATGCATTTCCACTGACTTCTACAGGAATTATGGGCGCTCTACACCTATGAAAAAATCAAGCCACTTTCAGGTGATTTGCTTGATATCACACACATTTAAGCACTGAGCAGAGAAAGGAATGAACCAATTCTGACTGCCACTTCTATTTATAGCTACAGAATTAGACTTCAGTACCAAAAACACAGGTGTTTTACAATAATAGAAATTGTAATTTTGGCATGTTGAAGTATCAGGTGATTTTATAGCAAATTTCATAAACTCACCTAACACTTCTTACAGAAATAGTAAGATTATATATATCACATCTCCCTACACAGTGCCCCAGCTTAAACCTCCTTGCTGAACACCTCCCCAAATAGGAAGGTCCTATAGCATTAACATTGTATTTGTGTTTACTGTGGGTACCTCTGTACTTCTTGGGTTTGGTCAGAACTAGAAGTAAAAGCACAGGAAAAAATATACTCCATGTACCTCCAGACCCGAGACAACCAAGATGTTCTAGAAATCTTGTGAAAAAATAAAACAAATATTTTCACAAGCTTTCCAAAAATTTTCAGAAGCAAAACAAATTTGGATAAACCTCCAAACTGAACCCCAAACCTTTTCCCATCACTGTTCTGTGAAATTCTGTGCTGAAAGCAGTCAATAGTGAACCTTCCATGAAATTACTCTGATAAGCTAATAAATATACTGTATTAAAATTTATCCTAACATATTCCATTACGTCACTGGGACTGCATAATAGGCAAATAAACTTGAAATATGGCCATACACTCAAGTCTCTGATTAACTATGAATTAATACTTTAAACAAATATAATGTTGTTACTGTGCTGGCCACTGTCTTGCCCGACAGAGTGGAGAATGAATAAGTGACCTTTAGTGTTAAAAGCGTATGCTGCTATAGTTCGAACTAAATAGCCAAGTTCCTAAGTAGGGGATTTAACAGTCTCAAAGGTCCTCTCTGCAGCAGGCATAAAGAAGGACCTGTTAAACATTTATTAGTGAGCTATTACTTCCAGCCATTATGAATAATATCTACCTACCTGTCTTCCTTCCATTGCTCCTCGCATTTCCTTGAATGTTGAACTAAATTCTCCAATGAAGTCATGCTTCCCATTGGAATCCCAGTCCCAAACTATGCACTGGTAAGATAAAGAGGAAAAGAAAAGAGGAAAACATTTTTTTTAGGAAAAGAAGTTTGTACGAAAAAAAGTTCACAGAAGAAATCCCAATATCTATTTGGTCAAATGTTATATCCTGAAAAAATTAAAATATATTCTTGTCAAGGTCAGCGTGAAACAACAGATGAAATCTCAAAAAAAATTGCCAAACTGGGACATGTGAATAATATTATTAGCTAATGGAAGTAAAGTTGTGCTCTTGGTGAAAGATTCAGATGAACAACTTATATAGTTGTGTATAAAAACACCTTGGGTATAACTGCACACCAGTATTTACATGGTGTTCTTACTTATAACATATAACCCTTTCAAATGCTTTGCAAGGATGAACAAACTAATCTTCATGACACCCAGATGAGCTTGATAAACATGTTACATTGCCTATTTGAATTTTGTAAATGAGAAACAAAAGTTACAGCGAACATCGTCCTGGCCACCATGATGGCTGAAAGAGACCTTGGGGTTATGGCTGACCACAGGATGAACATGAGCCATCAGTGTGATGTTGTAGTCAACAGAGCTAACAGCAGGCTGGGATGCATTAACCGATGTGCCGTAAACAGGGATAAAGGAAGTGATACTCCCTCTCTACTTGGAGTTGGTGAGACTCCAGCTGGAGTTTTGTGTCCAGTTCTGGGAGCTGCACTTCAAAAAAAGACATGGAGAATCTTGAAAGTGTCCAGAGAAGGGCCACAAGAATGATTAAGGGCCTGGGGGACAAACCTTATGAAGAAAGGCTAAGGGATCTGGGACCGTTCAGCCTGGGGAAGAGGAGACTGAGTGGGGACTTGGTGGCAATTTATAAATATTTAAGGGGTGAGTATCAGGAGCTGGGAGAAAAACTGTTCACTAGGGTACCACAGGGGAGGACATGGAGCAATGGCCATAAATTGTTAGAGGATGGTTTCAGGTTAGATATAAGGAAAAACTTCTTTACGGTAAGGGTGACCAGAATCTGGAATAGACTTCCCAAGGAGATGGTGCACTCCCCAACCTTGCAAGTCTTCAAGAGCAGACTAGATAGACACCTTGCTGGGATCATTTGATCTTGGCAGTATTCCTGCCCAGAGCAGGGGGTTGGACTCAGTGATCTTTCAAGGTCGTTTCCAGTGCTTAATTTCTATGATTTCTGTGATTTTATAACGGTCACGAAGGTTGTATGACTCAATGTTAGGCGGTCACTTTGAGAACTCGATGGCTGCTTTCCCAGACTGCTAATCATTTGCTGTTTACACTGACTTCATCTGGAACTACTGGTACTTGGGACTTCTAAAAAATCAGACATAAGCTATCTCAGGTAGAATGCACAAAAACCAAGAAGCCCAAAATCAGAGAGCCCATTAGAAAATATTAACCTTTGGGGCTTGTTCCTGATTAGAAAGTGCTGGGATTAGAACGCTACAATTCCTGGCTGTAAACATTAAAGCATAATGCCAAATAACGTATAAATAACTTTGAATGAGTAGCCTGTTATATTTACGGTTGTAGAACTATATTCATTTCATCCCCCTGCTTTCAATACCCCATAGTATCATTTGTAAATATTGTTTTTTTAGCTAACTTGAGAAGATGTCTGCCTCTTGAATTTTAGAGGATGTAATATTTAATGATTTTGATTAATAAAGACCAATTGCTTAAAATAACAACTGACCAAGTAGGCATTACCTATGAAAGCTTATGCCTCTCTGAACTTGAAAGCCCAGAACCTCAAGTGCCTCTGTTTGTTCTTTCTGGCCATTGTCGACGGAAAACATGGTCCAGCTATCACCTCTGAACTTGAACAGGGCCAATATTAGTCTGTCAAGGAAAACATGGTATGTCTCTCTCCCAATTGGAAAAGAACTAGGAAGTTATTGCAGATTATGGATAGCTAGGTACACCTTGCAAGAGCTCTAATGAAAAAGGTCATCACTAGAGTGGAACAATTGTACCAATTACAATTTCCAAATGGCCTTCAAGCAGCCCCATTTAGAACACATGGCATGAATTGAAGCTGGAAGTGATAAACATGAATAACTCAGCAGAAGTCTGCATGTGAAATATTGTAATTGGTGTGTAAACTGGACAACTGAACCAATCAGGTGTTCTAATTCAGCAAACTCCCTTGGTAGGGGAGGGATGATTGCTGAGTGCCAAACTATTGAAATAAAAGAATTGACTGGCTTTCAATTTTTTCCTTAAAAGCTCTCCAACTCTGTCACAGTCAGAGCAAAATGACGCACAGAAGGCAGCAGCTTGTAATGGAAAAAACAAAACCAAACCAATAGCAGTGTTACCAAGTCCCCACATAATGCTCTTATGTTGCAGATGTGAAGTCTGCAATAATAAATTGTATTTGATTAACATTGTTTAATCAAGATGTACAGTTAATAAATGGCAAACTGCTTAGCGTCTTGGTACTGAACATGTGCCTACTTCTAGTAAACCAGCTTTAAATGTAGATTTAAAGTGTTATTTTTAATTCCATGTCAGTCAGCTTCTTTTATCCCTGTAGCCTCTCAATATTTATCATTGTTGAAGCTGCATGGGGAAGTTTTCACTACATTCATAGAAGTGATGAATTCTACTAAATTCAATGATTAAGCCATTGCTCATTTGAACACTTTTTACGGGCATGTTTGTTGTAGCTTGTACCTTCCAAATTGTTTCCTATTTGGAGTTCCTCATAAGTACTTAGTAGGTTAAGTGTCTTTGACCCACAAAAAAAGATGTGCAGTTGCTACACAGGAATGATTGTGGGGAATGCTGCAGACTGTTGCAGACTCTAGTCAACGGGAATGGCTGACTGATTAGACAACCCCTGATTCTTGAGTGTTTTGTCATTTTTTTCACCATAGAAACAGTATTTTTTGACCTTTCTATGAAAGTATCCCAAAGGGACAGAAAATCCTGAACTCAAATGAGCAAAAAGATTTTTCTCCCAATATGGCACTGAGTTACTTGATGACAGATCTGACAGATGAAAGAAAGAAAAACATTCCTGTATGTGCAACAAATACAGAATGGAGTTGGGTTTTCTGTTTTAAGAGCAGGAAAGTCTCTTGAAACATAGCTGGAAAAAGTGTTTCCATCACTTATAGTAGAGATGAATGCTTTATAATGAAATCTTCATTAAAACTGGTACGTATTCTTAATTGCAATGCACGACAAGTAAGAAACAAAAAAAGTCTTTGCAATAAAAGTGAAATTTTAAAATTATTTCTATTTGACAGAGTTTGAGATGGACCCATATTCTACCCTGTGTGACATTTCCTCTTCAATTATATTAATAAATGAAATTTACATTTTTTTTACTGAAATTCTTTTCTAAATTATCATTTGCCAAAGACAAAGTTTTCAGAAGGAAATTGCTGTACTCATTAAAAAGGAAATTTTTCTATAATGATGGCAAAATATTTTAATGAAAGCTTTTAAAAAAATTAGTAATAAAAGTATTGGTAAAAAGGTCACAGACAAATTGAAGAAAAATTAAAAACTTATTTAAAAATCCAACTTTTTAAAAAACATGTTTTGAATTAATGTCATTTATCAATTAAAAATGATTTTCAAATTAAAAACTTCAAGCAGCTCCTGTTTGCAGTTTGTCAAATTAAGCTCAAATTTATCTTCCGGGATGAATATGAGAACAGACCCAATGTTACCACTGATTCCAAGCATAAGCTGGTTAGATGCTTTTAAACAGCAGCAACAACAATCAAGAGCAGTTTTGCTCTTCTCCCACAGAGCAAAATTAAATGGCTGGTGTGATGGACCATCAATGCACAATTAGGTTGAACCCCAATCATTAAATAACTGTTCAGGACCTTTATGTTGATTGATTAGTAACTAGAAGTGTTTTTAGAGACTTATTTTTCAGCAGAAAGGGAAAACCTAGGCACTGGGTTTCATTGATTTCATAGACATTAGGGCTGGAAGGGACCTCACAAGATCACTGGGTCCAGCCTCCTGCCCAAAGAGGTCACAGAAGTCTTTGATGGCAATTTGTTGGTTCTTTGATGGAAATCCTTGGTTTATATTAAGAGACTCAAAACAGTTCTCCTACCAAAATAAGGCCAATTGCACCATATTGCTAAGAACAATAAATTTAAAGAGTATATCCAACTTTGTTTAATGTTAAGATGCATCAGTCTCCAAATCTTATATTTACTGTATACTGTTCTGCTTTAGGCTTTTAAATTAATGTATATATTTTATAGCAGCTCTCTTCAATGTGTAATTATGTTGTCTGTGGGATAAAACTTATGGGACAGATTCACCTGTTTGCTTCACCTGAGTTGCAACACACTGGCAAAGCAAACCATGACCAGTTTATCATTGGTTTGCATCCGCAAAGTGGCCCAAAGTGGCTGAAGCATACTAGTGAATCTGACCTCTCATTCATGTATTGAATGCCAAAAGAAATATGTAAATATAGAACTGTTTAGGCTGCAAAGTCAAGTATTTGGAAACTTGGAAGTGTTTGATTTGAGACTGCCAAGACAGCTTGAATTCTGCTATCACTACCTTCCCAGTACCTTTTCTGTATAGTGAAAGAGGCAGGGGTCATGTGAAAGAATAATGATTATTAATAATCATCATAATATCCACAAACAAAGGAACCTAATAAAAATTTACAGAAATAAAAGTAATGTGAAATTCTACCATATCTGAATGGAAGAGATTTACACCTATTTTTTCAAAGTGTATAAACCTAGATAATAGAAAAGACCAAGGAATTAGACCCAGTAAGTCATGTTATTTTATGACATTACTGTATCATAGCATATTTGTTGTATAATGAATAGTTAAAGTTTTTCATTAAACACACAGCTATGAAACATTTCAGAGTCCAACTTGACTGGAAAGCAGATTATCTGCTTTCCCTTTTCCGACATAGATCAGCTAATAAGCACCTGAAGCCAAAGAGAACGAATACACTTAAAATTTGAAGAGATGTGCAAATGTACCAAATCCACTCTTGCCTCATGGCCAAAGCCCCAGCTGCCATTACAGCAGGATCTCCAGAACCCACCAAAATGCTGGCTAAACACAAGTGGGTAGCAGAGTGGAGGCAATCTTTGGAAAATGCTGAAGTACCCAGCCGATCAGAAACTTCCCACCTCCCCCTGGATTTAATCCACTGTAAAGTTTGGTCAGTATTGACCCACATCAGAATATTTGGAGACAAATGCATTTAGCAGAGAAAGATCCCTTCTTTCATCTATGGGGTATTAGAAATAGTCCAGGGCGTGGTTGTGATCATGAATCAGTGACTACAGACAAAGTCATATGCCACTGCTGGGTGTGATCATCTGCCAGCACTATTTTTGACATCTACCAGGCCACTAAAGAAGATGCTCAAGAGCACACCAACCTTTGAATTGTCATATAAGTTGCTGATGACCTGCTATATATATTTTAAAAAGCTCTTGAACCATAGTGCATAACTAGTGGCAAATTCTGCTGAATGGCTGTGTAGTATCAATCAATTTTAGCTAACAGAAAGTAAAATGATTCAGTGCAATAGTGCTGGGCCAACTTTTTTTTCTACAGCCGTAAGCCTCTATCTGCCAAACAGAAAAAGAAAATTCAAATGAAGGGAGACAGGTCCATGGAAGTCTGAATGAGGACAAGCTGCCCCCTATAACAACACATTTTGTACTCACCTTTGCACATGCTGCTAAAGTTAAGAGGATAGGAACCAACATTTGTCTTTCAGTAGGTCGTAACTACTATCAGAAATACAATTATGACCAAATGGTTTGAACTCTCTCCCCCCACCTGTCTTTTCTATTCTAATTTCTCTCTCTTTATGCTGGTCACCTTTAAAACTTCCTCTGCTAGGCCTAGAGGACTATTTAAAAAGACTGTCCATATAGATGTCATGAGATGCCACATGAATTAGTCAATGTTATCTAGAGAATCCAGATGCAGGTGAAGACTATAGGTCAGTGGTTGGCAATTATTTTCTGGTGGTGGGTTGGAATGACACAGCTCATGCACAAAGTAGGCTTGTACTAGGACTCAGATGCTGCCACCACTGCTTCTCCCCATTGTCCAGCCCAGTACAGCATAGTTCTGCATTACTGCAGGAGGCTCCACAGGCCAGATCCAGCTCATGTGCCGTGGGCTGCCAACTTCTCTGCATAGTAACATATCATCTCCTCCATCCATTTTTTTAAATATACACTATTTTAGGGTGAGCATTGTTTTCAAATCAGCAAAGATTTCCAGAAGTAATACTTCAACTCTGTGAAAATCTGAACGTATTCCAGGGAAATGGATGATTTGGGTTACCATACAGCAGGGTACTCAAGCTTTAAGTCTATCAAAGGTCCAGATAAATTCAATGGAACTGCTCACATTCTTAGTATTAGGTAGATATTTACAGTGTGCCATAGCAAAAAGTGGGTGGGTGACTAGTAGGGTGACTGCCCCAGGTGCCAAAGCAAAGGGACACTAACAGGTGCTGCCCAGCCAGGGTGGGGCGCAGGATAGAGCTGCGAGCGGCTCATTTGAGGGGGTGCGGGAACAAGGGAAAGGGGTTCCTGTCATTGAGTGCACTCCTGGGCAAGAAGGGAGGGGGTGCCCACCGGATCGGATCTGTGCGTGGGGCGAGGGTGGGCTGCTACAACAGGCTTTGCCCCAGGTGCCAAACTTAGTTTCTATGGCACTGGATATTTAACTGCTTTGCTGGAGTAGTGCATCAAAAAATGGGTAACAGAACTGTTTCTTTCAGTTGTGGGTTTCAAGTTCTACTATAGACTAGTGAGTAAAATGTTTCATGAAATAATTGGTAGAAACTGCTAATTACTCATTTCCTTGCATGCATTTTATTTCTAACAAGATTTAATTTTGCATCAATCACATTTCTTTCTGTAAACCATAAAATTAGATTTGCATATAGCACCTATTTTCCTACATTGTCCTACCAGTCCTGGGTTAATTCAGCACAAGCCTGTACAGTTGGTTGAAGTCTTTTCAGTAAATATTAATTTTTGCCAAAAAGTGTAATTTAAGCCACAGATTCACAAAATTGCTAGTGAAGGCACAATAACTGCTTTCTATCCAATTGCCCTGTGATTAGGACATTCATCTGAGGTATAGATGACCAAAGTTCAAATCTACTCTCTGGTAGTTTCACAGTAGGGATTTTATCCAAGGTCTCTTACCTCACAAATAAGTGCTGTAACCTCTAGGTTATAGTTATGAAGGGGTGAGCATTGAGTCTCCTTAAATCCCTCCTGCCAGAGGTCTTCCACTCTATGTAAATACTTAAATATTTCTTGAGCAACTGTGTGAGATGAACAGGGAGAAAGACTGGCTATTTAGAAAACCTGGATATATACAAGTCCATGGGGCTGGATGCGATGCACTTGAGGATGCTGAGGGAGTTGGCTGATGTGACTGCAGAGCCACTGGCCATCATCTTTGAAAACTCATGGCAATAGGGAGAGATCTCAGACAATTGGAAAAGGGTCAATGTAGTGCCCATACTTAAGAAGGGGACAAAGAAGGATCCAGGGTACTACAGACCTCACCTCACCTCAGTCCCTGGAAAAGTCACAGAGCAGATCCTCAAAGAATCCATTTCTAAGCACTCAGAGGTGATTAGGATCAGTCAGAATGGATTCGCCAAGGGCAAGTCATTCCCAACCAACCTGATTGCCTTCTATGAGGAGATGACTGGGTCTGTTGACGTGGAGAAAACAGTGGATGGTATATCTTGAGTTTAGCAAGGTTTTTTGATATGGTGTCCCACAACATTCTCGCAGGCAAGCTAGGGAAGTACATGTTGGACAAATGGACTGTAAGTTGGATAGAAAACTGGCTGGATCATTGGGCTCAGAAGGTAACGGTCAATGGCCTGATGTCTAGCTGGCAGCTGGTATCAAGTGGAGTGCCCTAGGGCTTGGTCCTGGGGCTGGTTTTGTTCAGCATCTTCACCAATGACTTGGAAGATGGCAATGAGTGCACCCTCAGAAAGTATGCAGAAGACGCAAAACTGGGGGGAGTAGCAGACGTGTTGGATGATAGGGTTAGGATTCAGAGACAGATTGACAAATTGGAAGTTGGACTAAAAAAAAGTCTCATGAGGTTCAATAAGGAGAAGTGCAAAGTCCTCCACTTAGGATGGAACAATCCCATGCACCGACAGGCTGAGGACTGGCTGGGCTGCAGAAAAGGACCTGGTGGACAATAAGCAGTTTGCCCTTGTTGTCAAGAAGGCTAACGGCATACTGGGCTGCATTGGTAGGAATATTGCCAGCAGTTCAAGGGAAGTGATATCCCTTCTACTCAGCACCAGTGAGGCCACATCTGGAGTACTGTGTTCAGTTTTGGGCCCCCACTACAGAAAGGATGTGGACAAATTGGAAAGAGTCCAGTGGATGGCAACAAAAATGGTGAGGGGGCTGGGCACATGACTTCTGAGGAGAGGCTGAGGGAACTGGGCTTATGTAGTTCAGCGAAGAAAAGTTTGAGAAGAGACTTAAAAATAGCAGCCTTCAACTACATGGGGTGGTCAAAAGAGGATGGAGCTAGGCTGTTCTGTGGTGACAGATGACAGAACAAGGAGCAATGGTCTAAATTGCAGCAAGGGAAGTTTAGGTTAGATATTAGGAAAAACTTTCTCACTAGGTGGGTAGAAAAACACTGGAACAGGCTACCCAGAGCGGTGGTGGAATCTCCATCCTTGGAGGTTTTTAAGACCCAGCTGGACAAAGCCTTGGCTGGGGTGCTTGCATTAGGGATGATCCTACTTTCAGCAAGGGGTTGTACTAGATGACCTCCTGAGGTCCTTTCCATACCTAATTTTCTATGATTCTATTACTCTATAGCTGACTGGGAAGAACAATCATCTGGGATGTGGGAGAGCAGGATTCAGTCCCTGACACTGTGAATATCAGTTTATTGATGCAAGCTGGAACACAAACAATAGAAGAGAGACTGGGAATGCGCCTCAGATCTAGAAATACCATATGATCTCATGGATGGGGAACTTTATTGTTGTAAAAAACACCCACCCATGAGTCAGTGTAAACAAGCAATGAAGGTTCATTTAATTTTACCATAACCCTTATAAACGGTCTGAAACACTTTCCAGAGGTTACATTCCACAAGACCAAAACCGAACCTTATAAAATAATTGTATTTGCAGTTAGTTGATAGCCAAGCTTTAAAAACTTTAAAATAATTCATTTTAGTTCCCACATCCAGTCACACGCACTAACTGAAAATGGGGAAATGCAAAGTATGGGCTGATTTATCTGAATTTCTCCACTTGTGCTGACGTTCTACAGATGATTTGTTAAAGTTTTCCTGTGATATACCTCCAACATCAGAGCTTCAGTGTCTAGCTAGATAGTAGAAAGTCCTGTGGGGCCTCAAACCTGGCAAGCATGTAAAGATTTACTTACCTTTAAGCATGATGATAATTTGGGATGTAAATACACTGACCATATGGAACATGAGAACAGAAGGCAAAAAATTCTTGGCCCCTAATGGCTGCTACTGCCAGAAATCCTGTAGACCTGAACAGCTGAGGTACTCTTGTGGCACAGGGAATCCTCAGGCTGGTAAGGTCGGGCCTATCAGTAACACAGCTAATAGTCTAGTCCATAAGTGCACAAGGAAGGAGTTACACGCGGTATAGTTCATACAATACTTTTTTTTTCTCTCCGCAGCCTGAGATGTGGCAGGGTCACCAGCAACCTCACAAGAGTTGCTGGAAACTGTGGCTTGATGTTGTTCAAGAGAAGAGCTATTTTTCTTTCAGGATCCTAGGTAAATTTAATGAATATGTGTTCTGATCATGGATTTCAGATCTGGATGGAAATCATATCAGAGATTGTTTCCTTAAAATTCAGTAGAGTGAAGCATGAAGGGGGAGTCAGGAATTAGAAGGGAACATGCATTTTTAGAATTGCATACAAAGTGCAGCACAAACCATTTTAATTTATTCTGATCATTCAAATTTAAACAACTATATCTCCATTACAGGCTTTAGTTTAAATGTTCAGATGGCTCTTGATATCTTTGATAAGTAAGCGATTTAGCCACACAAAAGCATATGCCCCAGTTTTCTAACACAAAACAGACAGATATTAAAGACTGCCCTGTCAAGATATATGTTGTTGCTGCTGCTAGAAAGGAAACCAAGGAAGGGAAGGGATCAATCGATCAGTCTATCCCTCTCTATCTCTCTTCCCCTCCTTGGTTTACTTTCTAATAACAACAACATTAAAAAAGAGAGGTTTTAAAAGTCAAAACTGAGCATAAAAACATTGCCAGAAGTGTTGGCTTGATCAAAGTGTTTTCTCTGGAGCAGTGTCTCACTCATCAAGGTTACTACTATTCTGTAATCAGCCCCAGCCAAGACACGATGACAAATTTGCAAACTTGTATTTGTGGAAAGTCTCCTACTCTACCTTAATACAGTACACTTCCCTTACTCCCTTTTGCAACCTTTATCCATCCTTTGTCTTCCCTTTGTTATGACAAAAAATGTGCAATATGCTAAATTTTAATGGCTTGAACTTTGCTTTTCAAGTTCCCATAGTTTCTGCAATTATTCAGGGCTAAATTCTGATCTACACTAGTTAAATCTGGAATCACTGCACAGACATGGATGGAACAGTTCTAGATTACACTCGTGTAATCAACAGAATTTTGAATAGAATTTTGTCTATAGTGTTTTGCATTAAGTTTGCCTGAGTGATGTATCCAGTGAAGTAAGGCAGGCTTTAGTGTTCTTCTATATGTTTTTGGGATGACTGCCAAAATTTTGGGTCAGCTTTTGGTGGTTGGTGAGTGGTAGTCAAATGGTTGAAGTCACCTGATGTTGCTTCTGCAATGCTGCTTGACTGAACTTGCCACCTCATTAAGATGACACTCCAGAAGACATTAACACTCATTTTCTCAGAAGAATATGCCCTGGACAGATATAACATTTGACGCACTTCAAATGCTGCTCCACTTTGAAGCACTTCAAAAATAGAGATATACATACGATCCTCTACTGTGTCCCTACCCCCCACCAGCATGCTTCAAAATTGCCTCGAGGGTATGCAATGCATGTTCTCTAGCCAGGAGATGTGATGGGGGTTGCTTGGTCCTGCACTTCCCTATCCTCTGCCATGGGGCAGGGAGGGGGAAAGGAAATAGACAAAGTGCTCTTCTGTGCGCTCAGCCTCCGGTTTCCCAATTCTAAAGGGAGAGAGAAGTGCAATAAATGTGCAAGAAGAATGATTTCTTGCACGGGTCTAGAGATTGCCAAGGGTGACTCAACAACCATGTCAAAACTAGAGACTTTAGGCCTCACCATTACTTCTGGGAGATTGGAAGCAGACAGGCATACACAGATTCCAGCCTGGAGGCAGTCAAGCACACAGGAAAGTGCTCAGTGGCTGGCTGATTCTTGGCCTCATGTGGGCTAAGTGCAGTACCTTTTCTGGGCTGCACTGGTCTGTTCCCAAGGCCAAGATCACTTTGAATGGCATTCTGTACTAAAGAGTGGAGAATGCACTACAGAAAGGATCCCCTACAAGAGTCTACTATAGCTTCCCAATGGGAGTATCTTGGCTACATGCCTATTTTATGGAGATGGGGGATTTCCACCTAGCTTGCTTCTTTGGCCTATGGGAAAGCAAGACTTGGGGGCATCTGAACTCCAAGCCCTCCAGGCTTGAGGCCTACACATAGGATACCTGCCATGATTTCGGAGTATCTGGAGGTCCAGGGTGAAGAGAGTCTGGGAACGAGGATACTTGCTCGTGGTAGCACCACATAGACTTGAATGACTAAGTTCTGCTCAATTGACAGAATTTAGAACCTATTTGGCTAATTTGGCCCAAGACACAAAAATATATATATAAATAAAATAAAATTGGCTGGCTGCTTGACTTCTCATGCCACACATTTGCAGTAGGCTGGATAGGCATCTGGCTGGGATCATCTGACTCCACCATTCTTTTCTACCTAGGCAGGGGGTTGGACTCAATGATCTTTTGAGGTCCCTTCTGACCCAAGCATCTAGGAATCTATGAATCTAAATATGGTCTAGGAGCAGATGTTACATTTGACCCTGGACAACTATGCCCGTGTTTGTTCCAGGATAAATTATTAGTCCTTCTTATCCAGTGAAGATTTTTATGATGTCTCCTGGTGCAACAGATAGGGATATCTGAATGGCTCCACCTTATCCCAGGATAAAATGATTTGTCTCAGGACAAATGCAACACCTGTTTGTAGCCATAGAGAGGCACCTGGGGGCCACACTTAAATTAGCTCTTAAGTGAATCACCACTCCTGATGGAACTAGATTAGCAGAATATTTTGGTTTTTGCCTAAAAGAAAAAAAGTGGGGGAAGGGAAAGAAAGAGCATTCTTACGCTCTTTTCTAACAAAACAGCAGTTCTTCTGTTTCAAGATCAGAGATGCAGTTAGTGGTTTATTGATTGCTGTTACCTGACACTGGCCTGAACTGCATTTGTTTCTCAACTTCAGCTCCTGCAAAAAGTCCTTCAGTGTAAAAGGGACAATCTAAAAACTTCAGCACTTGTCTAGCTTCTCAAAATCAGTTTGAAATGTTGAACACAACAGCAGCTAGTCAGCTGGGGAAACCTCGCTGCTGGAAGTCGCATCTTCTTGACAACTCACAGCAGGTAGGAACTATCATACAATTTCAAAACAGAATTACTTTAAACAGTAGCTTGTTTATTATTGTTTATTATTTATTTGCAATATCATAGCAGCCAGGAGTCCATTATGCTAGGTGCTGTACAAACACACCCTTTGAAAGGAGGCATTTGCATAATTTTTGTAACAGATTAGAATAAAATTCTCAGCAACTTGGTAGGTGTACGGTACTTTGTACAATTGTCCCTAGATGCTTGGAAACAAATTATCAATTTTCATATACAAGTGATGATACAGGTACCAGTCTAACCTAGGATATACACAAGAGTTTTATATGCATAACTTTTTTACTTTGTACACAGAATAGATACTCATATGCACAACTATAAATTTGCTGAAAATTGGGCTCTCAATATGTTTGTATCAGTGAGCTCCATGTAAGTTACAGCTCTCATCTCTTTGTTTCCTCAGCAAAAATACCCCAAGCAATATGAGCAGTTTTTAAATACTCTGCATTTAATTCTGCAGAAATCTATGTCTACATAACAAAAGTGCAATTGGCTTGTAATGGAGCCCCTACCCCATCACTGAAGGAGATAGGGAGCCAGAGAACAGCTGGCTGGCTCCAGCTCCCTAAAGGGACTCATAGTGGCAGAAGGCCATTTAATAAAATGGCTGCCCACCCCAGGTGTGGCCAGGGCCTGGACCAGAAGCAGTGGGTAAGATAACCCAGAGAGGATGTTAGAGGCCTTATTAAACCAGGAACATGGCTGAGGCCTGGTGAGAGGAGGGTTTGACTGGCTACAGAGGAAGGACCCAGACTGTGGGGAGTTGCAAGGCAGCCCCTGCATTACTGGGCAGCAGAGCAAGTATTTTGGCTTTATGTTTTAGCTCATTATCATGGTGTGATGTTGACCCAGAGTTGTGGGAAAATTCTTGTTTGGAAGTAGATGCTCATATTTTTCCTTCTTTTGAATTTTGGAGGTCTGGTTCATGGCTTTAGGCAAGAGGGAGACCACTAAACAAGGTGCTAGGGGCACCCCAGGTCCTAAACCCTTCAAAAGGGGGCATATGGCACAAGTGGGCTAAAGCTAAGAGGCTAAATAAGGTCCAGCTGCAAGCCCCAAAATACTTGGATACAAGTAGTGCCTGGGAGGGACCACTGCCATCAACTGAAGGGCTGTAGTGCGCAGCAGAAAAGACTGAGGGCACAAGCCCTGAGCATATAAAGGGCATAACTGGGGCTGAGGAGTCTGAGAGCCTATGGTCCTGAGACAGTGGACCTTGGGTGGAAAGGTCCAGCCACAGTAAAGTGGTCCAAGGCCAGGGGTCTTCAGACCAGACAAGGATCTAGGACTGGAAGCAAAACCCACTGACCTCTAGGGGCAGCCTCCCATTCCAATTGTAACATCAAGGCATGGCAGAAAAACAACAGGATGGGACTCTGAAAGGTCAGAGAGGGTAAGGTACTATCCAGGCACCTGCTAGTGGGTGACTTGGCTGACCCAGGGCCTGACTTGCTACCTGGCCACATCTTTAGGTGGTTAAACCGGTGTAAGCTCTATTCAAATTAGCTCAGTATTTGGCCTCATGAAGCCATTTTCAGTCCACTGCATAATATGCAACTCCTTAAAAAACACAATGGAATATCTAATATCAGCATGACTTCTACCTTTGCAAACATGGCATTCAGGTGTTTTCTGATTTAATTATTAAGATTACCAATCTGTCTCATCCAGTTTTTTCAATAAGTATTTGCTGTTTTATTTTTTCATTCTTTTCCAGCCACTTGTGCAAAGGAATAATCACCTGGAAGACTTTTGTGATAACTGATAAATCAGTATTCTTACTTCTTTTCCTGGTTATCTTTTGTTTTCATTTTCAGCAGATTTAGAACAAAACTTATATTACTGTAGTTGGAAAACCATCACCTAAATACTGCGTGAGGCAGGTTGAGGTTTTTAGACATACCTGTCACAGAGACTGCTGGTACGCTGACGAAGCTAATGCATCATAGAGTTACGAACATAAAAATTAATAGTTCTCTAGCCAAAACACAACTTCACCCCCCAGTATGACCTTTCAACTTCAGGCAAAATTCTGAGCTCACACAGGATCCCGCAATGTACTCTGAAAGGCAACTGATGAAAATCAACCCTTCATACTACATCTAGAAAAGAGTAAGACCGGTGCAATTTACTCTGTTCCAATAGGAGCAGTAATAAAGCATTGCAAATATGTCTCTACATACCACTTGCAATAATGACATACATTTGTACAGAGTGATTGACTACACTGTAGTTTAGGTTGTCAATCAATGAGGGAATTAATGTGTTACTCTTGGGCACCATTCTAAAAAATGGCCTAGCAAATAGCACTAGGCTTAATGGCCCATAACTGGTGCATCTATTAAATGTATGACACCACAGTATCAGTATTGATGATGGTGGACCACCCCAGTTATAGGCAATTTATATAACTTATATTGACAGAGATCCATGAAAGTATTCAGGATAACACAGACAATGAATCAAATGACAAATGTAAAACTGCTCTAAATTAAAAAATAAAATAAAACCTCCAAACCATCTTTAATGTGAGAATACAGAGGCTAAAGGTTTCCAGATCAGATGAATTCAGTGTATAGAATAAAGCATGCACTAACTTTAGAGAGTTTATTAAAACAAAGGTATCAACTGGCAGATTACATGAAAAATTACAGGACAGTGGCGGGGGGAATGGGAGAATGAGATCTTAAGAGAAGCTAAAAAAACCCAACAAGTTAAACATGCCTCTACAATGTGCACACTTGTAGGGGAGGTTAACAGGCATATGTCCCCTCAAGTTTATACCAATGTTTCAAGCTTCAGGTCAGTTTCTGAAAGATGCCATTTAAACAGACAACAAAATACCTACTAGAGAAATGATTCCATCCTCAAAAAGTTATCTTTTATATTACTACCAGGAGTGACTAGAAATAATGGTCACAAGCTAGCAGAGGGTAAATTCAGATTAGACATCAGGAGGTGCTACTTCACTGTCAGGGAGGCTAGGATCTGGAACCAACTTCCAAGCGAAGTGGTACTGGCTCCTACTCTGGGGGTCTTTAAGACAAGGCTTGACAATCACCTTGCCAGCGTTGTTTGACCCCAGTACTCTTTCCTGCCATGGCAGGGGATCAGACTTGATGATCTGCTCAGGTCCCTTCTGACCCTACTAACTATGAAACTATATTATCAAAATATTTCATGGACATAGGCATAATGAGCACTTTTTGTGCCCTGTGACTGGGCAGTGGTGGCAATCAGGCTGACAGCGGAGGAAGCCACCAATCCTGTACCTCCTCTAGGCTGGTGCCTGGGGCCGGTGCCCTGCTCACCCACCCAAAGTTACATTATTATTCACAGATGTGAAGCTACAATATTATATAAGTAGCCTGAAAACAACAGTCTTTTTTTTTTTAAAAAATAAGAATTTGTAAAGGGAAGGCTATGGATGGGAAGGAGAGTAAAAATGATAGAAATAAAAGAAAAGGAAGTGGGAAGTGCAAAAGAACTTTGATAGTCCTGGACCTATGAGTTAATTTGGACACTGGGGTTGCATCCAGACATGTAGGCTTGTGCAGTTTGTGGTGCTGCAGATCTCTTTGCTGTGTCACAGACCGCATGCCTGGAATGTTAAAATGTGCCACGTGCTGCAAATTAGCAGTGCGGGGGCAAATTTTGCTCCTGGGAAATCCTGGTAAAAATAGGGTACATTGGTTGCATAGAAGATTGGCACCAATAAGATGGAAATTTACATTATAGGGCATTGGCTTTTTTGGCCAGTGTAACCAGTAATGTTCACTGATAAATATAATTAATTATGCCTTCTGGGCAAGGCCCCCAGATGCCTGGGCTCCCTCTGGAAATGGCAGGTTTCCCCTTGCAAGTGGGCAGCACTCTAGCCTGCAAGGGGTCCTGCTTGGGGATGCTGAAAGCGAGACACAAGGGGCACCACATGCATGTGCATGACCACATGCGTGTACGTGGCCAGAAATGCAGTTGGGCAGAATGGAGAGCAGCTTCCCTGCAGCTAAGTCTGTGGAAACGAAGAGGCATGGGGGAGGGAAGAGGTGTGGGGGGATGCAGATCTAGGCCTCCATGGTGAGGGAAGGAGTGAGGCTGGGTTAGGGGCAGGGGCTGGGGGCGCTGCCCAGCCAGGACAGTGCATGGGACCTGGAGCCAGGGCAGGGAGTGGGACAGAGCTGTAAACAGCTCGTCCATGCGATGTGGGAGAGGGGTACTCCCCACCACTGTGCACACCCCTTGCGGGAGATATGGTGGGGCATGTGCACCACCAAATTTGTGTGCAGGGAAGGTGCAGGCTGCTTGCTGTGGACTCAGGGCTCTCCATGCTGCTGCCTTTCCCTTGGGAACCTCATGCTGGCTGCATGCCCCCTGCCCACCTGGCAGCAATGGGGGTGGCAAGTTCTGTCTCCCACTGCCTGACAGAATGGGGATGCGCAGCTGGCACAGGGTTCCTGAGGCAAAGGCAGCAAAGCGGAGAGCGCTGAGCCTGCAGTGGGCAGCTGGGATCTGCCCTTGCCCTGCCCTGCTCTGTTCTGGATAGAAGCGTCCCCATGCTTAAAAAATGGTGGCAGGGGCATGTGAACTAAAGCTCATTTGATGAAGTTTAATTCAAGCACTATTTTTGAGCACTGGGACGCTGTTCCCCTGGATGAGCCACCCATGGCTTTGTCATGCTCTCTGCCCCAGCCCCAGGTCCCATTCACTGCCCTGGCTGAGCAGTACCCTCAGCACCCCAGCCTCTTCCCCACTGCCTCCCTCACCATGGAGGCTTTGATCTGCCCCACCCCTTCCCCTCCACAGGCTTCCCTGCAAGGAGCTGACCGCCACACTGCTCAGCTGCATTCTTGTAAATCAGTTATTGGATTGGTATTGGCCACTATGGCTGGTTAATAATTGGCTATTGGTATCAGCCAAGAACATCTTTATCAGTGTACCCCTACATATTTATATTAGTTGGAACCACAGCAAAAAGAAATATGATGTCAGATTAATGGAACCTCATAAGCAATTCAGCTATGTAGACAAGTGTTAAATAAGCGATATGCCAGTTTTCTGTAAGTGAAGCAATGTTCCCAAGAGATAAATTAGCCACTGAAGCTATGCAAAGACTGAATGTTGTGGAAAGTATGTTCATGCCTAATGGGCTTGATTCACTATTGTGACAAATCTGTGCCAAATACTGCAGTACAGTGAAGCAAATAGTGTGTAAATAGTAATTTATTTGATGAATTTTGTCTCTCTTTCTGTTCCCAAACTGTCCCTGAACAGATGATGATTTTCTTGAAATTATATATTTACTATAAATAGGTTCTATGAGAATCCTGTTGCTCACTTGTGAGCAGTTCAGTATGTGAAATACAACATTTAAAACTGAAGAGCATGATTAAAACTCTGTTTTAACACTGTTTGCAGCAAAACAGAGGAGTCCACATCAGGAGGATCAGGATTTCCAGGAAAAACATTAGTTTATTAGTCACATTATCTATAAGATTATCAAGGACATGATTGTCCTGGCTTTGTGTTAAGCACACTGATAAAGTTATTCCTTAGGGTTTATATGTTTCCATTTTGAACTGATGGCACCAAAAAAAAAAAGGAGGAAATAAAAACTATCTGTGACTGATGAATTCTGCAATTTCCTTAAGATGTGTGGTAGTGAAATATTTATTTGCCATTCTAACCACAAGCTATGAAAATGTTAATATTCAAGTATCCTCCTTCCTTGCAAGTGACTAAGTAGAAGGTAACTTGATAAAGGGAAAGATAAAAGATGTTACTGATTGGCTGGGAGTGAATGTACCTTCCTGTGCCCAGAAGTACCAAGCTTCAATGAGAAACAAAAATGACAGGCAACACTGTAGAAAAGGTAGATGATGGAGAGAACATATTATATGTGGACTTACGCCTAAATTTAAAGGTCAGGGGATCGGATCCAGAGTTTTCAGATAATGTGTTACAGTGGTGCAGAAGCATGTGCACTACTATTACTACTACACTACTACTGCAATCTGAACTGGAACTATGACATTAAAGTGACAAAACAAATTTTCCATAGAACAAAGATGTTGACCCTATTTAGCAGCCTGAAGCCAACAGAGCCAAATAACCTTCTTTCACCCCAACCTCCCTTACAGTTTAAATTGGTTACAGAATAAAAAGGACACTTTATGCCTGAAAGCTTATCCAACATCTCCCCCAACTATACTGTTGGTAAAGATATCACTAAAAAGCCTTGCCTCTCTTACAGAATTACTGTTCTTAACTTCCTGCCCTAAGATGACACACAGTGAGGTTGTGAGCTTTTGATCAGTTGCCAAGGTTCACTCTAGAGATGGCTGCATCCTATTAATGGAAGATGTAGCCCAGTGGTCGAGTCTGTTCCAGTTACTTTTGGATTATTTATGTGAGAGATGCCATAAATCTGAAATATATTTTTAATGTTGCCTCTTTTCAGTTGAAAGAAAGTCAAGCCTAGGTTTCTATTGTTACTCAAGATGATGTGGTTTTAAGAGGATTGAAAAATCTTTCCATTTCTGTCACAAAATGGCAGCATATCGAAATGGAAGAAAGGCACAGGTTATAGCTCCTTTACAGCAGTTTATTTCAGTTAGCAGTCTATATAAGAACTTCTGGGATTTAAAAAAAAAAATGTCTGTCTGTCTGTGATACTTCTATAGAAATAAATCAAACACGTACTTTGATGTGGTTGCTTATCAAGATAATGCTGTCCATCTATAGATGTGGTGCTAGGCTACAGAATGTTGCAGATTACTGTGGGAGAAGACTATTATTGTTATCATGTTGGCCATTATTTTTATAATACAAGATGTACATCAGAAAAGCAAAGGGATTTGGGGCAAGAGATAGCACTGTGCCACTATTTTTGGTACCCTAAAATTACTGCCATTGCTTGAATGATCTGTAGAAATAATCCTGAAAAGAAAAAGACAATGGTTTGGAGAGGAAAAGTTTTTTGCTCAGAATGTGAGATGTAGCTATTTATTAAGAGACAGATTTCCAAATGCTGAACACTGAAGACCATTTGCACCCACAGTTTACAATAAAAGGAACTGAGGGAGCTATACCCATATAGATATCTAAATACCTGGTTTCATTGTACAATCAGGTACTTAGGTTGTGTAAATAGCCTTAATTATGCCCACAAATAATTGAAGGTGAAAAAGGAGGCCTGGTTAAAACTGAGCTGATAATTCATTCCCTAATGTCAACATTTTGTCAGCTTAACATGCAATTTCCTCTGCATTTAGGAAAATGATGTAGGTGTGGACATTCTTTTATTATTCTGGTAGGTGAATTGCAACACTATCATTAGAATAATTACCAATGGAAGAAGCAAGAGGAATCAAACATTTAATCCAATGTAATTATAACCACTAACTGTTTCCTTTTAATGTTGGTGATTTATCTCACAATGATTACAGGAAGTAAGAGACACTTAAGTAAAACATGTGCCTATAACAACTTGGCTGGTAGTTAAGTTATACATTATAGTGAGAAACGGTATCTTACACAGAAGCTTTGAAACATCCATGCAGAATAAAGTGATTAGTTTAAATTGCCAGCAGATACCTTTGGAGTTCATCTGCAACTTAATGTAAATTAAGAATGACAAAACTATAAATACTAAACTCGCCATAGCAGCCATCAATATAACCAAATTTACACATAACTTCTCTGCCCAGTCATGGGCTTCTTTGGTGTTTACTTTCATACACAAATACTTTCATAAAAAGGCACTGATAGATTATACCAGTAATAAGGAAAAGGAGAAAGAAGAAAAAACAAGTCCTTGGGATAAAATATCAAAATCCTCACTTGCCACTAATTTTAATACTAAATTAAGAATTGCTAGTGTGAAATAATCTACAGTAGAGCATTTATTTATTCTTTAGCACTGACAGTCAGATTTCTTTCTAAAAATTAGAAGAAAACACAAGAGTGGCTAGCATAAAGAGAACACACTCAGAAAATGCTGCCAGACAACAATTCTCATGTCTTTCTTTTAATTGAAAATAATTATTTTGAAATAAGGCACAAAAATATTTGGATTCTGTGAAGTTCCTATTATTTTGTCAGTATTAATCTTCATAGTTATGGCACACCTGATTTGTGATGTGTGGGCTTGTAAATAGGAAATAAAATCTGTGGTCAAATGTTTTAGTAGGTACAAGCATGTCACCAGCTCAAAGGAACAGATTTTGGGCTTAGGCTTTTCATTTTCAAGGAGTCACAAGAAAAACAATTATGCCAAACAAAAACAGATGAAACCCAAGCACGCCATAAATACAGTAACAATTCCAAATTATGATTATTGTGTTATCCTTCTCTTTACCATTGTTTAATGGTTTTATTATTTGTGATCTACATTCTCTGAAGCACTTGTGTAATATTTTTGACTGCAGGGGGCACCATTATGTCATAATGAAATGACACCACATTATTCCCAAACTCAGTATGTCTTCATTATACAGTATTTGGGAGATAACATACATTTCTCAATCAGAGAAGGAGATCAAGAGATTAAGGACCTTTTTCTATAGACTCTGAATCTTAATCATGGAAAATATACAATCTAATACAATTCAAATATTGGGAATACAAATTCCCTCTAAAATTGAAGTCAGTGGAAAGATTAGAATTGATCCTCAGTCATCTAACATAAGCCGTCATATATTCCATCATCTTCAGCAGATGTACACCTTTTTCCACTAGCTAAGAATACATCTCTATACCTTCAGTAAGGCTTGCATTCGGGCCTTACAGTGAACATGTAAAAAAAAAAAAAAACAACCTATGCAAGCACAGTGAAATGAGGTCTCCATCTTTAAAACAACTGGTGAAAAGTAGGGCAGACAGTACATTTTCACAGTGCTCTTAGGTCTCTTGCTGTTTTTTGACTAAATGAAAGGGTAGTTTAGTACCATGCTGCGGCAACAGAACATTTTATGAAATGATACCAGAAGGACAGTATCACTTATAAAATAATGTAATTTTGTAGAAAAGGAGGGCCTACATAGTATATTTACAAAAAACACCAAGCAACATTTCAGCTTTGCAAGGAATATGCTGTAAAACAAACCCCCATGCTCTGACTCTTCCTTGTTCTATGCAATGCAAGGGGAAGTTTGTGATGAAATTAGTGGTAGAGAGAAGCAGCTTTACTTACACGGGGTGCATCTCTACATGAGATGCTTACTGTACAGTAGCATGCCAGTCAAAAACCATTCTAATAAGCTACTGAGTAGTATTATTAGGCTACTGCACAGTAACCATCACAAAAAAACCATGTGGCAGCGCTACTGCGCAGTAAATATAGTTACACATTCAGTTAATACTTCATTAAGGAGGTACTAAACTAAATGCTCGGAAACTACAGCACATTAATAAATGTGTAGACACATCCAGTGTCTTCTGGCAGAGATACACATATTGTATACTGCTGGGGGGTGGGGGCATGTTCTTTGAGACATACATTTGATCTGTGTCAAATTACACATTGAAGAACTGTTTTAGGCGTGGTAGCTTGTGAGTTTAGCACAGACATTTCTCTATCCTCTACTCATCAATTAAAAAAAAGGTTTTCTATTTATGTTACCTCTGCTGCGTGAAGACACAGAACATGCTGACTCCCAGATGACTTCTGGCTTCTATTGAACATTCAGAAGTGGCTTTTGCCAGCAACAAAAAAAAGTGCATAAGGATATAATGTACTAGCATAGTATTCTTTGCCAGCACAAAAGCAGTGTGCTTCACTTTCCTTCAGTTCTCTGAGGTATTATCTGAAGCTTCCTTAGAAGTCAGTAATCACAGTCAGTTTCCCTAAAGGCTGGCTCCCAGCACTCTTCCCAATCTACTTTGATTAGTTATTCCAGGGCAATATGGCCTATCCCAAAGAAACCTTTTTGTGGCAAAATGGAAATTTGTTTCAAAGCAAAGGTCAGTTAACAACAGAATTTTAAGGATGATCAAAGAGTCGGTGCAGGCTCCGAAACAGAAAAATGGAATCTAAGACACAATCTCCCAGAAACAGAGGGCTGGAAAGACATTCTTCATCTGAATGGGCATTGGAGTACCTTGCTCATGGAAACCAGTGAGAACTCTGCATGACAAAATACTTTTTTGCATATTATCTGACTCTCCATGTTTGTCATACACATTACTTTCCTGCTACCTGCACTTACCACATTAGAGCTCAGTTTACATAGGAGCAGTATGCTTTAGAAAGTAAAACTAGATACCAATGTTGAATAGGATCCCTCATTCTGGTGGCTGAATTTCATCACAGCATTGAAGTGCCAACACATTAACTAAAACAGAGAGTGACATTTTTAGAAAAATGTGAAGTTTTTAGCCGCAATTTCATTCTCAATAGCTTTATCCAGTTGAGAAATGAAGGTGTATATTGTGGTACCTTTGGGACATGGTGGGCTGCTGCCCTGGCACCCGGTCCCCACCCCCCCATGCCAACTCTTTTGTGGGCTCTACCTACCAACTCTTTCCTGAGCCCACTTTACCTCCAGTCTCTTGCCTGCTATGACTTTGAAGTTATTTTGCTTGTTGTTGGGAGAGACAGTCCCTGGGGCCAGGAGTAACCTCTCTGGTTGCCCATGCCCGCACAGCCAAGCCAACCCCCCACCCCACACCTGGGGTCTCTGCTCTCCCTCGGGTGCTTCCCCTTTAAGAGAGTGCTCCCATAGGCTTCTGAGCACCTGTTGGCCTTCAGCTGTTGCAGCCTTGGCCCCCTTTTCTTGGACCCCTTCCTAGTAGTTTAGGACCTCAGCTCCCAGGTATTGGCCCTGCCTTGGTGGCAGCTCCTCCTGGGGTTCTAGTCTCACTATGCCAGTCTCAATCCCTCTGGGTTGGGGCTAGCTTCTGGCCTCTACAGCAGGGGAGTACCACCCCGGTTCCCCTCCTTGCAGCCTCCTCTGCCCCCGTAACCACAATCTGGTCCTCAAGTTCAAAATGGAACAAAACACAAGCTAGCTGCTTCACAAAAACATCTCCTTCCCTCAGGGTAAGTTGCCTGTACACCATATCACCCCAGCTCTCCTGCGTGGCTAGGGTGCCTGCCTGTCTATACCCAGCAGCCCCTCACTCCTTGCAGCTCTGCTCCCTGCTGCATCCAGGAGCTTCCCCTTGCATGATCTGAGACTGGGCATATATCCCCAAACCCAGCCTCCTTCCAAAATTGAGGCATGTGACCAGATCTTCTGCACCACAAGACCAGGTTGAGCTAATTGCCTCATTACCTGCCTGGCCTTTTTAGTCCTTGACTTAGTCCACATGGCCCACTACTCCTTGCTGCACTTTCTGGCCCCAGATTTCCTAACCTCTCAGGCCTTCCTGGTAACAGGTTAGGTGACATAACATGTCAAAGAGTACAGTGGTAGAGCACTAAAGGAATCTGGCTACAGATGCAAAAGTTTGAATTCAAGCCAATAAAAGCTCACCCCCCAGCACCCCATCAACACAGCTGTGAGTGGACACCTGGATATTTGAGCTGAGAGTCAAAGTCGGCTGGACATGATGCTAACCACACCACTCCCTTGTGCACAGTTAACAGCCAGGCTAGCTCTATGCACAACCTAGACTCAGGTGGATTTTTAACCTTTGAAACATACACCATATACAATGCACTCTCAAGCAGGAAGATTCTGAACACTGGATCTAGGAGCCTGGGGCTTCTGCAATTGGGGCATTGTGTTTTAATGTTTGTGCCCCAGTTTCCTCATCTGTAAAATGTCAGAATACAAGATCAGAAGGGGCTCCTAAGCCATTAAGTCTAGTCCTCTGTATTCGCATAATGACATCTACCCAAAGAATCATTTCAAATGCTCACACACAACTACAAGGTACAGTACTTGAAATGGCAACCCCCCTCAGGGAAAAACACATCCATCTTATCACACGAAAAGGCAAAGGAAACAAGACCAATGCCAATGTCCTGCCCCTGCAGTGACAGGGAAGTAGTTGGTTAATATGTGCTCAGAATGTGGATTTCTCATCTCACAGGCAACTCGCCAATCAATATTTAATTATTCAGATACAGTGGTACAGCACCAACAGGAGGGTCAGAAAGAGACCTATACCAGACTAGCCAAGAACCAGGTATTGCCACAACTTACCTGAGCGGTTTAACTGTCCTGAACTATATGTTACTGACATATGTCCCTCCTTTTTAGGATCACAGGAATCATAGGAAAGTAGGGCTTACAAGGTCATTTAGTTTAGCCCCCTGCTCAAGGCTGGATCATCCCTGACTAAATCATTCCAGTCAAGTGCCATCCACACTTGTCCTTGAAAATTCCTGAGGACGGAGATTCCACAACTTCTCTAGGTAGCTTGTTCCAATTCTTGATCACCCTCAAAGTCAGAAAGTTCCCCTTAATCTCTAACATAAATTTCCTTTCCTGGAGGTTGAGGACATTGATTTTAGTCCTGCCCTTATAGTCACAGGAGAAAACCCATCTCCATCTTTTTTATAATTGCCCTCCAGATCTGACTGTTATCAAATCTCTCCTCAGTTTTCTCTTCTCCAGACTAAATAACTCAAGCGCTTTCACTTTTCCTCATAAGTCTTGCTTCCCACACCCCTAAGCATTTTTGTCACTCTGTGCTAGACTCTCCAATCTGTCCACATTATTCTTAAGGCATGGGACCTGAAACTGGACACAGTACTCCACGTAAGACCTCACTAGTGCTGAAAAAAGAGGAAGAATTGCTTCCCTTGATTAGCAAGTTTATTTTGATCAGAAATTTTGACGTGATTTGAGAAGCTTTTCCTAATTAATGTTTTCTTGAAAACAGCATGTTTCTACAAACATGTTTAAATTTTGCTGAATCACCACTTTCCAACACAAAACATCTCATTTAAAAAGAAAAAACCTACTTGTAAGGCAGTGGTGTTCCTCATGTATGGTCAGACCATGTCCCAGAATCTAGCTGGTTCTAGCAAGCTCTCTACCACTGACCCATTGGATTTCCCTGGACCTTTCAAGGATAACACTGTTACATGCTACCACTTACTGTATAGCATAAGTAATGTTGCTAACTCTCAGTGTCCTACCATCAATTTCAAGATATTTGATGGATTTTTAAAACCCCAACCCCAGGAATCATATGAATAATGCCAGACCTTAACATTCATTTAAAGAAATAGCAAGTTTCTAGTCTTCGTGTTTGTGGAGAAAAGCTTGACATGTGAATTCTGAAAGCCCCAAAGAAGCTAAAATGTATTTTTTTTAAAGATCTCATGTATAAATGTATTATTTTTTAAAGATTTTCAAGTAAGTCTTGTAGATTCTTTGAGGTCTTAGTGGTGATTTTTTAATGTCAAGGATCAGCAGTACAATATAGGTAATATCTCTGTCTAGCCCTTAATTTCTCTATGCCTTGGCTCTATGGTCATCATAATATTCACTTACTTTGCATCATCTAATTCATTACAAAGTGCTTCAAAATTTTTGCTTGAAATGAGCTAAATAAATCCAGAATATGTAGTTTTACTGAGTATTGTGTCAAGGTGGCTTCTCCTGTTAAAATAGTGAAATAAGGGACTACATTAAATGAGTACCCTATAAAGCAGTACATTTTCGAACACTAACAAATTTGTCCTCACTTTTACTTCCCTAGCTTTTGACATTTAAGGCTGTTCTTCACAACAGACCAGTTCTGTGGCCCATGTACACCTGATAGATAAAAACTGATGAGAAGACACTGAAATCTTCTCCAAAGTGATGAATGATTACGAATCCTCATTTTTAAATAACTTAAATAGTAAGTGCCTACATTCTGGAAAATCAGGTCCCTTCAAAGAGTCTGAGGGTGGGCACAGATAAATAGTCACTTTTGAAAATATTGAGCAAAAGTCTCAACTGTATTTCTGCCAAGAAATGGTTCTTAGAGCACTGACTGTGATTGTGATTGTGCTTATTTTTGTTTTATTTTCTCTCTATAGAGATGACTGGGAAAGATTTTCCTTAACATTTCCATTAGCCTTTGCTTTTTACATGTTTACGTCAGAAAATAATACATCCTGTCAGCATCCTTATATATATTAGTAATTGAAAAATGGTTAATTAATACACTACCATTTATAGAATGCATGTATGCCTTGAGTCAAACTACAGATTGGTAGTAAATGGTGTACTCATTTCCTAAGGAACATTCTTTAATATGATGGAGGAGTATAGTCAGTGATTTCAGCATGGACCTGGAGTCCAAGAATGCTTGAACTCTAACCCCAGTTTACACGTTCTTTATGGCTTGATTAAATAACTCCACATCCCAGTTTTGTGATTTGTACAATAGGCATAATAATACTGAAGCACTTCTCCAGGGTTTTGTGATACAAATGTAATGCTCGTAATTCACTTTGGAAATGAAAAGCAATATGTGAGGGTTAAGTATTATTAATCTCAACACACACAGCCTTTGGAATCAGAACTGGGCAAGTGGAGGGGGCCCTATGGGGGGGGGCATGAACTGGGGTGACTGCCCCAGGCCTTGAGCTTTGGTGGGCCCTGCAAAGTGGGGTGGAGCAGTGGTGGCACAGAGCCGGGAAGAGCAGCAGCTCTGCATCCAGCCACTCGCTACCCCCTGCCACAAATGCCACTGCTGGCAGCGGCAGTGGCAGCTTCTTTGGGTCCAGAGCCCAGATCAGAGTGGGGGTGGAGGTATGGGCTGATTTGCCCTGGGCTCTACACCCTGCTCAGGTCAACTCTTAGCAGATCTTAAAATGTCTGAGCAGATATGACTGTAAAGACAACAAAGGGATGTTCAAATCTTGATTAGTAGGGGTGTGCAAAATGGGCCTTACTCAACTCAGATTTGGCCCAAATCAGGCACAGTGATTCAATTAGCTGATTTGGATCATTGTCCCTGATTCAATTTGGCCAAATCTGAATCTGAATATTTGATACTGATTTGATGAATCAGCGATTCAGCAAAGCAGTGATTTGGCCATAGACACAGCTTTAAAAGTTTTTTCTACATACCTTGAGGTACCAGGCTTAGCTCATGAACACTGTGATGCTGGGACAGATGGAGCGTCCCACAGGAGCTTGGCCCCTCCTCTGCATCCCCCCCCCCCCATATGCTCGGTGGTGAACCCAGAAGTGAACAGGAAGTACTTTTGGTCCACTTGTGGGTCTGCTGGGGAACATGCGGACCGGGATACGTTTATCCCACTAGAATGGAATTTCAACAGGAAATAATAAGAATCATAACTCTTTGTGTTCTTTACAGCTATTACCTTCCTTTATTCAACATTAAAACATTGAAGCCTGAACAGGAAATGTCACTAAGCAAAGATTCCCAGCATTGCAGTTTTACATGAAATATTGATTTTCAGGGCACAGAAGCTTTAGTCAGCTTCTTCAGCTTTTAGGAAATGGAAGAGGAGTAAGGAAAGACTTTTATCAGATTGCTCCTTGTAAATTCAAGTTCAATTAATTTAAAAATAAAAAACAGCTTGAGCACTCTGAATCAAAACATTGATGACCCTTAATGGAATTCACTAGTTATGCTCTTTCATTGTAAGAAAGAACAAGAGGAACACATGGATGTTCTCTGTAGAGAGATGCTTATACAATGATAAATCTTCAGTGTGAAGGTAGCATTTTACCACAAAACTAATGGCAGTATAAAGTATCCAATATACTCATAAAAGAACAAACTATTTTAAGATTCCCAAAATACAGAGAATGAGATATTTCATCCAGTAGTATCTTTAGTGGGAAAAAATAGTGATGTTTGGTTCTCACTTAGGGCCCTACCACAAGTTCAATTTACAGCTAGACAGAAACCGACTATAGAGCTCTTACACATTTCCAGGCACTAACTTTGTAGCTGTTTGGCTCTTTTTATAGCTGGATGGATATTTGCATGGTGTGAAAATTATTTTGCATATATGGCCAGGCTAAATTTACTGCACAATTAAACAGTTAATTGCATGCTGATTACTTTACACATGTGGCCAGTCTAAATTTATTGCAGGATAAATTGGGTATTATATGTAATGTGTGGCAAGGTCCAGAACTCACAAAAGAGGGAAATCAGGATTTGTGATTCTCTAAGCCTAGGAATGAACTGTGTATTTGTCCTGGGGCACGTTGTGCCTGTATGTGTTCCAGAACAGAAGTCTTGGGATTGAAATGGACACATTTCACTCTTCCAAATGGGGTTTGGTGAGCAGCTGAATGCACTGCCACTTTTCTACCACTGATTCAATGATGTAAGCCCAGGGCAACAGTTCAAATGCACTTTGCAATGTTCTGGGGTAAATTGTGAGCATTTCTTATCTATGAACCTTTTTAGGGTTTGTCTTAGGACAGCAGTCATGGATCTCTGAACAATCACATTTCTCTCAGGGAAAAATTGTTTCTCCCAGGGCAAATGCAATGTCTATTTGTAGCTTAAACATTCTCTCTTACAGGGTAGGTGGGATCATGTGCTTTATCATCCATAAGCATACATGTAGCATGCATGTATAGAGCCCATAGAGGGCCACAGCAACAAAGAATCAGAAGCTGAGCTACATTAGATCAGAAGCATACAGGCAGAAGCTGGGTGTACCAGAAGGGGTTTAGGGTATAGCCAGAAAAGCTGTGCAAATATTTGATTTTGTGGTTCATTGGGCAGGTCCAAAAAAACGGACCGTGCTTGATCAAAACAATTTCTTAAAAAGAATTATCAGCAAACTGAAAAATAATAATTTCATTTAATGTTCCAGTTTTTACAGATGAACTTGAAGTACATTTTGAAATGAAACACTTTTCATCTAAAATTGAAGCATTTGGATTTCTTAATGTTTTTAAGGACATTTTTTACTGAACAATTTTATAATGTTGACATGCATGCAAAATGTTTCAGTTCATACATCTCTGGTTTCTGTAGTTAAAAAGGGTTTGGTAAAAATGTTTGGCCAAACCATTTCAAACCTTAAACAGTATATTTATGTCAATTGTGGAAGGACTGTACTCTATCCCATGAGGGTGTCCTGCAGACAGACTGTAATTTTTAACATGCGAGAGAGGAGTACAGAAATGTACTGACAGAAATATAGGTATTTAGGGCACTGGGGAGCTGATATGGTAGGAATTTACTTCGGTTTTTTACAAACTTTTTTTCTGTACAGAGTATCAGATAGACATGTATGGCTCCCAGTGTTCGATCACTGTTTCACAATTTCAGTCATCATCATTAAACATGGGTGCATCTACACATGGCTGTATGGAGCCTTTGTACTGCGCTGTCATTTAGTACTTCCTTTTGGAAGTCCTAAAAGATAGTACAGTAACAGCTCATACTGCGCTGTGCCAGCTGCTCACAGTTATTTTTGGCCACTACATCACCATAGCAATGCGCTATAATGGGGGAGCGTGTTGCTACAGGAATGTAGTGGCAGCATCACAGTTTTTGCCAATGGACGCCAGCTGTGTACAGCATCTTGTGCAGAGGTGCCGTAAATATTGTATATATCACTAAGTAACAAAAACAATAGGTAATTCTAACACTTGAATTGTAAAGGTGCTCTGATACTTTAGTGCTCTGTAAATTCTTTGGAGGATGGATGGATTATAGTTAAAGGGGGTAATTTTCAGGTCACGAGATAACAGGCTCAAGAAGGGATATATAAATAGAAATAGGTGGCTGGAGGCAGCAACCTGGGAGCTAGCTATGGAGAGAAGTCCAGATAGCAGGACAGAAATTGGGAGCTGAGAGCTATACAGAGAAACAGTCTTCTTCTGGGAGGGACAACTAGCCAGAGAATAAGAATACAGTATAGTAACCTGTCAAAAGGTGGCACAGAGGCAATGTATATGCCCTACAGGAAGATGGTTCATAGAAAACAACTCCAAGGAGACTTTTACTTTTATGACTCAGTAGGGACTGTCCTCCAGGGGCTGACTTGGGAACTCAAGGGCTTATCTTTCCTCCTAGGATATTTCCCTCATTTATTTTCTGGCAGACCTAATAAATTCATCCTTTGGTACTGCACTCAGCAAAGGCTGCTTGCTGCCTGTGTTCCACATATCTCCAACATCTAGAACCCCATAATTCATACCCTTCACAACTGTTCTACAAAGGAACAGCTACATCACAGGAACCTCAATCGTATAAATATGTGATTTGCCTTTAGGCAGGCATGAGATAAATAAGTGGTGGAATCAGGGCCCTCCAGAAGGCAGACAAGGTTGCTTAGAAGAAAGATCGGGCCCTTATTCCATAAGTATTTAATGCCGATCTGCCCAAGCACAGCAGCAAACTCCAGTACCTTTACTATACATACTGAATGCCGCATATACCCAGGCAATAGGAACAATTCAGTTATTTCTGTTACTAAAGGGGGCCTTCATCATGTATTAACATTATGAGATTTTTGTACTTGTCCTTTGTGGGTCACCTTAACACTATGCAGCATTACACGTTTAACAGTTCAAATGCTGTGAATAAACACAGCGTAAGCCACTTAGGTCATCGTTGTAAACGCTGAAGTGTTCAGAAGGTAATTAAAATTCGAATTCATGCTTTTTAAATCCTTTGTGCAACATTTACATATTCATGAATTTGTTCAAGGGGGCATATAGTGCATTCTGATGAGCAGTGTCATTGCATTTATACTTCAACCCACCTTTTTAAAGCAGCATCTGAAAATTTGTGAAACATTGCCTTAACCATCCTATTAATGAAGATCTCTGTCAAGATGACTTGAGGTATATTTCCTAAGCATGGGCTTGGGGATCTTCTTTGAGTTCCTTGTTATTCATAAATAGTCAATTGCAGTATTATAATGATAACAACAGAGAAATCTGCCAACAGATAAATTCTTTACTATCAGCTTATAACCAAATGAGAACCCATCATGGGCAATAGTTCTAGCAAAATTTCCAGTTTTTAATCCCAGTGTTGAAGACTTGGTGCCTTTATTATTTCAAGCAGGCTCAGGTTGATGTAGCAAAGTGTTTGGTTATAACCCTCCATTTAAGAGACAGATTCGTCTGTTGTGTTGGGTAAGATGCAGAGTTATGTTCTATTGGGAATATTATACAATAATGGCCCCTAGGAGGGTGCAGTAAGCTTTTTAAATACCACTTCATTTTAAAGGAGTACCCTGTTAGGTTTTTATTGCAGGAACAGGTCATCACCAACCTGTTCAAGGTCGCTCACGGCCACAAGAAATTAAAAAGTTAAAAGCAAGGGGCGCCTATACACAAGCAGCAAGACTGCTCTGGGGATGCTGTAATTACAGTGAGTCGAAGCAAACTTGATTAATCCAAGACTCCAAACAGTCAATTAATTGAGTCTGCTGGCTTCAGTCTTGCGTATCAATGTCCCTGTGCTTCAAAATGGCAGTGGGGCTGCTTTAACTAAAGTTTGTTTGATAAGCTTTAGTTAAAGCACCCCCATCATCATTTATAAGTACAGGGATGCTGATACATGAGAAGCTCCGGGCAGGTTTTGAAATCCAGGGAGATGAGGGGGGAGGGCTGCGCTCTCCCATAATAGATGAGAGTCCCACATAAGACATGAGAACCCCCAACCTGCCTCACGCCTTTCAAAGCAGCTCAGGCGATGGCGGCAGCTCCCTCTGGCTGCTACCACCACAGACCTGCCCATCCCCCCAAGAGTCAGAGTGTAATTTGAACCCTGGCTCTGGGTGCTTTAATTAGAGCGGCTCTCAGAGCCACTTTAATTAAAGTACCTCCACCCTACACCCAGAGCACTTGTATAAACACCCAAAGATGGTAGGGAGAACAAAGTGCTGTTTTGCCCACAGCATATTATCTTTTCAGTGATGTTGCCTGTGGCTCAAAAAAAGTTGGGGACCATGGCTATAAAATCAAGCTTTACATATTATGTCTGATTACTCAGATGTCTTTCTGAATATTTAAGTTCTGACACAAAGAAAATGTACCCCAATACTTCCAGAGTACTAGTAACACTAATTATCAATTTTCTTTAGTTATTTGCTCTAAATTTTTTTCAGGAAAAAGCAGTTTGGCAGTAGTCTTATTCTGCCATTTTTCACATATCTCATTTAAAATGTCTATATATTTTTATTTCATTTTATTTTATTCTTCGTATCTGTATTCTTTTTCATTTTTAGTCTTCAAAGTATAGCTTCTTTCACACTGTAAATTGGTATGCTAACATATAAAACAGAATGATATGCTTCATGAAGATAATTTGGCAGCAGTTTTTGTATTATAGTACCAGAATTTCAAATTCTGTGTATGTATATAATTTTTTACAACATCTAAAACCAAATGTTTTCATAAAAAGCTTTCATAGTTGTAATTTTTTTTTTCAAATAAATCAACCATCTCCTTAATTGTTTACATGCCAAATATTGCAAAACGTTCCTACTCTTTGGCTAGAAATAGACATTGCTGAATGAAGCAGATCAAATGTGCTATGATGTGTTGTGGTGGCAGTTGATCTGCTTCACTGGGCAAAATACAAGTTGCCCCTTGCACCCTTGATGGTACAGGACAAGGGGTGATGTGATCTCTCCACTTTCCCTACTCCGCTAGACCCACTCAGGCTTCCCCACAATTGCAGAGAAGCAGATCTGAATGAGCAGGGAAGGACTTTTCCATGCACAGCCACACGTGGGGCATAGAGTCTGCATGGGAAAGCACCACAGAGGTAAAAGATATCTGCTGCAATAAAGTAGCAGAATCTATCATCACTTTTTGTTGCGCCACCGATTTTCCTTTTATGTGGCACGACAAAGAGTACTGACATCTATTTGTTCAGCATTTGTGCTGCCATAAAAAAATTTATGGGGGCACAAATGAGATGTCAAGTACTGTTTTTTTTCCACCCTCTGACAACCTGAAAAGTGAAATCAACTGGAAACTCATGATAAACAAAGAGAAATAGACTTTACTGATTGTCTCTAAGCTGAGATAAATATATTAAAAAATAAACAGTATGAAACATTAGTTGTATTTTATTATTCTTTCCATTTTAACAACACAAGATGTCATAAATAACAAAGGAATATTTATGACACACTGTTTGTAAGTGACAGATTTCCTTGAAGATTTATACAAAAACACACAAAAGCAAAGACACTGTTAATTAGGATTTCTTTGCCAAAGCATTCAGTTGATTTCATGGGTTTATGCTTACATCTTAATGATACTTTATTTTGATGAGAGTGAGGTTGGATTTATTATTATTTTTAATCCAGAATGGTAACATTTGTTTCAAAGTTTCAGTGGTAAAAAGCTGAGTAGGGATGGTAGGGAGAATGACAAGTTGTAGGCATTGGAAACACAGCAAACATAGCAAGAGCAAGAAAAATGTTTAGGTTTTCTAGTTCATCTCCCTACCCATGTGGGACTGGTCTTCATTACCAGTGCTTTGTAGAGTCTCATTTTATTGTTCCCAGGGATGGATCTTACCATTTTATCAGCTGCTGTGTTCACAAACTACTAGGCATCTCTGATTTGGATCACAGTCAGCAGCATTTATTGGAGTCTTTCTGTTCCATTTCAAAGGATGAAAGTTCACTTTCACTAAATGATTCATGGGAGGAGGGAGAACTAGAGAGAAATACCCAACAAACATTTCACATGTCAGGTGCTTTCACAGGAAAGCTGAGTAAGGTTGTATTTACTTGTCAAGAGATGCAAGTATGCATTCCAATGCAAGAAGAAAACCGAAGGGTTCAGAGTGAAAATAATGCACAAATTATTTGGAAGATTCTTTCTATCCCTTTCTGTCTCACAAAGGAACAAATGCAGAAACACTGTTTAGAGCCTCCTGGTCTAAACCAATAAAATCTCAAGGCATTATCATCATGCATTATATTTGTTTTATATATATATATATATATATATATATATATATGCTCAGTTATTGCAGCCCCTGTGCACTTGTTTCACATGCAACAATATCTGCAACGACAGAAAGAGATTTCTTCATCCTCATACCAGTGCATCTGAAACAATGGGCTCTGGAAGAGAACTGAAAGAAAAGTTCCTTTCAGACAAAAACTGGGCTCAGGTCTGTCAGGTTCATCCAAGAAAAAAAGGCAAGGTTCCCATCTCTTATTTTCCTGTCAACTTCAGCCATGTGTACCAATTACTCTCCCCACCCTCTGCTACCATCATTATCAGCAATCTGAGCCATAGGAGATATGTAGATCATTTAAGTTTCTTTTTAGCTCTTATTTATTTGGTAGCCTCTCCCTTGCGTAAACCACATGCACCACAACTTATTACAATGACACTTGCCACTGAAATAGCCCTTTCATCTTCAAAGCACTTTATAAACATCAATTAACCCAAATCTAGACTATTAATTAATCTTACAACTAATTTCCTAGAAGTGGAGGAACTGTTAAATGAATTCCTAGTGAAATAAAAAATGGGAACTCTATCAGGCTCACTGCATGAGCAAGATTATCATGAATCAGCCTCTTCATTAAACTCCAGATTTTATTTTCCCTATAGCCATCTTTCTTTTTCGTGACTATAGGCAAGGAAGGAAGGGATGAGGGAGATATCTGAATGTTTGGGAACTGAGACATGATACAGAACACAAGAATGTTGTAAGTGATTCAGGAGACAGTGAGCTGCGGATCGCTGTAAACAGATGTACATTTAGGCAGGAAATGGTTTTCCTGTCCCTTGGGAACTTTTTGATTTTGAAAAATTAAGTATGTGGTATCAGAATGGCTCTATGGCTTAGTGGCTAAGGCAGTGACTAGGAAAGCAGGGGACCTGTCTGCTTCTTTCAGAGCAGGATTTGAACTTAGTTTTTTCCTACATATCAGCTGGGTAACCAAACCAGAAGGTTGTGGAGTGCTTCTCACTGTCCCTCTAGTTATAACTGGAAATTTCACCACAGACCCAACAAAATTTTGTTGAAACCATTCATTTCACAGGAAAGCTTTCAGGTTTGATGAATCAACATTTTCCTGTGAACCCCATGTTGTTAAACCTGTCTTGTCAAAAAATTATCAACCAGCATTTTTTGATGGTCAAAATGAATAGCCTCCTTTTCCTACATCTTAGTACCTGCCTCTGCCCATTATGCCATGGAGTGACTCAAAGAAGAGGAAAGACCTTCTTGTCATTATGCAACTAAAAAGGCATGTGGTAAACAAACTTTTGGCTCAAGTACCTGAATTTAATTGTTAGTTTTACTCAAGCCTTGACTACGCAGTAATTTTCAAACTACAGGAAACATCAAGCTACATACAGTAAGTTAATCATTCTCCAGCATTTGTACCATTTTCTAGTCTGGTGGCTGCTTCATCTCTGGATCCATCTATCCATCTTAGAAACTATGAGACGTTTTTGAATAGTCTTCAACCAGATTATAAAAATCTCTGTCCAAAATGAATTGCTAAGATTAATTAACGAAGGACACAAGCGTATTAAAAACCAAGTGCCATGTTACAGTTTAGCCATGTCAGAAAATGGGATGATTCCCCATAATCAAGGCAGAAGTCATGAAAAGGTCTAAATGCATTTCTAATTGATAGTCATATAGTAATCCTGTAACTCTAGATGTATAGTGAAGCCAAGGGGGAATACACAAAGAAAGAAAAAACATTTAAGAAAGCTGGAATTATAACAGTTATAAACTTGTGTTCTGCAACTTTTTCATAAGGTCTCCCAAAGGTAACTCCCAACAGATATGGATTTTACAATGTTTTCCCCTTCCATTTCTCTACAGTCCTCAAAATAAACAGATCATCCTCTGATAGAGTTGAAGAACGAATCTTTCTCTTATTAATGATACTTAAATATGTGAATAGTCCTACTGACTTCTGTCAAGTATATTTTGCACATGATTTCCAATGTCAAACACATATGTAGATACCACCACATTCCAATCCTAATGGTAGGAAATATATTGTGTTCACTTTGACCAGTCTGGAGAAATCTTAGCTTACATTATCAATAAACAGTTTATATTACAAATAAATTTCCCTGAAAATTCATAAAACTACCTTATTGGAATTAGAAGTTAAATAAAAACTATTGAGCAAAAAATTGCCCTCTTCCCCAAGAATTGCTTTGTTATTTCAAAGTTTTTTAGAAAACTCTTTGATCTAATGCCAAAGAATAGTTACTATTTAAAAAAATAAAACAGAAAAGTTTTGAGAGTAACTTCACAATAGAACTAAAATTGGTTTTCATTCTCTTTATTTAAGATTTCTTCACTAGAATTACTTCATTTGTGTCAATGAAATTAATATTGGGATTATCTGTGCCCTTAATCAGGTATAACTGAAGCATACATTTAAGTCAGGGGTGTGCAATTATTTTGGCTGAAGGGCTGCTTAATGAGTTTTGGTGAGCTGTTGAGGGCCACAAGGGAGGCCTTACCCCCTCACAAATGCCCCGCACCCTGGTCACCATCTTGGGACTGGAAGTCCTGATCTTTGCCACCCAAAGTCCCTCTTCCTCTGAAAGTACTCTTTCTGGGAAGGGGGTTTGTCATCTTAGATCCGTGAAAATAAAATTATATACTAAAAATCAAAGATCCATAATACATATTTTAACCTTATTTAAAAAAATATTTTTGTTTTGATTTGTGTGCATTTGCTCTGTATATATAGAGATGATTGCATAATCACTCAAAATGAAGTCCTACTCTTGTATTAGGGGGTGGAAGGGTGTGGTGGTTGTGGGGAGCTGTGTGTGTGGATGTCAGCTGTGGGGTGAGTGTGGATGTGGGTGGGTGGATATGGGGGGTTTGTGGGGATGTGTGGGTGTATGGAGGGGGAGGGTGCTATTTATGTGGATTCATGTGTGTTGTGGGGTGTGTATGGGTAGCAGTGAGCAGGGCTCCCCCAAGAGGCATGCAGGTGTGTGACTGTGCTTGGGAAAGGGTGTGGTTGTGGGGTTTTCAGGGAAGGGTTTGTGGGTATGGTGGGTTGTGCATGGGAGCCCCCCATATGCACTCCCTGAGCTGGTCAGTCCCTGCTCCTGCCCTGCAACAACCTGGAGCCCATGCCCCCTGAAGCACTTCCTCACCACCACCAACAGCTGGGGAGGGGGCCACAGGAAGACGAGGAGACACCACCCGAGCAAGACAGGTGACAAATGCAAGGAGTGCCCAGGTAAGAAACAGGGGTCCAGACAGTCTCCCAAATAGAGGGGTGGCACACACAGCTAGGCAAGGCCTTAAATGCCTATATACCAATGCTTGTAGTATGGGGAACAAACAGGAGGAACTCACCCTCAGAATAGCCAGTTCAGACCCAGACATAATAAGGCTTACAGAAATGTGGTGGGATTCATCCCACGACTGGGCAGTTAGCATTAGGGGCTATAGGCTTTACAGGCGGGATAGAGAAGGAAGGAAAAGTGGGGGTGTGGCGCTCTATGTCAAGGAGCAATACACATCCTCTGCCAGCAGAATGGGGTCAGAGGAAGGGCAGGCTGAAGTCCTCTGGGTCAAGATACAAGGGGGCTGTGGGGAGAGGGATCTAACGGTGGGGGTCTACTACAGACCCCTCAACCAAGGGGATGAGCTGGACCAGAAATTTTCAGGCCAGCTTAAGGTAAAGGATGTAGTTGTCATGGGTGATTTAAATTACCCAGACATCTGCTGGGAGGAACAGTCAGCCAGGTTGGACCATCCCAGGAGGTTCCTGGCTGAGATACAGGACCTCCACTTAATTCAGGAGGTGCACAGTCCCACCAGAGGAAATGCCCTGTTGGACCTGGTCCTGGCCACGGGTGATGACCTGGTAAGGGGCCTCCAGGTTCTTGACCATCTGGGTGATAGCGATCATCGCTTGCTGGAATTCACCATCCAGTGAAGGGTGTCAAGGGCCTGCAGCAAGACGGTAGCCCTAGACTTCAAGACGGCCAACTTCAACGAGTTGAGATTAGTGGGAGAGGCGCTGGGGTTCTCGAGAGCAGGGGAACTCAGTGCCCATGATGAGTGGTCATTTCTTAAGGAGACGATATTCAGGCCTCAAGAAGCAAAGGGGGCAAGAGTGCCTGAAAGCCCACCTGGCTCACCAGGGCGTCCGGGAATGCCTGATTGCCAAAAAGGCAGCATACAACCGGTGGAAGAAGGGGGTTTTCTCCAGAGAGGAGTATACCTCCTCTGCTCGGGCCTGTAGGGGGGCTGTCAGGAAAGCTAACGTGGACATAATGCTGGGACTAGCGTCCAAGATCAAGGATAATAAAAAGTCCTTTTTCAAATATATAGGGAGGATGAAGAAAGCACTGGGAAATGTGGAGCCCCTGCAAGATCCTCTGGGCAATCTGGCAGTTGCGCCAGAGGAGAAACCAGACCTCTTTAACCAATTCTTCACCTCCGTTTTCTTGTGCAGGGACCGGGACTTCCACACGGTGATGCAAGACGGACTTGAGGGGAACCCCTCCAGACCTCAGGTTGGGGAGGACTGAGTTAGAGAGCTTCTGGAGGGGCTGGATGTGTTCAAATCAGTGGGTCCAGATGCTCTCCACCCCAAGGTGTTGAGGGAGCTAGCAGGGGATATTGCAGGGCCCTTGGCATGGCTTTACGAGTGCTCCTGGTGCTTGGGCCAGGTGCCGGATGATTGGAAGATAGCCAACATGGTCCTCATCTTTAAAAGAGGGAGGACCTGGGCAACTATAGGCCCGTCAGTCTTACCTCAAACCTAGGGAAACTCTTTGAGAAGATCATCAAGGAGCACATCTGCAATGGGCCGGCTCCAGAGATGATGCTCAAGGGCAACCAGTATGGTTTCATTAGGGGCAGGTCATGTCAGACCAACCTGATTGCCTTTTGTGATCAGGTCACAAAAGCATTGGATGCAGGTGTCGCCGTGGACATAGTCTTTCTGGACTTCAGCAAGGCCTTCGACACCGTCTCCCACCCCATCCTCATGAAAAAATTGGGCGACTGTGGCATTGATGCCTACACAGTCAGATGGATTGCAGATTGGCT
>NW_017728886.1:76343915-76388254 GCF_001723895.1 Crocodylus porosus
AGAGACCTTGTTTCCCCTAGCACCCCCTGGCATAACAAGGAATAACGGCCGGAAGTGGTGCTGGCTCCTACCCTGGGGGTCTTTAAGAAGAGGCTTGATGCCTACTTGGCTGGAGTCATTTGAGCCCAGTTTTTCTGCTGCGGGGGGGTCGGACTTGAAGATCTCTACAAGGTCCCTTCTGACCCTACTTCTATGATTCTATGAACACTGCCCTGCGCCGCTTCGTACAGCCCAGCCATAGCATGTCCTGCCACTCCCTGGGCACACAGCGGGGTTGGGGCGGCTCCTTTCACTGGCCCCACCCTGCAGTACTAGCATGGACCTGCGCGCGGAGTGGATCTGGTCCATGGGCTGTATTTTGCCTACCCCTGATTTAGGTGAATAATCTATAACCCTTGGTAGGAAAACAACTCTAGATTACCGTGCAGTTCTAATTCTTGTTGTGAGTTTGGATTTATATGGAATTAAAAAACAAAACAAAACAAACAATAAATGTATATTCTTTTCAGGACAGGCATGAAATTCATAAATTTATTTTTAATTGCCTTTTCAACTTGCTTGCACTTTGCTTTTTACCACCTGGTGTTCAAAAATCCTGCACAAATATTATTGCTGTTCACTATACACCATGTCTTATTGCATTAGCAGTCAGAATACTATGTGACAGCTAAGCCACAAAAGAGTAAAAGCACTAATGGATTTGTCAGAATGTATTACTTATTGCTTGTCACTTAAGCTTTACTTTTAGCTTTCTTCATAGGTTCCACTGGGTTAAGTTCACCACTGGCTGCTTTCAGAGATTCTGAGTGTTTATTGAAGGATTAGATTTTATAAAACACTTGCATTAGCAGGACTGTAGTCACGTATTGAAGGTCACTGTAAGCTTACTGATCTAGAAAACATTCTAGTTATAAGAGAAACATCAAAACAATTATTCGTGTTGCTTCACATGGTCAGTGGATTTCTGGGGCCTTTTAAAAAAGAATATTTGTAGTGATCCAAAGAGATCCACATAGTTTTCTATATCTACTTGTGAGCAATCAGAAAGATTTAGGTTATGCTAAGAAAGCAAAAACATAAAAAAGGAAATGTCCAGAAAATCTATAGAAAACATAGCCTAAAACGTGACTACAATGCACATCTTATAAAACGGATTCCGATTAAAGTAATATTCTGATATTATTGCCAATATTGGGTATTACCTGAATGTGTATAACAATAAAATCTTCATTTCTAAGGAAAAACAAATTATGGAATCTCCGGTTTAAATATTGTAAGGCAATGGCTATAGGACAGGGGCAGGCAATTATTTGGGCAAAGGGCCGCTTACTGAGTTTTGGCAAGCCATCGAGGGCCGCGTGACAGGCAGCCAGGGGCAGATGAATATTAATTTTCTAAATTTTTAGGGGCCCTGTGGGCTGGATAGAATGGCTTCGTAGGCCACATCCGGCCCCCAGGCTGCATTTTGCCAACACCTGCCATATGATATATCAGCATAAGCCAGACAGATGAGGTCATGTATATTACTAATTTAAACCAAATATAAATAACTCTCTCCCACTTGGATAATAAGAATCAACCATATAAGATTTGCATATAGTCAGGGATGACTTTTCAAACAAAATAGTAGTGATGTCTCACAGTGCAGAGGGGTTTCAAAAGCAAAAATGCCAGGAAAAATGGGAAGGTTTGTCCTTATCTCTGCATGGATATTTCACATACTTCTTTTTTCTCCTGGGTTCTTTTGCTTGTCTATCTTTTTCTCCCAGTTTCTGCATTTGTACCTCTTCAGAGCGCTCAGTGAATTCTACAACATGTGTGTTCTCCATACAGCATTTTTGTACTATGCAGCATGTTTTCCCTACTCTTTGAGTACACTGATCTTTCTACAGTATCTATGTAGCAATTTATTACTAAATCTTGTAACTGACATCACTGGATGGTAAGGAAATTGCTTTTCAGCTTGTGTAATCAATGGGCTTCTAGAACAGAAGAAACTTAATCTGTTGTAAAGGATGGAAAAGGGACTGGCAGAAGACCCTCTGACATGCAATACCAGTCCCCCAAAATCTGCATTTAATGTGAAAAGTTTCATGACAAGATAACAGTCATGATCAGGTCAAAATCTGTGTGCCAAAATTCCACCATGTAGATGACCTTCAGTGTGACAGCCTGCTAGTTTCTAGGATAAGTGTTCTCAAAAGAATCATGTTCTCATGGAGGCTTATAAACAAATATTAACATGAACTGAGCCTCTTATATGTTAGGAAGGAAACTTGCCAACTTTGGCTCAAAGAAGCCTGTTGTTCCTGGCAATGTACATACAAATATAAAGTAGTACAGGAACCAAAGGGAATTACATCCCTTAAGTTTGATGAGCTGAGATCTGAATGCCTGTGAAGATGAGCTCAGTAGTTTCGTAAATCTAATACGCCACTTACATAAAAATCATGTGGGAGTACTAATTGTAATAACAATGTAATACAGTTTTTGCAAGGCATCCTGAGAGAAATAAAAATAACCGCCCTCTGCAGCATAGCTAAATAAAACAAAGCAAAATAACAGAGTCTCCACAGGGACCCAAATTAACAGACTTTGAAAAAGAAATTGGTAGAAGACTTTTAAGGGAGGCTCTACTTGCTGGTTGCTTTAATCTTAATAACTCTGCACATCTTATCTTTTTAAACATGGCATGTCTTTCGAGAAAGGAAGTTTCAAAAGCTGTTTTGAATACAAGGCTTGTCAAGGACAAACTGTATTGTTTTATTGTTGGGGTTTTGTTTTGTTTTGTTTTTGGCGGGGTGGGGTGGGGCTTGTAACTTTAATCCCTGGTCTTCATAACAGTAGTCAAACTGCTAATCTCAGTACACAGGATTTCAGTGGCAGAGTTGAAAGATCCAAACATTCAGTACACCAATCAGGCTATAGAAGCCCACAGGGTGAGTTACATAAGCTGCTTGGCCAAAGGAGAGAGGGTCTAAAGAACGGTTACAATGTGTCTATTGCTAGCAATGTCCATTTCCCTTAGTCAGGTTGACATTGATCAACATCCTCCCCCTCCCCTTTAAACTTTTCTGCGTCTTTGTTTAGCAATGCCTTTCAAAGTGACATCCAGTCTTATATAATTCTGAACATTATACAATGGTCTGACTATCCTGGCATGGAAACAGCTAAAATATGTTAAACACTTTGTATTTCATATTGCACAGAGAATGTTTTCAGTGCTTAGCAGGAAAATATTACTTTATGCTTTTAAAAATATGAAACAGGATTTAAAGTATGCTCTTCATAAACAGTGTAGTCTGTATGGAGGCTTACGGCTGAAAGCTTAGTCAACATACAATGCAAAACAAAAGTTCACGTAACAGAACAAAACCCCTCCCATGGTCTTTCCAAGCATCCCTGGACCAAACTGAAAGCAAATGGAATAATAATAATTTTAGAAGTATTACAAAGCAGTGGTCCACCACCTATCTAAGGCATTAATGGGCTTAAATTTTATAGAAGCTTCAACCTCACAGTCATAGGTGGTGGGAGAAAATATTATTGGGGGGGGCTGAGTAATACTTAGAAGATAATTCTATGGTGCTGCTTTTGGGTGGGGGGGGGCTGGGGGTGCGGTGCAGGGTAAAATACAGGGGGCAGTGCAGGGCGTGCCTTCCTGACTCCTGCCCTTCCCTCCTGCAGGGCTTTTGGGCTGGAGTGCACTAGTGCTGTAGACAGTGGCAGAGGAGTACATGGCAGGGGTGCTGGGCACAGAGCTGCAGCAGCAAGGCATAACACTGGAGCAGTAGAGCCACACAGAGCTGAGCACACATGGGGTGCTGGCCTGGATGCGTGCTGAGTAGTGCTGGGCACTGCAGGACAGTGGCACCGTGGTGCTGCTGTTGTCATCAGCTGCAGCAAAATCAGTTTGGGGGGGGCTAAGCCCCGTTAGCCCTGGCCTTCCACTGCCTATGCTCACAGTATTTTTATACCTGCACTTAATTGCTGGTACAAACCCTACTATTTAGATATCTTTTTAAAATATCTGATTTGCAGACACAGGAAGTACTTACATATTGAAATTTTAAGATTGGTGTCTTCATTTTCATACACAAATAGTACAAAAGATACACAGCCTCCCCCACCAATCAGTTTTTTTATGTCAATAGATGTATAAATATATCCTCTTGGTTCTCTCTACACCCATCTAATTGTTCTTGCAGTATGTCCTTCAGTCAAACCTCCTCAACTTCTTCTCCTTTCACCTTTTTGTAGAGTTCCCTTGGTCCCTCCTTTTTTTGGCCATCTACATCTTATCTCAGAGTAATCTTACCCATGAATTCAAATGAAACTACCACGTCCATGCTGATCACTCTCAGATCTAACTGACTAATATGGACCTTTCTTCTTCTCTCTAAAATAAACTCTTGGCCTGATTTTGACATCACAAGTGTACTGAATCTCAAGCTAAAACAGTTATTAATCTTCCTGCCTGAACCCTAGCCCACTGCCTCTAATTTCAACCATCCGGGATTCAGAGAACAGCTCTTGTTAGACTGATTTTCATGCCAATGGCCCCAGTTCAAAGCACTTAAAGATGTCAGACATAACACATATATAAAAGACAACCCTCAAAGTACATAGTAGTTAAAACCGGTGTTTATGTGATTTACTGAGATCGAGGAGTATTGATGCACATGCCATTATTTCTTCTTCCAAGACAGAAAAACTACACCAAAGCTTTCTAACATATAGGATTAAATATGCTAGAAAGCTTTGGTTTAGATACTTACATAAGTAATCTGATTTTCAGGTGCTAACTCTCTACAATGGTCATTAACTTTTATTGTCATTCAAGTGACTATTGATGATTCCTGAACAGTTCTTGCTTTCTTTAGAAGCTCTACCTTGCTGTATAATACAGAATAAGTTGTTTATAAACATCACTATAAACCCTACATGTACTAGGTTTTAATGAATTCATTCACAGATATTTAATCTAAAAATGATATTTATAAAAGATGCAACCTATATGAAGCATTTTAATTCTATTGATTTAAGTGAGATTATTTTCAGAGACCTCAGAATATCAGGTGCTATGACTGGAAAAACAACTTGAAATACCACTGCAGTGTACCTTTAATTTGAGTAACGTAATCCAGCTGTGTTTGTGTCAAATGAGAGGACATTGCAAAGCTGTGATCTTTCATTTAAAACCAGAAGATTAAATTGTTCAATAATATAAAACTGTTCAGAAGTATAGATGGGCCTCTGACCTTTAGTCTGCGATCCTGATCTCCACTGCACAGAGAATTTACAGACACTTTAAAAGATTTCCAGGCTGGATTTAAGTTATTCATCACAACCTGAAAATGAAAAGAGAGAAAGGAAAATGCTTTGACATTTGCACATTTTAAAATAAAATGCTAAAACAATAGCCATGACTTTTAATAAAGTAGATTAATCAGAAAGAGAAAAATGTGTCTAGTGGCTAAATCTTTAATCTAGCATATTAAATACTGGTAACATTTTTCAGCAAGCCATTAGACAAGCAAAGGCAATTCTACTTAATGAAATCTTTTGTATACCTACTGTCACCCTTTGACAGTAGTCTGTGATAACATATATAGAAACTGAGGCCTTGTCCTCAGGTTGGTTATGTCCCTGGGAATTATCCAACTGACTTCAACAGGTTTTGGATCCAGTCCATAAAAAGCAACATCATCTTGAGCTAACTAAAAACTCTGTTCATTAACACCCTTAAAGCGATTTGAAGTTTAAAACAAGTGCCCTTTGACTAATACAAAGTACACTCTGTGGCCACTGGTGACCCCAACAGGTGCAAATAAGTGGGACAGGATTTAGTTTCAGGTAACTAGCTGATTGTAGTAAGGTCTTCTGCAGTTCTACTGTGTCAAGAAAGAAAATAGTTTGCATAACATATTCCTGTTAAGTGTCCTCCAACTGGTATTGGGCTATGTCCCTAGAGACATATCTAGGGAAGAGAAAACCTTATTAATAAACTAGTGTACATCACTGAGCTGTTCAGGATCTGAGAATAAAATATATTAAGGAAGCTGGTGTTTTCTGCAACTCAGCACAAATCTGACTAATTCAGATGAAGGCAGTATCACCGCTATCCTTAAGAATGTCTGGATTTTTATGCAGGCTTAGTCCTTTAGACCAATTTATTAACTGCATTTTAAACGGTGCTAATAAAAGAACTGCTGCCGCATACTGAAAATGTTATGAAAATATACAGCATTCAACTGTCATTGAGAGTATACGGATATGAACTTTTAGCTAGAAGTACATATTTTTGTCTGCCTAAATAGAAGAGAGCAACCTTTTGTAACCAAGTAAATGGCAAGAAGCAAAATACACACCCGCTCAAAGACTCTCAGCAGCTCCCACTCTAACCTGTCACCTGCAGCTTCATGTACACTGGTTGCTAGGACCACAGGGTCCATGTAACTTTGGAACATGATGCAAACCAAATAAAGCAGGCAGATTACAAATGAAGAAATGTACAAAACCTCATGACCACCACCAAACGGGGATGAATAACAGGCACAAAAGAGCTCAAGGGGGCTCGATGGAGCTGTGAAATAATATGGCATTGCATACAGCTTGTCTGAGTACAGCAGCACTTTTTTAATACATTGACCATCAAATGCAATTAGGAACTGTTAGTTGAATTAATGCTGCATTTCAAATGGCATAACAAATTCCCCTCTTGGTACTGTAATCAATACTTACATTAGCATACACCAGGAGGGAGAGAAGTATTCAAATGTGGGCACATGCTAAGGTCCTCTGAAATGTAGAAATATAGACCCAGATCCTTGGAGGCAGTTAGGTGCCTATCAGTAGAAGGCATCTAAACAGCTATGAAGATCAGCATCATAAACTATTTCTTTCTATACCCCAGTTATGACCCTGGAAAGTGACAACAGCTCGTTTCTTACCTCAGTTCTATGAACAAGCTGCTGGGTTGCATCATCATTCATCCGGAAAATCTCCAGAAATGGATCAGATTTGCTGAAAAAATCCTAAAAATATACAGAGTAATTACTCTGGAGATTCATTAGATATTATCCATATCATACCCCTGCTTCCCTGCTAATGAAATGCTAATTCTGAATTTGTAAGGCTCTCCCAATCCATAAGCAATATTAGTTTCACAAAGATCTTCAAAACGTTTCTGTTGGTTTCAATTTGACTATTGTTGTATTTCTCAAATTGGGGTACCTTGTGGATGCACAGTGGACTTCTGGAGGGTAAGGAAAGCAAAAAATGGGAAAGGAAAAAAAAAAAAAAGGAAAGATTAAATATAAATGGAAGAAAATAAAAACCCCCAAACAACTCTCTTTGGTTGCCAGAAAGGATAACAAAGGGCAAACAACAGCATGACAAACTTAAGGAAGTGTTCATGGTTCAAAAATGTTTGAGAACCGGCGTAATAATAGTAGTGGGTACTGTGTACTCTTTTGCTTTTTCTGATAATTCCCACTCCTCCCCATCCCCCAACTTGAATATCTACACTCTGTATGTGGCAGGCAGACTACCAAGCTAAATGGATTACTCTTTCATTACCAGTTTTATTTTACTGGGAACTTTGAACCAGATTTTGGTGGCATTACATCAAGAGCCATGGGACAGATGTCCTGTTTGAAGAACTGCAAGCGCTTTTGGAAGACTGCAAACAGTCAGGATGCAGGCATTCACAACTCAAAAAGAGGAATATCTTTAAAGTGCTTCATTTTGAGGTATGATTTACAATTTCTGACTGAAATTATGAAATTATTATATCAATGTTAGATGATAAATTGAATGCCTCCCAGTGTGTATTCATGTTGTCTTGCAAAACCTCCATCTCATCACTCTGTCAGCAATAGTAATCAGTTGTTAAATTTGGGAAATAGCCAGGGACTCAGGTTTAGCTAAAGTCTAGACAAGCCAGGTTTGTCTGCATGGGGTTGGAATTTGGAGTAGTGGAATGTTATCAAGGTTAAATAAAATGCCCAGTTTTAAGAAGGAGGGGTGTTAACTTTGGAGAGGATTGTGGGAAAGGAGAATTTCTTATGGACTGGGAAGTTTGGGAGAGGCCTCAAACCACTACCAAGATGATAGGCACTACAGCAGTGGCCTAATGAGTCTGATGAATACAGGCAACCTCCAAGCACTGGATGAGCTACAGTGGTTACGCTCAACCTTTTTGCCCCACAAGCCAAATGATCAGTGCCCACTATGTCTGGGGCCAGATCCAGCTAATGGGGCCCAATCCAATGCATGGAGCAGGCATAGTGGGGCCCAATCTGGCTGCACAGGGGAAGGGGGCATGGTCCAGCTTTGACTCGGCCACAGAGTGGGGAGGGCATGAACCAGCCCCAGCCCGGCTCCACAGAGGGATAGGGCTGGAAATTTGCAAGTGGAGGACTGTGACATTATTAATGCCACTGCTTCCCCAACACCGATTTTCCTGACCATGGGCTGGATTTGGCACTTAGGCCACGGGTTGAGTACCTCTGAGCTAGAGGAAGGGATATTGCAACTGGGATGTTTGTTGTTTTCTAACTGCTCTTGTGCTTGTAAAGAAATGATATATTTATATCACACAAGTTGTGCAAAGCTTGTGTATGTATCATATCTTTACTATATAATCCTGAAAAATTAAGCTGAAAATTGGAAGGTTCTCACTCTGGGTGGTAGGTTTAAGCCCAAATGGGCTCACACTGTAACCCTTAAAAGACAGGAGCACTGTCTGGATTCTGTTCATAATCTAGAGTCTTAAAGCATGGGCAGGAAACCAGCCAGGGTTGTATGATCTCTGATAAAAACAAAAACACCAAAAGATCATAAAAAAGAAGTCATCAACAGGAAAACAATAACAAAACTGCAGGAAAGGAAGGACTACTGAATAGTGACTTGTACTGTCTCCTTATGTGTACAAAAAAGTCCAATTCTTTGAATGAAGTAAACATCATTCAACATTAAAGTTGCTTAGTAACAACTCAGAAAAATTATATGCTGAACAGACACATATCTGCTAGCATAATCTTGTTTCATAGCTATTAATGCTTACAATGCATTTCAGTTGTTTCAGTATATCTAACAGCATGTTCAACTTGACTGCATTTCACAATAACAATTTAGCAGTCCTTCTGGAAGACAGAGTGCAATAAAGGTTTAATGTCTTAATATTTTAATAGTGTTTTAAAGGATTTATTAAATGCGTTTGACAGTGGTATAATATTCTCTCAGCATGCAAAGAAGTTATGATTCACGGCTACTAGCACATTAACTAGCGAGTGCTTCTACTTAGCTTGAAACATCTTGTGTGGTCAATATTTTCAGAGTGCAGACTTCTGGCACTTTTTGAACATTAGGCCCCTTTGAGGTTTTTTAAGTTAGACATACAAAAACTACTAGTCACTTTAAAATTCAAACGTATTCCTGAAACAATAGCAAAATAATTTCACAGTGGGTGCATCTACATGAGACAGTACAGCACAGTGGTTACTGCACATTTATTTAGTACTTGTATAATCGAGTACTAAATAAAGGCAAGTACTAAATAGATGTGCAATAACTGGAGTTACTGCATGGTATCACGAGCAAATGCCTTTTAAATGATGCTACCATGCAGTGGCCTAATAATACTACACAGTAGCATATTAGCACTGTTGGTGCTGTGGTGTGCTACTGCGCAGTTAGTGTCTTGTGTAGACACACCCAGTGAAAACAATCATTTCATATTTCACAAACATCACAGTTTGTGACTCTTTCTTGAGGCACCAGAAACGTCCTCCTCAAAACAAGACAATGACAGGTTGTCTGAGTGCTCAACATTTATTACAGCATTCAATAAATGTAACTGCTTGTTATGGTAATTGTGACATAACTCCTAATTCAATGTAACCATTCGGGAAGTTATTGTTTTACTGTGAAGGGTTCTCAGTGGATCTCTTGAAACAAAGATGAGCCATCTGAACTAAGTGGGCTTCAATAAAACACAGAAATGTAACCGTGCCTTCCAAACATATATTACTACAAAAATGCTATCTTTTTTTTTCTGTTCACCCTTACCAAATGAGAGCAAATTTTGACATATGCCAGTGCCTTAAACTTTTGGATGAGATGCTACAGCCATCCCTCTAAAAAAGAAATCGAGTTTGCTTCACTTATTCTGTTGTCCTCAATCTCCACTGAAGCTTTATGAAAAACCTTTGCTGCTTATTAAACTAGCAACAAACTGGCTTTTATTATCTGCCAGAAATTTGATGTTAACATTTGTTTTTCTGTTATAATTATGTCGATTTTTTTCTTTCTTTTTGTTTTCTTTCATTCTTTTTTGTTACATTTGCTGATTATTCAAATGGGAATGTCACTTAAGGTAGGTTGTTCTTAATTATATTTTTTGATCTTTTGTCTTTTCAACAAAGGCTGATATTTTAAAAGGGAACTAAGGGCAAATGCCAAAAGGGACTTAGGTGCTGCAGTACCAAGCACTGTAAAAACTAGAGCTAGATGTAAAAATATAAAACACTTCGGGGTCATAAACAGAACTTAGGCGACAGAACTTAGACGAGCGTTAGATGCCCAACGCCACAACTGTAATCCAAAACACTCCCGCAGCACAGTAGTGGCAAAACTTTGGAAGTGCTTAAGTTGTACTGAGTTGCCTCATTTTTCTCTCAGCAATTTTCCTGGTAAGCATCTACAGCTGCAGTTTGGCACGTTGTTGAGGAAGCTGTCTGTGGCCAGAAATGTGTGGAAGGACATGGCCTATTGTGGTAACTGTGCTTTCTGTGGTTGTAGATTTCGGGGTATCAGTTTCTGAGGATTTTAAAACAGAACTTGAAGGCCTTAAAAATATATAATGGGTTGTTTATAAAGATGGTAGCGATCAATTGTTCTCAGAGTCCACAGGGGACAGGACAAGAAGTAATGGTCTTAAACCAAAGGAAGAGAGATTTAGATTGAATATTAAGAAGAACTGTATAACTAAAAGGGTGGTCCATCACCAGAACAGATTACCTAGAGAGGCTTGGATTCTCTATCACTGAAAGTTTTTAAGTGCCAGGTACACAAACACTTGTCTCGGATGGTTTAGACAGAGATAATCCTGCTCTAAGCAGTGGATTGGACTAGACAACATCCTGAAGTCCCTTCTGGCCCTACTTTCCTATGCTTCTATGATGCTTGTCTATCTTGCCATTGATCTATGAATTTTTACATCTCTGAATAGCAATGGGGTGAACCATCATGAACTAGCAAATAAATTATATCTATAATTATATATTTAAATAATAGTCTCCTGTGGCTAAGGTGGAATCATTATAGACTACCGGCTAAATCATCTGGGTTATATAAAGCCTGTAACACCTAATCATGGTTCTAATTAAGTGAGCTAAGCAGCCTAGCAAATAAGACTTTCTAACACCATCAGCCCCATTAAGCAGCAAATTCCTGCCTTATTAATACAGTAATATATGCTAAAACAAAAGAAGCAATATAGCCATATAAGCATGGCAATCTGTCTGAGGCAATATACCCTGCTTTTCAGCAATGCTACTTAATCCAGTCAAGACAGCATTCTCCCTAGATTAAATAGCATTGCTGAAAAGCAGGGTATATTTCCCTACTTCCAGTACCCAAGGTAGCTCATTCAGAGCTAATTGGGTTTTATCTACACAGAACTTCATTGTAATGGGCAGACCTCTCCTAGGCTATAGACAGAAGTTGCACATAAACCAGTTAAAGTGATCAGAAACTGGTTTAAACCTGTAACAGAATATAAATTCAGTGCACATAAACCAGTTTGAAAATGGCTGAAACTGGTTTAAGATAAACTTGGTTGAATGTAATATCAGACTTAACTGATTTGGGTCAAACCGGTTTATGAAACTTCTGACCCAGATCCCTTCCTGGTTCAAGTTAAATCACAGACCCCTAGCATCCCAGCATTTTGCAGCCTTGGGCTGTGCTGTGCTATCCGTTTCAGAGAGCAGGGCTGGCCCTGCCCCTCTGCTCCTTAGCTGAAGCAGTGAGGGCTGGCTCACTGGCCTCACTGGTTGGCTCACTGGCCCCTCCTCTCCCAGGTAAACCCCTGCTGGGATCTAGGGTGGGGTGGGGGGTTAAACGTCCCTTCCCACAAGTACAGAGCTGTCCTGCCCTATTTACTTAGTGCTGGCTGCGACTGTGGACTACAAATCCCAGAGGTACCTGGAAGCAGGAAGAGGAATTGATAAGCAACCCTGCAGAGTCCTGCTACTGCAAGTCCAGACTGCAAATCCCAGAGGCCTTGGGCCAGCAGTAAGAGGAAGAAAACACACAGCCCCTGCTGACTACATGCCAGAGAGTCATGCTGTAGTGCCCCCTAGCTCCTAACGTAACTGCATTTCCTGAATCAAAAGTGAATGTCCATTCATTTGCTTATTGGTTCAATCTTTGCAGCTTAGACTAAGCTGCAAAGACTGAACCAATTCAGCCTCAGGCTTTTTGACTGTCTGTACTTAGCCCTAAGGTTCAGTTTAGGGCTACATCCTTAGGCAGTGCAAACTTGACATAGCTTTATTGATTTCAGTGGACCTGCATGAATTTATACCAATCTCTGGTAACCAATGAATCACTGGCTCATTTAAGTTTTTGACTCTCAGTCCTGTGCTTGTTCCAATAGATAGTTCAACCACAGGAGATTAAGAGATCCAGTAATTCAGACAGATCATGAAAAGGGTATCTGCCACAATGTTCTTGTATGACTCATAAGTCCCTGTATTATTTATACCTTGCTCATAAACAGGTGACCTGTGCTTAAGAGTCTTTTTCTCTCCACTGCAAGCATACTACTGTGTCAGGAAGCAGCCCCTTAAGCACTCTGCATTGTTCCACATGAGCTGCCTTTTAAACTAGAAGCAAAGTGCTGAGCACAGGTTGACAGCTCTGCTGTCAGAAAGGTTAAGTTTGTGGCGTAGACATGTCCTAAAGCTTCCAAGAGGCATATATAAATACAGCATTGAAACACACCTTGAATAAAACAATTTAACTGGACTCATATGAGCCATAAACATGGTCTTCATTATGAAGTTGTTTTTACTAGTCTCTGTAGTATACTTGGAGTAGGAAATGCTTCGATAAAGCACCTTGTATTCCCCCCCTTTGTCTACATAATAGTAAGACCTACAGCTAAATGAACATGGCATTTTAAAAGCATGGTTTTCACAGATTCATAGATTAGTAAGGCTGGAAGGGACCTCAAGAGATCTTCTAGTCGAATCATGGACTGAACCTGCAAACTTGGTTAAAAATAAGAACCTAAAGTTATGGTCTTAAATCCACTTTGGAGCATCTAAAGAAATGATCTAATTTTGAAAAGTGCTGAGAAGCCAGAAACTCTCAGGGAGAGGACAATTTTTCTTTCAGATGGGACAGAAGTGAAGGTCCTGATAATTTATAGTCATTAAGGATTCTAAACACAGGGAAGTTATTAGCATTTGTGTCCTAATAAAGTTCCAATTGTGTTAATTATATCCTGGCTATCCAATTTTCTTGGCAGTTTCAGCTCTATGGATTGTCCTTCTCCTCTTAATTTAATTTAAGCACTTTGCACCTAGGCAACTCTATTCTGATTTGACTGTGTAACTTACTTGAGAAAATTACACGTGCACATAAACATTTGCAAATCCCAGCATTTTCTGTCAAACTGTTCTGTAATATAAATGTATGTTCCTGATCTGCACCCAAGCAGGTGTATATTTTAGTGTTGGAAGTATTAACTTAGTGCAACAGCGATGATCTGATCTTCAATTACCTGAAAATCCCTGTTATACTAAGGAAGGTCATGGCCACCTGGCATCCATTAATTACAATGATATCTTCTGTAATACTTGAAATAATTAAATACCTTCAATTATATTAGATAATTAGATATTTGAAGCTGTACCATGCTTGGAAAGTGTTCCAAGTCCTTTGGGTGAAAGTTGCTATATAGAAGTAACATATTATTTAAGTATTATTAATAACAATGTTAACATTGGAAGATAAAGGTGCCCTGCACAATGAAGAGATGGGTTTTAGTCCATGGTTAGATATTTAGTTAAATGAAAGAAAGTTTTTGGAAATATTAAAGCAACCATTTCTCAAACATCAGATAATTTGCTGAACAAAACATGTATGATGCATAAAATGATATGAAATTTTCCAGCTTTATTTTCAGATACTTAGTTTGAATATTACATCTCTGACTACTTGTAAAAAGCTCATTTATCTAAGCACTTCTGATCTGTGGCATTTTAAATAAATGAGGTCTCTGCATAATTAAATTGTCTTGGTTTTAATTACATTCCCTTGAGTTTTTTTAATTACTTCGCAACTTGAGGAAAGCCTCATTGTGAACATTGATCTGAAATCTCTGATGTGTTTAATAACGTCAGGCAAAAAAAAATAGCTGCAAGGAAAGAAATCTTATTAAATTATATTTGCAGGCGTTCCTATTTCTTTCAATAAGGTTAATATCAAACAGCTTACCTTGTCATCTAATTTCCGTGCACTGAATGAAAGTTCAACATAGTCATCATTGCCGGATAATTCCTCAGCAATCACCTAAATGGAAAGTTACATTTGAGTTTTGCATATATAATAACAGAAAAAAAATGAGGAAGGATGCCGTTTATTGAAGAGTACCCTGAGAACCATGTCAGGAGGAAAGTGACAGTCACTTGCCAAGAAATTGGCAACCTAGCTGGCATACATATCAAAATAGGTCATTTTGCTCATTTTGCCTCAAACTGAGTAGAAGGACATTTTTACACAAATTAATTATTTCTAAGAGGGGGAAAATACAAAAGTAGTTTGGATCTAAACTTAGAAAATATCATGCTGCTATTTTGAAAGATATTTTAAGATAACATATTTATACACAATTTCCCATAATAAACTGGAAGAAATGAAATAACATGTGATTAACTACCTTGAAATTCTGGCCATGTCTATATAAAGAGACTTTTGCTAATATAGTTATATTGCTATAGCTAAACTGGCAAAATCAATTAACATAATTTATATCACTATAAAAGTTCATAATATTGGAATCACTGTACATATGCTGTACCAGTGTAAGTTTTACCATAACTTGCCGCTAAAAGCAAGTTTCTATAAATATAACCACATCTATTCTAGCACTTTTATTGGTATAACTATGGGTATGCGCAAATGTTACACTTAGATCAACCTAAGTAAGGTTAGGTTAGATTGATTTAAGCGCTTGTTTGTGCAGATGTTCAGGGAGTTTCATCAGGCAAAAAATGACTGGTCTGGTCTAACAAATGTCTGCATACACTGGAGCATAGCCCTGGAGCTGGGAAAACCCAGCTCTGGGACTCTTCCTACCCCTGACTGGGCTATTTTTAGCCCCTTATGCCCAGAAAGACAACCCCTTGCAGACACCCCCAAAAGACACCAATGCCCCAAACCTGCCAACCCCTTCCAAACCCACCAACCCCACCCTGATCCCACTCACCCCTACTTGGATCATGTTGCTGGCACTGGTGAACGTGCGCACAAGTCAGACCCAATCTATGATCATATGGCTTTAAATAAGCTGTGTGAGTTTAGATCAAGTGCCATGAACATCTACACATACCCTTAGTCAGTAGCTCCACTCTGTCTTTTCCACACAACTACACTGCCAATGAAACATTTAACTGCTCACCAGGCTTTATACAGAGCTAAGACATTACACCTGAAAATACTCAAAATAGCTAACTGTCCATACAATCTTCCCCCAGAACACAAACCCCTGAATTTTAGAGCCCACATATTATATAACTACTCATGTTTGTGCCCCACCCAGGACTAAACCATTCCCATGTTACAGAGCTCATATTCTTGGTAGATACACGAGAGTTCAGTGGCAACTTTCATACCAGCTATGGGCTGCCTGGGTCAGACTAGGAATCAATAGAATGCAATATCACACTCCCACTGCTGAGCTGTCTAATTCCTTTCCTAGGAGTTGTCAGTGCTACCTTCATCCTCAATAAACTGTTTCAACAGCATCTGCTGGGAGTCTTAGAGAGACAACATTTAAAAAAAATGGAGGATGACTTGTGCCTGTATAAAAACAAAGTAGTTAAAAAGTGTTATATATGCACAACCCCTTAAATGTGTAGAAAAACACAAATGTGTAAGCACAAATATTTACTGTGCACAAGTCAGACATGAATAGTTGAAACTGAGGGTAGGTACAATGGTTTCACTTAACATGCGTTAAGTGCACAGAAAGCAATTCAAAGCCATAATAGAACAGATATTCACAGAGCTCAAAGCACTTTAAAATGGCAGATCCTGCTCTAAGTTAACCCTTGATGGATGCAGTATGAGACTAAAGTGCTTTAGGTTAGAACACTTTTTTGAATGCCTGTACTACATCTATTGCGCTTGAGTGTAGGTTGCGTTCTGCTGTCATCCCAGGAGCCCCTCACTGGGTGGCTTCCTAGTCTGGGCTGGCACCCATCTGCTCTGAGCAAGCAGCAGCCTAGCCCTGCCCCCAGGCTGTCACAGAGAGAAGACAGAAAAGGCTTGTCTCCTCCCAGCTCAGCTGTGCGGTGAGGTGGGGAAACATAGCTTCTCTGATGTGTGGATTCCACCCTTGTGAGCTCAGGTCTTGGGGAGGGCAGGACTGGGTCTGCATGGCAGACAGGCTTTGTTTCCCTTCTAAGTCCCAGTTCCCAGCACTGTAAAAACCAGCAAGGCAGCTGTACGCTACAGCTCCTGGCTGTAGGTGTCACGAGGCTGAGGGTGGGGGGAAAGAGAGCCTCCCCCCACCACGAGGGTCTCCCCCACAGCTTTCTGTCTGGGTTCTTGTGGGGGTTGAGCTAGGTTTGCATGGCAGAGGGGTTCATTCCCCACCCCACCTTTGCCCCAGCCTTTTGACAGCTGCATCCAGGAACTGCAGTGTGGGGGTGCCCAGTTGGCTTTTTGCCACACCAGGAACTGGAGCCAGGCAGGAAGGGAGGCCTCTGGCCATAAAAGCCCCTTCCCCTCAGCTTGCTAGCTAGGGTTTCGGGAGAGAGGCCAGGCTGGGTCTGTATGGCAGGCAGGGGTCCTTTCCATCCTGGCCCAGCAAAAAGCAGTGTGGGAAGGTCCAGGCTAGTGGGGTGGGGCTGGCTCTGGCAGCTTCCTGGGAGGCATGCAGGAGTACCCCTGGCCTGCTGGCATTGGCCAATCCAGACAGGCATCAAATCCCCACCCCCCAAACAGTCAATGTCTGTTCAGTTTATTCCCACTCTAACTTAAGTAAAGTGTAACAGTTATAACGCAGCTGTCAGAGGCTTTCTGAATGTCTGTATTTAGCCCAAATATTTCTTCCAGGTAATCTACAGGTTAGAAGGATCGTTAATCATCATTAATACACCATTTGTACACCAAGATTTAGGTTTCAGTAATATTTTATAACTAAGTTCCAATCCTCTAACTAAAAGTGATGACAGACCTTTAACAGCAGTTGTTAAAAAGTGGTTATTTTACTTCACAGTAAAAAAATAACAATGTATTGATTAGATATGCTAGAGATAGTGGTATAATAATGACAATAGCAAACTTCTCTGGTATGTGAAACTTACCAGTTCAATAAAGGATACATAACAGTATATATGAAAAGTCATGAAATTAACTTTGGTAAATTCAGTATATCACAGATGCTTGGGACCCTGGGACCAAAACAGATTAGTAATATTTTATTTGTGTTTTCTCTGTTGAAACAGCAAGCTTTTCATATTATTTCTGTCTGAGTTCAGCTGTTCCCAGTGTGAGTAAAGTCCATCTGTTTTGTAATAACATTGGCTAAGAGCCAGGATATGTGAAGTTTGGCCCAGGCTTTGTTTTCACAGAGGTGCAGGGCAGAAGGAACCATTCAATCATTCAGCCTTACCTCCAGTATACATCACAGGCCATGGACTTTTGCCTTGGAAACCCATAACAAACAAATAAATAAATACATAATCAAACAAAAATATTAGGCCCAATGACTTTAGTTCAGCTAAAGTATTTTTGTTGTTGAAACTAAACTAAACTAAGGTCATCAAGACTAAACTATTGCATGTGTTATGGAGGAAATTTGAGAGACCAAGGTAGCACCAATAACTGTCCTTTGCAATGTCAGGGACCTAATTATGTGAGACATGCTGAGATAACCCAGCAGGCAAGGTATGTCCCATGCTGCAGAGAGTGGACCCAATCTGACCCAACCTTTGGAAAAAATCCTTTCTTGGCCTAAAATCTTGTGCTCCATTTAGCCCTGAGGATGTAAGCTAAGCACATCAACCAGTCGCCTAAGTGAGACAACTCTACAATATCACAGAACAGGTTCACCCTGCCTCATCTGCAGCTTTGTCCAATCTCTGATGCTTTGGAAAAGAGCAAAAAAAAACCATGTTATGCATCCGACCAATTCTGCTCCACAGATAAAAAATTCTTTCTATCCCAACAAGCAACAAACAAAGTGTGAAGCAAAAGATTGGATTAATCACTGTCTCAATGCAGAGCTGAAAGTGGTATGAGTGTTATGAGGAATAGGAAATCTTGTTCTCCCCATAGCTATGGAAGAAAGAGAATACATTTAAGAGATTCATATAGTCCAGGAGAGGAGACAGCCATGAACACCTAGCTACAGTAGCAACGTGTAGGGGGTACGTGGAAGTGCACGTGTACCCCCTGACAGCAGCTTTCCCACAGAGGGGGGCAGGCAAGAGTGCTGGTACCCACCCCGAGAGCGCTAGACAGAGAGTGCACTAGGAGAAGTGGTCCCTCTGTGGCTGATCCCACCAACCTGGAAGTGCCAGTGGCATGCCCAGAAGTGTCAGTGGCGTGCCACTGCCAGCTGCAGGTCAGCAGGATCAGCCATGGGTCCCTCCCCCGCTCCCTGGCCTATGGTATCAGCCATGGGGAGACCACCCCCCAGGCACTGACTGTTTGCTGGGAGGGCAAGTGCCCACCCCTCCCGACTCAGGAGGCACTAGTTGCCCATGCCTAGCCCCAACCTGGATTAAAGCTTACCTATCAGAAAGATATTTGAAGACTTCAAGCAACAATCAGTCTACTTGCTTCCTTGGCAAGATATCCCTGTGTTTTATCTTCACCCCTATGAACTAGCATCTCATTTCTCAGGTGAATTTTTCTAGAGTCAGCATCCAGCATTGGACATTGTTATGCACTTGTCAGCAAAACTGCAAATCCTTCATTTTAAACTATGGGTTTTATGTGCAAGTACCAATACACAAGGATCCAGACACTTTATCCTTCTCCTTTATAGGCTGATCCTATCAGCCTCATATTATAAGGCTTGCTTTTCAGTTCCTGGATCAGTTTGGGACCCTCCACTGAACTCAGTATTTCCACATTCACATGTTAATAATTGTCAGACAATATTAAATTAATGTTGGTCTTTTAAAACTCCTTTAGGATAATTTTACTACATTTTCATATGGAAAGGTTATTTTGACTTAATAAAATGGTATTTCCTGATTTGACAATGTCAAAACAGGACCCATTTAGGGAATCTCAAAACATTTTGCACCCAATTTTTTTTTTTTTAGTTAGTTGTTTCATTGGCCTAATGTTTTATGAAAAATTTCTGGCTTGACAAAATTTGCATTTTTCAGTGTTGGGTTGAACAATAAACCTTTTCTATGTAATGTTACATTGGAGAATCTTAAAGTATCACACCAATCATCTAAGGCTCTAAACAAGCAACACATTTATAGCGGCATAAATTACATAGGCTTTGTACACTGATGAAAATTACACTAGGATCTGGAGCAAACAAATGAGCAGCTATTCTGGGGGCAATGGCTCAGAGTAAGCGGCTATTACAGTGCGTTGGTACTTGGTAGCAAAGGAAAAGGTAAAATCTGTTTGCCTTAGACCAAATGATTACCCCATGATGGAACTGGACAAATGACACCCACACACCAGTGTAATTTACACAGTGTAGATTAACTGTTGATTCTCATGGTCATTTTATATCAGATTTAATTATACCAGCATAGAGTTCCTGTCTTATTTCTGTCTTCATATTCTTCAAAAACAGTTAGTTTAGCATTTTTGTTCACCAGAGAGATTCCCACTTGTAAGTGGTAAGTGTTGTACACATTTCAAGGTGTTTATGAGTTTGGGTCCATGCATATAAATGTATACAGTATACTGTATGCACAGGCTCAGAACCTGTTCTGTTTACAGGTAATTTTGCCATTAATTAGAGTTTCATTTTCATAGGTTTCATTCCCAACATTTTGTACCCTCTATAATGTGTTCAAATTTTCGCTGCAACAGGTTAACTATTAAGAAAAGCTGGATAGCAATTCAAAGGCTTTAATAAAATATTAGAAAAGTCAAAAGTCCCTTTCCAACTGCTTAATGTTTTTTTCCCCAACACACATTAAATGTTTCTCTCTACATCACTGTACTAATATTCCACTTCTTTGGCATAAAAAGTCAATGACATTATATGATCTATCAATTTGATTTTAGAAATTAGAAAATAGAAGTGAAACACCTTTAATTTTGCCAACGCCTTCATACAGAAGCTTAATTTTATACACAGTGAAGTTAATGAAATTATCCTCACGTGAAAAATTAAACACATACGTATTGTATTTACTCAAATAGAAGATGACTACCTAATAATTAGATTCTATATATGAAGAAAATGTATAAATGTGTTATAATTTTCCAGATTTCAAATCTAATTATTGCAGGTTTGCCTTCAATTTATCCCCCTTCTACTGCTATAGCAGAGAAAATAAATTTGGGAGATCAGATGACCGCTTTAACCTATGCACCTCTACCCCCTTCTTCCTCTTGCAGCCCCTCTCCTGCCCCTTTACTGTCAGACCCTGCTTGCCCTGAACACATGGAAGTGAGGAGCAAATATGAAAACACTGCATCTACACATAGTTACTGTGCATTAAGTTTAGTGATTAGATAACAAAGTACTACATCAATATGCAGTAACTGGTGCTACTGTGCAGTAGCACTGGTGCATGGGTTTTTACATACATTAACTGCACAGTAGCTTAATACTACTGTACAATAGTAGCATATTAGCATAGGTTTTGCCTGGCACCCTACTGTTATTAGACTAGCAGCCGGTTAGCATCTCATGTAGACACACCCACTGACTTTGAAACAAACATACCTATAATAATTCACAAACAGGCAAATTATTAATTTATTTAACTAATCCAAAAACCCACTGTTAAAGAGCAACAGCACTTTTGTACCTCCTTATATAGTACATATAATATATACATTTTTTTTTAAGGAAAATTTTTTGTGTTCCAGGTCAAATTAGCTAAATAAGGTTCAAATCCATTTTAATCATTCAGGAACCATAGGTGGCCCTGCTACAGACAAGTATCTTCCATGCCAGCCTGGGGCTTCAGAAACTTCCAAATCCTTTAACAGGCATCCCACGTGCAGGCCCAAGCCTGAAAGCTCAGGGTTCAGTTGCCCCAAAGTAAACTATGTGTGATATTCTACAAAGCCAAAGGCAGTCTCTAATATTTCAAACTATGGTGACCCCATAGCTCAGCAGTGCTCAGTATGTGTGAGTACTTCAAATATCCTCCACAAAAGGAGCCATGTGTTAATTAGCTCACCACTAATGACTGAAATCAGCTGTTCTTGTCAAAGTCCTGGGGTCCTCCAAAAATGTATATGCAGATAAGATGCAGGACAACTCAGTCCAGCTTTACCTGAAGATGGGTGGGGCCACACTAACTATATGAGACAAGCTGAGATGGGGGATGGCAGAGGGATTCTGGGTGAACTGTTTGGGACCTGTTTGGTGATGCTTGCCAGAAGTTTAAGGCTGGTGAAGAAACAGGAATCATTGGAAATGAGAAAGAAAAGTGCAACTCAGCTGTGGGAGTGAAGAGGAAGTAAAAATATATTCAACGTAGTGGCTCACCATGACTTGAAAAAGAGTCTGCGCTGAAAAGGAATGAGCACAATGCACACTACCATATATCTTATTCAGATGGATTGTACTAACTTATGGTAGATTTCCATCAGTATATCTGGCCAATGGCAGGGCAGATATGATCCCAAAGGTGATTTTCCCAGGGTAAGGCCTATCCTAAGGGGCAGGCTGATTCCTGTGAGTTTCCTAAAATGCAGGAAACTTGACTGCACAATTCTGGGGTAATGGGAGACTGCATTCATGCTTTTCCCCTGGCTTACTCCTTGGCCCTTTGACTAGGAGCAAGCGAAACTTAGGAGCCTCTGACCCCAATGCCTCCAAGCTTGGGGCTTGCACATAGGATGCCTGCCATGGATTTGGAGAGTATCCAAAGCCCCAGGCTGATGGGTCTGAGAGAGAGGATACTTGCCCGGTATAGAGCCACACACAGATTTGAACAAGTGAGCTCTGCTCAGTCAAAATTTGGAACTTGACTAGTAGCCTTTGCCCAATATAATTCAGAACTGATTTGGCCATGGAAACAAAATTCTAAAAAGAAAAAAATGTTTGCCCAATATGGGCCATGTGTTTTATAGTCATGCTCAGTGCTGGGTGCATTTAAATCAACTTCCTATTTGGTTTCCATTACTGTGCACACACTGCTTTTGGCAGCAGTTAAATGATAGACAATGCATTCCATAAGGTTTTTTGTATGCAAATAAATGATAGGGTTGTTTTTCCTCCCATGCTGATTAGGGGGAAAACTTTGTCTAATATTTGAGTAAATACAGTATTTACAAAATGAAGGATTAAGTACATTTTTAAAGGATTCAGAGCTTGGATTAGAAGTAATCAAATGACATATCTTTCCCACAACACAGATTCCTTTCTGTAGATACATTTCACAGGCCTTGTAAGTTTCACACATTACTTTCTTGTCATTTGTGTATTGTAAATATTTGCCAAAAACATTCAAATTGATCAGAAGGATCCAAACATTTTTCAATTAAGGGTCAGACTGACAACTTTGCAGGATGCTTTTATGGAAAATTAGTCACATTAGATCTTTTTAAATACAACAAAAAATGTATTTAAGCATGGCTTACTGTTATGGATGATTTCCCTGCTGTGTTCCCATGTTTCAGTAAGGATTTGGAGAGTTTCCTCTGTGAAACAATCTGTTCAAGAACCAAAACAAAGAATAATTAAGCTCTGTAGTAAATACGTAGAATGTGATTTGATTTATATTTGATAATAATAATTAGTTATAATGTGGTAATGGACAGGAATCATAATCAGGGATCAGGTTCCCATTGTGTTAGGCACTGTACAGATAAATAATAAAGTAGATAGTCTGTGCCCTAAAGTATACATTTTTATTGTTGTTACCACTACTACTATTGCTACTTGTATTACAGTAGGTAATGGAAGTCCAATATTAGTACAGGAAATTATTGTGCTAAACACTGTACAAGCACAGAACTAAAAGACGTTCTCTTTGTCAGAGCTTACAGTGTAGCATTGTGTGCGTGTCTGTGGCAGCGGTGGAGGGGAAAGGACCCCAGAGGATAATTACCAAGATCCCTGGCTAGGCTGCAGTGTTGAAGGAAGGGACTTTGGGGTTATACTTACTGAAAACTGAGTATGAGTAAGCAGTGTAAAAGTGTTCCATAAAAAGCTAATAGCATACAGGGATCTGTTAATAGGAATGTCAAATGCACGTGTCTAGAAATGATTCTGCTATTCTCTTCAGCACTGGTGACACATACCTGTACTGCTGTGCCCAGTTTGGGGCATCACACTTCAGGAAAAGAGTAAACAAAGTGAAAGGGGGAAAACAAAAATGAATAGCAGTCTAGAAAATATAACCTACAGCAGCCAGATATTGGGGGAATCTTCCATTTTTCTTCCAGTCAGGGGACAGGACAAGAAGCAATGGGCTTAAATTGCTACAAGGAATATTGAGTTTAATATTAAGTTAAATTACTACTTTCTAACTCTGAGAGTAGTTATTCACTGGAATGGGTTATCTGGACATGTTGCAGAATTTCTGTCATAGGAAGTTTATAACTGCAGGCAAAGCAAACATTTGTCTTGGATGGCTTAGGTTAGGATGATTGTGCCTTGAGCAGGGAGTTAGACTAGATTACCTTCTGAGATCTATTCTAGCCCTAGCATGAAGATAATGCTGTTGTTTTAGGCTAGGGACAGAAATTACACATAAACCAGTATGGCTAGGGACAGATATTACACATAAACCAGTTTAAGTGATCAGAAATTGGTTTAAACCTGTAACAGAACAGATGTTCAATGCATATAAACCAGTTTGAAAATGGCTCAAATTGGTTTGAATTAAACCTGGTTGAATGTAGCATCAGACTCAACTGATTTGGGCCAAACTGGTTTATGCAATGTCTGTCCCAGACCCCTTGCTGGTTTAAGATAAACCAGACTCCCCCAGCATCCTGGCATGCTCCTGGGGCTTGGTGGGGCTCTCTGCTCCACAGCAGGGCTGGCCTCTCCCCTCTGATCCCTTGCTGAAGCTCTGGCAGAGACTGCAGACGTCTGCCTGGCTTCTCCCTGCTAAACAGGAATTATTCCCCCCACCCCTCTGCTTTACAGACGCATGTCAGCATTAGCTAGCAGACCACATGCTGGCTACAGTCTGTGCTGTGGGAGAGGACAAAGGCAGACAGGCTTTTTGGAGCTAATCAACAGGTAGATTAAGGCTGCTGTAGTACCCCCTTGGCTTCTAGTCTGGACCACTGCAAGCATGTGCCTGCATTTATGCATTCCAGAGGGGATGCCTTTGTAATTACAAACTGGTTTAGCCTGGCCAGGTTAGAGTACAAAGACTGAATCAATTCAGGCTCAGGCTTTTTGAATGTCTGTCTCTAGCCTGTAAGTGATTGGAAACCAATTCAAATCTGTAACACAACAGACATTCAGTGCACATTAACCGATTTCAAAATGGCCAAAATTGGTTTAAAATAAAACTGGATGGATGTAGTATCAGACTTAACTGATTTAGTTTAAATCAGTTTATTGAACTTGTCCCCGATGCTCTCCATATTCAAGTTAACACACAGTCCCCCAGCATGTCAGCATGCTTTGCATCTCCCTTGCAAACCACCCCTTCCAGGGTGGGTGGGCTAGTCTTGGCCCAAGCTATCTGCTCCAGCCAAGCATGGAGACATGCTCTAGTGCCCCTCGGCTTCTGGCCTCAGCACTGCAGGCATGTGGCTGCATTTCCAGAATCAAAAGCAAACGTCTGTTCACTTGCTTATCAGTTCAATCTGTTCATCTAAGACTAACCCGCAAACATTGAATTGATTTAGCCTTAGGCTTTTTGACCATCTCCACTTAGCCTTAGAGTCACTTGCGTAGGCAATAGCCCATTGAAGCCAGACATAAATAACAAATACATCTACTTCAGTAGTCATAATAATTGTCATTGATAAGATGCAGCAAGAACATTTGTAATTTTAAAAAGTGGCTGGCATAATAGAAAGTGTTGACATGAATTCTCTTTTGTGTATCTTTGATATAATTCTCTACATGTAAGAGGTTTGTTCAGTGAGTACAAGTAATGCAGATGAGATTGGTGTGTCACAGAAGGAGTTTAGCAGTGCACTTCAGAGTCAAACTCTTTCAATGATTACTCACTACATCTGCTTATATCAGCTGACATTTGTTTCTTGGTTTACTTGTCTGCCAAATGGGTTCAAGTGAAAACTCATTGATCTCCAGTGATTTCCGTGAGCCTTAACTTTTTTAAAACCTTGTCAGAAATTTTCAGATGAAAAGTGATGTAGAAGTACAAAATATTATTAAATAATTGGTTCAGTGAATGATGGAACAAAGAGTGTATCTTCTGCATGACGACAGAAAATTCTCTTCCTACCAATATGACCTCATTTCCTTAAATGTACTAACTAAATCACTGATATGCAGTTGAACTTGGGTAAAAATCAACAATCTGTCTTACCCGTGGTCAGTTGTTTATCCTTATTCAGTCTCCTTTGGAAAGATCAGAGTTTTTCCCCCAGGACTATTCCTCAACTTCTAGACTTACATAAGCTGTGGTGCAAATTATTTAAAGTTCCAAGATGCACAGCACAGAGGAATAACTTGAAACACCAGAGTCTGCACTCATGTGGCAGCTCCATGCCTCAAAGCATAGCAAGTGGAATTTATTTTGATGATCCTATCATTATCTCATTTTAATGAGACAAGCTCTGTGAGCTATTAGTGTCATTTTGCCACAGTGAACACTCTGCATATATAAATATGTGTATGTGTGTGTGAACACCCACACATTGTTAATCAAGTGGCCAGTAAAATGGATCCATCTGGCAGCTATATGCCTGCATCATTGCCTCAAATAATAATTAATGTTAAGATTTGTAGACTATCACCAAAATAATTGACAAGAAATCCATTTTTTTAGTAGCGGTAAACTGCCTTTTTCGTTTGTGTGGAGAAAAATGACTGCACAGCTGAAACTGTCACATTGTGGATTCCCAAGCAGAATTATAGGAAGCATTAGCTATCTGCAGTAGCATAAATAGGGCAGGGTGAGAGGGGCACTGGCCCCAGATGCTGACTTCAAGGGGTCACTCATATGGTCTGTTCTTCCCCAAGAGTCTTTTCTAGGGTAGGCTGGTGCAGCTGGGCAGAGGCAGCAGCAGTATCATGCTCAGTGGTGCATCTGGAGGGGAGGAGGTAAAGTGATGGTCCCCTGAGAGGCTTTGCCATGGGAGGTGAAACCCTGCCCTGGGGTGGGGGGCAAAAGGGGCACCAGAAACAGCTTCTGGAAGGCCATGCTGCTGCCTGTGCCTTAGTGGCAGCAGCCCAAACTCAAGTTGCCAGAAGACAAGTAACTGGAATAGCAGCTGCTGCTTAAATAAAGAGAAGGTAATATTCCCCTTCTTCCCTTCCAAGCACAATTCTTCCCCCCCCATCCCTCCACACACACTCACTCACTCACTCACTCTCCACCTTTGGCACTGAAGGAGGAAGCAGCTGTTTAAGTTCAGAGTTACAAAGAGATGGCTGAACTTGCAATGCAACTACAAGGAGGGTATTTATCATAGGACTTTTGCTTGTCAGATAGCTCCAGTTTGACTCTTGGTTTCAATTTCCAACTGAAAGCTATAGAGAAAAATGTGTTTTTGCAACAGGGACCTAAAAAAGTGTAGAGAATAAATCAATCTTCTCTTTTTAAAATACAGATACCAGAGTCTGGTGCAGGCCTGTGAAGTCTGAAGAGCTGTGGAAAAAGCTTAGGAGGGGACATGAGCACAATCTTCAAACATCTGAAGGACTGCCATAAAGAAGAGGGGAAACCTTTTCTCTGTTCTGCAGAGAGCAGGATGCAGAACGGTGGCTTGAAGTTGCAGTAAAGTAATTTTGGATTGGACATCAGGGAAAATGTCTTCACTGTTAGAACAGTGAGGCAGTGGAATAGACTGCCTAGAGAAGTTATATAATCTCTATCATCAGAGGTGCTCAAGAAGAGCTTGGGTAAGCACTGATCAGGGGTGATCTAGAATTAGCTATATCTATCCTGTACTATGGGTATTTCCTATGCTTTTGGAATTTGTTGATTGCCAGGGCCAGGAAGGAATTTTCCCCTCTTCCTACTGCTGTGTGTGTTGGGGAGGGGGCGGGGAAGGTTTGTCTTCCTCAAAAGCGTTGGGTGTTGCCTGCAACCAACACTGGGGATTTTAGTTGGGTTGTGCCAGTGCTTCTGGGTCCCATAAACGTGGAGGTTCCTGGCTAGAGGGTTTTGCCTTTCCACTCAGGGGCAGACTGATCACAGTATTTACCATCAGAAAGGAATTTTACCCCAAGGCCAGACTGGTACAGACTGCAGGGGTCTTTGCCTTCTTCTGTAGTGGGGCATGGCCCTCTTCCCTGGATCACTCAAGTGTGTTTATAAAAAATCCTTGTAGCATCAGGACATTGGAACTTGCATCTCCCTTCTTTACCTATGGAAGGCTAGGGTGCTTTAACTCATGGTTGTGTCAAGGTTAACTGCTTAGATTTGCTAATAGGTTAGACAATAGATTTGTATATGGATGATCCCGACTCAATTGAGGGGTGGACTAGGTGACCTATGAAGGTCCCTTCAAACCCTACTTCTCTGTGATTATAAGATTTAGAGTATCCATTCATGAGCTCACAAGCTCCAAACAACAGATATTTAACAGGAGGTGAATCCACACTAATACTCCACTTCCGTGTCAACACATTGTTTTAGTCTAGAGGAGGATCCAGTGGGGGTGCAGTGGCATGGATGCACACCCTCTTCAGTCGAGGCTGCAAATCCCCAAAGGAAGTATGAATCCCCCCTCCCTTATCCTCCACACGTGCTAATCTCTGCACTTTACAGATGATAAACCTCCTTAATGGCCTTGTTCTTCCACTTATCGGGTTTCTACTACATGTCGATTGTTTGTTGGCTGCCTAATAATTTCTCTTATATTCTGTTTTTAATTTACACATGGAATTTTATGCAAGCCTTGTTCCATCTACTGTTTAGCTCTGCTGTGTTTGCTTACCTACCCTGTTAAACCTGTTTCCTGAGTTTTGATCCTTTCTTGACAAGAAAACACAAAATCTGCCAAGCTATGCATTGATGGCAGTGGTTTTAAGATGTGCTGAAAAGTAGCTATGATAACGTTCTAAGATCACTTTTATCACTTTTAACATATGCCAAGATAGAACCTCTGAGGCAAGGCACTAAAAGTCACAACAACTAATCAAACTGGCATCTAAAGCTCAAGAGATACCCATATTAAAAAGAAAAAAGATTTACTAGCTGTGAGATACAAAGATTACTGATTTATGTCCTTGCTGTACGACTGTACCAGCATATAACATTTTTTATGTCAGCCACATTGGAGGGCTTGGTGCACTTTTACTGCTTTAACCATACTAATGCGGTTTTAGTTGTACAACTTTCTAGACCAGGAAAGCCATTACTAAATTATAAAATATGCCTAATGCTTATCACTAAAAAAGTAGTACACTTTTTCTATCATCTTTCCACCAACTTAATTTTTGTTGTAGGCACACAATGCCCCAAGTAAAGTCTTAATGGCTGTTGATGTTACCCCAATATTTAGATTAATCATTAATTATTCTGATTCAACTCTAACAACTGCCCATGCTTATTTTTTCCTCTCAAGTGGTCTCAGTTCTACTGTTATATCTACCTTCCCCACCAACAGATTACATTTTTCATAACATTTCCATTTTCCATACTTAGAGCCAAATGAAGGGTCTTTCTGCTATTGATTTCCAGCAGGATAGCAATCAGCCAGTCAGGACAGGACACGGGAAAATATCAGTGCCCACTACAATAATATAAAGGGTATTGATGGTCTGTTGGAAAGATCTTATTGATGTTAGCAAATGGCTTAATAGTGACTTAGTGTATGCTGTCTGTAGCTCAGTAAAATGTAGTTAGAATAATTTATTTAAATAATAAATTACATTTTAAATTACATTTTCCAAATACTGATGCAATGATTTATGTAAAAGATGCAATACATAAAACAGAGCATCAAACACATACAATTTAATGAACAAAAGCCTGTATAGAAATGGAAACCTAATAACTTCAAAGACCATGTTGCAATGTTTACATAAAAAGGAAGACTATAGCACGTTTCCTTCGGATTACTTAGGGGTTTTAAATGGTTACCATAAAAAGGGTAAGGACGGTGCTATATGCAACAATTTTCCTGAACTCTGGGTCAGTTGTAGTATAAAGTTTATGTCATTCATGTCCCATAAATTAATTATTTAGCCTTGTAATGAATTCACTACCTTCATTTTGTGGAACACATAGCCCAGATTTTTAAAGATATTTAGATTCCTTAATAGGTATTTAGAAGCTAAGCAGACTTTCATAAGCATGTGCATGTATATCTTTATGCATCCTTTATATCTTTAAAAATCAGGCCCTATGTTGTTATCCCCATAGGAGTAATCTGCAGTCTATCAGTTAACTAGTCTTATGCTGAACATTTCCATTAAACAGAGTTTAAATTAATTCCAGTGCAATCATGGCTCTTTTAGCCTTTCTCTAACGTGACAGCAGAGGAATTTGCACTGGCTGAAAGTGAATTAACAGAAACTTTCATTTGTTGGAGTTGAAGAGCATCATGTTTTTTCCCCCCTGATTTGAGGTGTAGCATAGGATACATTCACATACTTCCATAATTGTGCCTGTTCACTTTCAGCTTTTCAGCTGCTTGTGCCTCCTTTGGAAGTAACATTTTCTATGCTTGGTCTCATCCCAACAGCAATTAGCTCTGGAAAGTTTTAGACCAATTTATTCAACTGCATATTTAAACTCTGATTAGAAACACACTGCAATTAGAAATTCTGCACTCAGGTAACTAAAATTAGGACTCAAGCTAGAAATACTAAATTTGGGTTGTTTCATGTTGTTGAACTGTTTTCATGGCTTTGTTCTTAAACAAGTTTGAAAATACTTGTTCCCAAATGGCTCTGGGTCTAGAAAGTTTCACTATGTATTGCTCTGCAAAGACTGCACTCTTGGACAAAGCTGCAACTGCTTAAAACGAGTACGATTCAAGTTCAAGATAAATATAATGTAAACCTTACAGGACTGACATAGTAGCATAGTATAATATCTTTATGTTTGTGTCTTCTGGCTTTTTCAGCTGAGTAAACATCACATTATTAAATGTGAGTTTTGAATAAGTACATTTGACATGAGGTAATACTTGGTGGAAAACTTAACTGCTGTCATACAAGACAATAATTGCATGCTTGTAAAGTTATAAAAGAAATTACAGTTTATATTCATAACATGTGACATGGAGACCATACACAGCAGGATTTTAGGTTGAACTTTAATATCCACAACTAGAATACTGTATTCATGTGCAACTGACGTTTGCATGGGATACATTTATGCATTGTTACATTAGAAAAGCACTTAACGGGAAGATGGGAGGGAATAACAGTGTTAGAAGGGTCTTGCTCAAAGAAATATATTAAATTATGTTATTGTCTTTAAAGAAGAAAAATATTTTAAATATTTATTTTTTTCTTAAAAATGTAATCATCAAAAGATTTACTTGTTTTATTTTAAAAAGCAACCTTTGTGCATAGTGAGACAAAATCCTTTAAAGTAAAATACCAGTATTTATCATGCTAGCTTTGTCCCCTTTCTATCCAGCTACAGGCAGCAAACATTTCCTGGGCCATCTATTATCCTATTACATCAATCACATTGAAACATGAACTGTACATTGATGTGTCTATGCTCCGTATACAGCTACAAATACTGATTTCATGCCAGTGTACTGCTTATTTCAATACTTCTTGTTAGGCAGGCAGAATTTCAAGAGGCTAATCTTATCAAGAGATTGGAAGATTTTTTTGTTAAAAATATGGTGAATATAAGTGATCAGTGCCTAGCAGAATGCACATCATTCCTATGTCACTGTATTGGGACATAACATTTAGTACTGAATCAGGAAGACGAATGCTATCAACATGACTTAAAAAAGTACCAGGATTCTCCAGGCTTTTCATTCCAGACCCACCTTTTTAGCATATAACATAGCATCACATCTCATTGCAATATGTGAGTTATAATGTTAAGAGAAACATACCTCATCAACACCTGAAAGAAGTAAGGTCTGTTTGGTAAATATCTTTTACTGGAGCAGTAGAATCATATAATCATAGAAAATTAGTATTGGGAGGGACCTCAGGAGGTCATCTAGACTAACCCCCTGCTTAAAGCAGGACCATTGCCAACTACATCAGCTCAGCCAAGGCTTGTCCAGCTGGGTCTTAAAAACCTCCAAGGATGGAGAGTCCACAACATTTCTGGGTAACATTTTCCAGACTTTTACTACCCTTCTGGTGAGAAAATTCTTCCTCATATCTAACCTAAACTTCCCTTGCTGCAATTTGAGACCGTTGCTCTTTGTTCTGACATCTGTCACCACTGAGAACAGTTCAGCTCCATCCTCTTTTGAACCCCCCTTCAGGTAGTTGAAGGCTGCTATTAAATCCCCTCAGTCTTCTCTTCTCTGGATTTAATAAGCCCAGTTCCCTCAGCCTCTCCTCAGAAGTCATGTGCCCCAGCCCCCAAACCATTTGCACTGCCCTCCACTGGACTCCCTCCAATTTGTCCACATCCTTTCTGTAGTGAGGGGCCCAAAACTGAACACATGATGTGGTCTCACCAGTGCTGAATAGACAGGAATAATCACTTCCATTGGCCTGCTGGCAACACTCTTATCAATGCAGTCCAGTATGCCGTTAGCCTTCTTTGCAACCATGGCACACTGTTGGGTCATATTCAACTTATTGTCCCGTGTACGTAACCCCCAGGTCTTTTTCTGCAGAGCTCCTGCCCAGCCACTCGGTCCCCAGACTGTACCAGTACATGGGATTATTCCGTCTTAAGGTTCAGAGCTTTGCACTTGTCATTGTTGAACCTCATGAGATAGATTTATTTTGGCCCAATTTGCCTATATCACTCTGAATCTTTACCCTACTCTCCAGCGTATACTACTCCCCCTAGCTTGCTGCCATCAGAAAACTTGCTGAAGGTGCACTCTATGCCATCTTCCAGGTCGTTAATGAAGATATTGAATGAAACTACCACCAAGACCAACCCCTGGAGCACTCCGCTTGATACCGGCTACCAACTAGGCATTGAACCATTGATTACTACACTCTGAGCCCAATGCGCCAGCCAGTTTTCTATCTACTTTACAGTCCATTCATCCAGTCCATACTTCCTTAGCTTGCCTGTGAGAATATTCTCCTTTTTCCCTTTCTTAAATATGAGCACTATGCTTGCCCTTTTCCAGTCATATGGGACCTCTCCTGGTAGCCGTGAGTTTTCAAAGACGATGCCCAGAAGCTCTGTAATTACATCACCCATCTTCCTCAGCACCCTCAAGTGCATCCCATCCAGCTTTTCTAAAAAGTCCTTAACCTGTTCTTTCACCGCTGTCAGCTGCTCACCTCCTCCTCAAACAGTGCTGCTAGATGCAATAGTCTGGGAGCTGACCTTGCCTGTGAAGACTGAGGTGAAAGAGGGATTGAATGCTTCAGCCTTTTCTGCATCCTTTGTCACAAGGTTGCTTCCCCCATTTAGCAAGGGACCCACATTTTCCCCGATTTTCCTCTTGGTACTGACATGCTTGTAGAAACCCTTCTTGTTAACCTTTGAATCCCTTGCTAACTGCAACATTAATTGTACTTTGGCCTTCCTGACTTTATCACTGCATGCTAGAGGAATGCTCTTATACTCCTCCCTAGTTGTTTTTCCAAATTTCCACTTCTTATAAGCTTCCTTTTTGTGATTTAGTTTAATGAAGAGTTCCCTGCAATGCCATGCTGATCTTCTGCCATATTTGCTAGTTTTCCTGCTTATCAGGATGGTTTGTTCCTGCTGCTTTAAAGTACAGCCAGATCTCCTGGCCCCTTCTGTCAGACTGGCTTCCCAGGGGATCCTGCCCATGAGTTCCCTGAGCCAAAGTTTGTTTTTCTTAAGTCCAGGGTCCTTACTTTGCTATTCTCCAACCTTCCTTTCCTTAGGATCCTGAACTCAATCGTCTCGTGGTTGCTGATGCCTAAGTTGCCATCCACTAACTACATTCCCCACCAATTCTTCCCTGTTTGCAAGCAGCAGGTGAAGAAGAGCATAGCCCCTAGTTGGCTGCTCCAGCACTTGCACCAGGAAGTTGTCCCCTACACTCTACAAAAACTTCCTGGATTGCCCACACACTGCTGTATTGCTCTCCCAGCAGATGGCAGGTTGACTCAAGTCCCCTATGAGAACCAGGGCCTGTGATCAGGAAACTTCTGCTAGCTGTTTGAAGAAAGCCTCATCCACCACTTCCGCCTGGTCTGGTGGTCTATAGCAGCTCCCACCATGACATCACCCTTGTTGCTATGTCCTCTGACCTTAATGCAGAGACTTTCAACAGGCCTATCTCCAATTTCATATTGGAGTGCTGAGCAATCATACGGCTCTTTTACATAAAGTGCAACTCCTCCTCCTCTTCTCCCCTGCAAGTCCTTCCTGAACAGTTTATACCCATCCATAACAGTCCTCCAGTCATGTGAGCTATCCCACCAAGTCTTTGTTATTAAAATCACATCATAGTTCCACGATTGTCCAAGAACTTTCAGTTCTTCCTGTTTGTTTCCCAGGCTCTATGCATTTGTGTACAGGCACCTGAGATAACCAGTCAATTGCCCTGGTTTCTCAGGAAGAATGAGAACAACTCCCCTGTAACCCTTCCTTCCCCTACCTGCTCTTCCTGCTGGACACCAACTTCCCCACTTACATCAAGGGTTTGAGGTTTTGATCTCCCTACCCAGGTGAACCTAGTTTAAATGAAATAGTTGGGAGAGAAATCAGACAAGCTTAGGGGCACAAAATGCCCTTCTTTGGCTCTAGGAAAAAAAGCAGATACAGCCTAAGCTATTTAGGTAATACAATTGTTTTGTTTAAAACTGTGAAGCAAAAATAAGTTATCAGAAGTAGCTATAAAAGTTACTGTTCTACATAGTATTTAGCTCAGGCTGTATCTTTTCCTTCCCTGGAATGGAGGAAGGACATTTTCTGCCTAAAAACTTCTCTAGCATCTCTTCCAATTGTACAGTAGGTCCAGGAAAAAATATTGCCCCAAAATGTTTGCTTCTGATGTACTCTGGGATTATCATGGTAACAACAACAGTACGGAAACTTTGGAAGAAAGAACTACCAGTCCTCTTGGTAAGTTTATTATTAAAGCATGCCTTTCTTTTCTCCCCTTGGCTCCTACCCTTCTCTTTGCCCAATATGATTCTTATAAATCTTGCATTTGGTGTGAGTATTAGATGGATTAATAGTCTATTATACACCTGAAGGATGTTTTACACACAGATTCAGGTAATAGTTAAGTTCTTGTTGATCAACACTATCTGGAACACAAGAATGGAAGTTGGTACAACATGAGCGTATCTAAGAACCAAAAGCCTGTCTGATCTCTATCATAATATCTCCTATTTGTGATGGTAAAAGAACAGAACTGATAGACAGACACACAAAAATCATGTTTTATGCTTCCATTCAATTGCAATATAGCAACATATTCACATTTGATTGCTCATGAACAGCAGCAGCCCTATTATCATCCTATAAAATGCTGCAGTTACATAAAACAGCTAAGCAGGGGAGTAAGTGCTGTATATACAGTCTGTTTTGTAAGATTTACGATCCTGGCCTCATTATAATTGCCTCCATTTGGATGCCAATTCCACTGTTGATATTATATTTTTAAATGAGTTCATGCATTATGCAAAGTTGAAAAAACAGCCCTACTATGTTATCAGAGACCTCAAGGCTACATTTCTGTGGTCAGATTCCATGTTATTATTATTTTTCTTGGTTACCATTAAAAGTAAAATTACACTGCAACCAACCCAGCTGTGTGTTATTTATAGAGGCAGCATTATTATAAAGACATGTTTTTGCTAAAGGCAGTAGCAATGATTTTTTTTCCTCATTTTAAAACCAATTAAGAAAATCATTTTATTAACTTATTTTGTATATTTTCCTTTGAAAGAACAACTTCTCATTGACTGAAGACACAAATTTATCCATAGGAGCTCTGGCAGAACAAACGTAAGTTATTGTGCATTCTAAAAGATCCTATTTGTTAGCCCATTCATGTTAAGATCCAACAGATGAGAAAAAAATTCTTCCAATGGGAACTGTTGCCATCGGGCAACATGCAAGGGCCCAGGTACTTAGCTGTGCTGTGCAGCAGAGAAACAGTGAGGGGTTTCCATCAACTTTCCACCCCTTGTATGTGGGCCAAAATAGCCATTGAGGCCAAGTACAGATATCCAAAAGGCCTGATGCTGAATCTATTCAATCTCTAGTTTAGTCTAAGTTATATAGAGTGAACTGATACACAGGTGAACAGACATTTACTTTTGATTCCAGAAACGTAGCAACATGCCTGCAGTGGCCAATGTCAAAAGCCAAGGGGTGCTAAAGTATGCCTCCCTACTCGGCTGGAGCAGTCAGCTTGGTCTAAGGGCTAAGGTTACCCCATGAACCCTGAAAGTTGCTGGGGGGAGAGGATGGGATTTGCAGGGGTGGTGCAAAGCATAGGGAGATGCTGAAGGACTATGAGTTATCTTGAATCTGGAGAGGATCTGGGACAGGAGTTCAATAAACTGATCTAACCTAAATCAGTTAATTCTGATACCACATCCATCCAGGTTGGTCTTAAACCAGTTTTAGCCATTTTGAAAGTGGTATATATATATATACAGTGAACTTCTGTTGTGTTATGGACTTGAACCAGTTTCCAATCACTTATATTAGTTTATGTGTAATTTCTGTCCCTAGCCTGAGGGTGAAGTTATACATTACACTTAAACCATGCTAATGTAAGCATCTGCAAATTAAAGCCTAGCTTGTGTTCAGATAACTTTAGTCTGCTTCACATAAAATGAGCAATTTGCAGTCATCTATCATTCCAAGAGGCATCACTACCAGCTCTCCACCTTCCCACCCAACTCTGAACTGGAATAGAGCTCAGGGGTCTAGGCCCCTAGCTATGCCCCAGCTTGTCAGCCCTCTAGTGGCAAGTCAAGGCTGCATAGGCAAGAAATGGTATTAACCCTTAATATGCGACTGCTCACAAGATGTTTTAACTTTAGCGCCATTTAACATTCTACGGATTTAGTGTGCTCCAATGTCACCCTGAGAGGCTCCAAGTTGTATAATATTAGCAGCTGTTATTGTCCTATTGGTTTCATTCTGAAAATCACTGACTATTGCAAAACAAACCAATCTATGCTTCAAAGGGCACATCTACACGTACCTTTAACCGTGACTAAATGTAATGAACATTAAGGTAATTTAATGCACATTAAGCAATTTTTGGCAGATGTTTACACATGCAAGGACTTGGCTCTAAAGTTAATGCTAGTTTGCATCTACTAGCACTAGTAATGCAATTTAAGTTAATGCGCTTTAACTAATCGTGCCTAAATTTGATACCTGCATTTGCAGGCATCAAATTTAAGCGCGATTAGCCTTATTTTGTCATTTTTATTGCACATTAAGGGTATGAATGCATGGACACATGCCCATAATGCACATTAAATTATGTAGATGCCCCTAAAAAAATAGTTTTAAGAGCACAAGAATTATTCATGGCAAGCACAGATGTTATGGCATTATCCATAGAAGCAGCGATTGTTACAAGCAAAGAAATCACCCCATCTGTTTCCCAAAACTTGCCGGTGGAGTTTTAAGAAGCCTGAAATTCCCCTTCAGGTCATCATTGATGGTACTATAAGGAAAACTGCATGTGCTCATTTGGATGTTCTTGATATCTATCCCTTTTTAAATCCCTTGAGATTCAAAGGAAGCCTGTATAATTCAAACTTCCTGACAGTAATCTCCAAGTTCTTCTACCTTTCTTGAAAAACAATGGACAGCAGGAACGAACATATGTGGGGAAAGAAAAGGAACAAAGGAACAATAGCTTCTTTGAATGAAAATCAATAATGTTCTTGTTAAAAGCTTAAGTGGAAGCAATGCAAAGTGTAATCCAAAGCTCACTGCCGACTCTTATTGTAGGACTAGTTACTCCTAACCACAGAATGTTCATTTATATTTAGCTCAACTAGCATGTGATCCTAGCAAGACTAAGATGGTCCTTATCAGGGTTCGAATTACACTTCGACTCAGGGGGGAGAGGGGTTGCAGAAAAAAAAAAAATGGGCTGATCATCACGGTGCTCTAATAAAATCAGAGGCCCCTGCAGGTTCTGATTTTCAAATCTCAGAAGGGATTTTGTCTCTTATGGAGGGTCTCAGCCCCCACAAGCTCCCTCATAATTCAAACTCTTGTCCTTATTATCAGGAGCAAAGCTGGGATCTACTCCTTCTTAATGACATAAATCCTATCAGAGCCTGTGATGCTTGTGACATCATAGCAGGCTGCTTATTAAATCAACAGGCACACAAGCAAGACTAGGGGGATACAGTTTGACACCTTGAAATACATTGGGCTCACTCTTGATATATCCATTTTCTTTACTTCAAGTGGTGCCAGCCTCTTCTCAGTGCCACAATTGAAGAGTGGGGGCTGGAAGATTGCTACCTGCCCCATGCTCTGCAATTGTGGAGTGGGGACAGAGCTCCCTGCTGCCAGGATAGGGGGACATTTTCCCCACCTGGGGTCCAATGATGGAGCCTGCCCTGGCAGCAGGCAGCCCCTGGGGGGAGAGAGCAATCTCCCATCCCCTGCTGCCTGGCTGACCGGGAGCAAATTTGCAAACTACAAATGCTTTAATGCGTGCAGTAAGCATCTGCACATGTAGACAGTGATGCACAGTAAAGCATCTCATGTAGACATGACCGGGGGACTGAAAGAAGCATCACATCATTGGTTCAAAACAGCAGAAGTGCTGACATTGAGCCCTCCTCAAGTAACTATAATGAAGTCTAATGTTATCATACATAATATATTTCACTCAATGTGTCTTTCAGCAAAGCTATATATCTAGCATCTATAGTAAAGGAACAGGTTAGAGGTGGGAAGGTGACTGGGATACCTACTTGCCCGAGAGTGCATTCCATGCCACCAAGAAAATCTGCTTCTTTCAGCCCATTGTGATTGCTGCTAATGTCATGGACTTCAAACCGTAATCGCTGAACCTCTTCAAAGTAGAAGTCCACGGTGAAAAGCTTGGAGAAGATTGGGTTTATACAGGTTCGAATCACTTCTGTCCTGTCAACCTGCCATAAAAGAGAATGCACATCAGTGATTTCTTACTATATCTATGACGAGCTACAACTTGGACCAAATTGAAAATGAAATTAAAAAAAATATAAAGTAATTACATTCCAGTTAGGTAACCGAAGAATCCTTAAAAAGAAAATGCATGATTTTAATCCAAATTGTTGCTGTTTTTATTTAAATAGCTTTAATACACTAACATTAATATATTTTTTCTATATAGGGTATCTTTAAAAATGTCTCTGTATTATTAGAAACTGATAGGCAGTGACGCCATTATTTACTATTATGGTTTCATAAGAAAAAGGAACTCCAAAATGTTTTGAGGTACTCTTGTTTAAGACACAGGTTTCAGAAACAAAACAAATTCAATTCCACAGATCTTACAATTTAAATGCTAGAATACTGAATGAGTAAATAAACAGATCAATGGAAGAGTGGTGTAAGGACAACATGACAATACAGGTAGATGTTTCATCAGTGAGTATTTACAGGAATCTCAGTAATTCATAGGACATGACTATGAGGCAGTGAGTGAGAGAACAGAGCAAGTTGAATAAAACACAAAGAGCAAACTCATAAAGTGTGGGCACATTTACACATGCCACTATGGCACTGTTGTTATTGTACCATCATTTAGTACTTCCTTTTGGAAGTACTACAAGATGGCATAATAACAGCTGATACTGTGCATGCCACGTATGGTTATTTTTAGGCACTATGTCGCTGTAGTGACATGCTATCATGGAGGGAGCACGTCACTATGGTGACATGTCATGGGTTTTGCTCATGGACTCTATACTGCTGTAGTGCATTGCTATGGCAGCATAGCATCATGTGTAGATGCACCCTGCAAAAAAGGAAATTAGGGTCCAAATCTCTCTCTAATGCAGCCCCATTGTAGCAAATTAAGTTACACCAAGGATGAATCTGACCAAGGTTTCTCAAAAATTATCACTTTTATTTTTACAGTGCCTCTTTAACTGCATAATTTTGTGATTTGACTTGGTTCTTTTATATCCACATCTTGGCTAGGGATAGAAATTACACATGAACCAGTATAAGTTAATAGAAACTAGTTCAAATCTGTAACACAACAGAAGTTCAGTGTGTATAACCTGTTTCCAAAATGGCTGAAACCAGTTTAAGATAAACCTGGATGGACATGGTATCAGACTTAACTGATTTAGTTAAATTGGTCTATTGAATTCCTGTCCCAAATCCCCACCACATCCAAATTAACAGTCCTCCAGCTTCCCAGGATGCTTTGCACCTCCCCCCACAAACCACCTCTCACAGGGCAGGCAGCTAGCCTTGGCCCAAGTTGTCTGCTCCAGCTGAGTAGGGAGATATGCTCTAGCACCCCGACTTCTGACCAGGACCACTGCAGGCATGTGGTTGTATTTTGGGAATAAAAAGTGAGTGTCTGTTCACTTGTTCATTGGATCACTCTACACAGCTTAGACTAACCTGAGAAGACTGAACCGATTCAGCCTTGGGCTTTTTGATCGTTTATACTTAGCCTTTAAAATATTAAAAGGAAGAGGGACATCACTAAGCCGAAGAAGCATAATATTACCTCTTCTATTTTTCTTTAACTCTGTACTTTTCAGTCACACCACCACAAAAGTAATGCTGACCGACACTTTCTACAGCTCTTTATCCAAATCTTTACACTTAAAAAGATTATCAAAATTAAAATGCTTCCTGGGCTCGGTAGAGCTCATAGGCTCTAAAACACTTCTGAAAATTCGCAACTAGGTAGAGAACATACCTATATACTGACTGATCTTTGTAAGCAAAACTGAGAATATTGGTAGAGCAGTATGGAGTAATTAATTATGCTGCTACCCAGGCTAACAACTTAGATAAATAATTAAAGAATTTCAGTCTTTGGCATTACTTGTCCAGCACTTCGCAACAACTGAGGTGACACAGAAAAATTAAAAAGGAAAAGGAAAAAATAAAAAGAAAGCCTTTGGAATTGCTCATTTGGAACAATTTACATAAGGAAAGGTTGGAAAATCAGACTGTGGGAGAGTTACTTATAAAAATGATCTCTTTTCCCCTCTTTATTAAGCTACATACTAAGAATATCCAGTAAGTTATCCCAAACTCATCCTCACGTTTAGGGTAAGCCTAAAACTGTGGAAGAAGTACTTTTAGAGCCAAATGTATTGCTTGGCCTCCAGAAGAGTGCAGAGCTGGCAGACACAGTAGATGGTTTCTGATCGTAAGAGGTAGGATTTCGCTACTTTACATTATGATGCATTAGGGCTGACATTGTAAGCAATGGAACAATTTCCTTTTTCCACACTCTTTGCCCTAGTCCAGGAAAAAACTAATAATTCTGTAAGATTAAAGGAACTGATCCTAAAATGATCCTAATGGGACTTGAGGATGTCAATCATCATGTAAGAGGAGACTGGTATGTCTCAGAAGGAACAAATTCAATCTTTTAGGGGAAGAGTGATGGGATCTTTTGTCTGATCCCTGGTAAGAAATATCTGTAGTACCAAAGAGACAACAGCTTGCTTACATTTACGGATATAATGTACTATGGTATTCTAGGTACAGCTTATCAGCAAGGACACAAAAAGTAGTAAATCAAAATCAGGAAGAAGAAAAAAGTAATGAGTCTAATTAGCACAGATATTTGTGCTCATGAAAGGTGTAAGATTAACAGCTCTGAACACTGAAGTCTCTTATATAATCAATAAACAGATATAACTTACCATCAGTTATACTGTATGTTGTATCACTGCTGTATTATCATAATCCTAGTCCAACAAGTCTCAGCTATACTAAGGAGAGGCCATCAGAGCAGAGAGGTCCAGCTTCCTTGCCCTCTTAATCTCTGATGTGTTTATTTAGACAGGCAACACATGAGGATACAAAGGAAATATTTATGCTTTTCCCTGATTTCTGAGCTGAAAGAGAGGCCAAATAACTGTGCATCTACACAATTGATGTGCTTTAGGTAATGCACATTAAACCTAGTACCTCTAAGCACTTTTACACATGCTCCAGGGGTGGGGGGCAGCACTTTAATCAGAGTGGCTCTAATTGAAATGCCACTGTGTCTCATGTATCAGCAAACTTTAGTTCAAGCATTCGACAAACTTTAGCTCAAGCACCCCTCCACGCTCCAGCAGACTCAATTAATCTGAATCTGCTCCAATGCACAGGAATTTCAGCATGTTGGAGCAGTTTCCATGCTCACGTACAGGCGCCTTCCATTGTGAAGTACTATAAAAAAATTACATAGCCTATTTTAGTGTGCATTAGCTAAAGAGTATGTTTTTTCTGTGGAACTTTAATGCTCATTAAAACAGGCTACCACATTAAAACACACATGTAGATGTACTCGCAGACTATGTACCAGACTTCAGGTAGTAATAACTGTTGGTTTTGACTCACTACCAAAACAATCATCTCCGTTTCCACTGGACTGAAAGTAGCCTGGCCCACTTGCACAAGAATGGGCACTTTACAAAACAATGCAAATGTGTCTCAATAGCCCAAACAAATAGAAATCCTTAAAGTTCCTCCATGGCCATAGTTTTCTTGAATTTCATTTTCTACACTCCTTCTCTGTAAAAGAATAAGCTCTACATGTAATGTCAAGCAGACTGTTGAAAAAACTGTCCATTTTAAGGGGCCACTCCCATGGGCTATGAGTATGTTACACCTCTTCAGCCAGGATCTCAAGAGTTTTCTAGGGTTCTCTTTCATCAGAATTACCCTATTGTTAGAATATGGAAAAACTGTTCCCTCCACTTTTTCCTTGAAATCAGTGCAGAAAAGGCGAAGAATTAAGTACCTAACAAAGAATAAACAGAGACTTTTTAAAGGAGTGCCCTGATAGTCACAATGACAATAAGAATTTAAATTGCATTTCAAAGAGGATAATACCTGCGTTTTGCAGATCCTCTTTACATACATACAGCTTCCCTTGACATACCATGGCTGTCCAACTGGTGGCCCATGAGGGGTTAAGTTCTGGCCCTGGGCACCTAGCCAGCTGCTGCTCCCCACATAATTCTGGCTGCAAGAGAGGCTAGAGTCTCCAGGCTCCCCCTCCAACCTCTGACTTTTTCTGCTTGCCCTGGCCTGTACAGTGCAGCACAGCTGGAGGAACTGAAGGTAAGCCTGGGGCCAGGAAGGTACACAGTGAAGCATTTTGAGGGTGGGTGTGGGTCTGCAGTGCAGGAGTGATGAGGGGAGGGCCCCTGCGTGCATGCAGGGAAGCAGTCAGGGAAGGCCTACACAATGCAGTGGGGTTGTCAGTGTAGCATATCGCATTGGGGGTCCCTGGCTCACCTTGGTTCTGCCCCCAGCCATTTAGAGGTTGGACAGCCCTGTACCATACTATAATAAGATCCAATTTTCCTTAATTTTCCAGTCTTTCCATATTACTGAGATAATACATCATGCCGGTGTTTCAAAATACTGAATTATACAAAAAAATTACATGGAGGGAGGCAATATCAACAGCACCATAAGCTATAACATTCTTCATGACTTTCTTAGCAGTCAGCCCTGTACAAAAGCAATAAAACCCCATTAGTTTAACTGGCCTCTGGTCTGCTTTATCAACATATTTCACAGTTACCCTAGCCTGCAAGGCATAACCCTGTCTTAAACACAGAAAACATTGCTTCACTTCCTGGCTGTGACTAAGTATTGTTTGGCCATATGTTAGCAAATAGCTGATGTGTTCTGCCCTAGAGAAGTAGGAATGGGTGAAAAGATTCAAGTATATTTACAGATTGCTTTGGGTTCCTTTAAGATGTGAGGTGACATAAATGCCAAACCTCATCCCAGCATTTCTTTTATTATAGCTACAGACTGTGCCAAGTATTTTAACAGTTATGTTACAATTTCAAATTTTAAAGTTTTTTAATGATTGCTGAAGTGGTAAGCCAGAGAGCCAACTTTTTGCTAGCATTGCCAAAAAGGCCATTTTCCTGCAATGCTGAAAGTTCCAAAAGGAGCCTCAGAATAACCCTTAATTGTTTTTGGCAGCAACAACTAATCTTAATACCTGTAGGAGCCAGTGAAATGAGTGAATCTGGCCACACATTTCATATGAACCTGGACACAAACTCAGGTGTTTATGTCACACTAAGCTAGAATTCTGCCCCCATTTAAACCAATAATCAAAGATAAAAGTTCAAGGCCTTATGCATAATTTGAACCCATTTTGACCCATCCAAGAAGCTGAAAGTTCAGAAAGTAGGAGGCATTGTATAACATGAATATGTTAGGATGCACCTTTGAGAATAACAGTTTTAATGGTGCATTGGGGCCATTTTTATTCCATTTGCCGAGGACAGTTTTCAAAGCAGGGTGTGGCAAACAAATATGCTTCCATTCATGGACCATTCTTGCTGCAAAAACCAAACTTTTTTTCAGTTACCCTTAAGGAGAATTTCCTCCAAGCCCAATGGAAAGAAGGGGTCATCACCAGGGAGGACTATTCTGTAGTTGCTCGGGGATGTATGGGGGTAGTTAGGAAAGCCAAGGCAGAGATGGAACTGGGGCTAGCTTCCCAGATTAAGG
>NW_017728886.1:76389606-76450829 GCF_001723895.1 Crocodylus porosus
AGATGAACATCTTGCTGGGGTCGTTTGACCCCAGTACTCTTTCCTGCCATGGCAGGGGGTCGGACTAGTTGATCTGCTCAGATCCCTTCCGACCCTAGAAACTATGAAAATACCCAGGAGACTAGATTGGTTCTATATGCTGGTTGCTTACAGTTTCATAGTTGATAGGGACAGAAGGGGCCTGAGCAGATCATCAAGTTCTGGTCTGGCAGCCAACCCTTCCTGGCCTGGTACCAGGCTGAGGCCCAGGGGTTGGGAACTCCTACTCTAGAGGTTCATCAATATTATGGTCATGCCTATGGCTTTAGGTAGCTAATGCTTGAAACATCTGCTATATTGGACTATTATAGAGCACAGAATTTCTCCAATGTGTAAGCACAGGATAAATTTCCAAGAGCAATGACTGGCAACTAGCTCTTTGCATAGCCAATCAGTGTCACCAGCACCTATTGCTAAAATTGATCACTCAGACAGTAACACTACAACTCCTAGCATGATCAGTAGATCCCCATCTGTCACAATTCAAAAACTCCTTGCTTCTTAGTCCTAGTCTCTCTGAGTAAAGTTTACCCCAGGTGACAGGACCTGAGTCTTCACCTCTCTGGGATGAAATCCCAAGATTCTCTTGCTGGTCAGACTGGGCTTCTAGGGAGCAGCACCTGGTTTACCAACCAGGATTGCTCTGAAGGCCCAACAAGATTTGGCTGCTTGCAAGTCTTCCCATTGGAAGATGCGCTCTTGCTGCTGCTGCTTCTCATGCCCTTGTCAAACTAGATGTCCTTCCATAATTGTGCACAAGCAATGGCTCTTTCCATTATTGCAGCAAGGTCCCTCTTTGTACAGAACTCACCAAGGAGGCAGCAAATGAGAAGGTGTTCTATAGTCTGTACTTCAGCACACTCACATATATTTGTATCATTAAAGTAGGCCCATTTGATTGTATCTGTTTTTGATCTTCTAGTCTGTGTGCACAGGTGATTTAGGCATCACCACCACACTGCTTCTAGTCTGTGTGCACAGGTGATTTAGGCATCACCACCACACTGCTGGCCAGTCTAGATCAGCCCCTCTGGGCAGGTCCTCCTGGGGTTTTAGGTTCATTTCAGAGCACCTGACTCCATGTAATCTTTCTTTCCATAACCTCAGTTGCACCCTGTCAGCCATCATGACAAACAGCACAACACTGGTCACAAAATTATCTCATGCTTTAAGCCATTTAGTTACTTAGTTACTTCTGTGGGACCACAGAGTGGATACCTGGAGTCTTTCATCTGCCTTGTGGGGGTGGGGAGGAGGGTTGGCTTACTACCTTTCTTCCGATATCAGGTGATGCAACGCCAATGTGCAAGTACAGGCTATCCTTTAGTGTTGGCTTTAGACATCCTGTTATTTCATGACTGCTGCTATTTAGAACTAGATCTAGATTGTTCCCATACTGGACATGCATACTCTGCAATGGAGTAACACAAGATTTCGCAATGTAGCTGGGTTCATTCCCCACTTTCAGGTTATCAACTTTTAAAGAATGTTGTTGCAGGCTCTGACTTTCCTTTTCACCTTCTCTACATGTGCTTTGAAGGTAAGTGTTTGGTCCAATGTAACCCCAAGTACACAGGGTGTGGGTGATTAGCGGGGATCCTGGTTTTCTCCGTTTAAAAATCATAAATTCTTTGATTAAAAATAAAATCATAAATGCTCCAATTAAAAACCCCCAAATCCACATTTTTCTGAGATTAAAATGAAATGCCACTATATATATAGCTATCAGTTGAACACAACATTTTCTCAATATATTTACCGTTTTAAATCAATTTGGAAGTCTATCAGTACCTCAATCACTATAATAAAATACATTTTAAATACCTATAAATTTTGTTGTTTGATTTTCGGTTTTTTATCATAAAAACTGAGCTTCCCCCCTGCCCCCTTTGTTCACCAGGACATGGGTCTAGCTGTGGCTGTCCTTCTGTGCCCCCACCCCTCACTGTTTTATGGTGAGCAGCCCTGATATACCAGTGCCCTGCTCATGCCATTGCCCCTCACTTCTAAGTCATTGCCCCCCCAGCCCTACTGATGCCCCTCACTCCCCACCCACAGGCCCGCACCTCCCCAGATCTTCCAGAAGGGGTCCCCAGCTTCCGGGGCTAAGGCACCTGGGTCAGCAGCCCCTTACCCCCTGCAGCAGCACCTAACTCCTGGCTGCCACCTGTGGGAGGGGGCAGCTGCTGCAGAAGAGTGGAGCATGGAGCCTGGGTCCCCCTCTCCCACAGGTGGTACAGCCAGAGCAGAACCCAATGTGAGGTGTGGAGGCAGGCTGCCCACCATAGGCTCCCTGCCCTGCTGACCATATGTGGTGGGAGAAAATATTTGGGGAGGGGCTGGGCAGTGCACCTACCTGACCCCTGCCCCTCCCTCCCACAGGGCTGTTGTGGGGGGCTGACATGTGCTGATGTTGTGCATGCAGCAGTGGAAAAACACATGGCAGGGGCACTGGGCATGGAGCTGCGATGGCGAGGCATGGCAGTGGAGCTGTTGCCAGCCACCGCAAAATTAGTATGTGGGGGCTGAGCCCCATTAGCCTTGGCCTTCTGCTCCCTATGCTACTGCCTTCCCCCTGGGGTTTCCCTGGCCCAGTGAAAGTGCGAAGCTTGGTGCTGCCACTGGGGGCCCCATGCCACCCTGGCAAGCTGCTCCCTGCCTGCCTGGCAGCAGCAAGGGACACACCTCTGAACCACTGCCCCCATTTTTGTTGTCGTCTTCAGCAGCTCCATTTCTTGTAGTTTTACATTAGAAAGTAGATGTGCTGAACGTAACCCAATGCAACCTTTCCCACTCACCCCAACCCCTGGAAATCTGTCAGCCTACAAGAGGAAAGCCATTGTTTTCCCACATTTTTCTTCTTTACAAGAGAACACCCGGGTTTTTCTCCTTAAAATGAGAAAATTCAGGTTTTTACACATTTTTCAAAATGAAGTATTGTTTCATCTCAAAAGTAAGGATTGAAAGCATAACAAGGGAAGGACTTAAAGCATAACTGACTCCTAGTTTATCCCATGCACCCCAACATCTCGGACTACAGGGAGAGTACATGCATGTATACGGACAGCTGTGCACAACTGTTGGTTTCTCTGCTCTGGTTTTCAAGGCCATCTCTTTTTTACCCCTGTCCTCCTTTGTTTTCTTTGGGCCTCCTGAGCCAGACTCAAACTGGTGTGCATGTGTGCATGCAGGCATGTGTGTGTGTGCGTGCGCACGTAAAAATAGACTTCAAAGTACTGGCTTTCTGTAATGTGCTTTAATGATCAGTGAATGGATATGTATTAGAAGTGCCTGTCTGCTTTCCTCTCTAAATGACAATCACTCCTAAATTATTTAACCCCTTTGTAATCATATAGCAGTCAACAAACATAATAAAATACACTATATTAATTAAATAATATTTTTATCACCCATGTCCTTCACACTGCCTAGGAGATCTTAAGCAGCAGCTAGCTTGTGTGTGGTGAATTAGATTAGTTCAGTTGGGATTTAATTATTCATTGCAGGTTCAATTCCAGCTACATACAGCTCTGCCTTTAAATGAGTATATAGTATTAAAATTAAAGCAATATATATTTTAGTCACACATTTTTCATGCAGAATTGTACACGTATAGCTTTCCACTCCCCTATCCTCCAAAAGAGGAGGAGGAACCAGGTAGAGAGTGAATCTTTCTCATATCTATAACAATTAAAAGAGTGGGAAGTGGAAGTCATTTCAAACAAGAGAACATGACAAGGGCTGGCTCAGGCTGTTGACTGGCTCAGTCTCTTGATGCTGATAGTTGGAAGTAAGAGTCCAGCCCTTACATGATCAAGGGGCACAGACAGAAGTGACAATTTTCACCCAATCTGGCCACAGAAAGCAGTCTATTGCCATGACCAAACATAAGTGCACTGCTATAGACCACTTCAAAAATGTTCCTCATTGCATGAGGGGTCAGATGAAGATGTTTCAAACCAGAGTGTCTTCTATAACTTATGTCTGCACTGACCTGCAGCCTCAAGCTGTTTTCAGAATGGGACGGGGAAAAGGGAGGCAGACAGTTATGTCTGGGGTATTTTCAGCCTCCACTGGAGGGTGGGGTGGGTGGGATGTATTGATGGGGCCCTAATTCACCCACCCCACCCTCCAGTACCACCTGGGGAACCCCTAGAATGAGATCCCTCTGCTCCCTTTCCCCCCTCCCATTCTGAAACAGGGACAGGCGGGGAGAGAGGAGCGGCCATTGCTCAGCCATTGCTCCCAGCCAGCAGCTAGATTCTCCTCCCCACTGGAACCAACAGTGAAGTTCTGTTTGGTCCGAGGGATCACTGTAACTCAGAGCACTTCCTAAAAAGCATTTTCACATACGGCTGGGAGCTGCACATCTGTCTCCACCCATAGACTCATAGAATCAGAGAGAAGCAGGGCTGGAAGGGACCTCCACAGGTAATCTAGTCCAGCCCCCTGCCTGAGGCAGAATCAACCTTATCTAAGCCATCCCACACAAATCTCTTATCTAATCTTTTAGCAAAACCACAGTCAACCCTGGCACAACACAAGACATAATGCCCTAACAGGCCATAGGTAAAGCAGGGGGACAATGGTGTCCAACATCCTGCTTCTGTAAAGGTTGTTAAAATATACTCTAGAGATCCCAGAAAGGAAATTGATGAAACATTTTTATAATGATCCTGGGCATGGAAAGCTGAAGGAATTATCTCCAGGATAGGCAGCTCTTTGACCCTGTGCCATAATCAGAAATTAACACAGGTTAATTGCAAGTTAAAATCACCACCTTTGATGGTTGTCAGATAATCATATTCTTCATCCAGTTTCTGGTGAATGTGTATCCATGTCACAAATACCACCATTATCTCAACAGGCACTAATTAGCACCTGTGTTGGCACCCTCAGTAGTAGAGAGGCCAGTCAGGAGACTGAACTATCTTCTTACTTGAAGAGAGAAGTTTTCCAAATTAGATTAAATATACATTAATAAGGTACTACGAAGAAGTACCTTTGCACTTTGGCTAATGAATATAAACAAATAGAAAGCATGGAGCTACAAAGAGAAAGCCTGGGGCTGTGGGAACATAGTACTAGCAGTTTTAAGAAGACCTACATTGGTTTAAATGTTTTAAAAATAACATCAATCAAAGGGATGAGGTGTAAAATATCCATATCCTATTTAGAGTAGGTAGAATATAGGCACTGACCACTCTGCTGGATCTCTGGAAATTTACCAGCCAGTGCATCTTCAGCAGGTCTCAGCCCATCAAATGTTTATTTTTCTCAGTACATTTGACCAAAAGAGGGGGAGCGGGCAATAGTGGGATGTCAAAGCTACTAAAGTTGATCTGGAAGCCATTGTTATAATATCAATTAAATCTAGAAAATCACTTTTGTCAGCCTAGATGACAAATAGGATGGAGGTGAAGGGGTGACATTATTGTTAGATCATCTGAATTTCAGCAACTGAAACTTTTCATGATACAGTACCTCATATGAGAATCTGATACAAGTATGAAGCAATTTACACTTTACTTGATGGCTCCTAAGTAAAGTCTTTTTTAATACTGTAGAAGTGCTTTCACACCATCTCATCTTTATTCCACAAATGAGGAAAGTCATTGAAAAGGGTCACCATAATTTATACCCCTTGTTTTCATGATAATTGATGTTTGAATATAGTGCAGAGAATCCAATACCTCTTTAACTCTTTCCCACTTTAAAGATTCAAAGCAGAGCAGAACACATTTACAACTACTGCCACAAAAACAGCTTCACAGAGGCTGGTAATGAAAAGTTCATTATGAATAATCTCAAAAATATCAGTGTGGAACGTATTTGTTTAACTAACACGTAAAGAATCAAATCAGGATCAGGGGTCTCCATTGTGCACTCACACTGGAAGTCATAGACCAAGCTATAAAGGGATTTCAGATTTTTAATTGCCTAAACTAAGGACTTGATTTCCTACAAATGTTGAACATCTGCTAAATGAAAAACTTTATGGCTTCTCAAGCTGTCAACCAAAAAAGTCAAGGCATTTAAGACTGTAAGGCCAGATCCAGATGTGTAGGCATGCGCCTTTCCCCGGGACAAACAGCAGTGGCAGAATATGTGCCACTGCTAGTCATCCCTGGGGAACACCTGTGCACGTTAGCCAGGATAGGTAGGAGAAGCTGAGGCTAGTAACTGGGATGGCCTCAGTAAGCTTATGTGGGGTCTCGGGGTCCTCCCAGGGCTCCAGTGGTGGCAATTGGGCAGCAGGGAGCCTGACTGGAAGCAGGGAGCCTGGCTGGCAGCTGGAGTGTAGTTCCAGCCAGCCAGATTCTGGTTTCAGGTGGTGCACTCTGCTGCCATGTGCACTGCCCTGCTTTTCTTTAAACTGGGATCTCCTGATGTCAAAACATCACCCCCCACATTGCAAATGAGTAGCAAAGGAAACATCTGCATGTTCAGGGTGTGCCCAAAGTGTCTAGAATACAAGCCTCAACTTTCATTCTGTTTATGGGGATCTTATGTTGGCGTCTTGTCTATCCTAAACCCTTGTAATCTAGTCAGGGCATAAACTTGTTAACTGGGCTTCTAGACTCTCTTACAATCTATTCAACTGCTTATCAAAGAGACGACCAAAAATTATGTTGTGACTACCATATTCCTTTGAAAACAGTCTTCTCTTCTGTCCTGTTTACAGAACCTCTGCCCATTTTCCAGCAACACTCAAACTATTAAAGCAACACTATAAAGAGCAAAGATATTCCTATACCCTGCACAAGAATTTCTAGAAGACACTTTTATTACTGTTTCTCAACATGTAATGGTAAACAAAGGTACCTTGGAAATGGAAAGCAATGCTTTCATTCTGAAGTCAGTTTAATCATTCTCTGCTGAGAAGACCTGAATTATGCTGAGCTGATATTCTAGCATACTCATCAGTTGGCTGATACTGTAAAGAGAAGCAGTGCCTTTCAAGTATATTCAAGTGTTCTGCAACTACCTCTTCAAAGTTGGCTGGAATACCAATGGTGCAGCAGCTGATGTAAGAAGCATCATGCTTTTTTGTAATACAAAGTTAACAGGTAGAAAAATTCTGGTACTTCACATCTGAAATTAAACCTAAGAAAATGCAGTTTTTGTGTTTTACTTCACTCAAAAATAAGAGTCCTTCCATCCTCTTATTTTTTCACTGATGCTTCATGGCTACTACAGAAATTTCTATTGACTTGCCACTATGTGAATATGACTGAGCTTAGACAGTTATACTGACTCAACAATAGTTTTGTGAGTTTGCTGATCAGTGAAAGTGCCCCCCAATTTATTTTTCTAACTTATAGCAGAAAACTCAATTTTGTTCACTCCAGATTTACCTTCAAGGGCTTGTCTCATCTAGTCATTTTTTCCATTCATCTCTTATTGCTCAGGGGAAGAAAAACTGATTCTATAGGAGTCCCTGAGAGTTTGACACTGACTGGAGGAGGGACAAGACTTTACTCTTAAGAATTTTAAGGTGAACTTTTGCTGTGTGTTAGCATCACAACTATTTTCATAACATTACCTCACCCATTCAGTCACTTGCAAATTTTTCTTCACAAGTTAAACCACTGCACCTCTTCTGCAATTTTCCACTGTGCTTCAAAAGAGCTGCTGTGGGAATAAGTTTGATCAAATACAGAATACTCTTAGTCCTTGGATTTATCAAATCCAATTCATCAGGCAACTAAATACAGAAGGTTTGCAACTGCTAGACTGTTAAATATTTTATCATTATAATATTACTATATTATTAAGGGAGCACACTGAACCAGAAGTAGAATCCTGAGACCTATTGTACACTGTGCAAACATCTTTAAAGAGGCTACTTACTGGGTGCATCTACACGAGACACCACATGCACAGTAGACTAATTCTACTGTGCATTAGCGCATCATGGCAAACTATGCTTATGCACTAATGTGCAGCAGAATTAGTTTACAGCGCATTAAGCATCACAAAAAGACCATGCACCATTGCTACTGTGCATTAGTGCTGGCTACTGCACATTTATGTAGTACCTCATAGCAGAGGTACTAAACAATGCGCAGTAGCAACAGTGCATTAATGCATGTGTAGATGTGCCCACTTTGCAGCAATGAGTTATGTAAATAGATGAATACTCTCATGGTTCACTCATAGCTTCTATATATTTCTGGACCAACCATCAAAGCACAACAGCTGCAACACTAGAAAGATCATTCCAGTATAGCTAATACACTGATGCTAAGGGCAATATATTATGAGGTAGGTAGACCATGGTTTCTGTTGGAATCTTAAAGAGGAGGAATTTGAATCTGGGCCTCCCATGCACATGCACCCCCTGAAAGTGCCGGCTGGGGAACGGGGGCATCAGGAGAAGTGATCCCAGCAGTCCCCCTGTGGCCAACTGCACCCACCCGGAAGTGTCAGCAGTCTGTGCGATCGGCCATGGGGAGGATTCCCTCCCCCACCAGTTGGCGTGATCAGCCCTGAAAGAACTAGGGTTTTTTTGTCTGGAGAAGACTAGACCAAGCGGGGAAATACCTGAAGGGTGATTCCAGAGAAAATGGAAATGGGCTCTTTTCTATGGCTGATGGAGCTAGGTCTAGGAGCAATGGCCTCAAGCTGTAGCAGGGAAAATGTAGGTCAAAGATTAGGAGGAACTTTATGACTACGAGGGTGTTCAAGCTTTGGAACAGGCTGCCTACAGAAGTTGTGACATCTTCATCCTTGGAAGTTTCCAAGAGCAGGTTAAACAGATATTTGGCTTGGATGGCTAAGTCAGAGGTGATCCTGCCTGGAACAGGGGACTGAACTAGATGACATTGTGAGATGCCTTCCAGCTCTATTTTCCTATGATTCCTATGGTAATACTTGAGATAAATCTGTAACCATGCAAAATGGAGTTTAATGTTTCACAAGCACTGAGCAGACTTCATGAAGCCTGCTCTAAACAACAAAGTTTAATTGCAGAAATTGCATTTTCGTTGGCTCAGAACTGCACATGCACAGATCTGACGCAAGTCAGCAAAATCCAGCCTGTCCCCTGAACAAACCACTTCCCTGAAGAGTGGAAAACACAGAGCGGCTGACACAACAACAGCATGGACAGATTCCTGCAACGCAGTAACGTTGGCAACTGTGCATCCAGGACTCCTACCCACAGTGAACTTTTGACACAACCTCTTGAAGTGAAGGTGTGCGGCAACAACAAAGCAGCCAAGTGTGCATGTGCTCCCTTCACAGAGCAGTATCGGGAGCTTCAAGGCAATAAGAACTCAGAAGGCAAAACTTTCTATTGTAACCACGGCTTCTGATTGAGTTGAGTATTGCTACATATAAAGAGTGCTGTGCTTTCTCTTTAACCAACCTAGCTCATGAGTTTTTAATGAATACTGCAAATTGTTACATAAATAGGAACTATTATGATGACTCTGCTATACTGTATATACTATACTTGCTAACTGGGTCAAAGTTCCTTAATGAACTATGGGAAGGCATTCAAAGAAGTATCTAAAAATAATATAAAATAGGCATCAGTGAAAAGTTGGGAAGTTCAGTGCCTGACCAAACTGAGTTTATAGTGTTCTATTAAATGCCCTCTTTGAAGAATGCCTGATTCATGCTCTAAGCAACACATTTTTTTCAGCATATACTAGACAGAGCTTTGTAAAGTATTTATGAATTTTGACCCATTGTAAGTACTGTACAAGGACTTCATTGTAATCACTCCATTGCAGTTGTTTCAAAGTGATCCAGTCCCTGGATATTTAATGAGCACTCATGAGACAGAATGATAGGGAGAAGGAGCATTACTTTTACTAACTTCATGAGTATTCAGCTCAGGCTGAGTCTGATTAGGCCTCAGCTCACTATGGCTACACTTAGAAACCTAACATCTGTGTTAGCGTAATCACGCCCATACTAAAATGGCATCATCTTATACCCACAGTTATTGGGGACTAAAATGAAAACTGATGATGCATAAAGTTCTATGACCCACTCAGATGCCACTTCTTTTGGATGAAGGAAGTATAATTCAGGGTGTGGACATACTCCAGCATTAGTTTTAATTTACCTACCCTGACGAGTAGTAGTAGTCCAACCAGAGCAACAGAGAGCTGAGCATGAGCTAATTCACCTTACTTGGCTTCTCAGTAAGTTATCCAACAGTGAGCTCTGTGTTTCAGTGGCTAGACTGCTACTAATAGCCAAGTTAAAACTTAAAGCTAGCTTGGATACCTCAATGTTACAGCATAATTTGTAGTGTAAGCATATCATTATACTCTTGGATATATGCACCTCAGGGTGCATGAATTATACAGTCAAGTGTTTACAGTTGATACCTGTATTTATTTGCATAACATTTTACATTTGGATCATATACTGATACATAATTCCTAGGTATCTGAAGAGAATTATGTATGTTTATTTTTGAGAAAAGGAGATTAAAGGTGTGAAGGACACATGATAGTATTGAATAATTTAAAGCCTGCAGTAAAGATGGAAAACCCATGGATAACAGGTAAATGAGGCAAGAACTCAGAACTGTAGCAAAGTAATACTGGGGGCATCTACATACACATTAGCATGCTTTAGTTAATGCACATTAAATCTAGTACCTCCATTGTGAGGTACTATGAAAATGCACATTCGCCTATTTTAAAGTGCGTTAACTAAATAGTATGGGGCATTTTTACATGTGTTGTGGGATGCGGTGCTGGCCACTTGAATTAGCGAGCCACATTAATTACAAGTCCCAGTGCATCATCGCATTTCCCTGCGCTGAAAAAATGGCAGTGGGGCACTTTGAACTAAAGCTCATTGAATGGGTTTTATTTCAAAGCGCACCACCACCATTTTTTCAGCACAGAGACGCTGATACACGACGCAGAAAGCTGCCAGAGCGCATCAATTTCTGTGCTCTTTGTGCTGGATTTCCAGTGAGTCGGAGCAGGCTCCATACACGTGTATAGGAGCCCACAGTTTTTAGTGACACTTTATTGTACATTAAAGTGAACGTGTAGACGGACCCTTAGAGAAGATCTCAGGAGAGGCTTTCTAACTGTGAAAAACAATGTGAAAGTCTACCTAGGCATGTTGTGGAACCTTCACTGAAGGTTTTCAAGAGGAAGGTGGACATACTTCTGCTGAGCTTGTTTAGAAATAATGCCTTGAATTAGATCAGGGTTCAGCAGTGTTTTGTGGCTGGGGGGCATCTGGCTGAGGCACAGCAGAAGGAGAGATCACTCTGTGCCAAAGTCAGACTGCAGCATGGTGCAGGGAGAGCTTCCCCTCTGCTGAAGTCTCCCATGTCCAGCTGTAGTGTGGCACGAGCAGAGTCTCTCACTGATGAATGCTGCCCAAGCTACAGCTTTCCAGGCCAGATCTAAAGGTTCTGCAGTTTATAGGTTGTTGAATCCTGAATTAGACTACTCTTGAGTACTGTTTCAACCCTGAGATTTTGGTTCTTCCGTTACTACCTAGTTTGGCAAAACTTAACTTGACATGCCATTTCAACCTAATGTTCCCACCACTTTAATCTAGTGAACCCTCTCTTGCTAACTGTGTGATCCCATCTTTTAAGAGACAAGCCTACAATACCCTTTCAAATTAGCCACAGTAACATCTACTTACCAATGGAATCACTAACTGGATTTGCAATTCACAGCATTATAGAACTCAGATAGTTGGGTGTGTTAGACTGGGTAACCCTGCCCAAAGTTTCTCAAGATTTGGAAGTGATCCCTGGGATTACAGTTCTTGATTGACATTTGTCCAGGTCATTTTTGTTTGTTTGTACATTATATTTCTTTAACCAAAGACTGTAAGAAAGCTGCGTTCTGTGGATTATTTCTGTGCAGAGGGAGCAAAGTTTGATTGAATAATAGATAGATACTTTGATGTTTTTTCCCCTATATGTATTATAGTTTAATATTTCCCGACAAATTAAATATTGTAATATGGATTTAACACCACAACTGACTGTGGTGTTAAATCCATAAAGCCACAGAAAAACTTGTGGTTCCCAGCACCGAGCTCCTTAGAAATGAATATTTCTGCTGAGGTGAAGGCTTGCTAGATTCTCTAGTGTTCCATTTTTATTTTATTTTTTAATTTGTTATTCTACTTTCACTTTGTTTTTTTATTGATTCAATATTCCAAATGCAAATCCACACTGTTACTCAGTGAAAACAAGAAAACAGGATTAACCAGATGGTTTTCAGTACAAGATTAAATGTATGCTGGATGCCTACTACCATCTGTTTTCCAACTCCCATCATCAAGGAATATAGTTACAGTAATATATTTGCACCTAAATCCCATTGGAACAATGGGACAAAAAATGAGGGCAAGTCAACTCTTCTAAAGTAAATGCCAAAGAGCTCTAATGTGTATCTTCCACCTCTGCTATTTAAAAAGTGCATTCCAAAATTAATTCTTACCATTACTATCCACACTGTCTCACATTTAACTAATCCCTTCACATTAGAAGTTGAGTTTCCATGCTCATGAAGTAAATGGTTGTCTTTTCCTTATTTGCCTTACTTTACACTAAAAGTCTGAGAAAAGTGTGGCAGATATTTAGAGGATTCCTAATCTATACTGATGTTAAGGGGTTTCTACATCTATATTAAATACTTGCTGTATTCTAAAACTGTTCTCTGCAATCATCTGGTTAATTTGCTGATCATACTACACAAATGTTCTAGTTGCCAGAGCTTCTTTTAATGGATTGTTTAATGAACCATTCTTAGCACCTATTACTAGGTAAAAATATGAACCTGACAAAGTCACAAGTTTTTGGAGAAAAGGGATTTTAAAATTTTTTAATCAGAAAGAATGAAGTTGTTAGATGATCTTTGCCTCATGCAGTTATATTACATTGAGTAGGAATACCACATGACGTCAGTAACCCACTCTATAATTAATTGGCTATGAATAGTAATTCAGTAATTTATTTATACTGATAAACATCTATTTTATACACTTGGGTAACTAAAGCAGAACTAATATAGATTCTCATATGGGTATATGAATTATGTCAACTGATACAGTCCTGGGTCAGGCTGTCAGTTTAAGAAACTCATCTACTAATGATATGCTCATAATTAAAGATTTATTAATTCATCTTTAATGTCATAATTCAACTGTTAAATCAATTATATATCAGTGAAGCATTAAAACTGGGGAGATGGTACACACTTATGCAACTAGACTGTGGATCCCCAAGCTCCCATTCTGTGCCCAAGACCTTGCATCAAAGCCTATTTGAGTCATTTGGAGTCTTTCCATTACCTCCACAGGGATCACCTGAAATAAGTGCTGTGAACCCACTTTTCAAATCACCTTTGTCCACCCTCTACCTCTGTGGGGAGCCATCTTTTCGGCTTGTGTGCCACATGTTAGCTCTGTACTCTCTCCAAGTACCACTGCTTTTGCCTGCTCTGCTTTGTGCTTCCTGCCCCATCTGCTGCTGTGCTGCCTGTCGCCTCCCTGATCTGCTGCATGACACACACAGAGGCTTCCCATGCCACTTGCCACCCATTGCCCATTCCTGTTTTACCCCTCGCACTTTCTTATTAGAGAATGGCTATTTGTCTCTTTCATGTTTTGCTTTCCTCAGAAGCTCAGGTATCGGCTGAAGTCAAAATTAGAGATTTTGACTGAAATGTGCTGATGTTCCTGCTGGGACAAAAATCTAGAAGTTCCTACTTAGAGGGTGTTGTCCTACTACTGCTCAAAGTTAGACCCGTCACCACAGTTGAGGTCAGTAAGGAATTTTACCTCGGTCAGATTTAGCATAGATTGGGGGGGGGGAGGGGGGTTGCTGTCCTCTGTAGCAGAGAACACAGCCCTCTTGAACCTCCTGAACACCTTTTAACAACCCCTGAAGTGGCGGGACACTGTGCCCTCATCCCTCTGTTTTACCTACCTGTGGCAATTCAGGTTGTTCTTCATATTTTGGGGCAATATGCCTTGTAGTTGCATGACAGTCATTTGTATAGTTTTAGGAGTAGGTTAGAAAAACAGTTATATGGGATGGTTTGACTAGGGATGATCCTGCCTTGAACAGGGGGTTGGACTAGATGACATCCTAAGATCCCTTCCAGCCCTACTTTTCTATAATTCTAAGATCTGAGGTGGGAGCTACCTTTTCAAAAGTGACATGGTATAACTGCTTATGCCAGATCTTAGAGGAGATAGTGTATGACTGTATACAATTTAAGAAAGTAATTCTGTTTTTTATTAAAAATTATTCAGCAGCTAATTCCTGCAGCAGCTAGGATCTAATAATTATATCAATTAATGAAATTCATTTTTCATTGTGATTTTTTTTTGCACCAGATTTTTTTTTTATTAGTTTTGATTCAAGAGAAACTATCCAGGGATTATTTGGTCATATTTTTAAAGAGCTTCCTCACAATAAGTCTTTCTGCTCTTCATTGTACTTACATATGATTGTAATAAGTCAATTTGCCATCCTTATGGAGCTTCCATTTATTTCCAAAATAGTGTCATTGTAAAATAGCTCTTTTCAGTCAATACTGTGCTTATTTCCTGCTTTATAGCAATGATTGTGGAAGGTACAATGCAGAGGGGAAATCAGGCCCTAGACCTATGATAGTTCAATTAAATCCTTGTTTTCAAATTATATGAAAAAAGTTCAATATGTATATATGGCTGTATCTTTCTCTGCTCAGAGAAAATTTACCTCAGGGCTTTCTATCTTTTAGATAGCAATAGGCTTAAGAAAACATGAGACTAAAATCAAGAAGACAGGCACCTAAGGCAAGGTACATTCACCTACAGTGCAATGATACATTTGAGAGTGCTTCCACTTGCTTTTTTCTCCCTCTAGCTGTCTTGTTAGCAAATGCAGGTGACTACACGTAATGGCCTTTCTGGCCTTACGTTGTTTCATATACTATAAAGAGAAAGGAAATTGTGGCAATATGAGGCAATGTGTGTAAGGTACACAAGGGAATTCAGCTTGGAATGTATACTGTTTCATGACAAAGAGATTGCTTATTTCTTTACATAGAGATTTCTAAGCATTGTGATTTTTGAGCTTTTGACTACAATGTTCCAAGCATCCCCAAGCCCATGAGGGTTATCCCTAGAGGACATACTATCCTTCCTATATAAATCCATCTACATATATTAAGATGTACAAAGCAGCTAGGCAAACAAGCACCACTCCTGAAAAGAAGCTTTTGAGCTGAAAAATCCTGAACAGTGTCTGAATGCTTATAGATCTAGAAAGCTAGGGGATACATGTTTGCAGCACAGCAGAATTATCCTCACTACATTTCCCTAAGTATGTATCCTGTTCTAATAGGAAGGCAGTCAACATGCTGATGCAAAGAATGAAGTCCTTTACTGCAGAATACTGTATTCAGATTCAAATATAAAGTGCAGCTAAGTTTAATGACTTAGCTGGCTCCTTCAGCTAAAACCCGTGAAACTTACTGAAAATATAAAGTTGGTGCCCATCATTTATTAACTAAAGATCAATATACAACTTCAACAGGAATCGTAGTCTTTTAAAGTGGATTTCAAATGGACTGAAGCTGCAAAGAAAAGCCTATCCAAGATCAGATTAGCAAAGTGTGGCTCTGAATTCTCTTTTCAACGGACTGATATTCAATTTATAAAGAAAAGCAACAAGGGGAGCTTTCAAAGGATAGCCTCCCTCTCAGATTTTTTTTCCAGTTAAAAACAAATACTAGAGAGAAAACTAATGTAGTTAAAAATAATCAAAATATTATCCAGCCGAAGATGGCTGCTGTTTTAGAGTTACATTGCTCAGTAGCAATGATACACTAACTTTGGCTCTCAGTAGGCGCATCTACATGTTGCCCTGCAGCAACGTAGTGATGTGCTAGGTAGCCTTACAGCACACTACAGCAACAAAGCGATCACATGGCTCCTCAAGTACAGTGTGCTGCTACAGTGATGTACCTGGAAATTTACCTGTGTGTGGTGTGCAGAGCGCAGTAGCAGCCCATACTGCACCATGCTTTATTACTTCCTAAAGGAAGTACTAAAGCACAGCACTGTAGCAACGTCACAACACAGTGATGTGTAGACACAGCCAGTGATTATCTGTCTGTTCTAAGGAATCAGACCCTAATTTAAAAGACCACATGCAATCTCAGCCATATCGTGGTATGGGCTTTCAAGGGCTTCACCCATTCAAAGCCCATGCATCAAGTAGGTTTGAAGTAAATGGGACTTAAATGTTTGATTAGTGTCTTGCTCAACCAGGGGCATGTGTAAAGGTCTAGATAGATCATGCAAAACCTAGAAAGATACTGATATAATTTACAAGGAGTGGTCAATAGTACAGTTTTCAAGGGCTTTTTTCCTCTCAAGTATGTTTATGATGTTTTATAAATTGGTCTTTTAATTTGTGCTATGAAGAAATACATTTTAGATGTGCTGATTTTCTAGTCACACATTCATTTATAGATATACAAACGTGTGATGGCAAGGTATAAGATGTATGACTTTACTTCATATCAGCTGCTGTGTGCTATTTCATATGTGCACACAGTAAGATGCTGTGAAACTATAGCAACTAGCCCTCAATGAACCATGGGAAAGCTACCTCAGTTTATCATCCACATACTATCACATAAGAGTGTACTCCTGGGTAGTTTTTGCAAAGCAGCTGATACACACATTCAAAAGGTCAAAACCCCCAGAATTTTGCCTGAGTTATTTTAAGATCTTCTCTTCACAGATCTCCTCTGAAATTTCCTCTTGCAGGGCTTCTGTTCCGAGTGTCATGGCAAATTACATTAACCAACTGGGACATAGGCGAAAATGCCAAAAGAAAATTAATCTTCAGACCTAGATTAGCATGAAGAAATATTCCTGATGTGATCCTACACAAAGACTTGGGGACAACAGAAAACAAGTTTTTAAATACTGTCCCAACTTGAAAGAGAAATGCAGCTACAGACTTGACATTCATTATTTAATTGATTTTGTAGTTCAACCCGCAAACACAGAATTGCAGAGTTGATTCAGGAGAGGATGATTTGAAGGAACTGGACCTGGGGCAGAAGTATGCATAATCAATTTCATGCTCTGCCACAGTTTCATGCTCTGCTACGTAACATCACAACAGTCTCTTAAGTCCACCTGTTTTCGGGTGCCTCAGGAGGGATTTAGATAGAATTAAGGTGCTCAAGTCCAAAGCTTCCTGTCAGGACAGGCCTCTCTTGGTCTGCTACCTGGTACCAGGCAAACCCTTATAGCCTGTTCCATGGTCAGGTTGTCGATGACTAAATCAGCACCCCCACCAAGACTAGCCTGGGTGAGGATGGTGTGTGGATCCCCGGCAGAACTAAAAACAAAACCTGCCAAAGGACAGATGAGCTTCCTGTGAGCCAATGGTCATCCATACCTGAAGAGGAGATGATGCCACCAGATCACTTTACCTGAAGAATCACCAATGATGCACAGAAGCTAAGGTTCCCTTACTGTTGCAGCAGCTTCAGGACTGACTTGACTTGAAGTCCAAAGTTAGGTTAGGGCAAGCAAACCATGGATCATCTCCTGAGATGCCCTATAGCACCAAAATGCACCCCACAGGATTTGGCAATACCAACACCAGAAGCAGTGGCCTGTGCAGAATATTGGGAGAAGACTATAGAGAAAGGGTGGACTGGAGACGCAACAAAGATGACTCTCCAAGGAAGCGTAAGATGTGCATTCACACCTCTTGAACCTGGGTCTCCCACACCCTATGCGAGTGCACATCTTAACTGCTAAGATATTATAAAGTGGGAGCACTGCCATCACGCCCAGTCATGTTTTAAAAGGAAAAAAGTAACCCATCTTCAGTTCTTTGAAACTCCAGTACCTGCATTAAAGCAAGTATTTCAAAGTGGGGACCCAGAGTGGACAGCCCTGCAGCTCTCAGTGCAATTGTTGTAGGCAGGATATAAGATCCTGCTGTGTCCTTACCCTTTCCTATTAATTAGCTCTAGTTAGCTGCATGGTGAGTGGGCTAACATCAGTGGGCTAACATCAGCTGGCTCCCTGCTCAGCACTCTAGCTATTCTGGACTCCATTCTGAGATGTCTAACTACCCACAATCTATGTAAGGAGACTAGGAGCCTCCCTCAGGGTTCTGGATTTCATCCCAGGGGCTAGACACTTACAAATTAAGCACTGCAATGCCTCAAGAATGGAACCTGAAACCCACAATTAGATGCTAAGATTTCTCACAAGGCATAGGGAGAGTTAGGTGACTCAGAAAGGTGATCCAAAACCTGCATACTTAATAAGGAGCTGCCTAGAAGTAGCCAATTAGGAAATCCTAAATCCAGGGCTGGAGACTGGATGCACACCTTGCCAGCGTTATTTCATGCCAGCAGTCTTTCCTGCCCAGACCAGGGGGGCTAGAACCCAATGATATCTTGAGGTCCCTTCCAGCCCTAAACTTATGTGAATCTATGGGTGTATACGAACTCCTGCCAGTGGTTAGGCACAGTGGGCTTCTTGCTTTCCTTTTAAAATGAAAAGGAAATGGTAATGCAGCTACTCACTGCAGCCGATATTATGGTGTAGTGGTGAAAGACTTGTTCAGTTCCCTCCTTGGGCTAAGGAGTTCAAACACACATTGCCCTAAACCATCAGGCTATAGGCTAGGCTTGATCCAGCCTTCCGCCCAATCTACATGCGGTTAAAGCAATTACATTAATTCGCCTGACACTTCATGAAGCAAGAAGAGAGGAAAAGATGCCACAGTTTGAGAAGAACAAAGGCTGGGGTAAATTGATGACTTGTGTGACAGGATCTGAGGTGGAACATTGTTCGTTTCTGTATCTTATTGCCAAGCCGGCAGGATAAGAAGACAGTAGTATGACAGAATAATTATCACAAACAAAAACTACTCTATTTGGCTTCAAATGGATAAAAACCAAGTGAAGCAGACGCCAGCAGAGATAAAACGTGTCAATTCAGAGACATACATACAACAAAGAAACAAATGGACCTCAAACAATCAGTGTCACCAAAATATCACCTCCAAAAGCCAATCATTTATTGATAGGACAACCTTTTTACTCAATCAGTCCAGCAGGTTATAGGCCAGGCTGGATGGAGGGCAGTTATTAACTCTTCTGCTCACTCTACATACTCTGACAGGTTTAAGTAAGGGTATTCATCCCCCTGACACTTCCAAAATGAATAAAGAGGCAGTAACTGTGGTCAAGCAACTTGAGCAAAATACATTTATCCATTCATGTCAGAAAACAGGAGGAAGGAAAAACTTAACAACATTTGCATTACTAGCTAAGTACAGTCTTTTGCCATTATTTGTCCCCTCAGACTTCTACATTAGACACTAAAAGATTACATTGTATACTTAGAAGTTGGCAAGCCAAGGTCAGGAGAAGAGTTTTTATTTCTGGTTCTACCACAAGCATTATATTTTAACTCTAGGCAAATCTCAGGCTTAAATGTTTAAAAGTGCTGTTTTATTTCAGGTGTCCCCATTCTGGAAGTCCATAAATTTAGACCCCTGCTGCATAATTTTCACAACTGCTACAACGTCTAGAGCTCAGCGCTTCTGAAGGTCAAGCCTGACTTTTCTAAAGGAAAAAGCTAAAAATCAGCAATCTACACTTGTTGATTTTCCCCAGAAGAGGACTGATCCCTGCCATGAACATGAGACCAAAGAGTGAAAGAGTTGGGGAGAACCACCACCTTTAATTCCACCTGGGGATTGGTACAAGTTTGTGATGTACAGTGATGGTTTTAGGAGTGGAGGAGGAGTGTTTTCTGTTGGGGGGGGGGGAGTTATATTTTTGGGATGGGGTTGGGGCAGTTAAGACAACCTAAAACATGATTCTTTATATTTTTCTTTTCTTTCCAGTGCTGAAAACTGATGATTCTAATGCAAGTCTCATGAGTTTTGTCTATTTCTTTTTAGAAGTTGAGCTCCTTTAATTAGGAGACTGCACACAGGAATTTTGGTTTTCCTTTTCAAGATGGTTTCGGAGAAAAGCTTGAAAATATGAAGTAATTTACAACTTCTGAAAAGCATGGGGGCAACACAAGAACCCATTTTTTAAAATCTCATTATTATAAAACCAAGCTCATGTTTCTATGGGTCTGCCATGACATTTGAATGTTAGCATTTGGCACTACTGCCTCTTGCACTTTCTTAAGTAATGCCTCTACCTGTTGGGTCATATGTAGTGACTGAACCTTACATATGCTGAATGTATTGAGATCAGGACACCTTCATTCAGTCCAAAGAGAACATGCATCAACTGGGTGGCACTATATTTGGTTCTACAAATGACAATATCCAGAATTCATATGAAACAATTAGCCACTATTAAGATATAAAGCTGACACATTACAGTGGCAGACATCTACAGCAAAGGGATTTTTATATATTAAATCCTCCTAATTACAATTCAAATAGATTTAATGCTTCCTAACAGCCAATTTGATACTGTACAAATACTGTAAAATCATCTGGATGTCTCTAGTCATTTAGTCTATAGGAGATCAATGTTTAATGCATCTTTGGCACAAAAGTCATTTATCTGAATTTAAGATTCAGTTTAGCAAAGGCAAAAAAAAATCTTTTGCTAATCCAGTTTAGCATTAGGAAGAGCACTTGACTCCATTAGTAAACCTAAGATACTGTAAAAAAGATACAAAAGTTAATTTAATGTGTGAAACTGTGCCTGAACTGGCTACCTACATAATACCTTTAAGAAGGATACCCATCCGGTGAAAAGTGAGCACTTCAGGCTTGATCCTGCTAGATACAGAGCACTTTGATCCTGATCCAACAAAGCCCACTGGCTTCAAAAAACACAAAGGCAGGCATGTACTTAAGTGCATTGATGCACTGGATTCAGTGGCCAGGACCTCGCAGAATCAAGCTCAAAAGGAAGATACAGAACATTTTGCTGAAATGGGACCCTTACATTTTAATCATATATCCATGCAATTTTTGAAACTGGTAGTATGCTTAACACTTATGATATTGCTCTCTTAACTGTGCAATGTGAAGTTTTAATTAAACTAGTTTTAATTAGTTATACCATATTATGACAGGGTACTTAATGCACACTTGCCACTTTAAGAGGAGATGAGGCAGCAGTGAGGGCTCAGGTTGCAATCAGGGAAGTCACTTGACTAGCAAGGGGCTGAGCTATTACCATATAATCTCAGGGCCTGACCTGGTCCAGTAGTCTAGTCCCAAGAGCCACAGAAAGAGAAGCTCCTGGGCACCAGGGCTCCTGGGTAACAGCTGAGCTGGGGTAAGCACGGGGCCCCGGCACAGCTTTACAAGCACTCGTGGTGCTCTGGTGTGGTGCCAGAGGACTGGAAGAGGGCCAATGTGATTCCCATCTCCAAAAAAGGGAGGAAGGAGGACCCGGGGAACTATAGGCCAGTTAGTTTTACCTCGATCCTGGGTAAGCTTTTTGAGAGAATTATTCTGGCACATGTCCACAAGGGGCCAGTGGGGGAGATTATGCTTAGGGGCAACCAACTTGAGTTCATTAGAGGCAGGTCCTGTCAAACCAACCTGGTGGCCTTCTACGACCAAGTCACCAAATCCTTAGATCCAGGGGGTAGCAGTGCACATAGGCTTTCTGGACTTTCAGAAGGCCTTTGATATTGTCTCTCACCCCATTCTCATTAAAAAACTGGGGGACTGTGGTGTCAACACCTGCACAGTCAAATGGGTTGCCAACTGGCTGGAGGGCCGCACCCAGAGAGTGGTAGTGGATGGGTCATTTTCGACTTGGAGGGAACTGGTGGGCAGTGGGGTCCCCCAGGGCTCGGTCCTCGGGCCTGCACTGTTCAACATCTTCATCAGTGACTTGGACGAGGGGGTAAAAAGCACCCTGTTCAAATTTGCTGATGATACTAAGAAGTGGGGGGATGTGGGCACGCTAGAAGGAAGGAATAGGCTACAATTGGACCTAGACAGGTTACAGGGGTGGGCAGATGAGAATAGGATTGGATTCAACACTGACAAGTGCAAGGTGATGCACCTGGGGAGGAAGAACCAGCACCATCCCTACAGGCCAGGGAACTCCCTTCTCATCAGTGCAGAGGCAGAAAAGGATCTTGGAGTCATCATTGATGCCAAGATGAATATAGGCCAGCAGTGTGAGGATGCAGTCAGGAAGGCTAACCACACCTTTTCATGCATCCACAGATGCATCTCAAGCAGGTCCCAGGAGGTGATACTCCCCCTCTATGAGGCACTGGTCAGGCTGCAGCTGGAGTACTGCATCCAGTTCTGGGCGCCGCACTTCCAGAGGGATGTGGACAACATAGAGAAGGTCCAGAAGAGGGCCACTTGCATGATCAGGGGTCAGCAGGGCAGGCCCTATGAGGAGAGGCTATGGGACCTGAACCTGTTCAGCCCCCACAAGAGAAGGCTGAGGGGGGAATCTAGTGGCCTATTACAAACTAGCCCAAGGGGACCAGCAGGCATTGAGGGAGTCCCTGTTCTCCCGAACACTACCAGGAGCAACTAGAAATAATGGTCACAAGCTGGTAGAGGGTAAATTCAGATTAGACATCAGGAGGCACTACTTCACTGTCAGGGCAGCTAGGATCTGGAACCAACTTCCAAGTGAAGTGGTGCTGGCTCCTACTCTGGGGGTCTTTAAGACAAGCCTAGACAATCACCTTGTTGGGGCTGTTTGACCCCAGTACTCTTTTCTGCTATGGCAGGGGATCAGACTTGATGATCTGCTCAGGTCCCTTACAACCCTACTAACTATGAAACTATGAAAGCAGCACTGGAGGCTTGTGGATCGGACTTAGCAATGGAGGAGGTCCCAATAGGTTTGGGAGCTGGGCTGGAGCCTGGGAACAGGGCAGAGAGGGTCAGAGGCCTGGGAACAGGGCTGGAGATGAGGGCTAGCATAGAGATGGGGTAGGCAGGACAAAGCAGCACAGAGATAGGGGCCATCAGCCCAAAGCCTGGAGAAGGGTGTAAACAGGGAAAGAAGCCCAGAGATTGGGGTGAGGTAACTGAAGCCCAGGAGAGCGTGGAGACAGGAACTTGATACGGCAGAATACAGTACCTGGGAGTAGGCACAAGAGAGAAAGTGCATGGGAGGAGAAGGCAAGCCTGGAAATTACATGTGGGAGTAGCCAAGGTAGGTGAAGTACCCAGGCAGAAAGGCAGAGTCACAGGGACTGAGGCCATGGACCAAGGGAGCCAATGATGGAAATAATTGATAACATGTGCAAGGCATGGGTGTGGTGTAAGGGGCAGTCGGAGCTATGTTACAAGCCCTTAAGGTGAAGTAGAGACATATGAATGCGCTTTCCCTGGGGCAGCCTCCCTTTCTAAAGAGCTAAGAATAACAAGTCGTAGCAGGTAAGGTGAAGGTGGGCAGGCTTGAGGAATGAGGGTGGAGCAAGGGCCAAGTGGCCACCACAAGGTGTCATGGCCACCCATGAGACAAGCTGCTGTTACGCATAGATCTAAGGGAATTTTTAAATCAGACTTTAGACTGTGGCTCATTAAAACACATCTTATATGATAATATCATAATGTTATCTCCAGGCCTGAAATCAGACTCTTTAAATTAGGTTCATATCAAACTATATTGTTATGACAGAGCTAGTGCTAATAGATTTAGTGGGCATTGCTGTTTTCACCAAGACATCTGAAAGAGGGGATACCCTGCATATTGTCTGTGGTCAGCTCTTTTAAAGAATAATACATATGGGGTAAACAGAAAAAATATCCAGAGTGAGCATCACCAATTTGTTCTGTAACAGGAAATCAGCTTCAAGGCAGCTTGATGTTGTCTACAACATGACAGGGGGGCAGACATAGTATATTAATACACTACCTTAGACCTTACCTTATGCTTTCTTTCACTTGTATATTTTAAATATTATAACACTCTAGAAAGAAATGGTGGTACACAGAATACACTTTCATAATCTGTCTTAACACAGGAAGCTCAATGTAATGGTCAGGGAATTCATTCCCTTCACTTCCTCAGAGAATCCTCATATTTTTTTTAATGATTTCTGAATGGTAAAGTGACACATAATTAATACAAACCAGATGCAGAAAAGATCTAATTATAAACTGTATAGTGGATTTCCTTGCAACTTAACCATCACTGTACACTCACAAATCTTAATGCATCATAAATCTTTACAGAACATGCCATAGATGTGTATCTAGACATTCTACAACAAGAATTTTGAAAGCTTGGATCAACTTACTCTTTATTAGGCAACTTATGTAAAAAGCTCTAAATGAAAGTACATCAGACATAGCTGTATTCACCTATAATATGAAAAGGTAAAAAAAATTCACAAACATTCCTATGAAAACCTACATTGGCAAGTGCATTCTCCTACCTTCTTTCTCCGAGGGTGTTTGTGAAACATGCTATTTAGCTGCCAAACTTTTTTTATATTACAAAATGAACTTCAAAACTGTGGTAGTAAATCTGGGAAGAGATGCACGGGAAGCCTGCAGGCTTAAGTTACTAACATCTATCCTAAAACAGTGTGTGGACCTGATTTTAGAAAGAAAAATCCAAGAGACAATTGATATGGAGAACCACAGAGATATTTAAAACCTGGAGTCACAAGGTGAAGGGTCAAATTCTCATGCTGTTTACACAGGAGCATTCCCAATATTATCTAATATGGTCCCCACAGGATACTGATGAGCATTCTCTAGGGTATTTTTTGCTTCTTCATAATACCGCCTTTGGTTATATATCAAAATGGTGGCACTGCAAATTTAATCAAGTGTAAATCATTTTCTTGTGATGGAAAAAATTAGTCACTCTCCATTGTGGAGCATGTGAAAAGCCTCAACGTGAAAATTCAAATCTTCTGTAACAGCACTGTTCAACTTGTAAAATGGAATAAGTCCAGATAAAATATTGTGCTGTAAATTAGTACCTAGAAATAAATCTCTTTATGGCCAGCAATAGTTATTGAAAGTTATAAAGCTTCCATATAATTTTATGAGCTTTCTTCTTGAAAATTTGATATGAAGACTTTCAGCAGTATATGCAGAACAGCAATAAGGTAGCCATCCCTAAAAAGACGGTACTAGGTGTTGTCTAATTGTGGACATAAGATGATTTCTCGGGATTGCTTCAGCTCTGTCACAGCATGTTGTATTTTTTATTAAAATAAAGGATTTGAAAGTGGATGTAGCTATGTCTTGTGAGTAACAAGCTGAGAAACATGATCACGATCTGACATACGGTACTTACACATTCACTGCCAGACATAAATTTATGACAGAATTAGCAGAGTGAACACACATCCAATCCAATATGTATTTTCCATAAAATAAAATCTTGTCGGCTCACAGAAAAAGTTCCTTTCAAATGCATATTCATGTTGAGAATGTTTCCAAAAAGTCCTGAAGATCCAGGAGTCTGAACACTCTTCTCTTGAGTCTTAAACAGTTACCCACACCTTCTGTCAAGTACATCTGTCACTGCCAACCTCAACATCAACACCTCTATTTACAACTTCACACATTTTTAATTTGTATCACATTCCAAACTGTGTAAACACACTACTACTTCCACCCATTCTCCTCCCTATCCTCCAAATCCTGGCTGTATACAAGTCAGCAAGGAGATTCATGCCAGAGAATGAGATCCTTGGCCGTACTGTGACAATTGTATATGTTTGCCCAAAAGCCAGATCACTCAAACCCTTAAACACTCCCTTCATAGAGGGATCTGGAGATTGCACAGAACTGTTGTGGCCATCCTCTCCTTGTGAAAAGGAGGGGAGAGCATGTTCCAGAAAACCTGGCTACTTCTGTATCTCTAGGAAGAACTGGCAGCCCTCAGGTTACAGCAGCTGGAATACTGGCTCTAATGTACTTCAGGGGAGCTGTCCAGCAGGAGACTGGCTGAAAAGGAAGCAGCAAAAATATCCCTACGTCCTCCTCTTCTAAGCTATAGCGAATATTCCTTAATGACAGATTCTAAAAGGGAAAAAAGCAGGGAAGGAAGGGAATTGGAAGGAGAAATACCCATTGCCCATGGGACTAGGTTTATAGATTGGGGGTTGGGCTAGATGACTTCTGAGGTACCTCCCAACCCTATTATTTTATGTCTCTGCTTCTTTACAAATGCAAATATAGAATATGCATGTTTTCACTGAAACAACTGCTAAGGGAAATAATATTAGCAACCCAATAAATCACTTACTAATTATAGATACAGTTTACCTAAACTGCACCCAAATCACTAAAGCATTCTCCCTTCTGTTTTCCTTGGCAGCTGGAGCACACTATCACACATGCTTTACACAGCATCTCTTTAAAAGGTTAGGAGTACATGATGAAGTGGATCACAAGGATTCATCCGAATGAATCTAGCACATGCAAGTGGCTCACCCACAGCAGTTACAAGTAAGTTCAGAAGACTGTCTTTCCTGGATAAACACTGTGATCCATTAATGCCTGCTAATATGTGCTGAATATGCAGGCTACTTGCATGTAAAAAAATAATATCATTTGTCTGCTTTTTTAAAATTTCTCTCTCTTTCACTCTCAATCAAAAAGCTTCTATTTTAGATTCAGAACTAGAAGAGCTAGTGTTCTGAATCAGGTTTTAAGATGCCCTTTCAAGACCTTTGAGCTTTAGGAGTGATGTCTATCTCACAAAGTTAAGGGGAATGATTATTGGTTTTCTTTTTCCATGGATCATTTTCTTGCTAAATTTCCCCTCTAAATTCTACATATTATCCTGAATTATTGTACTCCATGACACTGAGATTTCACCTTGCCTGGGAGCATTTAAAAACATGTGTGTCTATATTCTGATTTCAGTGACAGTTACAAACCCAGAATAATTCCTTTAACTTCACTGGAAACACCCAAGTGGTATAGATTAGAATCTGATCCTAAGCACTTCATTTGTATTATCCTTACATTTTCTGTCTAATACATAATCAAGTTATTACAAAGGATATCAGAAAGCAGTATTAAATAAATTAGAACCCCTAATCTCCCCAAAATATCCAACACATTTTTCAGTGTATATAATACAAATGTATATTCACAACATTCCTTTCCCCAAAAAGCTGCTTTAACATGATTGTGCAATAACTGAAATTGATCCAAAACAATACCCTCAATTTATACATCTTGAACACTAAGAATGCAGTGCTAGCCTGGTAACTCAGATCCATTTATACTTAAATTGTTTCTTTGCCTTTGGATAAGGTGACTACATTTAGAAACACTAAAAATGAGGCACTTTTGTTTTTAGGGTGATAATTTTTGGGGTTACAATAGACATGCAAAAAAGAAAATTACACTTAAAATGTATTAGTCTTGCTTACTGTAAACCTTTTGATTCAACAGCAGCAAGGATGCATTTCTCTCAGAGTTTCTTCTTTCTTCTCTGAGTAACTCACTAGTGAAGGAGTCTATCAGGAAACACTGAACAAGTGTCATTAAATTGCACTTTGAGCTAAGAGCAGCTCTCATAGAATATGTCCTCCTTTGACTTCTCATCCCTCCAAACACTGTTTTTCACACTAAATGCTCACTCTACTGAATTGGTCACTCCTGGTAAACACAGAATACATTATGTTCAATATAGCACTACATATCTAACCAAAGTTTGTAATTATGAGAGGAAAAATGTTTTGACTGATGATATGAAAAACCAGGATCTCTCAGGGGTTAAGAGAGACTTTTGTAGGTCCCTTGGATATAACGTGAAAAAGCAGGAGTGCCTCAATAAAAGCAAGGATGGAAGACCAAGTTAGCTATAGAACTACTGAAAATGGCATTATCATTTTCAGGTCTATTTGTACCTAAGCATAGTTTAGAGCCTTTATTTTAACATTCTTCTTCAAAAAGGGGAAAATATAAAAAGTCTAGCTATGAAAAGGTGCTGAGTATCTGCAGGAACCATTGAATTCAACTGGATAAGGTGGGTTTTAGAAGCTTGAAAAATAATCAGGGTTTACTTAGACAACTTTTGTCTTTTACAGTAATCATTATCCAAATTCATATTCTTCTTTCTACCTGCCAAGAGAGCTAATCCCAGAGCACTTACACAGCATGGGCTGCAAGCTCTTTACATGTTTAATTCATCCAGTGAATACATGCATTTGCATTTCAGTCACAAAATAGAAAGTTAATATGCCAGTCAACATAGTTCTATGTACTGGTCTTTATTGTTCAGGTGGTATATACACATAGCAAACAATCTCATTCTGAAATTAAATTTTAAACTGTAGATTTTCAGGCATTTTTACACTTTAAAGGAAAAGTTATATTAGCTAGGATATCAAGAATAGATCCAAGCCCCAACCAAAACCAGTCAAATCTCTTCTGGAAGCTCAGAACATTCTGTGTAAAAATGTTCATGTTATTTACATTTCCAGATACCTATCCATATCCTACTATCTGCCCATGTTGGAAGCAGAAGTAGAAAAACATTGCAGAAATATCAAACTTACTGGGTAAACCTCCCCAACCAGCCTGCATACACAAAGTGAAATCATAGTCACACTGGTTTTTCATCAAGGCTAAATTCTAATGTACAAGGAACCTAAACCAGCAATGTGGCAGAGTACTCTCCGTTTCCATTATCTTCCAGGAACCAGAGACAGGGTGAGAAAGAGACTAATACAGAGACATCATATCAATTATTTTAAATTTAACAGCAATGCTACCTGACTCCAACAGTATTTCAACCCACTTGTCAGAAGTATCATATATTCGACAGTTATAATAAGTGCTAAATTTCAATGTTTTACTCATTATCCAACTAATTTACTATTTCCTTATATTTTTAAACCAGTAACCAAGTTAGAAATATATCCAATATTCATTATCCAGTTAAATAAAGCTTACATTATAGCACTGGTTAATTAGAGATAATTCTGTCTAATTTAATTTTTGCAGTAAGATTACTACATAATTTCAACTGGGTTTTGCACCTTTAACACATGTTCCCCCTCAGCTGTTCTTGAAGATAGGAAAATCTGGAGTAAATTCAATTGTGAAATATAAAGGAAAGCTATGTGTATAAAACTAATTTTCTCTGGAAGCCAAAGACTGGAATAACTCATTTTCCCCCATACAGAAGAAAATTGATTTAACCTCATTTAGTGCTCTCTAGGAAGAAATCATTCAGCCATGAGCTTCCTAGGGAGCTTCCGTTTGCTGTACAAAAGCTCAAAATGTCATCACATTTACAAATGAACAGAACCTCTGACTCTAAGGGCTTCAGTGTAGGAACCAGTAACAGCAGCGGACTGCAGGTTTCTTCCTCTCACAGTTTACACTTTATTGTTAGAATAATATGTAGTTCTCTGTTAACAATAGCAAGTGCAGCTGACTTTAAGAAATGAAGAAAAAATCCTTGCCTAAACTTAGACATACATTGTATTGTCTTTCATTTAAAGAATGACACTTCAGTTCTGTTTCTGTGCATTCTTTACCCTCCATAATGGCAGTGAGTCATAGCTGAATGTGGATATCAGGATGCACTTGGTCTCAGTGTCACCAAGAGTGTGCAGCCTAGTATCTGAGCTCTTTCCTGAAATCACATAAGGTCCTTTTTATCAGGGTGTGTTTAGATGTAATTTAGGAGGAGCAAACAGTCACACCCAGCCCTTAACTTGGTATTAGAACCCCTCCTTCCCTCCCATCTCAAGTTACCATAAAGCACCAGGATACACAGTCTCCAGAGCATGCAAGCACATGAGTACACATGCATGTGCACTTCCCATATGTAAAAGATCAGGCATACGCTGTCATTATGACACTTACACTGCTACACACTATGCTGGTGGCTAATTCCATCATCATATGGCAACCACAGTAGTCAAAGTAGCTGTGAAGAGGCACAACGCCAACTAAATAAACAGGCGTAAATATACAACATGGAAAAACAAATGCCTTCATGTAGTTCAAGCCAAGAAAACCTACAACTCATGAGTTGAGTACTGTAATTTTTCCACTACTTTGCAGATGTATAATAGTTGAATGAGGGTGGGGGGGAAGCAGATAGGGATGCAGAATTAAAAGGGAGTTAGCTTACTTTGGTTATGTGTGTTTTTCTCTATTTGCATACGTTTCTATCTGCATATAACTTACCATTATGTTGCCTGTATCTTACTGCTCTAAAAGGTCATAAAACAGAGACATGTTCATAGAGTCATAGATGCTATGGGCGGAAGGGACTTCAACAGATCATCGAGTCCCCCTGCCTAGGCAGGAAAGTGTGCTGGGGCCAGATGACCCCAGCTAGATGCCTATCCAGCCTCCTCTTGAAAATCCCGAAGGTAGGGGAGAGCACCACCTCCCTTGGAAGCCCATTCCAAATTTTGGCCACCCTTACCGTGAAGAAGTTAAGAGCTGCATTGGCAGGAACTTGTGACTTTCCTTGTTGAAATATGAGATACAGGTTTCCCTCACTTCATGCTGTATGTGCAAATTTGCTCTTATGCAATGACCTTTTTTATACCAAAAAAATTGTTAGATGCAAGGTACATTCACCCTTATGCAATCAGTGTGGTGCAAGCCCACAGTCAGCTGCTTTGTGCAGTGCATTGTGGGGGCGACGTGAACCAAAATATGGTTCCCTGTGTGGATCTGTGCTCCTCCCTCATTGTCTGCGACATGTGTTTCTGTAGGTGCCATCCTCATTATGATAGTGCCCTGTCCTTGCGTGTACTGTCTGCTGTTGATGAGCACCAATATTGTCTTGTAAAAGTGATAGAAATGGATTTGGGGGTCAGTACAGCTGAGGTTTTGGAACGTATCCAACATTTTAAAGTGGGTTCCCTTTATGCAAATTTGAGTTATGCACCGCTTTCCAGGAATGCATACACAGTATAAAGCGCGGGAAACCTGTATGTCATTTCAATGAATTGTTTTTAAACAAAAATGGCCCATGTGGAAGAAGGCTTCAAAGGGAGCCAAGTCTTTTTGTAGAATATATATATATGGGAATACATGGAAGAAGAGATGCCCACTTGCCTCAATTTGGGTAAGAAAAAGTGTCTAGCAAATACTTTATATGGCCTCATCATTTTCTTTCCTTTTCTAAAAAAAATCCAATGGATTTTAAAATCTATAAAAATAAATATGCATGCCCCACAAAAAAAGGGAAAATGAGGCTTTCTAACAATTTCCATGTGATTTATCAGTGGCAGATGGATGTACATTTCTTAATACAGAGATTTTGTTGTATTCTGTTATATATAGAAGGTCCCTACAGAACTGCCCAATAAAGATTTTAAAAGGGAGACTCTAGTTTTTGCTGAATAGGTTACTGCTGTGGAAATGTACACAAAAAGGACCTTTTGCACCAAATGAAAACACTTTGTAAAAGCCTACAGTATACTAGATGCCAAGAGCCCAAGGAGCCTTGATAAAATACAATGATATGAACACAATACAAAAATACATTTTATTCTCATATAGGGACATCAAAAGACCATTTCTAAAATGCCAAGATCTCTGCTTCTGATTTGGCTAGTAATTCTGTGTGCATTTCAAGGACATATTTTCCAATTGACAAGCTAAAGGATAACACATTGCAAACTGCCTAGTGTTTCTGACTTAAAAAACACCAAACAAAACAAACCCTTTCACAATGCTCTTCAAGCTGGCACGCTGATGGTCAGAGAGGGTGGAATCCCTTCATGACTAGTATGCTAGCACAAGATCTTTAACCAATGCAAATCTTTGAGCACTCTTGAGATCTAAGAATGGAGAAGATCTCATCAAGAAAAGGGGAGCCATCAATGCCCACTGGAAGAAGCAGTTTGAAGACCTTCTCGCAATTGAGTCTCTGTTATTGATGAGAGTGTCCTCAATGCCATCCCACAACACCCAGTCAGAGATAATCTCAGAAGCCCTCCAACCCTTGATGAGGTGAGGAAAGCCATCAAGGAGATGAAGAATGACAAGGCATCTGGAGCAGATGGAATCCCTGCCAAAATCTTCAATCGGGGGGAAAGGAGCTCACATCACAGCTCCATGTATGAATGCTGCATGCTCCCAGAGGCTGTGGGGGTATAGCGACTGCCTGCAGGCAGCAGTGTCAGCAGCAGAGGCGTGGCAGCTGCGAGTGAGGAGCTTCCACAGGCAGCTGCAGCAGTGGCAGGCTGAGTGGGAAGCTCCCACAGGTGGCCACAGTGATGTTGGTGGCAGGGGGGTGGGAGGAAGGAGGGTGGTAAGCACCAACCAGCAGTGTCAGCAGTGGCCAGCAGCAATTGGGGACCACCTGAAGATGAAGGGGAGCGGGGTGGGGGTGGCGAGCAGCAACTGCCTGCAGGTGCTGCTGAGAGCATTGGTGGCACTTTTTGCAGGGGGTGCACCGCCAAGCTCACCCCCTACACATCGCCAATGGCTTCATGCCCTAATTTTAACAATCTAGACTAATGAGGCAATCCCAGATGACCTGTGGGATGCCATGACTGACAATCTTCCAGAAAGGAGACAGTTCCAACTGTGGAAATTACAGAGGGATCGCCTTGCTGTTCACCACAGGAAAGATCATTTCAAGAACCCTCCTGAACTGTCTCCTTCCACTTATTGAAGTGCCCCTCCCAGAATCTCAGTGTTGGTTTAGAGTATCAAGAGGCACAACTGACATGATCTCACTGCTTTCCAGTTTCAGGAAAGCTGCCAGGAACAACATAAACCCCCTCTACATGGCCATCTATGACTTCACAAAAACCTTCAACTCTGTCAACCAAGAAGCGCTGTGGGGGATCCTTCTGAAGTATGGATACCCACTGAAATTCAGCACCATTATTTGCCTGCTCCATGACGGTATGTGAGCAGTAGTTCTCAGTACTGGATTTATCACAGATTCCTTTGAAGTTAAGACAGGAGTTAAACAAAGTTGTGTCATCACTCCAAAATTCTTCTTGATATTCCTTACCGCAATGCTATACCTGACCAACACGCTTCCACTTAGAGTGCAGCTAAACTACCAAATGGATGGTAAGTTGTTTAATCTCGCCTGACACTGAGTCAAAACCAAGACTACCCCAACCTCAATCATTGAGCTCTAATGCAGTGATGATGTTGTAATGTGTGCTCACTTGGAAGCAGACCTTCAGGCAATCAAAGCTTTTACTGTGGCATACAAAAAAGAGGTACTGACACTTAACATAGAAGACTAATGTCCTCCATCAACAAGACCTTAATGAGCAGTCCCCAGCTCTAGTAATTCAGATTTACAATGAGGCTCTGGAGAATGTCGAGTATTTTCTGTATTTTGGAAGCCATCTCACAGAAGACTGACATTGACAAAGAAATCCAGCATCACCTCAAACGTGTAACTGCAGCCTTTGGATGCTTGAGGAAACAGGTGTTTGAAGATTGCAACATCAGATTCAAAACCAAGTTCATGGTTTATCAAGCAGTCATAATCTTTACCTTCCTATATGGAGCTGAGACATGAACAACATACAGGAGACAGCTCAAGCTGCTGGAGAAGTACCATCAGCACTGCCTATGGAAGATCCTTTGAATCCAGTGGGAAGATAAATGCACCAACATTAGCAACCTCTAGCAAGAAAACACCATGAGCATCAAGTCAATGACCATTCAACATCAACTTTGCTGCACTGGGCTGCACTGGAGTCTGACTCCAGATATCTGAAGCAAGTTTTATTCTCTCAGCTCAATCAAAGAGTATGCTCAAGAGGGCTGCACCCAGAAAAGCAAGGACATGCAATATGTGGTGCTGCAGACCCATCTGCAGTGCCACACACCACACATACAAGCATTCCCCACACTGCTACCTTACAGCAAGGGGGGGGGGTTTGACCCCAGGAGATCCACAAGGCATGCCACGGCTACTTGTCCCTGGGAAAACAAATTTCATAGATTTCACAGACATTAGGGCTGGAAGGGACCTCAGAAGATTATCAAGTCCAGCCCCCTGTCCCAGGGGCAGGAAGTCAGCAGGTGTCATAGGATCCCAGAAAGATAAACATTCAAATGTCTCTTGAACGCATTCAAAGTAGGTGCTTGAACTACTTCTGGCGGCAGTCTATTCCAGACCTTGGGGACTCAGACAGTAAAGAAGTTCTTCCTTACATCCAGCCTGAAACGGTCTTGCAGGAGTTTGTGACCGTTAGACCCTGTCATCCCTTGGGGCACTCTGGTGAACAAACGTTCCCCCAGGTACTGCTGAGTATCCTTTATAAAAACTTATAGGCAGCCATCAGATCACCCCTGAGCCTGTGGTTTTCCAGGCTCAAGAGTCCCATAGCTCTCAGCTTGTCATCGTAAGGTCTGTTTTCCTGATCTCTGATCGTGTGCATGGCTCTTCTCTGGACTCTCTCAAGCTTCTCCACATCCTTTTTGAATTGTGGAGCCCAAAACTGGACGCAGTACTCCAGCTGCGGCCTCACCAAGGCCGAGTACAACAGAAGAACAACGTCCTGGGATTTGCTTGAAAAGCATCTATGGATGCAAGCCAGTGTTTTTCTCGCTTTACTAGCAGCAGCATCCTATTGATGACTCGTGTTCATCTTGTGGTTAGTCATGACCCCCAAGTCCCTTTCATCCATAGTGTTAGCCAGCGTAGCACTACTGAGCCTATAAGCACGCTGCAGGTTTTTTTTCCCCAAGGTGGAGCACCCTGCATTTTTCAGGGTTAAACACCATCAGGTACTCGTCTGCCCATTTCCTGAACCTGTCAAGGTCAGCCTGGATCAATTCTCCTGTCCTCAGGTGTGGATGCAACACCAAGTTTGGTGTTGTTGGTGCACTTGGCCAGTCCACTTCTGACTCCAATGTCTACATCATTAATTGAATAATATAGGTCCAGGGACAGAGTTTTGAGGGACCCCACTAGTCACAGCACACCACGATGACTGACCTTCGTCAACCACCACCCTCTGGGTTCTACCACGGAGCCAGTTCCCCAGCCAGCAGATCATGGTGAAGCCAAGGCCACAGTTGGCCAGTTTTGCTAAAAGGTGATCATGGGATACAAGGTCAAAGGCTTTTTTAAAGTCAAGATATATGACAGCAATCTCCTCTCCCTTGTCCAGGTGATAGGTCACCTGGTCCTAAAAGGAAATAAGATTGTCCAAGCAAAACCTACCTGCAACAAACCCATGCTGGCTATCCCTCAGGATGTTGTCATCAGCCAGTCTGTTAAGAATGGTCTCTTTGATAATCTTTTCTAAGACCTTTCCTAAGATAGAGGTCAGGCTGATGAGCCTGTAGTTTGCTGGATCCACTTTCCTCCCTTTCTTGAAGATAGGCACCACATTGGCCTTCTTCCAATCTTCAGGCACTATACCAGAGCACCCAGAGCTCTTGAAGATCCATGCCAAGGGCTGAGCTATGATGCTTGTCAGCTCCTTGAGTACCCTGGGGTGTAAGCTGTCAGGCCCAGCTGACTTGAAGGTATCCAGCCTCTCAAGGTGTTCCTTCACAAGGTCAGCATTGATGGAGGGCAAGCAATCTCCCTCACCTGGGCCTCCCTGTCCCATAATGGGCAGGGGCAACCCTTGGGACTGGTGAAAGACCAACACAAAGTACCCATTTAGCAAGTTGTCTTTTTCCTGGGTGTCAGTTGTCCCAGCTGGTTTAGCAGGGGTCTAATGTTTCCCTTGCTTTTCCTCTGGCTCCCCACATATCTAAAAAAGGACTTTTTATTGTCCTTGATGCTTGTAGCTAGTTGGAGTTCAGTTGCACCCTTGGCTTTCCTCGTTTGCTCCCTGCAGGTCCGGCCCAGTGCAGAATAATCCTCCTTGGAGGTGAATCTGATCCTCCATCCTTTGTAGGCCTTTCTTTTTAGCCTCAGGAGGTCTGCTAGGTCCCTGGCGAGCCAGGGGAGCTGCTGTGCCCTCTTGCTGCTTTCCCTCCAAGATGGAATTGAATTAGCTTGTGCATTGAGAATCGTTCCCTTCTTGAACTCCCCTCTCCCCGGGGTAATGGTCCCTTAGGGCCTCACTGACGAGCCTATTGAGCTTGTCAAAGTCGGCTTTTCTGAAGTCAAGGACTTCTGTGTTGCTGACTGACTTGCCAGCTTTACGGCAGATGGTGCAGGTGATTAGTTCATGGTCACTGTCACCCAGCTTCCCATCGATCACTAGGTCGCCAATTAGGTCTTCCCCAGTAGCCAGTACCAGGCAGAGCAGTGCTTTACCTCTCGTTGGCCCATAGACTTCTTGAGTCAGGTAGAAGTCATCCACGCATGAGAGGTAACTTTGTGACCGCTCGGATTTTGCTGAGTGATCCTCCCACGAGATGTCCGGGTAATTGAAGTCACCCATGACAACCATGGTTCTGGAGCATGCGGCCTCAGCCAGTCATGGGTGGAGTTCCACCAGGTCTCCGTTATCCCTATGATATCATAATTATTTGCACTGCTCCTCCCACTTATTCCCCAAGCTCCTGGCATTTGTGTACAGGCAGGCAAGTGTCCCCTCGGGGGCTCTTGCCATGCCCACAGATAGTGCCAGGGCTGGGGCAGGGGTGGGCTCCCTTAAGTGCCTTGGCCTGTTGGCTTTGCAAGGGTTGCTCAGTGGACCAGCAGTGACAGTAGTTCCCCCATCCCCCAGCAGGCTTAGTTTACTATGCCCAGTGGAGCAGGTCAGCCAGTCTGGCTGAGAAGAGCCTCCTCCCCAGGGGAGAAACGTGGAAGCCATTTCTTCCCGGCAGCTGACTGCCTCTCTCTCCGAAGAACGGGCTGTGGTCATGGAAGACAAAGCCTTCCCTATGACACCAGTGCCGCAGTCTTTGGTTAACATAAATTATAAATCATTGATGTTCAGTTTTTAATAATAAAAATTGCCTTCAAGCTATCTCTAATAAGATACATCTACGATTTCATGTGTTTTATATGCATATATTCCCTTTAACATTTTGATATTTGCATGTTTAAGTAAACTCAGTTAAAACTTTTATTCTGTCTAGCCTGTCCACCTTTATATCTCTCCCAACAGCCTATGGGCCTATTAACTACAGACTCTCTAAATAAAATAAATTACATCTTTTTCTTTTTCAATTCCCATTCCTATACTGTCTGGTCAGCAGAGATAATATTGGAGTTCTTTCTTTCTTTGCTACTTGTTATTTTGGATAGTGCATTTTATTACGGGAAGAATAGGCAAAAAGAAAAAAATTCACATTTCACGAAGGCAGTAAGTATGAAAGCAGTGCTAGTATCTTCTAAGAGTGAGTTTTTCACAGTTGTGAGCCATTTCCTAAGAAAATTCAAACAAAATATCTCACATATGGTAGTTTCATTGTTCTACTGAAATACTGCAGCTGTCACAGGAAGCTGTTGTTATACAATGATGTGAAGGACTATCTTGAGGACAGCCTTGAAGAGAAGGACCAAAAACTATTGATTGTCAATCCTTCTTCTCATTTCTTCCTTACAAGAAAAAAAAAGTTGGCAGGAATTTCCTAGGATGAAATATATTGGTACCAGAACATACAGGTTAACTAATAAGCCACATGATCATACATCATAACTCTACCTGTTTAATCCTGAGAAGTTAGATTAATCATAGAATCAATGAGTCAGAAGGGACCTAAACAGATCATCTAGTCTGACCCCCTGCCATGGGCAGGAAGGAACACTGGGGGTGGTGGGGGTCATAAGACCCCAGCCAGGTGCCTATCCAGTCTCCTCTTGAAGATTTCCAGGGAAGGTGAGAGCACCACCTCTCTGGGAAGCCTATTCCAGGCTTTGGCCACCCTTACAGTGAAGTAGTTCTTCCTAATACCTAACCTAAACCTATCCTCCCTCAGCTTGTGGCCATTGTTCCTGGTTGCTCCAAGGGGGCCCTGGTGAACAGACTTTCCCAAAGTCCCTGCTGGTGGCCCCAATAAGGTAGGAAGCCACAAGATCCCCCCTCAGTCTCCTCTTGCGGAGACTGAAGAGATTCAGGTCCTTCAGCCTCTTCTCACAGGGCTGGCCATGGAGGCCCCCAACTATATAAGTGGCCCTCTCCAGGTTCTCCACGTCTTTCTTGAAGTGCGGCACCCAGAATCGGACACAGTACTCCAGCTGCAGCCTGACCAGCACCGCACAGAGGGGGAGCAAGACCTCTCTGGACCTGTTAGTGATGCCCCTGTTGATGCACGACAGGGTGCGGTTGGCTCTGCCTATTGCTTTGTCGCATTGGCGACTCATATTCATCCTGGAGTCAATTATGACTCCAAGATCCCTCTCTGCCTCTGGGCTGCTGAGAGGGTCAGCCCCTAACCTTTAACCATAATGCTGGTTCCCTCTCCCCAGACGCAGCACTCTGCATTTGTCCTTGTTGAACTGCATTCTGCTCAGATCCGCCCACTTCTCTAACCTATCCAGGTCTGCCTGGATGAGGTCCCTGCCTTCCAGTGTATTCACTTTACCCCACAGCTTGGTGTCATCAGCGAACTTGAACAGGGTGCTCTCCACACCCTCGTCCAGGTCGCTAATGAAGATATTGAACATCACCGGCCCAAAGACCGAGCCCTGGGGGACTCCGCTGCCCGCACCCTCTGATTCTTTGTCCGAGTTCTCTGTCATGTTCCAAGGTATCATAAACACATTTTCAGCTGTTTCCAGCTCAAAATAAAAGTATTAGAGTACTTCTGTATATCCATCATGTACAGAGCCCCCAGACTCTAACCCACTATACCTTCATTATACCATGTGGGCGCATCTACACATACTATTAATACAACACAAACTCTCGTGCACTTTGCGCCAGAATTTATTGTTCCTAGGTGCAGCATTTACATGTGCACCCAGGACTGCAGCACTTTGAGTTGGGGTGACAAAGCTCTCACTGGCAGGGAACCTGGGGGGCCAGCCTGCCAACCCAGAGCTGCTCTGTCCCACATAAACGTACTTTGGAGTGGCTGTAGTAGGCAGTAGGCCTTTTTGAAGCAGCTAGTATTCACTTTGGATTTGGCCAATTAGGGGGACAGTGATTTGAGTCAGTGATTCAAAATCACTGCCCTAATTCGATTCAGTCGAATCTGATTTGGAGATTTGGCTGCTGCCAAATCTCTGAATCAACCAAGCCAGGGCAATCCCCTACCTGCTCTCCCAGCCCAGCAATAGCTGCCCTGCACACCCCAGCTTCCAGCTCTTTGGGAAAAAAAAAGCCACAGTGCTTACCAGGTGTTGCCAGGCAGACACCTGCCCCATGTTGTGTGGTGTTGCCAGGCGGACACTGCTGCCTCCCACTGCCCCATGGTGTGTGGAGGACCCTGCACGAACCCCCTGACCCTCCACCTTGCTCCCCCAGCCCTCCAACGGGTGCCCTGCCTGAGCCAGCTCCGGCCCTTTAAGGAAAAAAAAAACAAAAAAAAACCAGAGAAAGCTCCTGGACTCAACGTTCCTGCTGCCAGGGGGTGATCCCCGCTGCCCCCCAATGGCCCACACCATGTGAGGAGCTCTGTATGAGCCCCCAAGGCCGCTGCAGGAGTGGTGAGTCCTGGGGCTTTTTTCATTTTTTTTTTTTCCTTAAAGGGCCAGAGCTGGCCTGGGCAGGACACCCGTGGGGGCACCAGAGGAGCAGGGGAGGTTGGGGAAAGAGCTCCCCATGCAACATGGGGCAGTGGGGATCACCCCTCCACACACACCCAGCAGCACCTGGTGAGCACCGCGGGCTTTTCTTTAAAGGGCCAGGAGCTGGGGAAGGCAGGGCAGCCATGGGGGGGATGGGGGAGTGGCAGGGTCGGGGGTCCCCCCATGGTCCCTCCCCCAGCCCCTAATACTTACCAACATGGATTCCAGCTGCATGCTCCACAATTCAAAAAGGATGTGGAGAAGCTTGAGAGAGTCCAGAGAAGAGCCATGCACATGATCAGAGGTCAGGAAAACAGATCTTACGATGACAAGCTGAGAGCCATGGAGCTCTTTAGCCTGGAAAAGCACAGGCTCAGGGGTGATCTAATGACCACCTATAAGTTTATCAGGGGTGACCACCAGGATCTGGGGGAAAGTTTGTTCACCAGAGCACCCCAAGGGACGATGAGGGCGAACGATCATAAACTACTGTGAGACCATTTCAGGCTGGACATAAGGAAGAATTTCTTTACTGTCCGAGCCCCAAGGTCTGGAACAGCCTGCCGTCGGAGGTCGTTCAAGCACCTATGTTGAACACCTTCAAGAGCAAATTGGATGCTTATCTTGCTGGGACCTATAACCCCAGCTGACTTCCTGCCCTTTGGGCAGGGGGCTGGACTTGATGATCTTCCGAGGTCCCTTCCAGCCCTAATGTCTGTGAAATCTATGCATTTCCCTGCTGCAGCCACTGGGGCCTGCCCGAATCATCAAAGCTCTCCAAATCTTTTCCAAAGATTTAGAGAGCTCTGAATCGAATTGGTAACTTTAAATTGGTCCCCTGATACAAACTGGATAAGGAGATTCAGCCACTGAATCAGGCTAAATCTCTGAATCAAATCACCACCCGAAGCTTCACACAGCCCTAGTAGGCAGCCCCCACACTATAGCACCCAAGTGCCCCATCCAGCTGCAATAGCCATCTACACATGCATTGTGGTGGAGTACATAACTTCACTGTAGGATAGTACTTGTGTCAGGCAGTCCTATTCTATGGCAGAGTTAATTAGTTTACTCTGGCCTAATAGCACTGGACATATAGATGGTGACGCCATACTATGGAGCTATTTAGACAGCTCTGCAGTAAAGCGCATGTGTAGATGCTTCCTGTGTCTACTAATTGGCTTTACATTTGAATTTGAGATTCAAAAATTAGTGTGCAGAACTTTAAGCAAAGTGACTGTAGGCCAGAACATGTTCACCTCTGTGTTATTCACAAACAGCCCACATAATACACCAAAGTTATGAGAAACATTGTTTTTATTAAGATTCTCAACAGTTGACAAATTAGATAATGTCCAGGCAGTATCTGACTGGGCACATCTGTACTGTACATGCATTTGATCTGGCCTAAGTTTACTCTGGTGCAAGCTGCTCTCGAGTAAACACTTTCAGGCAGGCATCTAAACACGTGGGGATTAGGGAGCAGGTTTGCTGCTCTTTGCACCAAGTTCCCTGCAGCCCTGCAATGGGCCCCTGTCACCACTGGGGGTGAACTCCAGGCTTCCCCCAGGTGCTAGCCCAGGGGCTGGCAGGAAGCATTGGGCTAGGAGACAACAGGCGTCTCCTGGCCCCAGCAATGTCCCCCTGCCCTGGCAGCAGGGAGTTCCTGGCTCTGGCTACCTAATCAGGGGCAAGGGACTTGAAAAGAGCTTCAAGGGAAGGGCAGGTCCCAGCCTACATGTGCACATGTAGACACACATGCTTATTTTGCAGGAAACTATGCTAATACAAAATTAAGCATCTTGCGTAGAAGCACCCACGTATATGAAAATCAGATACTGTCATTCAGATCAAAGTGGAAGTATTTTGTACCTTTTGTAGTACTTTTCAGTGCCTTTCTTTCAAACAACCTTCACTCCTTGGGCTTTTCTTTATATGTTTTCATATAAATACCATAAATCAGTTGTTACCCAAGATTTAAAAAAGAAGCATAAGAAAATGCATACATTACAAGATTTCCATGATTTTAAATAAAGAATTCTGAAATAGTCTCAGTATTTGAATTTCAGCCACATGTACACAACAGATGGTCATCCATTTTTTTTGGTTTTGTGTTTATTTTTCTAAGCCACTCTAACTCCTCACTTTTCAAAAATAATCCCCCCCAAAAACCTGTATGTGATATCACAGATTTCATCAGGCATGGATGAGTGCTTCCAAGAACAGTGTTACAAACTACATTACTTTTTAATAAATTATATATTAAATATTTATTCAGTCTTTTCACTGGGCTGTTGATTGCAATGCAGACCAGATATATGACATAAAACTCACTGAATTGGTTATAACCATACTTTTTCATATTTTTTTAAACCTGTGAAAATATGGCAGAGAGGTGGGGTGCAGAAATGACAGACCTGTCAGATAATTGAAGCTATGTCACTGCAAGGACATTGTTATATAAAGAAGCAAATATGTTGCATGTTTTATCTATTGGCACCTGCTGGTATAATTCAGGGGCCAAACTGGGCCAGTTCACAGAAACTCAGTGAGCTGCTACCTTTCTGTTCTAAAGGAAAACAAAATAAGTTAAACTTCCAGCCTAAAAATTTTCAAAGATTAGCTTGAAATACTGAATGAAGTGTTAACCACTGACATCATAGAATGACATCTAAGCTAACCATACATAGGCAGCATGTGCTATTCCTAAATGGTCTCAGGCAGATATCTAGCCCTCGTCTTCTTGATAACCTCCAATGAAGGAGATTCCACAAGGCCCTTTAAGCCTTGTACCACTGTCCTAGGACTAGCAAGTTTTTTTCCTAAGATTTTATCTAAATCTACTTTTGCTGTATTTTAAGCCCATTGCCTCTTCTCTTATTGTCTGCAGCAAAGGAAAGCTGTTGTTCTCCCTTTTTTTAAGGCAACTTTTTGTATATTTGAAAACCACGTGCAGTGCTACATGCCTGACTTCAAACACCTTCTAAAATGATCACCTTGAGAGTTGTAAATGGCACCATTTTCACTCAAATGTTAAAACTAAGTCTTATCAATAATGCTTTAAATACGTGTGACTGAAGTGCTTCACTGTTGAAGAACATAAGGAAGAAGAGGGGCATATTATGAAGAGCTTGGAAAACAACCAGTTTAATTCTTTTTTCATTCTGATCCCAGACATCAACAACATAGAAGGAATGAGAAAAACCTGGAAGGCATTCTTACCTCACCACAAGTATGTCTACACAGTAGTGGGAAGTGAGCTGATAGCGTAAGAGGCAAAACTGCAGTAGTTTTAATCTAGCTGTCATGGGCAATAACAATAGTAAAGCTGTGGCAATGTGAACTTCAGAATGGGCTGTTTAAATTCACTGGGGATCAGCTTACATAATTTTGTTGCCAACCCATGGGTCATCACTGGCACAGTTACATGTGTTAGTAAGATTAAAGGTAGCATGCTATCTCCCACCTTAATTTGCTGCAAGAGCACACCATAAGAGAAATCTAGCCAGGAGAGCTCATGGAGCATATGAGGAAACTAGTAACAAACAAGTAGGGCCTAGGACACTAGGAACAAACAGACAGGGCCCAGGGACTCGAAAAGTTGGAATCAAAGGTAGGAACAAGGGGTTAGAAGTCCCAGGCCAGGGGGAAAGGCATCTAGTGAGCATCTTTCTGGACACAGAAAGAGCTGCTGCTTATAAGTAGGTAGCTACATCCTAGAGGCAACTGGGGCCAGCTGGAAGTTACTAGGCTGCTGGCAATCAGGCCCACTCAGGGAACCAAGGCCCATTGGGAGCAGTTTAGCTACCCTGTGGCCCTGGCTCCTGACATTACCATCTAAACAGATGGAATAAGAAATGGAATGGGAAAAAGAGACGAAGATAAAGGAAGCAACTTGCCCAAGATCACACAGCAGGCTGAGTAGCAGGATGCTGAATTCCTCTCTTCTCTACCTTGTGTGACACAAGTTGTGTCCATTCCATTGGACCTCACCTCCTCCTAAATGTCATCCTATTCAATAATAGTTGACTATTGCAAGGCAAACAGTTTTTGTCTGGGGCTCCTATATATGCTTGGGAAGCATGTGGAGATGCTATGGAGAATGGAGACCCACAGACACATCTGAGGGTAGTTAAAGATTGCACAGAATATGTATGGAAATAAGGGCCATAGGAGAAGCTTGGACTGGCTACAAAAAAATGGTTTTTTGAAAAAGATTGGCAGATAATAGCACAATTTTGATAATGGAGGCCACTTAAAAGGCCAAAGACAAGGAAGCCATCTAGAGATGACTGGTAGGTCCTGTGCACAGGCAACTGGGTGGCAAGGAGACAGCAAAAGAATCTCTGGACCCTCTGGTGCAATTTCAGGCATGAGGTGGCTATGAAGAAAAATATTTGGAAAAATTCCAAGACAGCATGGGTTCTTTTTTCATTTGAATTGGCCAGTTCATCAAATTTGAAACATCCACAAAGTTGGCAACCATTTCAGTTAAAACTCATGTAACTTGGCTTTCTATCAGCTTGTCCATTGGTTTATTTCTATCTTGCAGATGGGCTGTAGAGAATCTGGACCCTCAGAGGCCCGAATCACAGCTCCTTAGTATCTCACTCTAGGCAGCCTGAGAGCAATGTTTGAAATACTGAAATCCTCCATGATACAGAATTACCTTTCTCCACCCAGCTCTAGTTATGAATTAGAGGTATGAGCTGTTCTGAAAGTCTTTTGCCTTGGCTAGGTTACACTGAATACAGAACTATTGTTTCATAATTTAGACTACATAGAAGCCATCCTCAAGATTTTCCCTTATTATCAAATTCACACTGGTGATGAAAAGACATGAAAGCAACACAAAGCTAGGTGCCTCCCATGAGAAATAGATCCCTTGTTATCTGTAGCGTAATTTTAAATTAAATTAATACTGTAAGAATAGGGTCCGAACTTAGAAGCAATGTATTGAAGCATTGAGAGAAAAGGAACAGGGAAAGAAATAGATTATTTTTATGGGTAAAGCACGGCCCATTAATAATATCCTTCAGTCCCGTAACAACTTTTGCTGATGGTTCTCAAAACATTAATCAGCTATGGCAGGATTTATTCTTGCTTTTAAATGAACAGAAATGACAAGAAATTAGCACATTCTGATGTAATTTTAATTGCATTAATATGCAATAAAAGTCTAGTTCTTGGCAGAAAGTGCTATTATACAATCACTTACTTGTTTAAATATTAAATACAGCTATCCTTGCTGAAGCTTCTGATATAATTACACACTTTAATTTCTTCCACATATTTGTCTTCCTGAAAGCATTTTGGAATCTAATGACAATCTTCAAGTTGGCTGGAATTCATTCTTTTAATACAGCCAAGTGAGATTTAATTTGAAATCTGACACTAAAATATTAATAGGAACATAAATTGTACAATTTAGCTGTATATGAGTGGCTGACAGGAGGTGTATAAAACTGGGCCAGGTTTTAGGTACATCAGAGCATGAATGACGCATGCCCCTGGAGGCTGCGGGGGCAGAGCGACCACCCACAGGTGGCAGTGGTGGTGGCAGCAGTGGGGAGCAGGGTGAAAACCGACCACCCACAGGTGCCGGCAGCAGTATCTGTGGCACTTCTTTCAGTGGGTGCACCACCAATCTCAGGGGGTGCGCATGTACCCGGGTGTACCCCCTACACATCACCAAATCATCAGAGCTAGCTGAAAACAATGTTGCATAAAAATAACAACTTGCCATTGTATTTTAAATCGCCCACTTCTTTCAGGAAACCAACATTAATGTGATCAAGTTGAAGACTGCAGTTTAAAAACCAGTGCCAATTAAAAAAAGTAAAACAAGTGCTACAGACACTGATTCAAATGAGACTAATTTACAGTACAGAAAGTTTCCCTATGTGAAGAGTTGGGGTGTATTCTGGAACAAGTGAAGACCCTGGTGCATTCATGCATCCGAGACCCTGATATTACACACCATACTCACAGAGTGCAAAGTTAACTTCATTGGGAGGCATACATACAATGATTTGCAAAATCAGATTCACTCTTTGCAAGATCAGGTTTTTTCCATGTACAGAAAGATAATCAAGACAACAATTTAAAGTGTTCTGTAATCAATAAAATATTCAGAATTCACAGGGGAAATTCTGATATTTCAAAATTTCCTTTTGTCCCCAGTTGGACTCATGGTTTTTCATGAAATTAAAAAAAAACAAACTCTGAAAATAGCAAAAGCATTTCATTTGACAAGGCTGAAATGCTGTGTTAAACTACTAAGTTCTAATGCTGGGGGAACAATTTTGAATATGTTGTGGAGGCTGACAGTTTAACTCCATTCAAAAGGGGATTGGACAAATTAGTGGCAGAAATGTCCATCAGTAGGTATTGAATGTGGTAGAGGCGGCTTCAGCCTCTGTATCCAAACTTCACAGAATTCCAAATGCTAGTAGCTGCAGTGGGAGAGAAGCAGGGGGTAGAAAATTTTGGATGTATGCCATTTACCCTCCCTCTCAGCATCCACTCTCCATTATTGTGTAGGACAGGACATAAATAGACCTATGGTCTGACCCAGTAAACTGCAGTTCTTGTGGTCTTATTTATGTTGGTATGTGCAATAGGTGCCCTCCCCATTCAGGATAAATGTAAGCAGCAGCTAAGCTCCTTCTTGGAGAAAGAAAGTAGAGAAGGTAGTTGTTGTCACTAAAACACAGACCATGTACATGGCCAGTCAATAACTGCATTATATGGATGGAGATGTTTCTTTGGAGGCGCATATGCAAACACAGGGGCTTGGTACTGTTTTCATGAAAGTGTACATGTGAACAGATCCATCCAGAAAACACTACAGATGCAAATAAGGAAAGCAACAAAGGCCACAAGTATTTAGGGGGGCATCTCTGGTATGGCTCAGAGAAAGAGAGAAATGAAAGTTTTGGGGGTAAAAGTACTGACTGGGGGTTGAGGGGGAAGGACAGACATTGGACACTGCATAAAAGATCGTCTCTTGTTCTGTGATTCCTACTGTGTTCAAGGATTCAAGGATTTTAGGAACATTCTTTGTAAATACAAATAGGGTGGCTGCAAATAAATAACTGATTGACTATCTTTAATTTCTCCTCTTTCCTCATAGAAACAATACACAATTCCAACAAACTCTAACAAAGTACATGCAAAGAAAAAAGAGTGTTATTTTTTATTTGGATGAAACAGAGTTTCCAACCCAATTTTTTTTTTTTTTTTTTTTTTTACTGATGATCTGTAAATTTTTTACCAACAACTAAACTTTTATTAACACATGGTTTTACTTGTATATGTTTTACATAATGTAAAATGTAACTCTTTTGTCAGGCTCTACCCTGCTGCCAGGCCCTAGTTAGAAGGGCCGGGTTCAGACTTAGATTTAGGGGTTTAACAACAAACATTAAAATAGTTTAAAAGTCTGGTTGTCAGCAAACAACTTACAGTAAAAACATTTTTTGGATTGGCAACTTTTTGATTACAGCAGTGGTTTTACACCATGCTGCCCCTTACCTACTCACCCCCCACACCCTGGTGCCCTTGACTATACTCTGCACCATGGAGTCCCCTTGCACATCCCCCAGCCTTAACCCTGACAACCCCATTCCCTACATCCTGGCATGGACCCCCAAAGAAACCTATGATCTGGCAGTGTTATAGGCAGCCAACAGGACACAGCAGCATATAGCTGGGAGCAGGGAGCGGTCTACAAAGTCCTACTGGGAGCTCCTGAAGGTGCTGCCCTCCTGCTAAGACACAAGATGGGGCTGCTGTGCTCTGTCTATACGTCAGCCCTATACCCTGCTTCTTTCTAACTAGGGAACTGCAATCAGCTCTGGCTACTTAGAGTTTATACAGATGGCTCAAGTTGGGGGAGGGGTTAGTTTTTGCAAACAGGCATTTTTAGCCTGATGTTTTTACTAACCATGCAAACATTTATGGACAGTTGGCAACACTGGAATGAAATGTTAGAGCATGTACACATAAAACGGGATTTGTAGCATATGTAGTGATGTACTCTGAAATGTCAGAGGAACTGGGAGGAAGTAGGACTGGCCATATCAGCCACACAGGCACCTGACTGTACTGCATACACAGATCTTCAATCTAATTACAGAAAAGCAAACATGAAGCCTGAGTCTCTAGCAAAGGCGACATATAGGTAGCTTTTCAAAATGTATTCTGTAGATACTATAGGCCACACTAGAACATTAATCAATATATACTGCTCATGCAAAAGCTTTGCTAAAGCATTGGCTGGGGTAGGCCTGACCACCAAACCCGACCAATTCATGAACTTTTTATGCAAACAAAACTTGGCACATGGGCCAGATGTGTACTCCTGCCAAAAATGGGGGGGAGGAGATGGCTCTACAAGGTGTAGGATAGTCTAATCCCTGCCAGTACAGGAACACCCAGAATAGGATGTCCATGAAGCAGACACACAGATGGAATATAATATGTAATTTGTTTTGATAACTCCATAAAAGGAGGGTTGGAAAGTAAGGGAACTTCGTAGCAACTTAGGGGAGTCTGCGTGATGTTGTGCTCACTACCTTGTCACAGGTACAAATGTATTAATGCCTGGATTTGTACTTATTAGGCCAAAATGTGTTAGGGTCATGCTTGCAGACAGTAAGCCTAGCTGAATCTTTGCTACAAAATCAAGACTGTGGTCATTCTTTAAATAAGATTAACATTGGGATCTGCTAGCTGCAACTTTTGCCAACCCTGAAGTTCCTGAGATTTTAACACTGACAACATAACAACAATACCTGGCAGGAGGACAACAGCACTGACAACACTGATGACCCCAATGACAGATACCAACCATGTTTGGAGGTTACTGTGTCACAAATTGCTTATACACTCTCATAAAAGCTGCAGTATGTATAGGCCATTAGTGATTTCAGGCTGTTGAAGGTTTCAACCTTCCTTCCTAGCACTATGGACCAAGCATGGTGCTTCCAGTATTTCCCCAAGCACCGTGACATCATTGATTCAGTACATCAAGAAAACTTTAACATTGCCTCATTGTACCAGCTTTAATAGTCAATGGTCTACTGAAATGTTCTCTCTCCAGCTCCATGGCCATTCCATTGCCTTTGAGACAAGAAGCAAGCAGACATTTTATAAGCATCACAAAACCAGGTTAAAGTCACAAGGAAGAAATATAATGTCTACAGTACTGTGCTTCTTTAACAAGAATCAAAGCACAAACCAGAGCATTCATTCATATAATGAAGCAGTCTTTGCTGTAATTATTTTTTCTATTCTTGCTATTATTTCCACTGCTGTTGCTACCATGTCAGTACTACTCTGAGATTATGCAGCAAAGCAATGCAAGCCAAAGGACAACAGCACATTAGTGCTGCTTATTATACCAACAGAAAGTAGGACATAGCAACAGCATAAGAGCAACATCTCACTCTATCATGCTACCTCCTCCAGTATCCAAACTTCTAAAGGACTGTTAGTCATAATAAAGGAATTAGAATGAATACATTTTCAACAGATGCAACATACACAAGGTAAGAATCAGATTTCATTTACATTGACTTAAATCTGGTGGCACTCCTTTAATTCCAGATTTACACCAACATAACAGGACCACAATCTAGTCCTTCGCTCATCTAAATTTTAGCTACCACCATCTCCAGTTTTACATTGGGGAATTCAGTTTTAAAAAAGGTGTGCATAGCTTTTGGAAGAAGATTCATGCATCTCTTTCTTTCTTTTCCTTCTTGTTAGGAGCCAAGAAAAAAACAGCTGGCTGCTGACAGCTGGCAAATGCTAATTCATACAGTTATGGGACAGAAAAGATATCCTTCTATAACAAAGAGTGTATTGAATGCCAGTTGCTTTATGTGAGATGGGTCAGGTATGATCCATGAAAGTACAAATCTGCAGAGCAATTACAGAGCTATTCACCCACCCCTATTCCCCATTTTTTACTGTAATTTTCCCTAGATGTCTCACATCATTATTTCTCCTTTTTCGCATAGACTTTGGTGCTTGATGGTTATAAAAAACAAAGGTTGCTTACCCACATGCTCAGGGATGGGTGTAATAATCAGAGTGGTTCCCAGAAAGCTGCTGTAATTAAAACAGCTTACTGTCATATGTATTAACGCCCCCTCCCACCAATATTTTACAATGGCTGTGGGATTCTTCATCTAAAAGGCATTCAGTGAGGTTTAGATAACGTACCCCTGCAGCCATTTTAAAATGCACAGGGGCTTAATACACGTGACAGTGAGGTGACGCTGGAATGTTCTAATTAGAAGGCAGAACAGACTCAATTAATTGAGTCTGCTCCAAAGCATTTTAATTGGAATGCAAATGACCACATTTATAGGCAGCCAAAAAAGGGAAATAATGCTGATCAGACAGACTCAAGTTCTTAATTTGGGACTCTAATCAATAAAAAAAAAGGTAGGCTTTAGGAAGGGAGCAAATACCAGAAAGCGACTATGGCTGGGTCCCTGGTCAATCAATTTTTCCATATTGAGTTCAAAGTAGTATTAATCAAGAACCAGCAATTTTGGACATTGGAACCTTTACAAATCTTCTTTAAAAGACTGAACTGCATTTTACCATTAGCCATAAAATGTATGCACTAAAGCATGTAACTTTTATAAGATCCCTTATGATATTTTTTATGACTTTGTCTTAAGAAGTGAGTTTTCTATAATATTAATTTTGTGTAGAAAAAAATGATCACTTTTCAATTTCTTTTCCATTGGTTCCTTTGGTTGCTCAGTTTTCATAACCTCTTCATAGACAATTCTTTTTGAATAAATTCACATCATTTTATTTAGCTCTGTCTAGAATACTTCTCAGTTTATGTCCAATAAAAGCGACTTATGAAATTAATGTTAATGTGGCTGTAATGTCACAGTGATAGACTACAGTACCCGACAATCAAAGAACAATCCCTTTCCACAACAACAGTTCTGGTGGTCACTAAAAATGAGTTGTTCTTCAACAAAGAACAAAAAATATCTAATCAGCTGAAATAACAATAGTAAAAGGTTATATCCTCCCCTTGTCTTGTATGTGTACCCATTACCACCAGCAGCAGACAGAATTAGAACTTCACTATCAGCTTCATTGAATACAGGACCATGCCCAAGATGGCCAAGACAGTTATAAGCAGTGTTGCAATCACCAGGACATTCACTAAAATCTTCACCTGGAACTAGAAATAAAAATAAAATGAACGTAATGATCCTCTGAGGCTATTCTGGCTCCACCTTAAGAGATATATTCATGTATCTCTGGAAAAACAAAGCCATATCTACATAGGGATGCCCAGAAAAGTAAAGACAAATTAACTAAATTTGGTACACCTTATTTAAAGCACATTAAGCTGCCTTCCCATACAGGGATGTTTTCATTCATAAATGGCCTAAATTCACATGTGAATCTTCAACAAAATTAGTCACACAATTAGGTGTTAATTAAGGAAAGATCATAAAGAAAATACTTAATTTTAATAGACTCTGCTGAATAGTGATATTTTTCTAAACTGGAAGCTTAGCTATTAAATTAATAGCTTTCAGTGCCACATTTGATTATAAATAACACATGAAACTCTTGGGTTTCAGAACCCTAAACCATTTTAGAACTACCTGTATACAATACTTTAATTACAGGACTCTGGGTGCTCTATCCCCAGCTGGTATAAAGAAGTCTGATTCCATTGATCTCAACAGAGTTAGAGCAACTGAAAATCTGAGCCTGAAATCCCAGACATTATTACAAGGATATATTTTGATCCAGATATAATATAAACACCATGTTTCATTTTATGCTAATTTTACTTTTGTTTTGCTTCAGAGATCTATCTGTTGTGCTCGTTATAATCATCAGTGCAGAGAGATGGGGAGTGGGAGAGAAGATTTAAGAAGCCTAGACAATTCCAGTTCTATAAACAAATATCCATAACAAGGACCAGCTTATTTAACTAAGCCTAATTCTGAAATTACAAACTTTGTTATTGGGAGCAATTTAACACCTAAGGGAAAAAGTGCTATAAAATATCAGGCATGTATCAAACCCAATCCCATTTCAAATGTATGTATATACAGTATTTAAAAAGGAATATTTTCTCCCTTAGGAATGCCAAACACTGTTCTTCATGAATATGTATAATTAGATGTTCTCTGTGAGTGAGAAGTAGTAATTAATTCAGTGTTAAACATCACAACCTATTACTTGAACTCCATGGCAACCAACATTGCCAAAAGAGAAAATGAAATTGCAAAGACTATTTTTAAATTATTACATTTACACATTTCCCAAAATTTCAAAGGAGGCTTATACTATTTTTAGGCAAAGACAATAGAAGTTAACTTCTCTAAGTGCTGAAACAGAAGCTCATTAAGGAAGGAAAGAATCATTTTTGACTCAAAAGAATAACTGGATGGCAGGTGATTTAAGATTTCTATCATATGGGGAGAAGGTATACAACTGAAGAGACAACAGAAAAGGTGGCTGATGTTCACAGGAGTCTAAATATGATATGCCAGGTATTCTAGGATGGTAGGAGGAGGAATATTTTCAGACTGTTTTTTATTTCAGCCATATCACTCTTTCTGTTTTTTTCATCTGTTTGCATCTTAATTAACATTTTGAAATTCTGCCCTCTAATGGTCCTGTTAATGATTTTTTTCTATGATCTGGAGTCTATCCAGAGTCCAATCAAAATATAGAAGGAAATGTTTCTTGTATTGCAATCATTAGGAAAAGGGGCATGCCAGGGAATGCTTCAGATATGTTTAGATCAGAGGTAATTTTATTTGAACATGACAGTTGATTACTTGCATCTCATCCTTACATCCACCAACACCAAAGGAGTTTATTACCTTGATAATTCATGAGAATTTATACGAGTTATTCCCACTAATCCTAACTCATCTAGTCAGATTCTATGGTTTTCCTATCTTCACAAAAGACCTGTGGTCTACCCTTTGCCAATGTTCACGTAACAAGATCATTCTACCACTCCTAAAGTGTAGTAATGGGTGTAATATGTGGGGCTATGCTTCCCTCTCTTCACATGGGTAGAGCAGCATAAAACCTGACAGAAACTAAATACGGAGCAGAAAAGAGAGAAGCAGTATCTCTGCTGTATTCTCTTGGGAAAGGGGAGAGCAGAGGACCGGGCACAGAACTACAGTGTAGTTAGGGTTCTAGGGATATTCTGGGGAAAGTCAAGCTTCTCTTCACTGCTACTTCCCCTAAAGACCCACTAGACGCACTTGAAAATTAATATTGCTCCATGTCCCATACCTATTTATCTTCTCAAAGGGGTATGAGTATATATAAGAAAGCTTTTGGCATCAGGGCAACACCATGGAGCAGCTCACTACCTCCACCCCTGCCCCTACTTCAAGCAGATGTCTCTGAATCCATAGGATTCATTCATGGCAATTCCACTGTTTAACCTAAATGGGACACCAAGGCTTAAATTTTGATCCGATTTGCACTTTTCTTTAGAACTAAGGTTAGTTTTGCATTTGTTCTCTTAGTATTGCTAAGATAAAATGGGAACCAAGTAATTAACGATTGAACCTTTTCAAATGTGAGACCCTGGATACAGGGGAGGCCTTTTTCAATAGGCTATCATAATTGAGCGAATAGGCTGACTAATTTTAAATGCTGGACAAAAAGATAGGCCTTTACTAACCAACAAGACTGAGTGCCAGTCATGTCTGAGAGGCAGTAGGACTGAGAGTCAGAAGAATGAAAATGAAGCTAGAGTGGAAAGTGCAACTGTGGAGAGAAAGGGTCTTGCATGAAAAAGGGAGGGACCTGGAGGAGTGATTAGCTAAAATAGGAAGAAAGATATTGGCATACAAATAATGACCATAGGGTAAGAAGATAACCGAGCAACTAATGGGAGAGACTGGCAGCTGAGGGAGACTCTATAAGTGTGGAGAAGCAGATATAGATAGTCCTTTACAAAGAGAGACTGAAAAACAGACACCCTTATGGCCAAAAGGCATTACTAAGGGGAATCCACCTCTGGATGATTTGTCTAGTCAAGGAACTATTTGATCTGAATATTCAGAATGTAAGTCCATGCCCGAGTGCCTCCTCGAAGGCACAACAGGGGAGAGAAGTTTTTAATTCCTCTTTGACATAATCACACAGTAAAAGAAAGTGCTTTGCTTTTAACTCAGAACTAAGGCCATAACCAGCAATTGCTGTCCCTCTGTACCTCCTACTGAAATGGAATATGTCCAGGGATTACTAGATTAGGCTCTAATTAAAAGTAAATTATGGTCAGGAAGAATAGCATGTGACATGCAAAACAGGTGACTATTTGAATGCTGACCCAGGAAGGAGCACCAGACCACCTACTGTACCATCAATTATGCTTCCTACAAGAGTGTGTGTAATGAAGATAACAGCATGAGCCTATACAAATCTAAGCGATTATACTAGTGTACAAAATGAGGGAGTCTAGAAAATAAGATTTTAGTATTTCTGTGCAAGTTATTTCAGGTCTTTTCTTTTCTTTTTTCTTATTTTATTTATTTTATGGACTAAGAACTTTATCCCTGAATGTACTTATAGCCATTTTCTCTGAGGAAGAAAAAAGATCTGACAGTAACTGGGCTATTCTTAAGGAAAAAACAGTGACTGAGATCCATCAGTAAGATACTAGATGTGATAAGGAAATGTGAGGTAAGTAACCTTACTTACTTCTGTCAGCTTCTCAGGTCTAAATACAAAAATTGCAATTAGTCAATGGCCTGCATTCAATTCAAGAGTAAGACTTCATGACCAAATGCTGTTCACAAAACTTTAAAATATTTAACCATTAAAACTATTATCAGAAGAACTTCTGAAAAGAAGTAGAGTGGGAAAATCTGGGCACAATTTAACTGTGTCAACCATGCTAACATATAAACAGAAAGTATGGGGCAGATCTCCAGCCGGAACAATATAGCAAGGCTCCACTGCTTGCAAAGCAGTCAACAACTCTATTAATTCCAGTGGACCTGTGTTAGTTACAAAGACTAGGAAGCTGCACCTATATATTTAGTAAACTCTAAGGAAGGGCTTGGCAGCTTTTCAGTAATGGAAATTAAGACAACTCTGTCATAAGGAAGGCTGGAGCATGCAACTTATGGAGTGGAGGGCTCCTTCACAAAGGACTACTGGATTTACCCCACTCCTTGCAGCTTCTCAGCTGCAGGAAAGACTCATGGAGCATCCACCAGAGCAACACCTGTCCCCCTACAAATGCTAGGGAGACCCAGTCCTTGGACCTGCACACCTAAGGGCAGTTAGGGGCAGGCAGCCCTTGCTCACACACTAATCACAGGCAGGTCCCTTCCTACACCCCAAAATACAGCAAAAGGTACCTGCTTGCAGAATGCACCCACCTGCTGCAATCTAGCAAGTACAGCCCCACATGAATAATTACCAAACAGCCAGTTCACATCTGGAGCCTCGGTCCTAATCCCTGTTACTGTAGCTGCTCCCCAAGTGTGTGGCCTGCCCAGGTTCAGGACCTAGCAAACAGTGACGAGTGTCACGAAGCACAACATGCTTCCAGAGTAAACAAAGAGGCCACACAATCCATTCTGCACCAAGCACTGGACAACAGCAACAGGGACTGGGACGAAGGCATCAGCATGTCCCCGACCAGCCTGATGTATAGAGCAGGACGTACAGCGCAGAAACTGTTGTTCCTTTACATCAGGAAGCATGCTGTGCTTCAAGGTGTGGGGGTGACAGGAAGCAGGGGTGGGGGAAATGGCTTGGGGGTAGGTGCTGAGGACTGCAAGTGCCAGTGGGGTCAGAAAACAGTGGGGTAAAGGGCAAGGGGCCAGAGTCAGGCTGCCCAGCCCCACTCCAGCCACTTGCCCCCATTGCTATTGCAATGGTAGAGGGGGACAAATTTAAGACAACCCTCCAACAATTAAATTATATACATGGAAAATTATAATACATTTATAATTTTCTATGTATAGAATATAATTTGTGGGGGGTTGTCTTAAATTCTAAGTCTTGGGTTTGGGTAAATTCAGTACTGTGCAAGCTTCTGAGGTCAGGGTCATATGTCCCCATGTGCTTGTACATCATCTTGTACAGCAAGACCCTAATCCTTAGTGTGGGGATGCGTTGGGAAACACCTGGGGGCAAAGTTAATGTAAGTGCCAGCTTTTCTTCTTGTAAATGCCCACAGCTGATTTTTGTTAGTTCATTTAAAAGAAAAAGCAGTGATTCATATTTCCAACACTTAGATATTTTACCCAGCTAATCTCCTTAGTATAAAGATACTAAACAAGAGAGTCTTCTTGCAGGTAAAATTAAGAAAGTTCACAGGGGATTAATTGCCTAACTGAAATCCTGTCCATTATACTGCTGATTTAAGGAAAGAGTGTTTTGTGACTCATCCATTTTTAATATGGGCTGTCAGAGCAGAGAAGACTTAGGTGGCTTCAAGGTATACTGCCTGGACTTGTGTTATGATATACAGCTGCAGACAGGCTGCCAGCACATATGCCAGTTTTATTATTTCATGTGAGACAGACATATATATCTGCCTCTCAGACGCATCCTCTGCCCCCCTTCTCCCCCACCTTCCACTGCTGCTGGAGAAGCACTGGACCACAGCATGCCACCAGGCAGAGGTGTTTTATTTGGAATGTGCCCATAGAGTAATGCTAGCAAAGTCCTGTTCTGTAGGCAAGGCTGCAGTGCAAAAAATAAATAAGCAACCAAACCAAAGTGAGAGAAGATCCACATATTGATATGGACAGGATCTCATCCTTCATCCTAAAAGTATGACTCCTTACTAGCACTGGTTGAAGCCCCAAATTGTCATTCTGTGGGAAATGCCAATTCAAAAAAAGGTCCTACTTCAAATTAGAATTCCAAAACTAAAAGTTTTGAAATCACCCACTGAAACAAAGTTAAAAAAAATCTTGTAGAAAAAAAATGAAACATTTAAGAAAGGGAAGGTAACACATTAGGGATCTTCAGAAACAAATGAACTGCTTGCATTTTCTATGCAAGTGTCCTCTGTTAGCTGAAGCAACTGTAGTGACAATCACACATGCACTTTGGCACAAGTAGCATTCAGCCCAGTAGAGATCCCATTCATACAACTGTGGATGAGTGTGTGCAGACAGACTCATTTTTAGTGCTAATAATAGCAACATGAATCTGGAGCTTTGGTATTTTCCTCAAACCATATTAACTTTAAATTGGAAAGCTTGAGCTGAGCCAGTTATATTCTAGGAACTTGGACCTAAAGCTTAAGTGCTGTTGTTACTCTTTATTTGTACTGTGGTGGTTTCCAGGACTGGGGACTCACTGTGCTGTTCTGTGCACAGATAAATGAAAGGGTGGCACTTGTCCTAAAAAAATATATTGAGTATTTAATGGGACATAATATGTGGATACAAGCAGATGGAGGTAGAGGGGAAAATAAAATGGAATGGGAGATGTGCTAACAAACAATAAATTCTGCAGGGTGCTGACAATCCATTCTCTACTTACTACCCATTTAAAAATGAAGTAATATAATTGAGATTTTTATGTTAACTTAACATCCACTGCTGGACAGTAGTTTGAGTGCTGTTCAGTGCTCTCTGACCACATTTCCGGCTGCTAGATTAGAGTTATGACCACCAAAAACATAATGATGCTTTCTTCACTTTCCTTACTGATTCACTCCTGTAATTGCCATGAATAGATGTCGTCTATTGGCAAATGTAAATGGAAGTAATCAATGAAATCACAGATAAGCAGCTCAGTGACAGACAAGACAATTGTCTATTAAGACACAGTACAAATGAGGAGGCTTTTGAAAACACCTCACATAATGTATTTGAAATTAATTTAGTACTGATTTTAAATTCTCCAGTACTCAGAACAAAACCAGTTTTAAACTGGGGATGGAATTTTATCTTTAAAAGTTGTCAGGGTTGGAAGACACAGACTGTCAAACAAAATAACGACTTACTCTCTGGATAAAAAAAACAAGGCAGAGCCCAATAGGAATTGGTAGGCACATACTTAGGACAGTTTCTGCTATACCTCCACTTACTTTGGGTTTAGGAAAGTGAAGATTCTGTATAACAGTGGGCCAGGTAGATAAAGCCTGTAACAGGGCACAGTGGAGGGGAAGGACATGGGGACTGCAACAGGGGTCTAGTGGGCTCCTGTCACTTTAAGAGAAGGCAGCAGGCTAAGCCAGATGTAGCAGGAGTACAGGCTGGGTTAAAGTGGGTAAAGTTCCAACATATGACCGGGGAAAGCCACGTGACAGAAAGGGGGTGGGGCTTCAAGACATATAAACCCAGGGCCTGAGCCAGGACGAGAGCAAGCAGTCAGACCTTGTATGATGCAGGGAAAGGAGCTCCTCAGGGAAGCTGACTGCTGGAAGCAGTGCACAGGGCTACTCAAACTACCTACAGAGGTGAGAGCAACCCTAGCACTGAGAATTATAGCTTGTGGTCGGGTATTGACTGACGGCAGGGAAGAACTATGTGAAAGCAGTTGGCTTGTATTTCTGTTGTGCTGGGCTACGGACAGACATTACACATACGCTGGTTTAAGTGATCAGAAACTGATTTAAACCTGAACAGAACATGTTCAGTGCACATAAACCAGTATGAAAATGGCAGAAGCCAGTCTAAGATAAACCTGGTTGAATGCAGTATCACACTTAACTGATTTGGGTCAAACCAATTTATGCAATGTCTGTCCCAGACCCCATCCTGGTTTAAGTTAAACCAGAGTCTCCCAGCATCGCAGATGTTTTGCAACCCTGGGTGGAGCTCTGCTCCAGCCCAGCAGGTCTGGTCCTGCCCCTCAGCTCCCTGGCTGCAGCTCCAACAGAAACTGCAGGTACAGCGGTGTCTGCCTGGCTTCCTCCTGCTCTCCACTTCCTGACCATCACTCCCTGCTCAAGCAAGGATTCCCCCCTCCCCTCTGCCTTACACAGACACCTCTCAGCATTAGCTAGCATACCACATGCTGGTTATAGTGCATGCTGTGGGAGACGAGACAAAGGCAGGCAGGACTGTGTCCACTTAGGGCTTTTTGGAACTAATCAACAGGTAGCTGGTAATGTCCTTCTATTCCTTCCTTGGAAAAAAGTTGTTTAAGAAGAACTTGAACTACTGAGAGAGGCTTTTGTTTTGTTTGATGGGCTGATAAATGCTAACAACTCCCTGTGTAACTCCTGCTGTGTAACTAAATGCTTTGTTATTAGGGCTGTGCAGAGCAGGTAATATTCAATTCGACAGCCATGTCAAATATTAAACCGGGTCTCGCTTTGATATGCCATCCGCTTCAAGTCAAAGCGAGTCCGCTTTGACTTGAGGTCGAAGCTCAATCGAATATTCAAGCTGCTTTGACTTCCCCATAGGCTATACTGGGGAAGGTCGAAGCAGGCTATAACTTTTGCATTTCTTGTCTGATCTTGATGAAATTGCAGGAATGGTAGCTCCTGAGGAGCCCAAAAAGCCTGCCAACCTTCAACAAGACAGGTTCAGGGGGTTCAGAGAAACAGCACCCCAAATTCCAGAGAGAAAACCTCCTGTGACTTCTGTGTGGAAAGCCACAGGGAGCTCAAAACTACAGGCTTGCTAGCCCCATGAGGAGCCCACAAAGCCTGCCAACTTTCACGGTGATAGGTGCAGGGGTTTGGGGGAAACTGCACCTTAGGCTACTGACAGACAAAACTCATGATCCAGACAGAGTGGGGAGGGTGGCATTCACTTTGTCTGCACCTGGCGCTTGGAGAGCCCCAGCAGCGGGAGGTTCACCTTGAGGAACGCCAGCTGCTCCACCAAACCAGGATCCAAACAGGTGCGGTGGGGTGTCACAACATCCACAGCCATGCTGAACACCCTCTCGCTTGGCACACTGGTCAGCGGACAGGACGGGTATTCCTGGGCAACTGTGGCCAGATCCGGCCACATCAGGCTATGAGTTGCCCAGTAGGCCAAAGGGTCGCAGTCCAGGGGCTCCACAGGCTCGGCAAGATAGGCAGACACCCTGGTGTGAGGGCTGTCTGCCTGATCCTTGGATCTGGTGGGTCTGGACCCCCTAAGGTTTGCCATGGCTTTAGCCCATATTGGCAGCGCCTGTGGTGGAGGGGAAGACTGCCTCATGGATGGCAGGCTGGGTTCAGGCAGTGGATCCCCATTCCACTTCCCCCCACCTCCGCCGTTCCACCTCTGTCACTTTCATAATAAGTACCTCCCTCCAGTGACTCAATGTCTCGCTGCCACATATGGTGCCCTTCCTCCTTGGGTCAAAGATAGCGGCCAGCATATGCACTGTGCTGGACCCCAAGGGTTCAAGCCTTTTCCTAAGGCTCTCCTTCAGCCGCCTCACCAATGCCTGCACATCTGGTGTTGGCCCCCAGGAAGCTCTCCATTTGGCTGTGGAGCTCCTTCACTATGGGGACCACCTGCCTGAGGAAGGCATCAATAACACACAGGGTTTCAGTGGCCTCGAGGAAGGGCTTGAGGACCAGCAAGATCTGGGAGATGGCATCCCACTCAGCTCTGGTCAGGGGGCCGCTGATCCCAATCTCCCCAAGCAAAGCCAGCTCATGGATGGCCTTCTGTTGCTCCACCAGCCTCTCGAGCACCAGGTATGTGGAGTTCCACCGAGTCTCCACATCCTGGATGATTCTGTGATGCGGGACATTTAGCTCTGCTTGTTTGTCCCGCAGCATCTTGCCCCCTTGATGCTCCAGTGGAAGTAGCCTGCCACCTTCCTGCATCTGGAAACAAGCCTGCTGGTGTTGCAGGCGCCATCACCGGCAGCCCTGTCCCCCTCCAAGGCATCCCTCACAATCAATTGTAAATTGTGTGCGACACAGCGAATACCAGCAAAGTTGGCATCACTGACTGCCTTGACCATACTGGCCCTGTTGTCAGTGACCATGAAGCCGCGGGTGAGCTCAGCCTGCCCAATGCCAGCCACCCCTGCACCATGCAGTTCATGGCCCCCCTTATCTCTGCTGCTGTGTGGGACTCATCCATCACCTTGGCATGAAGGAGAGCCCACCGACGGCTTGACTGGCCACACCAGTGCCCTGTGAGTGAGAGGTACACATGATCTCCACCCTGGCTGCTCCAGATGTCCGAGGTGAAGTGTACGGTCACCTGCGCACCTGCCTTGTGCAGCTCCTCCTACAAGTGCTCCCTGCATTCTTTGTATAGGGAGGGCACCACCATCCTGCTGAAGATGGAGCCAGCAGTACCAAGAGCCACCTGAACCCTGGCTGCTCAACAAAGGTGAAGGGCTGGCCATCCAGAGCAAGCATCTCCCTAATGGTCTGAGTGACCTTGCTCACATTTGCAACTGGTACCTTTTGCCCCCAATATTCCAGGGTGCCCTGCCTCTGCTGTGGGGGGACAGGGGCTGTGGAGCAAGTGGGGGCCATTCCTATGGCAAAGGAGTGGTACCTGTGGAGATGATTCAGCATCCCCGAGGTGGTCACGAGCTTTGTTCCCTTGCCCTGGTTGATTTTTGCTCAGCAGTGCACGCAGATAGCAAACGCGGGATCATCTGCCAGCTCATAATGATCCCAGACCATGCTAGTACTAGGCCTTTCCCTCTGGC